>NC_141701.1:75230901-75940401 GCF_971803275.1 Cyanistes caeruleus
ACGTTTCTGCCTTGACTAAAACAAGCCTTGCATTCTTTTTTTTCACACCTTCCTCATCTCATCTAATAACAAATGATCATTGTATATGCAGGCAGTCTTTTACGAACTTCTCATTAGATGTGTGTCAACTCCACCTTGTATATTAAACCTTGAAGTGCATTACTGTAGATTTGTGTTCCCTGCGTTTCATACCAACAAACAGCCCTTTTCCCCAAACACTCATAATGTACCTGCAGCAGATCTTATTGATCAGGTGGTTGATTTCTCCTGATGAGCTTTCTGGGCTTTGGTTGTTTGGTTGGTTGAGTTTTTCTTCCATTAAGTCCATGGTGGATGGCAGATCTGTAGTGGCAGAATGACATGTCAGTCAGGGTTACTAAGTTTGCTCCATTTTTCAGTCTTTGCCCCATCACTGTTTTACAGTCCAGAGACTGTTAAATGTTCCTACTTTTGATTTTGGAGCATTTTGTGTTTTGAGGTGCAGAGCGTCAAGCAGATTTAGTTTGATTCCCTAGGTGAAGGAGTCAGGGGTTCTGTAGTCCCTTGCAGTAAAACTCAAAAATCAGCAATATGGAAATAGTTAATATGAAGCAGAGTCTTTCAAGTCATCAACTAGCTTAACATGGCTGATTTATTTTTTAGAGAAAAAAGCAGTTTATTAATCACAGATGTGCATGTTTCTAGTGTTAAGAAAGCTGGGACTAGAATGAGAATTCCCATTTCCCTTCCAATTTCAAAAATTTGCCTGTTTGTTGGAGGTAACTTTATCTTCTAGTTTGAGGGGGTCAGAACCCATGCTGCTTGCCCTTTTGCTTCAAAAATATATTTATGGACTCTGAGTGAACCCTCTGACCTCACTACCAGAGCAACATATGTGGTTTTTGCTTTCAGGGAAATGGCAGTTAAATGCGTTCTTTTCTTATTGTGGCTATGAATTATAAAACAAAGCCCATCCGTTAGGCTTTTTAAAGTACTTTTTTTGAATTGCAAAACTTTCTCTACTTGAACAAGTAGTGATTTTATTAAATTCGATGGTTTCTTGTTGGATTGGTGTTGCTGTGTATGACTGCTATATATGTGCTGGGTTTTTCTTCTCTCCAAGATGTCCATCTGTTTCATTTATCTTTTTCTAAAAGGGAGTCTAATTCTCACTAGAAAGTTTACTGTACTTGAAACACATTTGGGGTTAGCATACCCCAAATTTATTCCATCTGTTTTGGTTTTAAAATTCTATGTTGTTCTCACTTGAATTTTGAATACTCCTTTTTTCCTCTTAGCATGTCGTAGTGATAAAGTATTCTTGAGCAACACTAGAAAAACAATTTTCTATGTAGTCATAAAGGAAATAAAGCCGATTTAGTGTAAACAATCCCAAGCATGGTAATGCATCAAACCAAGTCTGTATCCCTAATTGCATAGATAGAAGTCAGATATAGTGATGGGACAGGGAGAAATGAGACACTCCCGTGGGGCTCTTCTCACAGTGAAGGTGAAAGGTCTTTCTGTGCTCTTGAAAATGCCTGTATTGGATATTGATATTCCCTAATGGTTCGATCTGGCAATGCCTCTACATAAATACATGAACGCAGGCACCCAGGTTCTGTACGTGACTGTGCTTTAGTATTGTTGCTGGGGTCCTGAGGAAACAGATGGGAGTAAGTAAGTGGAAAATCTGGATGCCTGTTGGCTGGAATAGGGTGGGAAAATAGATGGTAAAGGGTCTCGCTGGGAAAATACTGACACAGAATATTTCTAGTGAGTGTTAACTCAGCTATGAGGTTTTAGAGATGTTTTCTGCAAATTTAAGGAGGGGCAAAAGGTCAGATCTGATCTCTGAAGAGGCCTAGTGGGCTGGTATTCTTTTCAGGTTAACAGTGATTATTTTAAATCTCTATTTTTTAATGCCCTATTTAATAAAATTAGATCTTTAGGCTGATGCGTATATGGCAATGAAGTATTTTTATTGATTTAAAAAGAGGTGTTATCAATGCATGCAAGTATCTTAAAGGTGGGCTTCAGGAAGATGGGGCCAGGCTCTTTTTGGTGTCCAGTGACAGAACAGGGGGCAATGGGTGCAAACCAAGACATAGAAATGTCTGTCTGAATATGAGGAAGAGCTGCTTTACTGTGAGGCTGGAGAGCACTGAAACAGTCTGCCCTCAAAGGTTGTGGAGTCTCCTTCACAGGAGATACTTAAAACCTGCCTGGATGCAACCCTCTACACCCTGCAGTGGGCATGGTCTAGCGATCTCCAAAGGTCCCCAACCTTTGTGATTTTCCTTCTCTCTGAGTGATTTCAAGATGTAAAGAGCAAAGTGGAACCGTGCTATCATTTCAGTGTGCTGCTTACATGATGTCCACTTTTGTGATTCCCTGACGCCCTAATAATACTTCAGTAAGGATTTCATATTAAGTCATGCAGAAGGGAAGATAAGAAGCAGTTACGTGCTGCATGCCAAAAGAAAACTAATGTTGTGTGGGAGGATATGGGTGAAGTATGTGCTGTGGAACATGTCTGACTTACATTGTTTTGTCTCTTAGATCCTCTCTGCTTGAGCAGAGTGTACTTATTTCTCCATGCTCTTTTCCCTCCCCCTGCCCACAAACTCTTGGCTGAATTGGGTTAAGAGTTAGGAGTGGTACAGCACAAGTACAGTCAGACAAAAATACTTGCCTTCCACAGTTTCAGGGCCTCTGTCCTGTACTGCTTGGTTTTACAAGAAATTCTGTAGTTGCTAAGTGTAGTTTGTCAAAAGGATGTGTGAAAATCTGAGGAGGTGGAACACACTTTATAAAAAGAAGGAGTTTATTAACTGGAGGGATGTAATATGCTTAGAAATAGGCATGTTTATGTAAAAGTCAATCGTATGCAATCAGTTACTGCACCACCATGCTGCCTTTTTGTTAGAAAGGAGTAATTGCAAAGGAAAGAAATGCAACAGATATAAAAATACAAAAGAGTACAGGGTGAACTTCAGGCTTAATTTTTTCTTCTTATGTAAACAAGTGAATGTTCTCTATTTTATTTGCATGGAAGAACCTTGTATGAACTGTTATTGAGAAGGAAACTATATACAAATGAAAGCAAAAATTGTCTGAGTACTTACAACTTCTTCAAGCTTAGGAGTTTTGGAAACAAGGCATTTAGTTTGTGCTTTTAGAAACTTGTTTACAATAACACCACTATTTTCTCATCTTCAACAGTCCACTAGCAGAGTAGCAGAAGGTTATTTACTGAAATACCCATCAGCTGATATTTGCTGTGATTTCTAGAACAAGACATCTGATAATAATTAAAATGCATGATACAGTAAAGGTAAAGATAAGTTTGGTGAAAGAGCAGTCAAACCAAATTCTTACAGATGTTTAATAGGAGATTGTTTGGATTCCTGTGGAGAGCTTGCAGATGGTTGCAAGTTTTGCTTGGAATTTTTTTAATAAGCAGATCAGGATTTTTTAAATAGAGTTGAAAATCTGTCATGATGTGGATTCTGATGGCTAGTAGGCTTGCTTTTCTTGCATATGTGCTGAGAACCCCTAAGCAGTAATTCTGGTGCCTTGAGGGATACTCAGTTTGCAACTTGAAAACCATTGTTATAGATAATTAATTTCTTCCTTATGCTTTCTGCTTCAGCAAGAAAGTAATGTAGCAGTTCTTAGCACTGCTCTCCCAAGATTTAGAGACAAAGACAGTTAGTGTTGCTTTGCATCTGCTTTTTTGCTAATACCCTTACTTAAAACCTTGAAGCCATGTTATTGGCACCATGTGAACCCTCCTTACCTATGCTCACAATAGCTACAGCCGTTGCTGGAAAATAATTCTGCCATTCAAGATGTGACTTGATTTAAAGCATTAGCAGCTAGCTTGTTAGACTGAAAGTATGCTTTATAAAATTTGTTTATCTTCAGCTTTGTGGAAATATGATTAAAGTGGTGGTTAACAGCAATTATTATGTATGTGTTCATAGTGTATAAGTTACAAATGTTCTTGGCATCAGAGCTGATGTATCTTAATGGTGCCATGGGTTTTATGGGAACAGAAAAACATTTTCATAAACAGCATGATAGATCACATTTTGGATTCCAAAGAAAGGGTGCCCTTTGTGAAACAGCTTGAACATGAAGGAAAAGTAAAAAGTCCTAACTTTTTATATCCGCATTTTATGTCTCTTTCCCCATCTCCATTCAAAATCATCATTTACATTTAAGTGCTCTGTGGAAATGGAACAACCTCACATATTTGCATGTGGATCCAAGCATTTGGATGTTTCTGATGAAATGTTCTGCTACATCAATGTAGCAATATTATGTAGCAGTGCAGCATATTATTCCACAAAGTTCAAACTATCTCTGGTCAGATTGACAATACACCTCTTAGGGAAAACCTGCCAGAAGAAGTGATCTGAACATCTGTGTCAATCTTCAAGAAGGAGTACGAGCACTGCATATAACTCCCAGCAGGAGAAACATTCAACAAAACATTATTTATGTCATCCTTATGTAAACTATCTGTCTGCAAAAGTGCATACACAGGGGGAAAAAAACCCCCATATTTAACAACCTAGGATAGTCTTGCTCATACACTAGTGGTGGACAGGATTTATAACAGTAATGTTACAAGAATGTTTCCAGGTCCCCACTTCACACACCCCTCCTTTCACCGCCCCCTCCTCCCCGCCCCCCCCCCAAAAAAAAAAAAAAAAAAAAAAAAGGAAAAAGAAAAGATAATTTTTAGGGAAACAGCATTCTGCTGCATGGGAAGAAATCTGGTCTCACAATAGCTAACCAGTGGGTGTTCATTATAAGCATATAGTCCTGGTCAAGTGACAGGAACCTTAGTGGGAAAGTGTTTTTGACCTCATGCACATTAAACTATGGCTTGAGAAAAGTGTATCCTTTGTTTCATTACAGAACTTCAAGTATGTCATGCTGAGAACTACTGCTGATCCTGAGATTCCAGCAAGTGGGCTTTTAAACACTGCTTGTGTCTTTTTAAGAAACAAACAAAGCAAAGCCAACACTCACAGAAAATTTAAGCAAAAGACAGACATTTAACTGTCTTCTGGTTTCTTCTTCCCTCTGTCCCAAGGGTAGGAGAAATATATAAATAACAAAAGTAATTGGAGCATTTGTAATTAAATTTGGTGTTTGAAAAATGATTTTCTTATCTCATTGAGGCAATTATTGTTACCCTTCATGTCTTTGCTCAAAGCAGTAAACATTGAAAGATAAAACATGCATATCCTTCCATAAAGTTAGATGACATATGGAAAGTATAATTCACTATCAAATAAGCATCAGCAGTGGGAAGTAGGAATTATATTTGAAGCAGGAATGACTTAATGAAGCTTGACTGTTCTAAACACATCAGTGGTGCTTATGCATGGACAGCCATGTGCAGCATGAACACTGATAGTTGCGATATCATTAAAGGCCAGGTTACGTCAAAAAAATCTCATTGATTGGTGCATAAATTAAGTACCATATCCATTATTACATACATCCATTTGTATCTCACTTGACAGTGCTTTAGCTTTAAAGTGATTGCCTTGTTCTTTTTTCCAGACTCACTTTCGGTCTCCAGCAATGATGCTAGTCCTCCCGCTTCCGTGACATCGCTTCAGCCCCATATGATCGGTGCTCAAAGCTCCCCGGGCCCCAAGCGCCCTGGAAACACCTTGAGGAAATGGCTCACCAGTCCTGTGAGGCGCCTTAGCAGTGGGAAGGCAGATGGGCATGTCAAAAAACTGGCCCACAAGCATAAGAAAAGCAGAGAGGTCCGTAAAAGTGCTGATGCAGGCTCTCAGAAGGACTCTGATGACAGTGCAGCGACCCCACAAGATGAAACTGTTGAAGAGGTAAGTGCTCAAGGCAGCTTCCCAAGACTTTTGTGTATGTTTTTCAAGGAACTAAATGTTTTCAGGTGAAGGTTGCCTCGTCTACTGACTATCCAGCAGTGGAGCAAAGTGTTACATGCCCTGTGCTCATCCTTGAATGCTGTACTCTGCGTGAGTTCTGTGCCAGGGACAGTTTGTGCCCTCTGAGAGTGTTAGTGAAGCTCTGTGAAGTGCCTGTGATTTAAAAAGAGAAACAGGAGAATAAAAAGTTGTCCTTTGGCTTTACTGTCTTATGCTAATTAGGAAGGTGGCTTTGTGAGTAAAGGTGCTTCAAGATCTGTGAATAATCAGGTAATTTTGTACTTCCCTTGCTTTTTTTGTTGATGGATCAGGGAGTGTAGGGAGAGCTGCTTAACTGCTTAAAGCTCTAATTACACCTTGCATAAGAGTCAGAGCACAGGAAAATTACTGGCTCTTCAATGCAGGCTAGTTACCACTAGTCAAATAATTTTCATTGGAGAGAAGGAAATTGCGAACTGTTCCAAATTTTACCACCAAGGACATCTACTGAGGGCTTCCCTTCTTCCCACAAACATGTGCCTCTCCTTCAAAGTCTGGAATTCATGTATGAACAAAGCTGGCTTCCAGTTAGGTGCAGAGAAGAGCCAAATTCTCTGTAACAAACCTATAGTTCAGGCTGAAATAAATGTCGTGTTACTGCTTCCAAGAGCACAGCTGGGTGCATGTTACTCCCTTTTATTAGATTGACTCTGACTGTTGATTTTGGTACTTACCATACAGAAAAGTGGTCTCAGTTGCCCAAGTTTTTATTTATTGCTGCTTTTTGGTTTTTATCTTCCTCCCAACATATTTTTCTACATGGAACGCTAGTGAAGTTCCACAGTATGTGTAGGGAAAGGAAAGACTGAAGACTTGGCAGCATGATGAATTGAGAGATGTTGGTTAGGAATGAATACTGACCTCTGACCTTGAATGTCAGGCTGTAGAAAGAGACCCTTTGTGCTGCAGTTGTAACATCGTTTTGGCAGTATCTGTTATTCTGCAGTTCTGTGAGTCAAGGGAAAAATTTAAGGCCAGTGCCTTGAAGTCAGGGAAAAACAATAACCATCTATGCTGTCTTCCTGTAAAGGTTGATAAATTATCGTGTGAGATCAGCACATAAAACTTTGGGTACTTGAAATCAGACTTCTTCGTGGGGGACAGAAAGGATCATTGATGAAATCCTTCATATTTTAATACGGTTTTTGTATGTACTCTAGAAGTCTTGGTAGAGCAAGATATATATTTCAGAGAGATACAGATTTCTCTTTACAGAACTGAACTTGGAAAGCAAGCATGGCTTTGAGAACACTTTCCTGTGGTAAATTTCATCTGAATGTCTTTTTCTTAGTATTTGAATTATTTTGCTTTTACCACACATTGAAAAATGTCTTTGGCATCTGCATTTTCCCCCTCCATTAAGGAGTGTTTGTAGGAGCATCTTGACTTGTTGGGAGAGGGCTGAAACTACAGAATAGACTTAAAATGAGCATGTGATAACAAGTTTCATGCTGTTGAGATAACAGAGCTTGAACATCTTGATGTTATTTACAGAGGGGTCGGAACGAGGGGCTGAGCAGTGGCACACTTTCCAAGTCATCCTCTTCAGGCATGCAGAGCTGCGGAGAGGAGGAAGGTGAAGAGGGAGCAGATGCTGTGCCGCTTCCTCCTCCCATGGCAATTCAGCAACACAGTCTCCTGCAGCCTGACTCACAAGATGACAAGGTAGGACCAGGACATGGGGGAGGCTTCACATGATGAGATAACCTCTGTTTGCACAAATCTTTCTTCTGCTTCCAAAGGTCTTGAAAATGTACATAATACAGCTTCATGGTAGGCAGAGGTAATGCCTTTTGCCCTATAGACAACTTTAAAAGGGTGTTCTATGAAAAGAACATGAATTAAATCCTTCTCCATTTTAAACGCACAAATGTAGAATTTTTTCTGCTAGTACTTTAAATGTGGAAATGTGCTGCTTTCTGTGCTCACAGGATAATTAACATCACTTTGGCTGATGCCATTTTTAGTTATTAGAGTCCAATTGTTTTATAATCATACCTTCTGTTATTCTTGATTTTTGTTTGGGCTTTTTTTTTGTTGGAGCAGGGGATGGGGGGAGGAAGAGGGGGATGCCTAAGAGAAAGGAATTACCAAATAAGGGTAATAATTGTCATGGTTTAACCCCATCCAGCAGCTAAGCCCCACACAGTTACTGTTCCATTGTCCCTGTGAGAATCAGAAGGGAAAGAGTGAAAAAACTCTCGGGTTGAAATAAAGACAGATTAATAGGAAAGTCAAAAGCCATGCACACAAACAAGGTAAAACAAGGAGTCCATTCTCCACTTCCCATAGATAGGCAGGTACTCAGCCATCTCAAGGAGAACAGGGTTCCATCATGGGTAGTGGTAACTTGGGAAGGTAAAAGCCATTGTTCCAAATGTGTCCCCTCTTTCCTTTTTCTTCCCCCAGCTTTATGTGCTGAGGTTAATACCATATGGACTGGAATATCCCTGTGGTCAGTTGGAGTCAGCTGTTCTGACTGTGTCTTCTCTCAACTCTGTGTGTCCCCCCCCTCCATTCTTGTCACCGGTGGGGTGGAGTGAGAAACAAAAAAGGCCTTGGTGCTGTGTGAGCTCTGCTCAGCAATAGCTGAAACACCCCTGAGTTACCAACACTGCTTCCAGCACAAATCCAAAACATAACCCCATACCAGCTACTGTGAAATTTAACTCTGTCCCAGCCAAAACCAGCACATAATCCATCTGTTTCTCACTAACAAAAATGCATTAAAATTGAAGGTAAAAATTTTGAACCGGTAATAAAACTTTGGATGTAGGTAGTAACTGCATGAAGAAAATCTTACTTGTGAATAATCTGTTTTTCTTTAATGTTATGCTATTCATACATTAAGAGAGTTTATTTCAGTTTTGAACCTGGATCAGACATTTAATGGACAAGTGTCAAGTCTGGAAATAGAGGGGTTTAAAATGGAAGTAATCTGGACTTGTACAGCAAATATGCACATTATTGTTTTCTTGCCATTTTGCTGCTTAAAATTTTTAACCTTTGTAATCTACAGCACTGAATATTGCTAGTGAATTTTGGGATTGCTTGCTCTCTGTTCTCAATGGTGCAGATGTTATTCATAACTTTAGTGGATCTTATTTATTTTTTCTTGGTTTTTTTTCTTCTAAAAACACTGCCTTTCAGTAGGAATCTCACTCATCCCTGAAGCTATCATTTGTAGGATCAAAATGGCTGGTTCTTATACTGTGTGTATTCAATTCCTACACATTTTCTGAATTGACAAAGTGTAACATATGAGTTGAAGAGTTAATATATTGGAAAATATTCCTGAAACAAAAGAAGCAAAACTAAGCCAGCCTTCAGAGCTGAGAGAATGTTTTCTCACTAGAATAATCTCAATTTCAGATTTAGAAATAAGATGAAAATAATGTTGGTGAAAATATGTTTAAGCTCTTGCTGATGAGCTGCCATATTTGCATGTTCCTTTAATGACAGAAAACAATTAATATACAACTATTATAAGAACTTCTCCACAGAAAAAGTAGTTTTGTTATTGACCCCATTACATAGCAAGAACACTTACATGAAGGGATATGTATGTAAGCTGGTGTCTGCTTACTTTTGTATTTCTGGTGCAAAGTTAGACATGTACCACAGTAAAGAAAGACTCTTTAAGTAGTTTTCCATCTTCAACAAATTTTATTTTCACTGCTGTTTTGGTTTAAACCCAGCAGCCACCAAGTACCACCCAACTGCTTGCTTACTCCCCTGCCAGTGTGATCAGGGAGAGAATGGGTCAAGTAAAAGATAGAAAACATTGAGATTAAGCAAAAACCATTCACACAAGCAAAGCAAAACAAGGAGTTAATTCACTGCTTCCCATGGATGGACAGGTGTTCGGCTATCTCCAGGAGAGCAGGACCCCATCAGGTGTAATGGTGACTTGGGAAGAAAAATGAGACTCCAAATGTCTTCCCCTTCCTCCTCCTTCCCTCCACATGGTCTGGAATATCCCTTTAGTCAGTTTGGGTCACCTATTCTGGCTGTGTCTCCTCCCAGCCTCCCAAGCATTCCTCACCATCAGGGCAGTACAAAAAATGGGAAAAGGCCATGGCTCTGTGTAAGACCTGCTCAGCAATAACAAAAACATCCCTACATTATCAACACATTTTTTAGCACAAATCAAAAATGCTGCCCCATACCAGCCACTGTGAAGAAAATTAACTATACCCCAGCCGAAACCAGCACAACTTCTTAAAAGTTTACTAGGCACCCACTTCAGTAAAAACATGTTGGGACAGACAGTTTTTAAAGTAGCTGAAACTACCTTTAGAGAAGAGTTCAGAGAAGTTAAAACTTAGTGAAGTTAGCATTATACCATAATTTCCAAAGCATGTAAATAATGATTCCTCTGCAATGCGTCATTACCATGCAATATTTGTCTTTCATGGTGGGAGGCAAAAGGTCCCCTCATGGGGCATCCTGGGAGGTTGTGTGTGCCTCCCTGAAGTCCACATAGCACCAACTTCCAGCATCTAAAGTAAATGCTTTATTGGAACACAGAAGTGAGAAGCCAGAGCAAAGTTTTACCCAGGAGAAGGTAGTTGGCTCTACTGATGGAGTTACTGATTAATAAAAGGCTTGCAAACAAGTTCCCAGTTGTCTGTCTTCTGGGCGGAATCCTTCTTCACATTCCTGCCGTGCTGGGTGGTTTCTTGGGCTGCTCAGCTACTCCACATCCCTAGGAATGTCTCCTCCTTTCTGTGACCTCAAGAGACTTGGCATTTGTCTATGCCTCCCTGAAGCATTTCTTCCTCTCCAGAGCTCCTGCTCAGTGCTGGAAACACGCTGTTTGCTGGGTTTCTCCTTCCCTTCTTAGTCTGCTGTGGGCCCCTAGCAGCCTCTCATACCTGTGTGAGCTCAGTTGCTCCCTCCAGCTTTCCTTTCTTTTCTGGGTAAATGATGTATTCTGCTCCCAGAGTACATCATCAGGAAAATCAGCAAGGAGTTTTATCTATGCAGCTCCTTCTTTTTCAGATAATATGTAATATAACCACAAACACTGGAAATCACAGTTCTGAAGTTTTACCACACATACCCCAACAGAGTAATAAAAGAGACCAGAACCAGAACCTGATTTCAACACTAGCAGTGTTTTTAAAGACAAAGCTGAGCTCTGCATCCAAAGTGAAAACTCACATACAGGCATGGCTGTGGAAAACCTGGTCAACAGTCAGATGTCAGGAGCATGTAAATTGCCTAAAAGACAGGCCAGCTTGTGGGATTGCACAGTTTTTGGTGTGCATGCAAACATCATGTGCTAGGCCATGCTGATTTGTCTAATAGCACTGAATAACACAACCATTTTCTCCCGTAAGAGCTCATCTGCGCACTATATGCATTCTTTCATTCAGCAGAATCATTGCACACGTCATGGATTTGCATTTGGTGGCAGTTTACAAGTTGTTTGCATTTAATTTTTGGATAAGCAGTATTAAAAGTTTCAAGACTAGTTGTGTTAATATGAAACTAATTATTTTCACTTTTTGTTTTCTCTTTTTGTAAACTCTGATGCAGCATTATGTTGACTTGTGTTCTGTCTCTGCTTTGGCTCAGTTCCCGTATCTTTCCGTTTAAAGTTATCTGTATTTCCTTTGCTTACCCAGCCCGTTTTCCTTTCCAAATAAGGCAAATACAAGGAAAACTACCTAAAATCTGCTTTGGTTTTGTTTTTGGTTTTTTTTCTGTTGTTGTTGTTTTTAGTTTTGGTTTGGTTTTTTTTTGTTTGTGGTTTTTTTTGTGTTGTTTTGGGGTTTTTATGTGTTTACTTATGGGGAGTCTTGTTACACCCTTGCTTGATTTGAGCAGAACCTCCTGTGTTGAGTCATTATTCGTACAGTTTCTTTGTCCGGTTTGTTGGAAATGTTTGCAGGACAGCTTGCCCTGTCCTGCGTGATGTTCACTGTACTGTTCGTAATATGAAATACAGTTCGTGTTACACCCTGTTTCCACTTTCCAGTTTCTAAATGATAAATGTAATATGCAAACAACTCTGTTTGCAAATTACTGAGGCTGAATTTAACGGCCTTCTCCCAGAATCCTTTGCTGTGAACACCTTTTACCTTCAGTTGTATCTATAAACTGGCATTTTATAGCTTATGAGGCCAGAGATCTTCTGTGCTCTACACATACCATTGGGAAAAATGGATGGCACAAGGAATGGTGAGCTCAATTTCCCATCTGAATCTGGGCAATATACTCCAGCTCTTTTAGAAAAGTAAATGCCCCTGAGTTATTGGTGTATTTTTTCGTAACATAATAATGCTTCCTCCTTTATTTCAAGTCTTCTTGATTTCTCTTAGTGTTCTGCAGTTGTTGCTTTGTTTAAGCAGCAATAAAATAGGTTAACAAACTGCTGTCCATTGAGTCAACTCAGGCAATCTTCATAGGTATTTGCCAGGAATTATCAGCAATTGTATTTCCTCGACTACTATTGCATGTAGGAGCAGGAGTTTTTATCCCAGCATTTAACTTCTATGGGGTTTACTTGAAACTTCCAACTCCAGCTGCTCAAGTTGGAAGGGATGATCTTAATGTTACATGACACTGACAGTGCCCATTGGGTACCTTTGTCTGACATAGAAGTGAAGGAATCTCTTGATCCTTGAGCAAGTACCGGGCTAACTCTGTGATTCTCCTTCCTTTGTGTCATTGCACAGACATCTTCTCGATTGTTGGTGCGGCCCACCAGCTCCGAGACGCCCAGTGCTGCAGAACTCGTCAGTGCAATTGAAGAGCTCGTCAAAAGTAAAATGGTGAGACTGACCAGAAGGTGCATGTGACTAAAGAAGTTGTGTCTTCAAGTCCCAGCCTGCTATTCAAAGAAAACCTGCATGTTTTACATTGACTCCCAAAATTCGCTTTATTTCAAAAATAATATTCATCTTATTTCCAAAGTCACTTTCTGGGTTGATGAACGGAGTAATTTTGTGCACACTCTTTTGTAAAAGCATTTGTTGAATAAGTAGATGGCTATATAGAGGAGGAAAAAGCAATAAATAAGAGAGAGAGAGAGAGAGAGACATGATGGTAGAAAATTTACTAAGTGTGTCCTGTTAGTAAAAAGAAAATGTCCTGTTAGTAGGATGAATGCAAAGACCCAGGGTCTTAGACTAGTAGACCTTTGTGAGAAGAATCCCTGAAACTAAATTTATTGCGAATCTTACAGGGCTCAGCAGTAAAGCAGGAAATTCTAACTACAGAAACATTTTTGTTATCTAGTTGCTCTTTAGGCAACAGGATAATGGAGAAATAAGTAAAAGACTAAAGGGATCATTTTGCATGTTAGTGCCTTCATCCTTGTTAACAAATTAAGTAGGAGGAATCTGTGTCAGCTTTTTTAAGGTTTCTATATGTTAAATTTTCCATGTTTCTGAAGATCGTCATTGACATATTTTAAAGTTTTCATGTTTCTGAAGATTCATATTATATGCATAATTCCAGGAAGGCCCTTTGTAATCAAAATCCAGTTTGACCCAGTCTGGGAAAAACTTCTCCAGCTGACCCTGTTTGAGATTGGACTATATGGTCTCAAAAGGTCCCTCAGCAATTCTGGATTTCCACAGCAATTCTGGATTTCCTCAAAATCTTTGAATACAGCTTTTGCAGCATAACCTCTCTTAGGCTCAACAGGAAGTACCTTTGTGAAAACTACAAAGAATTGCAGCATGGCAGCCCCATGTTATCAGAGGCTGATATTTCCCAGGTTCATTCTAAATTGAAACAGCTTTGACTTTCAGAACTAGAAATTTTATGTTTCATTCAGAGAAAACTACATTTTTGCACAAAATAATTACTATACTCTCTTGGGTATTAACTTTTCTTTCTACTTCTCTTATACCAGAAGGGTGAATGCAAAGTAATCTATGGGAAAATTCAACAGTCTTTTGTAAACAGAAAGTTTGGTAGTCCACGTGTCTTTCAGGCTGCCTAGCAGTGAATATAACTTAATGATCCATGCATATGGGAGATGTTCTCATTTCATAGTTTGAGCCAAGGGTCAGCTTCCCCTGGTTTTTGGGCAAGTCATATCATTATTGGTTTTTACTTTTTGCAGGGAAAGAAAAAAGATTATAGCTGAACCTCACCCCAGTGGAAGTAGATGTGTCTTCCAATAAGGCTGTATCACATGCAAGGAAAATGTGATACATATCTGTAGCTTGATCCAAGATTATGGACTTGAATTAAAGAAATACGATGATTATTTCATAGATTATATCCTGTTGCTTTTTCAACTTCTATACAAACAGAAGCCTGTGGAGTCCATGCAAGAAAGATAGTGTATGTGGAAGAGGATACAGGGGCCCTTTTCTAGGATCTGAACAGGCTGAAAAACAACATTGGCAGTGTAGAAGCCATTATTTTCTTAATTGAGACACTCTTTTGGCTAGTTATTAAGATAAACAAAACGTCTGACAGAGAACACCACTTCTCTTGAGTTGAAAATGTGACATCATAAAAATCTCCTTTAAAGATGTCCTATTTATTGTTGGAAGTAACTTGTATATGCCAGAAGTCGTATATGACAAGTATCATTTAATCTCTGGCAATGAGGACACATTTGTGTCGCTCCCACCATAGAAGTACTTGCATCATGAGCAGGAAACTCTGACTTTCATCCATTGCTGCTCAAAGCAGTTCAACTCCTTTATTTTCCTGTGAAGAGAAGACTGACATCTCAAATGTGCTTCTTAAATGTGCTTCAGAGTCTCAGTTATCATGGAAAGCCATGTTGTTGCCTGGTTTCCTGGAGGCTTATGACTTGCTTTGCCAAGATATATTAAAGTAATTGATCTCCCATAGATTGCTATATAAAGTGGCTTGCAACGTGTCTTCTGAATAAAGGAGAAATAAATCATTGTTGCTGACTGTCTTGAATACCTCCTCAGGCTCTGGAGGACCGTCCAAGTTCCTTGTTGGTAGATCAAGGTGACAGCAGCAGTCCATCCTTCAACCCTTCAGATAACTCCCTTCTATCTTCCTCATCACCCATAGATGAGATGGAGGAAAGGAAATCCAGCTCCTTAAAAAGACGACAGTAAGACTATTTATTTATTCATTCATTCATTTATAAAAATGCTTATTTTGAACTGGCAGCAGAAGCTGTTAGTTTGAAAGTGGGAGGACTTGTATTAAATGTCAAGCATGTGGTCACATTTCTCTGTGACATTCAATTGTGATTTTTAATTCTAGTCATACCTGTGTTTGACTTCTGTTGCATGTCACTCTCATTTATTTGGGAAGATGCTGATCTTTAAATGTCCAAAAGTCTATTAGGCTTTAAAAAAATGGTCATTCCCCTCTTTCTATTCCAACCCATGCTTAATTTCTCTACGTAGTAGTAAACTGTTACTATGCTGGAATAAAAACATGCCTGGTTTCAGATTTTTTAAACATGTGTATGGAAATAACCATCTGTATAGCTAAGAGTCTCCAGACCAGAGACATAATAGCATTTTATTTTAAACAATAGTTAAATGTTTCATTTTAATGTCACATTTAAGAAAACATCTGACTTTAGATAAACAGAAGCAAGTCTTGTCCAGTTTTAACGTCAAAGCAGTATCTATCTAAGAACCAATGTACATTAATTCTTCCATTTCAGTTCTGTCTGTCAAAGATATGTGACTGCATTATGTTGAAAAAGCTGTATGTATGTCATTTATCATCTTGAAAAATCTGTTTCATTCTTTAATATTTGTTCACCTTTTTCCTTCCACTGTAGCTATGTCTTACAGGAATTAGTGGAAACAGAGCGAGATTATGTGCGAGATCTGGGCTATGTAGTTGAGGTATGATGGTTTTAATTCTCTTGATCTCTTCTTTTATTTTAAAATGTCTTACTAACCAGCTATGCAGCTTGAACCTCACTTACGTTTTTCAAACAAACAAAAGAAGAGACTAAAAATGTGGAAATTAACATGCTGAGTTTTCCCTCCTGTAGGTTTTAATGTATTAAAATACAAAATCAGATTTCATTCCTTTTTTCCTGTTACTGTGTTCACCTTATTGTTCTTTTGAGGAGTGTAGTTCTTTTGCCTTTTTTTTAAAATCGCTACCTCTGGCCTAATGTTATCCTAGTAGATAGTGGGTTTATTTAGCACATCTCAATTTAAAAAAATAGCATAAAAAAGAAAGCATTGTACCTCAGCATACAAAGCAGCTACCCAAGATTTGAAAGTCCTCCTTCCTCTCCTACCACTAGGCTTCTCTTAGACTTCCTAGCTTTCCCTGCTGTGAAATGAGATAACATCACATATCTCCCCTCAGTCTGCAACTACCAACAAAATGCATTTAGAAGAGTAGAAAGGAATGAGCATGACAGTGAATTTTAGCCTAATAAAGTTTAATTCTTAAACTCTATTTTGAAGGTGGGGGGGAAAGAAAGAGCAGCATTATGATAGTGTTTTTACGCTATTTAAAGGGTTCATTAGGAGTCTGTGAATAGATGTATTTTTGTAAATAGCAACATAATTTCTGGTGAAAATGCTGGACATCAAAATATATACTTGGAAAACCAAAAGCAGATCTGGCTACTTAGGAATAGAACTATTGGCTGGAAAAAAGGAGTCGAGTTGCATAAATTTTAGAAAATTTAAAAACACTCCCAGTCTAACTACATGGTAGAATTGCTTAGTGAGACAGCTGTGTAGAAACCAAAAATAAGATGGGATTATGGGAAAATGTCAGAGGAGCTTTACTGCAGCGAGAATGCTTGCTAACAGAATTGCTCTCTAACTTTCTTGTGTTTGGTTTGCTCATACTGCACAGTCCCATGGGCAGTTTCCTCCTCAGTGCACCTTGGTGTGGTGTTACTGTGAATGAAGTAAGAGACACAGAGCAGAGCAGCACAGAAGCCACTTCAGTGGCTCTGACATTTACTCAGGAACAGCCCCACTTGGCCAGGCCTTGCAGCTCCTTCAGGCAGTAAGGAGTGGGGCTGGGGAAGGTTCTGTCATGCTTTGAGGCCATGCACACAAGCTAAATTAGACAGAGTGAATTAGTTTTTCTAGTGCTGTTGTGTAGGCAGCCTCACCTCAATCTCTGATACTTTGTGTCTGTGCTTTATGTTATGCTGTGTTATAGAACAGTTTTCAGGTTTGGCTTTGTGTCCCAAGCAAGTTGTTGCCATTGGACCGCTTCTGGGACAAGGGGGCTTAAAAGACAACTTGCTTTGTCTTAAGTAAGAATATTCACAGTGAATTCACTTGGACTGTTGCAGGGTTATATGGCACTTATGAAGGAAGATGGTGTACCTGATGATATGAAAGGCAAAGACAAGATTGTATTTGGAAACATCCACCAGATTTATGACTGGCACAGAGAGTACGTATTGTACCTAAAAAAATACTAGACTGACTTTAGGAATTGTTTCCTCTGATATTCAGATACAAGGTAAATGCAGTTGGTTTTGTGCTTTGACTTGTAGAAAATGTATCTTCAGACTACAAAAGTTGGTGCGAAGATTTGCTTTAAAGAAGGATGCGTGTGTGTGTATATATATATATAGCAAGTACTTCAGCTGAGGATCTGTAACATTGATAGAACTTTGTAGACTGCTTTCTCTCTAACAATACAGTCTAAAGAATTTCTTAGTGGTGGTTAGTGTGGCAATATTAGCATCTGAAACATTCAAACTAGGAAGGGGAAAATTTTCAATCAATATATATGAAATCTAATAATTTTGCTAGTGAATGCCAGGGTTTTTCTTCATCTTGGCATGGATTCAGCATATCCTTTAAAAAAAAATATATTGAAGTGTTACACTGTTAACATTGTCATTTTGGACATCATTAACATCTAAAGCTGCTGATAGGAGACACAAAGTATCTTGCCTTGCAGTAAGACCAATTGCCTTGCAATTACCTGTTGCTATAATGTGTGCTGTCAGAATAAAAAGAACTGTTTATTGTGTTTATGTTCAGCTTCTTTTTAGGAGAGTTGGAGAAGTGCCTTGAAGATCCAGAAAAGCTGGGATCCCTGTTTGTTAAACATGTAAGTGCAAATGTCTTTGTTGTCAAGCTCTGTTGCTGCTACTGACCAACATGTTTGTATATTAAAGTACAACACAGGTAACAGTGCTGTACAATGTTCCTCGCCTTTAAGAGGTGGAGAGATTGCTTTTAAGATCTTATAAATAGAATCAGTAAATGCTCCAGTCTTTGTGCCCAGTACCTTCCTCTGGAGAGGGAACATGAATGTGAGCCCCATTTCTCTGTTCAGTTACACTTCAGTGCAAGGGAATCATCATTTCATATGATACCTGCCTTCTAATCCCAGGTATCCATGCAATAGCATGGAATATAAGAAATACAAATAGGAAAGAGGCTCATTCTCCTTCCAGTCTGAGCGTGTTCTAGTTTTGTATCCTTTCCCTTTCTAAGAATTTGTCACTGGCAAAGTGGGAAACCTGTAGGAAGTAGCTCTCCCTGTTTCTGATTGTTGTTTTACTGTCTCCTGGTATTATTTGTAATTGAGTTGTCTTTGAAAGGCACCTTAACCACTCCAGATGGAAAGGCAAGCTGTGATGCTATTACAGCATCCTCTAGCAAAACCCTATCAGCTAGAACACAATGATTCAGTTCCTGTTCTTAATCTGTGTCCTGTGTCCTTTCCAATCTCCATCTTATTTTTTCATTTCTTTCTTACCATTTATCTTTACTGGTCAGTACTCTGTAAGTCTCTGGGAAGCAAAGCCCCTAAGTGCAAACAAATCCTAGCAAAGTGATAAGAAAGATTTTTGAGTAGGTGTGTCTTTACTTCTTAACCATCAATGTCAGTAATCAAGAATAAATGTTAAAGGCAGAAGTTATTTCCTCTCTTTTTTTCTGCTGCTTTGGTGTTAAAAGCACATGCCACAAGATAAAGAATCAGAGTTAAAAAATGCTAATGCCTCCATTTCCAGGCTTCATCACCTACATCCCCACCCAAACTCCAGTAGGACAGCCAATACTAAATAAAAGACATGAAAGTTTTCCCCTAACTATTCTGTACATGTAAACAGGAGGAGGTAATAATAATCATCATCATCATCAGATTATTAAAATAGAATGAAAAATACTGTACTTTAAAGACTTCATTACAGAATCATGGAATGGTTGAGTTTGGAAGGGATCACTGCGGGATCATCTTGTCAAATCTTCCATGGCTTTTGGTAAAAGCAAAATATAACCATTTCCATGCTTAACTTTATTGTGGGACCTGCTGAGCATCTCTGAACATCTGTCATTCAGAAGGATTTATAGCTGTGGGAATTTTTTTCACTTGTGTTGTCTTTCTAAATCATAATTATGTTCCCAAAGAAATTGTTTTCAGATCTGTAAATATGTAACTGCTTTTTTTTCCCTAAAGGGGTCTTTTTTAGTTCATACACTGGAACTGCTGTACTTCTTAAAATAATACTCAATTTCAATCTGGCATGTTTTTTTCTTGATAATGATGTATCATTCTGTATCTTTGTTCCTCTAGGAGAGAAGGTTGCACATGTACATAGTTTACTGCCAAAACAAACCAAAGTCTGAGCACATTGTCTCAGAATACATTGATACGTTTTTTGAGGTAAGTTTGTGAGATATGTGAGGCTAAGTATTACCAAATCTGTTGATCAAACCAGAAAAAAAGCCAAAAAATATGCAGCACATACTGTTGTTAATGTTTTAAATTACCATTTCTTCAACACATTTCTGTTCTGATTTCTCAAATCTGATGCAGATTCCTGGTGATGAAAGCTAAAGGTTAGGCATAAGATAATAATTAACCAGTAGAGTCTTATCTTTAGTAGCCTTAGCCCAGGCAGTTACCAGTGCATTTTATATAGAATGACAGTTCTGGATAAACAGAGACCACTGCTGGAAATAGGCTGTATACAACCTGTGACTGAAAAATTGCATTTCACTCTAAAGCCGTGTCAAGAAAGAGATGAAAGATGCTTGCCGAAGGGAATACCTTGGGAGGAAGGGTGATAAGGGGAAGGACTACAGTTTTTGCTAACTAAGATTAGATTATTTTTTTACTTTTGCCACTTCCTGGTGTGATGACGATTAATACTGATATATCCTTGTTTATATATATATTTATCTCTATATACTGATATGTATACTGTGTTTCTAACTCAACAAAACAAAGATCTTTCTAACTGAACAAACAAAAATGTTTGTTTCACAACTCTCAGGATCTTAAGCAGCGCCTGGGCCACAGACTTCAGCTCACGGACTTGCTAATAAAACCTGTTCAGAGAATTATGAAATACCAGCTGTTACTGAAGGTAAAGTGATGTTGAGATGAATGAGTTATGTTAATAGATATGTTATAGATGTGTTAACAGATAGGTTTTCTTTTTTAATTAATGCTGTTGTTTTTCCACCCCTTTCCCTTACAGAACCCAGATTTTTAAGCAATGCCATATGATTATTTTCTGAGCACATTCAGATAGTTATAAAAATTACAGAAGATGGCTTCGGCAGAAATTTGCTTTTTCTTTTAGTAGCTAAAGACCAAATGTTTAGAATTAAAATGTTTAAAATTTTGTGCCAGTGTCATAGAAATGGGAGAAGGAATTCCCAACTGTTTTCAGATGTAAACATGATACAAGTTGTTGGAACTCATCACAGCTTCTCCAGCTACAGCTGTGATCATTTTAATATCACCTAAGTGTTTACTGAAGAGCAACCCCAAATAGCACAGAGGTCATTGCCTTAGCATATGTTTTGTTAGTATGAGCTAAATTCAAATGGTTGTCTTCTGCAGTCTACCACAGTCTGATAAAGGTTATCAAATTCACATTTTCTAAGATTTGTCATTGATTATTTATGAGAAAAGAAATATTACTTGATTTTTTTCTTTTTCAGGACTTCCTCAAGTATTCTAAAAAAGCTAATCTTGACACAACAGAACTAGAGGTACTTAAGACATTTTCTCTTAGTGATACGAATTCTTTTAACTCTGAACTTTTCTTGTTTTGGCAGAGTCACTTTCCTTTTCTGATCTTCCTGAGAAAGTGATTATAAGAGTTTACTTCTTGCATTTCTGTTCTAAAGCAACCATATAAAATGAAACGAAATTTTATGCTGCTAACTCATTTGGAAAATAAAGCTTTGACTTTTTATTTGTCTTGAACAGAAAGCTGTAGAGGTCATGTGTATAGTACCAAAACGGTGTAATGACATGATGAATGTTGGCCGCCTGCAAGGATTTGATGTAAGTTGGCTGGAGTTTTGCTTAGAGATTTTGTCACGTTCTCTAGAAATTAACCATTAGTAATGTGGGGAGAAATGTGTACAGTGTTTCTTCACTATCTGGTTAGCTGGTGCAAAAAGCAGTAAATGAAAAATCAAGTCTTAGCCCTGCCAAGGACTTTTTCCTGGGAAACAATACCTGCTATGTCAGTCAAACTAGGTAAGCTCTTCTGCAAAATCAAGAAAGGGCTAGTCTTCCTACACTTCCCTTGTTGGCTAAAGGCTTGCAAAATAGTGAAATAATCAGTTTATCAGCAGGTGAGCAGACCTGACTTCAGTAGTGTAGACAAAGGAGGAGTCACTAAGGTCAATCGTGTACTTGAGGCAACTGTAGCCCTTCTTGACTTGCTAAGTCTAGAAGAGATGGAAATTGGCTACTGAAGCAGGATGCAACAGTCAGGCCAGAGTCATACGTTCTACTTGCAAAGCTCTTTGTATTCTGTGATGCAGACATGAAGCTGAATTCTACTGCTACTCAGCACCCTGGGAGAATATATGAGTAACTGTTGGAATTATTCAGAATAGAGAAATGAAAACCTTAGTGTTCCAAGCCTCAAAGTGCAGTGTGAATTGAAAAGGGTGGAGTGGATTTTTGGGGCTTGGTCTGGCTTGTTTTGTTTTGGGGTTTTTTAGGGTTTTTTTTTGTTTGTTTCTTTCTTGGTTTGTTTGGTTTTTTATGACTTTTTGTTGGTTTGGTTTGGTTTGGTTTTTGGTCGGTTTGGTTGGTTGGTTAGGTTTTTTCTTTGTTTGTTGTTTTTTCTTTGATTTTTTTTTTTTTTTTGAGAAAGAGCACAAGAATATCTTATGTATAAGAGGAGAAGAGAATATGTAATGGTCAATGACAGTTGGAAGGTGGGAAATACACAAAGCTATTTGTCATGAACATGTGCTCAAAAAGGTTGATTGGGGAAAGAAAAAAAGAACCTCACTAAATGTGTTTTTTCTTGCTTCTGTATTTAGGGTAAAATTGTAGCCCAGGGTAAGCTCCTGCTCCAGGACACATTCTTGGTTACAGACCAGGATGCGGGACTTCTGCCGCGCTGCAAGGAGAGACGGGTCTTCCTGTTTGAGCAGATTGTCATTTTCAGTGAGCTGCTAGATAAAAAGAAAGGTTTCTCCATGCCCGGATTCTTGTTTAAAAACAGTATCAAGGTAACTGTTGTGTGTGAGTCTCTTGTGTCTCCTGCACAAACTCTGCTAAGGTAACAGTTTCTCATTCTGTGGTCAGTCACTAGTGACATCTAGATGTGCAATCATAGAGCACAGTAAGGTACAAGTCATTTCCTGGAATCACTTCCCACCAAATTTGTTCTCACTCCGATGTTAAGTGGAGATCTTTGGATCCCAGTACTCTGATGCTTCCTGCGTGAAGCATATCAAAGCAGGTGCTCTGGCACAAAGTGCTGGACAAGTTATTCACAAAGTTTAGTTTTCAGCTCTGTGCTGTGAGTATACCACATTGCAAGTAGAGATAAAAACTCTTTTTGTATCCTTTCCGATACCCAAATATGTAGATAACATTTGTGTGACTGCAGATATGTCAGCTCTTCCTGAAATAAAAAAAGTGTTTCCCCACTTCAAGCTTTTCCTGAAAAGTCCTGATAATATTAGGGCTCAGCAGCCCTCATGAAGTATTTTGGGTGGACCCTGCTTCCCCTAATTCACCTTGGTGCTCTGCCTGCCACCTGAACCTGCTGTTTATAGCTCTGGCTGAGCAGCCAGGTCCAAGGCATTGCTGTATGTGCAGCTAAAGCCTTTGGTCAGGGGCAGTGGTAGAAGGAGTTCCATAGCTTCATAGACGGAAGCTTCATAGTCAGCATTTTAACTAATCTGTAAGGAAAGTGAGGGATGGAGAACATTGGGCCATGCTGACCTGCTGGAGATTGTTCAGGCACAGTGTGTCAGTAAGCTGTAGTTTACTGGAATTAAGTAACTTCATTTCATGGTATTATTTTACTAAGGAATGAGTGGTTATCATTTGAAGATCTGACTCTAAGCTCCTAATAAAGAGATTTTAAAGGTATGTTTCCCATAAAATACGCATGTTTTTTTTTCATGAAGGTGAGTTGCCTTTCCCTGGAGGAAAATGTGGACAGCGATCCATGTAAATTTGCACTAACATCAAGAACGGGTGATGTCACGGAGACCTTTGTTTTGCATTCTGCCAGTCCAGGAGTCCGCCAGTTATGGATCCATGAAATTAACCAAATTTTGGAAAACCAGCGCAACTTTTTAAATGGTAAATTATTTTCTTTTACTGAAAGTTTGTAATTGGATGACTTTTCTCTCATCTCTTTTTTCTTGGCTTTGAAATGTTTTGCAAGTTGCCTTTTTCCTGAGCTAATACTGAACAGTTGGGGGGATATGTGCCGCATTTCTGCTTCAGAACAGATGCTTGCATTTATTATAAGAGTGGTAGTCTGAATTTACATGGTGTTCTCTTGGTGAAATTTTCCAAATGTTTTGTAGGAGTGAATCAAGATAGGTGCCATCCGTTGAGAGCTTGTGTACCCTTTTTGAGCAACTGCAAGCCTTTAAAGGCTAAACCCAAGTGAAATTAGCATCTATTCAGAATATGTTTTGCTTCTATTATTTTGCTGGGCATTGTTGTCGCATCTTACTGTAGCAACAACATTCTGCAGGAGAAAAATAGAAGGTGGTGTTGTCTGCTGTGACACTAGAAAGTTCTTGTTTTATTTTTATATCAATCAGTTATTGTCCCAACCTAGATTTTTTTAAACAGTTGTAGTGTGTAACAACAAGCAGAGAATGTGGAGTCACACCTATTTTTCACAACTTGGCTGCTGACTGACAGTGTGATCCTAGAAGAAAACATTTCTTCTTAGTTTCAGATTTTAATCTTTAATATAGGTAGATACAGCAGGTCATGAAGGTTAGATACAGAAAAGTGACTTGAAGTCTGTGGCGCCTTTCCACTGCTAAGGAAATTTATTTGAACAGCACTCCCCTTTTTGCCGATAGACATGTCTGTTTTAAACTGTTCCTGTTCCCTTTCCTGCCCCCTTTCCCCTGACTGCCTCCCCCCTCGCCCCCACTGCAGCCTTGACGTCCCCGATCGAGTACCAGAGGAACCACAGCAGTGGTGGAGGCGGCGGCGGGAGCAGCAGCAGTAACAGCGGCGGCCCCAGCAGCTGTAGTGGCATCCCCAGCTCCAGCCGTAGCCGGCCATCCCGGATCCCCCAGCCTGTCAGACACCATTCCCCAGTCCTGGTCTCCTCTGCAGCCTCGGCCCAAGCAGAGGCAGACAAGATGTCAGGTATGTCCATTCACAATCACTCCCTGCCACACTACGACACCCCCTTAGAAACTGGCCTGACACAGTCAGACAGGCACCCTCCCAGTGCAGAGCCGGATGGTCCTCAGAGAGAAGCTGAACAGATTCCCAAGATGAAAGTTATTGAAAGTCCCAGGAAGACAGCAGGAAACATTTCTGGCTCAGCTGATGGAGTCCAGAAAGACTCACGTGGAATCTCAGAGGACAGTCGAACAAGAAACAGCATAGGATCACTGACACTTGGGAAGCCGAGGCCAGGAGCCATCTCTCCAATGAACTCTCCTCTGTCTACGACTTTCCCTTCTCCTTTTGGCAAGGAAACCTTTCCACCCAGCAGCCCCCTGCAGAAGGGCTCCTTTTGGAGCTCCATCCCAGCATCCCCTGCCAGCCGCCCTGGCTCCTTCACTTTCCCTGGGGACAATGACTCCCTCCAGCGGCAGGTCCACCGCCACTCTTCACACAGCAAGGACACAGATCGCATGAGCACATGCTCCTCGACCAGCGAGCAGTCAGTTCACTCCACTCAGAGTAATGGGGTAAGAGCGGAGCACCTCTGTCCTGCGAGCTCTTCTAAAACCTTACATGGTCCCCTTCTGTGCGTTGCCATCATTTTCCGTACTAACTTCTGGCTCTCCGGTGCTGTACTGCTCTGAAATAATCAACTGTTCCGATATCTTCTGCACATTAAAAAACCAAGAGTGTCTACCTGTGTGTGTGTATACATGTGGAACATGGCTATGTATACAGACACAAAAGCAACTGCTAACATTAGATGCAATTTCTGCCTCTGCTGAAAATATAGATCACAGGGCTATACCTACTAACTTGCTGTCCTTGCTTCTTTCGTCTCTAATTTGAAGGCACATAATTAACATGCTGAAGTGTGGCAGCCAGAGCACCTTGGGGTATGCATTGCACCAGCACTGAAATCTGACTTCAGGATTTTGGCAGATTGCCTTGGGCCTTTTTTCCCTTTCACGCACAAATTTGCCATCATTGTCCTGTTGAGTTTTAACTTCGTGGAGACATCTACGTTCCCTGGGATGCTTGATTTTTTTTTTTTTTTTATTAATTTATTTTTTCCCCCTCTCAGCCTTAGTTGTTGTACATCAATCTCTTTTTAAATCCTGTGTTTGATCAAGGAAACTTTCTGCAATCCACTCAAAATAGGCCAACAAAACCTAGCGACAATAATCCTACTTCTACTACAACCAAAACAATTACCCGCTCCACTTGTCTTTTCTCCTTTGTAAGAAGAACCGGTTTTGGGTTTCTGGAGATTCAACCTCTTAGTGTGCACTTGGTGTGTGTGTGCAGAAATCTGGGCCATCAACAGAATCTACGTTCTCTCTAATACACCCACCAGAAAAGCAGCAGCATTGATGGGGGCATGTGCAAATATAAAGCAAAAAATATTGAGGCATTTGCCATGGATGTGGTAGGCAGGTTATGGTGCCTTTCTTTTTAAACTCATGTTTGATTTTTCTCTTCACTAAGCATTGTGTTTATGAATGTTTGTTTTTCCACTCTCGCACAAATGATATGCAATATGAGTTTTGCAAATCACCTAACTGGCTGGACCTTTTTTAAATGCATGCATTTCTTTATAGAACTGTTTAACACACAAAGCTTTCTTGACTTCTCAGTTCTTATACTTACTTTTATAATAGCTTCAGAAGAGAAGAAATTATGCTTTGCATGTTTTATATTTTCATCCTGATCTTCCATCAGCTTTTTACTTGGTTTAGCTTTGTCTTGTGTTTATCTTCAGTCTAGCAAAATGTGATGTGATGTAATGTAATGCAAAATCTGGGGAAATTTGAGCATTTTCCATTTACTGCATAGTATGTGAATCAAGATGGTGGTACTGGGATAATAATAATTGAGGTTGTGACATTAAAGGAAGAGAAAGATGAGATGGCACTGAGTTTTCAAAACATTTGGATTTTGATACTATCTCAGCAAAGACACCGTTGCTTGTTTTTATCTCACTGTAAAACGTAATGTTGGAACGCATGCCGTCTGTGTCACAGCTATATGTTCTCAGCTGTATAACTCTTTCATTTGGTAACTGAAATCTGAAATGAGCCTTAAGACCTCATTTATAACCTCATTTCTAGACCAAGCAGCAGGATTTCACACCACATGGAATAAGTTGGAGAAAATGGGTTGTGAAGGTTTATTTTAATATAACCATTTGTGTATTTATATTCACGTGCACATATGGCTATGGTCGATTACTTAAGGAAAAATTACTTCTAAGAAGAAAAAGGAGTCAGTTTTGCTAGTTGAGAATATGGGAAATTTTTTACATTTTGTTTGTCGATTCTTCTCTAATCCCATAGTTGAGGTCAGTGACAACCAGAAGTACTTTCAGTAAGAAAACATTACTGTGCAAGAATAATTACTTCCTTGGAAGGCAGAGGGAAAGGCTATCTTTCCATGGTGAGAATGAATTCTGGTATAAACACATTCTCAAGAACATTTGTCACTTAGTAGTTACCAGACAGTTGTTTGTTTAACAGATTTAACTGTCCTTGTTGAACATAAGAAATGTTCAGAGTTTATTATGATCCTTCAAGACTTAAATGTCAGAAAAAAATGTTATGTTATAGAAAGGTCAGTCTTGCAGTTACACAAATTCTGCTGCATACTAAGAGACAGTATGTTATGGAATAGGGTGTGGGGCAAGGTTTGAGGCTTAAGCTGATATTGCAACTTCCCTTCATCTTCCATTCTAAGTCTTAAAAGAAGGAGTCAACAAAAGCTGCTTTTTCTGATAGAGTTGGTTTTCCTCTAGGTAAAAGAATGTAGCAAGTTGTCATCCTAATTTAAGTAATTATTGAAAATGAGACTTAATTTCTTTGGTTCAGCTGTTCCCAATTTGTCTGAATCATAGAAAGGACTTAATAATACAAAAGGCCATGCAGGCCATCCTCTAAACACAAAAAAAAAAATACAGCATCTGCAATTAATGTCCTTTAGTAGAGTAACAATCCACAATGAGATCTTTCTCCTTTAGTAGCATATGCTTCATCATTTTAATATGGCAAAATTGATTTGAGTCATTCAGTTGAATATAACAGTCCAGCTAGAATAAAATGTACAGAGTCACTGGCACTCCAAGCATCAGGGTGTTAAACATGCTATGAATTAGTAATCTGAGACAGTTCCATTCCAAATGTCTTTGTTTCTCAGCCAGAGTCTTCAGAGAAGCACAGGCACAGAGAGATGGAATGACTTGTTCAAGGCCTTTAGCAGATTGCAAGAGAACGCAGTGTTCAGGGCTCCCAATGCACCATGCTGTCAACTGACCCCCACTGCATCTCCTCAGTATTTGAGAAATATATGACAGTTTTGAGAGAAAAAAAAAAAAGATGTTTTAATCCTGTGTTCCAAGCTTTCCACTGGCTGCTAGCACATGAGTGGTACTAATGTAGTTCTGCTCTATAAGCAATAGGACTACCAGGACATGGGTACTCATTTCCTCCTTCAGCTCAGCTTCTACTGAGGCACAGTGAGCTGAACTCCTTGGCACTGAGTGACCTGAAACAGTTGGAAGAACAGAGACAAAAGACAGGCGCACACACACTTCATGCCACATCATTAATAGGCCATTCACTTTGGTTTTAACTTGTTTCATGAAAGGAATAATTACTGAGGGAGTAGGTTGTGTAATCTGATAATAGATTTTATACTTCCATTCATTGAACCTCATATAAGGAACAGATGCAAATGAACACAGTAAGTCTTACTTTTGAAAAATAATGATTTCCATTAGGTTCATGGTCAGGAGAAGGCATTTTGTTCTGAAAGTAATATAATTTTGAATGTGCATCTTCTCAGCTATCATTAGCTTTCCACAAATGCTTGCTGGGGAAATGAGCAAAATCATGAACAGTAGTTGAGAGTGTGTGATGAACAGGGAGCAACGCTCATCTATCTTAGTCACTAATCAATTAGAAGGGATTCTTATAGTTTAGTGGGTGTATTTTGACCATCAAATTAATAATTTCTTATTTCAGTAATTTACTTCATCCTCTGCATTTAAAGGAATAATCCTGATCATAAAGATGCAACCAGAGATAAGTCTTGTCGTTTTGAGAGATGCTGTCAAAACCCTGTTTTGTTCTTTTGTAGCTTGTCACGTTTTGTATGCAGAAGGCCAGTGTCTGAGATCTGACAGGTAGTGCTAGGAAAGACTACACATATATTTCATTGTCTGAGTTTCCAGTGATTATGAGTTAATGGCTATGATTTTGCAACTGAACTTCCAAGACCGTGAAAAAGTGTGCTTATACTGTAGTTTTGACGCCTGATGAAGATGCAAGGTTCAGTGTCTGAGCTTGAAAGGAAGACAAGTTGAAATTTATTAATAAACTGACTCCTAGTTAAAGGAAATTATATTGAGTGACAGTATTGGGAATAAATTTGTGCAGCAGTAGTACCTGAAGATGTTCAAATATCAGACTAATTCACAAGATAAACAGACACAGGCAGCTTTAAACAAGAAAACATTGCTCTTTTCTTTGAGTACAATTTAAGCCAAGTGGATTAGGAAGGTAACGTAGAATTGTTTTCTTAATGAGTTTTAAACTTTATTCTCTTTTTTTTCCCCCTGCTCTCTGCTTATGATGGACGCTTGCAGAGTGAAAGTAGCAGCAGTAGCAATATCTCCACCATGCTGGTGACACACGATTACACGGCAGTGAAGGAGGATGAGATAAATGTCTACCAAGGAGAGGTCGTGCAGATTCTAGCCAGCAACCAACAGAACATGTTTTTGGTGTTCAGAGCCGCCACCGATCAGTGCCCCGCAGCCGAGGGCTGGATTCCCGGCTATGTCTTAGGGCATACCAGTGCAATCATCATTGACAACCCTGATGGAACCATCAAGTGAGTACCTGGTGTGCATAGAAGGGGAGGAAGGAAGGAAGGAAACTTCCAATACAGAGAAGGCTTTGCACCTTCGAGGCCGAAAGTTGATGTGATCATGGAGAAATAAATGAACAACAAGCTGAAGGAGTACTGGAGACCTCCCTTAGCAAATGTCAAAATACAAGCTAGTAAGAAAGATCCCAGAAGCACATACTATTTAATAAAAAGTTACAATAACCTAATCTTCTGGGAAAAGAAGAGAGAAATAGAAATTCAGAGCATAAATAATTTCCTTTAACTTTTTTACTTAATAGAATGAGTTACCAGTCTAGACACCTTTGTCTAGGAAAACAGGGAATATGTGTTGAAATAAAACAAGATTTCAGAGTTCCTAGACATCTGTTTTAAGCCACAAACCTACTAAAAACTGCAGTATGCTAGGAACAACTCTCTCATATCTGCAATGGAAGAAATGATATCAAAGTTTGAATTTTGTGTAAAGCATTTGTAAGGCTGCATTTGGTATGGGTTTCATACCAGGTGTTGCCTAGTTTGATTGACAGTTCACATTTTCATATAGAAAGTTTACCATTCGTGCAGTGACTTCAAGGAATACTGAACTTCACACCGCATTATACTAGCTTGTTCAAAGTTTTAGCCAAGGGTGGCATCCCTTATGGAATACTTAATGTATTTTTTTTTACTACATTGTAATACACAGAAATAACATTTTGGCATACTTTTCCAATGCCACATGAAACTAGACAGTATAGGGCATAACAGGGAGATGAAAAGAATTGATCAGAGTTTCATGTTCTGTGTTCAGGAAGTCAACGTCTTGGCACACAGCACTCCGATTAAGGAAGAAATCTGAGAAAAAAGATAAAGACGGCAAAAGGGAAGGCAAGCTAGAAAATGGTTATCGTAAATCCCGAGAAGGACTTGCCAACAAGGTTTCTGTAAAAGTAAGTGTTCAAAGACGTAGTTTCCAAAAGAAGTTGGTTTGGGATTTCTTCAGAAGTAGCTTCTGTCAGAACTTCACAGAAAGGAATCAAAGGCAGCAGTGACCGTAGTGGACAGTTTTGGCCAAATTTGAAAGCAGGAAGTTATAACCTTCAAACCTGAAAGCATCATACAAAAAAAAAAGATACTGCAAAAAGAATAAAGTGGTGCAGAAATTGTGGTGTTCAGATGTTTCTAGGATTTTCTGGGTATGGCTAGCTTTGCCATATCTCTGTGCTTGGTTTTCTACCATTCTAAGTTATTATAAAACTATCAGGACATTAATTGTTTAATTTCTTCTTTCCAGCTTCTCAACCCAAATTACATTTATGATGGTAAGTTGCTTTAATTTTTAAAAGTTTCAGTCAATAAATTTGATGAAAACATTATTTGCTAGTTAGGAATTATGTCAAGAACTGAGTGCTTTCTACAAATATATATATATATATATATATATATATACACACATACAGGCTCTTTTTAGATGAGGTAGAATGAAATACATCATATTTCTTTTTTAAGATGCAAGAAACGCTTTTTTGTTCACAAGTCCAAATCAACATGAAACACAATGACCATATGATGTATGGAAGTGGGGCCTTGCTGAAATTGCAAAGTAACAAGGCCAGGAGTTGGAGCTGCTTTATTTTTAATCTTGCACCGTAGGGAACATTCAGGACCTCACCAGTACAGAGGCAGATCAGGGCAAAGATAGTGGCCCAGAACACTTGTGGAAAAGGGAAAGCACTACAGTGCTTCAGTGGATAAAGTGTATGTGTTCTCTTTTGCAAAATTGGCTGGATACAAAGATAGCCTAGCTGAGCACTTCCTAAATACTTTTCAGTGGAGACTTTCCTCACTTTCCATAAACTGGGTGTTTGGTTCACCATGGTAGGCTTCAGGGTTATCTGTGGCACAGCAGTAGTGTTCTCTCCAAGTTCATGTAGAGAAAAATTCACTAGCTCTGTAGAGCCCCCCAGCAAGGGGCCTAATCATGGATGTGCTCCAAGGGCAGGGGATATATACACTTTGGGAATCTGAAGTACTACTTTGTCTAATAGAAAAAAGTGCAAGGAATAGAAGAAATTAAATGTATTTGCTTCAGTTTACCTAATGCCATTATTCTCTTTCTCCAGTTCCCCCAGAGTTTATAATTCCATTGAGTGAGGTAACATGTGAGACAGGAGAGACCATCGTGCTTAGGTGTAAAGTCTGTGGTCGCCCCAAGGCTTCAGTTACTTGGAAAGGTCCTGATCATAACACACTGAGCAATGACGGTCATCACAGCATTTCGTACAGGTAATTTGTGTCATGTTCAACAGGAACTCCTGAAACTGTTTTTTTAATTTTTCATTTGCACCCCTGGTGCAGGACAGGGTTTGGCTTTGAGGCATGAGGATCGGGTTGCTCTGAGACAGAAATACGTCACCACTGAGATTTTCCAGAAGTGTTCTGTACCTTCTTTATATGGCCAGGGTAACAAAATGTTACAATCAGTCAGTTTTTAAAAACAAAACAAAATTAATGTGCTCTTTCTGATTAGCTATTGCAGAAGCCATTGTGGTTGTCACAATGACCTTGTCCTTGAAACAGACCAGCATGTTGTGACATGCCAGCACTGTGGCAGATTCTGCTAGTCCCTTATTTCTGTTAGTGGCTTTCAGATCACACCTACAGTGTTTTGCAAAGAAGCCTCTGCTTCCTACTGATGTAACAACGTCACTCTTCATTGCTGAAGCGTGGATATTAACACTTTTGTCTGGTTTTAGCTTTGTTGTGATAGAACATAACAGAATAACAGGTAACTCAAACACCAGGAGAAATTGTTATTTTGGAATGGGAAACTGCAGGTTAAATTTTTTTTTTTTTCTGAAAAAGCACCTTTTATACATAGAAAATGTAGTTTAATGAGTAATTTCAGTGTGAAGAAATGTCTTATTTATGAATTATACTTTTAATTCAGAATGAAGGGCTCTTTTGTGGCATTTCATACTTCTTTACTTCCTGCTGCTCCTGCTTTTTTTTTCCTTGGGTTTTTTGTTTGTTTTTAATGGGAAGACAAAGGCAGTGTGGCAGCTTTACTACTGCATCCAGGGCTGTTCTGAGATGTGCAAGAGTTAAATTTTCTAGATTTAATTAATTGTTGCTCATTACAGAATTATATCCAGTAAATAATGTTGGCTGTGGCTGACAGATTTTTAGAAATAATCCTGAAATTTTCTTTGAGCTGGGGAAAGCTGTCATCTTCCTATGTTCCTAAAATTTACCTTCTTTTTTCTCCCTGAAATTGGGTGGCGAAGACCATTAGGTTTTGGGTTAGTCAGTAAAATGACTTGTAGCAGCTGAGATGAATCCAAAGGAAAGCAATAAGTATGATAGAAGATCTTGAAAATACACACTATTGTGAAAAAACAACACACCATTAGGATTGGATTGAGCCTAGAGGTGAAAAGTGTAGGGAAGACTTGCCAAGTATTCACATTTGTGAGAGACTTACAAATTAAATATGCTGTTGTTCATGTCCATGGCAGATAGTCAAAAGAGAACTACAAATTTATTTCACAGAGGAAAATTTAAGCAGGCATTTAAAGACAAACCACCAAACAAAAAGGGTGAACAGTGAGAAAGATTAAGGAAGAGCCTGCAGAGTCTTTCTGTTCAAGTATTACCTAGGTTAATGCTGTCGCTGCCCTGGAGCAGAGAGTAAACTTAAGTCCTTTCTAGTTTCTTCCATCACCATTCTCTCAGATTCTGAGGTCTCCAGCATTGTGATGAAGTGTGCCTTTTGTGTTGAAGGGCAAGCCCTCTCTTACAAGAGGTGAATGCTCTGAAAGCACAAATGATTGATGAACTGAGACTTCCTGGGAGTCATGGATGGAAACAAACCTTTCATCTTTCAGAACTTTTCTGAAAAACTTTTCATCTTTCAGAAAGAACAGGGATGGAGATTTGTCCTAATATGGCTTCCAAAAACTTGAATAGGTAAAGGAAGCCAGAAGAAACAGGGAAAGCACTTGATTTTTCTAACAGCAGAGCCTGAGACGTTGTGAGACAGAGTATCAGTCAGGATGTTTTTCTAGTAATCTATAGGATTTTCCAAGATACTGGATGAATACAAAGTGGTCAAGTTCTGGTGGAGATTTCTGATATGGCAGGACAGGGTTAGTAATGTTCATCCAGAGAGAGATCAGGGCTGGAGAATCGGAAGTATAAACAGTATCAACCTAACTTTGCATGATTTTCATAGCTTAAGGTCTGTGAAGTTACTGTAAAGTTAACAGCTGCCTTTGTGTTTTGCAGTGACCTGGGAGAGGCGTCGCTGAAAATCGTTGGCGTCACTGCGGAAGACGATGGTATCTACACGTGCATAGCTGCAAACGACATGGGTTCGGTTTCATCCTCCGCCAGTCTACGAGTTTTAGGTAGGCCTGTCCCTTCCTTCTTCTAGAGCCTAGCTGCAGTCAAAGTACCCATACAACAGTAAAAAGAAAAGCTCAGCTCCTGGGCACCCCTTTGGTAAAGGAGTACTGATAGCAAGCCTTTTTACCTGTAAAATATTGTCTGTTTTAGCAGGAATAGATGCAGTTTTAGGATGTAACTGATTAGAGGTTCATACACACATTCCACAGTACTGTCAACATGCATGCACTTTGCCAGTACTAGTTCAAACACACTGATAAAATCATGTTTTATCATCAGCATTATTAATTTAGTCTTGGTGAATGTTACAATGCTAACATAATTTCTAAAGTGTACAGATGAGAAAAGAATAGCATTACTTTGTCATTTATTTTTCTCCTTTGCTTGAATTGTAAAGCCACAATGTTTGGGAGAGCATACAACTAGTTCTTGTCTTTGCATCACTGATCTGCAGTTAAACTATTTCAGTACCTGAAGCAAGGCAGCCTGAGTGTTTGTGAGGAATGAAAAGGAAACGTGCAAAGATGAAAAAATGCCTGTGTTCTGGCGGCACACAGCAAAGGGAAAAAAGATTTTTACTTGATGTGTGTGATGACATAGTGATAAGTTTTGGTGTGTGTTCGTACATTCACTTATTCTTCTTTTAAGTGTTCATAATTCTCCATTTTTAGAAATAGGGAAAATATAGACAACAGGATCACAGTTCTTCTTACAGGGCACTTCATAATAATTAATGCCATTGGAGTCTTCTAGTCTGTTGTAAGGCATATATATTTTTCCATTGTTGAAAATGAATTAATAGATATTAGCACAATGGCTCTGTCTCAAATTGACTCACATAAAAAGCCCCAAGACATGAAGTGTCCCAGCTGATATGGGGACTTATATACTTGTCCTAAACCTGTTCAAAATATAGTCTTTCTTCCCTTTTTTTAAAGAGCTTTGCTGTTTTCCTGGAATTTTAAACCAGACTTTCACATCTTTTTGTGTGAAATTTTTGTGTGTTTATATTCAGTGGTGCCACTTTGAGCTCCGCCTATTGGTAGCCACAGGAAGTGCCTTACTGACAGCATACTGAGGTGGTGATTATTTCAGGCACTTCCTGCTCACTGACCCAAGACAGACAGTAGCTAAGCCCTTGGATGAGTGTGTTGCAATATATAAAAAAGGCTGGAAGGGAAATTTTGGTCTTTATACTAATGTTTCCTGAAAAATAAGAGTTGGTCTCTAAGGTAGCTTCTACACTGCCTTGCCACTTTTTGTTCCAGTGGCAAGTGTATTATGGATTATGAGGTATAATGTAAGATGTCTTTTCTTTTTACTGTTTTTACTGTTTTTTTACTGTTTTCCTCAGCTTGCTAAGGTTACTCATTCCTGTACAGACAGTTCCCACTGTAAACTGAATTGTTTCCACTACAGAATTTGTTCTACTGCATTGGCTGGGCTGCCCTGGTGTACAATCCAGTTTGTCCTGTTGCCACCCTGTGTGTCATGGGGATTAATAAGATGGGGTGATTCCCCTCATAGCCAAGGGATCTGAGTGTATTAAATCTTGGACATACTGTCCTTTTGTTTGTTTGTTTAGGTCCTGGAAGTGATGGGATCATGGTAATCTGGAAAGACAACTTTGATTCCCACTATAGTGAAGTGGCTGAGCTTGGCAGGTGTGTTCTCTATGCTGATCTTCAAAGCTGTCTTATCTGAAAATACTGACTTCTCTTTCAAAAATTAACTTCTTCTTGATAAATACTTAATGTATGAGCCTAAAATGCCAGAATTTTGTTGGATTAAATAGAAGTGAGGAAGCATTTTACCAAGAAAATTTTACCAAGACTAGGTGACATTGCATAAACAGAATGCAATTAGGCTGAAGTGGTATCATAGATGAAGGGATTTATTTTTTTTTTAAGCATGCCTTCACTGCTTCCATAGTGAAGTTCTCCTAAACCTTCTTGTTTAGGGAATGGAAACAACAGACAGAAGAAGTCTGAAAATGGGAAAAATAAGTCATGTAGAATATACAGCTGTCCAACTTAATGATGACCCTTGAAAGCTGGTTATTACTCTGACAAGTTGTCTGCAAGTGTGATATAACAGATCTCTGTCAAGTTTCTAAAGGCACAATTTGTAGTAGGTGCATGTACTGAAAATTCTCATGCCCATAACATTCTCTGTAAGGGTAACTTACTAGAGATCTAAAATTAGATCTCATGGAGCATATCTTTCAAGTAGAAGTATGTCCTTATTGAGTCTCTTGGTTAATTATTTCCTTTCATTGTTGTGTTCCAGGGGCAGATTTTCTGTCGTTAAGAAGTGTGACCAGAAGGGAACCAAGCGAGCAGTAGCCACTAAGTTTGTGAATAAGAAATTGATGAAGCGAGACCAGGTTACCCATGAACTTGGAGTCATGCAGAATCTTCAGCATCCCCAGCTCATTGGCCTTCTCGATACCTTTGAGACCGCCACCAGCTACGTACTAGTGTTAGAAATGTGAGTGGACTCTAAATTACCTGTAAAATGCTAAGTTACCTGTAAACCTGACTTCTCGGGGCATTTATGGTGGTTTATGAATACGGAGCTCTAAAATGTCAAAGCAGTTTGAAAACACCTAAGTAAAATACTGCAGTTGTCTAATGCTGTTACTAAAATGTTGACTTTAATACTTAGAAGGGAACAAATAGAGATATGAAATTGGCATGTGGATGATTATCTTAGTCTGAAGGTTCAATGGTATTTTTTCATCAAATGGCCACAAAACTGAATTAGAAATGTTGTGATCAATGGTAGCTTGATGTGAAATCTCTTCATACCCTAATCCTCTGTCTTGTAATCTCTGCAGGCTACAGTTTCTGCTGTAGTCTGTAGCCTCTTAAGTTGTTTTTTTTTCCAGTTCTGATGTATGGATTAATCCAAAATACAACCCTTGTAATTCTAACAGGGCTGACCAGGGTCGCCTTCTAGACTACGTTGTGCGATGGGGAAGCCTCACAGAAGGGAAGATCAGACTCTACCTGGGAGAGATTCTGGAAGCTGTGCAGTACCTTCATAACTGCAGAATAGCACATTTGGACCTAAAGGTGAGGTGTTAGTGGGATTCTGGGCAGTGTGCATCATTCCAGACATAAAAATCTCTCTCTTCTATAAAACTTGCAGCTGGGAACATAGAACTGTGAAATGCTTTGAGAGTCATGAAGGATAGGGCTTGGGGCTCCATTCCGTTCCCATACATCACTCATAGCCAGTGAAGCAGGAATTCCCCGTGCTTTAGGATATCCTTATAGCTCACTTGCCCTGTGTGGCCCTTTGTGCTAACAGGAAGTTTTACCTGATTATTTATTTATTTACTTTCTGATAAACTTGCAGAAAAAATCAATTTCTTTCTCAAGAAGCATAGTGTTTATTGTGAAAGAGACTGCTTTTCCTCTTTTGTTGCAAAGATGTTTCTCATCTTTGTACTTTGAGGGCTGTGATATCTACATGAATGGTGCCTCTTTGGGCCTTTGTTCTTCCCTGTATGTTTTACTTGAGCCACAAGAGTTTGATGCATTCCAGTAAAAAAACTATGTGAGAAGGTCTTAATATAAATATTAATTAAAAACTTACTCTTTGCACTTTTTTTTTTCACCTGTATATGAATAATAATTTTAGCATTGACAAGTTATCTTTATAGGCAGGGTCTCTTTAGCCAAATGGGGTCATGGTGAGAAAAAGCAACCTGAGTCTCTTCCCTCCATGGACTTCTGTTTTCCAAGCAGAATTCATTTTGGGTCTTCATACCATTAATTTTTTTCTAGTGTGCTATACAGAGTTCACCAGTACTTTTTTCTGGTCTCACATACAGATGAACTCATTAAAAACTAGTTGTAGGTAAGTTGCTTGTACTTTGCAGAGATTACAGCTACAGCAGCAGTAGCTTTAAAAATAAAACTGTATAAATAATTCCACTTTCAGCTCACCAATAACGGGGCAGTTCTCTTGAAGTCATGTGCATCCAACAGGATCTTCTGCTGCTATAGTTTCCTAACAGGGTTTGTCTTCCATCTGTGCAGCTGCATTACATGAAAGAGTTGCCAAATAAAGCTGGATTCTGTTGAAAGCATCATGTAAATATCTACAAAGTCTTCCAGTCTTTAAATGCAAGGGTTTTGTTGTCTCTGTCATAAAACAAATGGAGAAGTTGCTTTATTCACCCTCTATTTGTAATTGCTGTTCCTTAAGCTTAAGTTTTGAAACACAGTTCCTGTGAAGCTTTGCAAAGCTGCTGTCATAAACAACTGAAGTATCAACTGGCAGGACTATATTATCTGCAAAAAATATAGTGCAGAAGCTAAAGCACATTCATTGCGTGTTGCAATAGGCAAGAACCCACCTGCTGGTTGTTCTGGGGAAGCCTTGTTAAGACTGCCTCAGAGCTTTGCAGAGCTGGCCTTCTGCAGTGATCCTTATAGAGTGCACCTACTGATGTTCTAGAGCTGACCACACCAGGCTGGGAAGCAGTTAAGTTGGAGCATTAAATGTGTGACTTGAAAAAAGACATTTTAACTTTTGTTTTTATGTTTTCTAGCCTGAAAATATTTTGGTGGACCAGAGTTCCACTAAGCCAACAATAAAACTGGCTGACTTTGGAGATGCAGTCCAGCTCAATACCATGTATTATATCCACCAGTTACTTGGAAACCCAGAGTTTGCAGCTCCTGAAATTATTCTTGGAAATCCTGTTTCACTCACTTCAGATGTTTGGAGCATTGGAGTGCTCACTTATGTCCTTCTTAGTGGCGTCTCTCCTTTTCTGGATGAAAGTGTAGAGGAAACTTGCCTGAATATTTGCCGCTTAGACTTTAGTTTCCCAGATGACTACTTCAAAGGAGTTAGCCAGAAGGCCAAAGATTTTGTATGCTTCCTACTTCAGGATGACCCAGCTAAGCGTCCCTCGGCTGCACTGGCCCTCCAGGAGCAATGGCTGCAGCTGGGGAATAGCAAAAGCGCTGACAGCATTGATATATCCAGACTGACTTCATTCATTGAGCGGCGAAAACACCAGAATGATGTTCGGCCCATCCGTAGCATTAAAAACTTCTTACAGAGCAGGCTCTTGCCAAGAGTTTGACCTTGCTTGAAGTTCTCTCTCATTCTCTTTCACCTGCCAATCAATCAGACTGGAGATGGACTCCTCCTGCCAATCAATCAGACTGGAGATAGACTCCTTCTGCCAATCAGCTGTTGACTTGAATTTTGAGGAAAGCAAACCCCAAGCCAACCAGCTGCTAGTGAATGTTCGTGTGCAAATGCATTCCACGGGGACCCACGCAGGGAGGTGCGGGGGACTGGAGATGCAGACTTCACGGGGGTGGAGGACAATAGCACTGTACTCAGCAAAAAGCAGTCACAAGCGATACAGCAACAGTATTTTATTCAGGTTTCTGCAAAAAAAAAAAAATAGTTTTTTTAATAAACAAGAGTTGAATTTTGCAAGTGAACTTAGCTACCGTTTTCATGATTTATTCAAGGAAGAAATGCCTATGTTTAAAGCACTGGTGTTACACAAAAATCAGATCATGCCTGGAGAAGACTCACCAAAATGGCTGCCCATAGGTACCGCCTCCATTTATAACATCTGGTTTTCACTTGGTCCTAGAGCTTTCCAGTTGCCTCGCCTGTATGTATCTCACGTAGCAGTGCACTGAGATCAGACTCTGCTTTTAAGTGCATCCAACCTCAAAAGATTTTGCATACAAATAGAATGAATTGTTTTGCTCTGATAAAATGTAGGCCTTACTTGTATATAGACTGTTACCTGCCTTTGGTCTGTAATTTTTTTCCCCCTCCTCTTATCCTTTTTTCTCCCCTCCTTCCTAAATGGTGGTATACCACTGTGCGGGTCTTCAGTTTGGGTCAGTAGTCACTGTCCCACCAGAAAAGAACCTTGGGTTGGTGCCCAGCTTGCTGACCCAATTGTCAAGCAGTATACAGCAGGATAAAATACTGTAAATGCACTCATTTGGGATTTTGTTTTCTTTCATATCATGTGCAATGTTGTGGCTTTAACATTTTATGCAACTATTTATGAGGACCTCTGTTGTAACTGTAATAAATATATAGAAAAAGCACATACTTAGTACGGCGAGCTTTATGGTTTTGTTTGTGTGACTGGGGGTTCTGGGTGGGCATGGGTGGGTGTGTTGTACCCCACTGTAATTTTTAGTTTAAGATGAGGGTTAGCATAGAATTTAGTCAAGACTAGTCAGTTTTAAGGATTGTTAAAAAGAAAAAAATTGAAAAGAGAGAGAGAGAGATTCGTATCCCAAATGTCAAACCAGTTAAGAAGTAGAGTGACACTTTTTAAAATTTATTATGATATTTAAAATGCCAAAGTCTGACTTTCCCCAAATCAGTCTCAACACTTAACTACTTTTTAGAATTTTCAAATTAAGTTTTTTTACTTCCTTCTGTGAAATGAACAAATTAATCTTGTGGTCTTTGGTGAAGAATACATTCGGAAAGTAGCAGTCAGATGAGGAGAATTGGACATGTAATGTAATTGTCTTAGTAACTGTTTTTAAGGTTGAAGTAACATTAGCGTGAGATATTTAAAAAGAGATGGTTTTCTGTGCATCACTGAGTTCATGTGGGTGTGTTGTCATCTATGTTTGTGTGAAATGCCATGTTTAAGGAAACCAAGCCGACATCCCACAAGAGTTAGATGTATGGGTTGTTAAGCCATAACCTAGCTTGGGTTAGTTTTGAGCTTTGTGGCTTCCACTGTATCCTATTTATTCTTTTTGTTTTGTTTTGGGGTGGGTTGTTTGGTTTTGTTTTGTTTTTTGGGTTTTTTTGTAAAGTTGTACAGAAACTTTTTAAAAGAAAACAACTGACTTCGAAAACTGGATGTGTATTCGTACCAACCTCATATCATTATGTTTCTGTATTATTTTCCTTTATTGTTTTAGTTAAATTTTTTGCTTTATTTTGCATGTATATTTCTTTGTACAGTGACGTTACATGTTTACACAGTATGACATGATGTAAATATTTTATTTTGCCATCAGTTATTTTGAAAAAAATTAAACATATTTGACATAATTGTCTGATCTCTTGCTTTAAGGAGTTTGACAGTTTAGGTTTGGCTATATTTTAATTTGGCTCTGTATTTTAAAAAAAAGTATGTTACTTTATTGCCATAAAATTCATTTTAAATTGCAATGATGTATCTTTCCTTCATGACGTACAAAATAATATTTGCCTTTGCTCTAAGTGTTGAGTGCTTTGTAGTGTCATGGATGCTTTTATATAAAACATGCGTAACTCTCTAACTGTGGAAATGTATTATGGTCTTTATTAGCTAGTAAATTTTAAACAGTAGAGTTTTCTACCAGATGTTCCCAGTAAAAGACCAAAGGATCATATTTCAGTTTAGTATTAAGCCGGGGAACAGATTTCACACAACTTTCAGGCATTCCTGATTCATTATGAAGAAAAGTTACTTTCAATTATAAAGATTTGGGATTTGCAACTAAACTCATAAAGCAGAAAAGTTTCTTCTTGTGTATATTTATCTTCCTCCCTATTCTGCAATCAATAACCATTTACAATTCAAAATTAAGTGAAAAGTCAGGGAACAATACAGAGTGTTTATGCTTGTTGCTGAATTGTATACAGGATTCTTTCCCTGCTCTGTACTGCTATTCCCTGTCAGGTGATAAAACAGTCTCTTTATTACTTACTGGGAGAGACAACTAAGAGAGATATTTTACATATAGAAAGATAGAGGATATTCAGGAAGGACCTATTCACAAGGATGAGCCATTGGAAGCTTTTTCCAAGACAGGGCAGTAGATGGCCACATGCTTTGTGGAATGGTTCTTGCCTGAAGATGTACTAAGTTAGGGATAAGTTAGCCAAGTGCTTTACAGACAATTAATGAACTTGTAGGTGTTTCAAGTAGCAGAGATGGATTCTTTGGCTCACATGAAAACAGGAGTGTGCTCTTTCTGGTCCTCTCCATGAGCGCCTTACTTAGGACAATCAGCATATTTCAACAAAGCAAAGTTTTGCACAAAAACCTGCAGTTTGGTGCAAGAGCTTCCAGGTGCACAAAGCTTCAGTGATGATCTTGAGCTTCAGATCTTCTACTTGTAAATCTATTTAAATGCTTTTGAAGAGAAAATAGAAGGTCCTTTTGTTTCACCAGATTGTGTAATTGAGGCTGCAAATGCCACTTGGAGTTGATTTGGCACAGTAGTTGACTATCCTGCACACCGCAAAGCAGCACTGCAGGCTGAGAGTGGAGACCAAAAACATGGGTCAGAGCAGCTGGTGTGAGGCCCTGATGTGGGAATACTGTAGAGCATAGAGAATGGCAGTCAATGTCACAGCTGAAAGGGGGGGGAATAAACAGGGAGATTCAAGAGAAGACACTTAAGTGTTTCTTCTTGATAACACACCCCAAATCACTGATAGTTTAGGAAGAGACGAGGTTGCCTGACCTTAAAGTCGGTGCATTAGATAGTACTTTTGAAGTTGAGGTTGGGAGGCCCATTCTTCATTGCATGTGTAATGAACACTGATTAACTTAAAGGCCATTGTGCAACTGCTAAGCATAAAACCTGAGTAGATAACATTTCCATGATCAGGGAAGTAACCTACATTGTTTTCCTAATGGGCAGAGGTCTAACACATACCTGCCTATGATCCTGTTGACTGTAAGTCATTCTCAGATGGGATTATTAATGTGTTGATGAATAGAAGAAAAAAAAAAATGTTTTTCTTACTCCAAATCCAAAAGTATGGGGTCAGGCCAGGGCACAACAGATATCCTTCAGAATGACACAGAAAAAGCATCTGGCTTCTTAAAAATATTTCAGTAACCAAGCAAACCTGACAGGTAGTGAAAAATGCCTGAAAACATAATGGATGTTCTTTGCATGTAACATAACTGCATGACATTGCCAGGAAGCATTAAAGCCCTACCACAGAGGGTGTCAGTGTAGGACTCCATTTGAAAGCTGGTGAGTAAGAAATGACTGGTACCAAGGATGGCTGACTTGAGGTTAAGCTCCATGGTTCCCAAAGATGTTAAGAGAAGTGAAGACAGGAATACACTGAACTGCCAGCTGTGGGTAATGAAATCTGTGAGTAGTTGGTATTTGGTGAAGTATTTGTTCAGGCAATCTTTGCTGCATACAGCAGTGTATCCATGTGCTAGGGATTAGTGTATGAATAGACTCAGTGTGGAGGTGTTACTAATGTCTCTGCTATAGGCATTCAGGTGCATGTAGAGGTAAGTGGAACCAAGGAAGTTTCTGTATTTGTTTAAATGAGCTCCAAGTATTGTGGTGCTTTTGTCAGAACCACTGATTTATCCCTCAGACAAACAACTTCTGAATTTCTTTCTTTCCTAAAATTAAATCTTGATGGAGGTTATATTGGAGAGTGACAGGTTTTCCATCTGTAGAGTTTCTGCTTCCAATATTTTTTGCACATTCATATCACCTCATGCTGTCAGAAGACAAAAGGCTCTTTCTGTTGCATTATAATGCAGGAACATGATGTTCTCTCTGTTCTCTCTCTTCCCTGACAAGTAGAGACCGAACACCCTACTTCACATGCCTGGTGGTCGCCTCAGCATTTCCCAGATAACTGCACTCAGTGGTCCTCAGTGCCATGCTGTAACACTGAGCATCAGCACAGGAATGGCATTTCCCATTTCACAGACCTGCCACAGGACTAGGAGCCTGAAGTGTAGGAGCAGGAGAATATACTTCTCTCATGTTGTCCTCAGAACAGGAACGTTTATCTCCTCTAAGTCACTGCCCTTAGCCCTCTCCAGAAGTCTTTGGGGAATGGGGCTGGAGGGGCAGTTTGAGATACTGAGTGCAGCAGTCTGCTCTCCCCCTAGGCAATGTCCAGAGTGCCAGCACCAGGCCTGTTAATCATAAACTCCCACCAGCCAATCTGTGCCTTCCAATAAAAAAAAACATTATCAACCAACCCTACTATGAGAGGAGAGCACAAACTTCCAGTTTTCTTCACAGGTTATAGGTTAAAATGATGGAACAGGCTAGAGATACATTTGAGGTTTAATACATTGATTCTTTGAGCTCTCTACTGGAAAGATCCTTTCATTGTCTAATTGTCATGAGCAGTGATAGGTACACTGACTTCTCATGAGCTTTTATCTTAATGTGCATTTTCTTGACTGCTGGAGGGAATTTCTGTCTTTGTTGTTCAAGGAAATGTGAAGATGGAGGTACTTGAAACTGCATCAGTTGCTGCTGCTGAAGCTTCAGATTCCATCATTATGCCTGTAATATATTGGTTCTCAAGGTTCAAATTTTCTGAAAGAAAACGTCTTCTATCCAAAGAGGACAAATAGGTATAGAAAGGATGAAACCTTAACACCAGAGCAACACCACAATCTCTTCAGACTGAATTTTCAGCTCCCAAAAAATACTCTGTCCATTACCACCCCAGTGTATTCTCATCTGTCATACTCAATGGTCTTTCTACAAAATTATGACTTTGTATCTCATGGAAGAAAAGTCCTTTGAGATTTACTTAACGCATAATTGTTGGTTTAGAATAGCTGTAAACCAGTGGTAGCCACAACTTTGTGCAGCAACAGGTTACAAAATTGAACTATATATTGTGCCAAGAAGCCACTGACATCCTTCTTTGATATCTGAAGCTTTTAATGGACAGTTCATTACCCCCCCCCCACACACACTTTTGTGTCCTACCTTTGTTTTATGATCTGCTACTTGCTTTTTATTTGGTCATCTGTTTACCAAGCTGAAGAGTACCAGTCTGTTCATTCCTCATGGGGAAGCTATTTCTCATCTTAATTGCCCTTCTCTGAACCTTCCCTTGTTCCAAGTTGTATATTTTCTGTGATGGGAGGAGGCAAACCTCATACAATATTTATGATGCAGGTACATCTTAACTTACACAGCTGGAAAATGACACTTTGTTCTCTATTCCTTTTCTAAAAATTTCAAGTGTTTGACTTCTTTTGAGCTGATACTCTGTAGAATAATAAATCCTGAGATCATGTTGCCAAGTTGAGCTTCAATGGTTCATTTAGAGTCCATGACCATATGTGTAAATCTTGAATTCCTCCTTTAGCACATCCCCCATGAACAATAATTTTCTTTTGTTAAGCCACTTTATTTCCTAGACAAAGCTAAGGTATTACAATTTCCTTAGGGAGCAGTTGTTCTGATGGAACTGAGTATAGAGATCTCTTACATTAAACAAATAGAAGCTGACTATTGCTGACTTTCTTTTTACTACTCAGATAGCCAGCCTAGCTTCCCTGGCTTTTTCCAAGTACTTCTTTTGCAGGACTTTTCTTGCCAGCTCCTGGAGCCTTTTTTTTTTTTTTTTTTTCCTGAGAGAGGGAAGTGTAACCTGCCTTGGACTTGATTAAGCTGAAACTCTGCACCTTTCACATTAAATATTAGACACTGATTTTAGTGACAGTAGCACCTCAATTCAATAAAAAATATTTATTTAGGTCTCAAGCAGGAAGTTTGTTTCTCCAGCGAACTCACATATCGGGAGTATCTACAAATATTACTTGCAGAAATTTCACATTAAGCTTCCTGAAGTCTCCACTGGCAGTAATCAGCACCAGGAATTCACTTGGCACACCCTAAACTCAGTCTCCATGAGGGCTTGCAATCCCAAGGGTTACCCTCAAGGCTGAGGAGGAGCTGGCAGCAGCTGAAAGCTTGCCTTGGACCGCTGGGAGTCTTGTCTAATCACTTCTGGTCAATTTACATCATGTATTTTATCTGTTTTTACATGTCTTGCTTGTGTGTCGCTGAAGACCGTGTGATCCCTTGAGATGGATGGTTCTTCAAGCTCTCAGACTTTCCCTTCAGTGATGCCAAGATCCACTGAGTATTTGCAGAATGATGTCATTTAATTTGCCATCTCTCAAGACTGATGGTGAAAGAGTGCTTCCTTCTTTGGTGATGGAGTGTTCTCCTGGGCCTTGCAGGGTTCTGGACTCTTTGCTTGCCAGGAAAACTCGAATCTGTGAATCTGTTCTAGTCCCAGTTAGTGCAGTCATTAGTGTGTTCTGATTTTGTTGCTGTTGTTGGGAGTCTTAGATGCCAGTGGACAGCCCTGGCAGATTCATACATGGAAAAAGAATGTCATGAAAACATGAAGGGGAAGCTTTTAGGATGGGGCATCCTGAAGGTAACTTGATCACCACCAAAAAGTGCCTGAATGTCAAAATTTTTCATTGCTCATGGAGTTTCATGGAAGCCTAAACTCATTTCTCCCAAGGATCCTTCACAAAGAAAGGCAGGGGTGTAAATCTGGTGATGATTGCTGCCTTTACCCTGGCTGCTGATTGTGAGTGACAGCTCAGAATTCTACATGGCTTTTCAGACCTGCTCACAAAGGACATGAAGCTTGTTACTGTACTTCATCCCACACCTCAGGTGGGTAATGGTTCTCCAGCCTAAAGTGAATCTAGTTGTTATTTGTCTTTTTGGATAAAGTACTGATTTTTGTAAGGGGACCTGATTTTTCACTTAATATCCAGCCATCCGTTTCTTTTTCAAGATCTCTACCTGTTTAATAGTCTATTATTTTTTAAAATGTAAATATGATACTCTCTATTTAATGAAGTCTAGGTATAGTATAAGTAATTCAGTATGTGATACAGTACAAGGTTGCAATGTAGGTGTCAGTATCTCTTTGGGGAACTCATCTGCTTGTGATAAGGGGCTCTGTTTCCTCTCATCCCACTCTCTAGGGAAATCTTAGCTGAATTCCTGTTACACTGGTAGTCATGATATGGATGAGACAATCATCTGTAACAGCTTTACCTTTCCTCAAACATTTTTTCTTCCAGGAGCATTGTGGAGTCCCTGGGGCCCGTTGCCGAAATGCCTCGACCCTGGAGGGGGCAGCTCCGGAGAGGGGAGATGCCTCTCTAGGTTAGGGTGGGGGAAACCTTGTTCCCATAGGCTTTGCAGCCACATGTTGGTGCCTTTTGAGTTCTGGTGTTCTAGTGATTCGTGGAAATTGGTTTCACCCTTGTTCAGCCCTTGCTTGCCATTTATATACCCTTCCTAGAAAGTTCTTCCTTCCCTTAACCCCCATTGGCTTCGTTTTGCCACATTGCTCCACCCCTGTTAGCCTATTGATTCTCTCGGTCTTTAGCCACTCCCCTACACCATTTTCCCTTGTCCCTATTGGACCTTAACCCTCAGATTTGCCTGTTTTTCCCTGTATTTAATCCTGTGCCCTTAGCCCAATCCTGTTCTCATCCCTGAATTCATTCGAGGCTGTTCTCAATCCATTGAAAAAGCAGTCTTCAGATACTCAAATGAAGACCCGTCCCTTCGTCTTTATCATCAGTAATCTCTAGCAGTGCTCTCTGGACCCCAATGGTCACTCTCATGAGTTCGTTGTGGCACACGCTGTAACAGACCATGAGATTCCAGTCTAGTAACTATTCCTTCTAATGCTTTCTTCTTCCAGGTAAATTACCATGGAGTTTTTAAGAGCTTATGCTGGGACAATGCTGTGTATTCTGTCTGCCAGGACTCAAGAAAGTACTTTAATTGTTTTCCATCTAGCACATTTCTGTGGCCGAGGGCTTGCTTCATGACTCACACAAAAATGTTATTATGATGAAAATCAAACCTTTCAGGGCAGTCTTCATATGTGGTGATTGCCAAAACTAAATGATCTGATGGTGTGCACCTGGGGAAGTAGTCTCACTGGTTATCTGATGTCTCCACGTTTTGCAGCAAGACTGTCAAGGTAGGTCCACAACTTTTGCTGAGAGCATTCTTTGCTGCAGCCCAGGCAACAGCAGTGAAATGTGTCCTTGTGCTTGTGATTTGCAAAGTCACTATTGGGAAGCTGCATTTGCACAAAGGCACTACTGTATTCTTTGGTTTCCATGTCTGATGGGTCTGTTGCTGCTCAGTAAAAGTCTAAGATCCACATTCAGTTACTCTGTGAATGTGTGTGGTGTTGCCTGGATTTGTCATGCAGCGTGGGGCAGGTATGGGAGCACCCACAGGAGAAAAGTGGTCATTCACTCACACGCTTTGAGACGTGTTCTCCATCTGTGGCTGTTTCTCCAGCTATCCTCCGTCTGACAGGCCATCGTATGTGAGATAAGAAAGGATATAATGGCCACGGTGCCAAAATACTTTGGCACATGTGGATAATGAGGTGCTGTAAGAAAGGGTGGCAGCTGCAGTAGAATGCATGCATGTTGCAAAGAAAAAGATGTATACATGTGGAAACGTGTATGTATTTCTTCAAGATATGTTGACTGCACATATAATTCTTGGTTCTTTTTTTCTGAATTTCAGGGATTGCAAACTAATGTAATGCATAAAATGCTATTTTCCTTTCCTTTGTTTTCTCTGTAAGCAGATATATAGCAGTGATGAAGGGAGGCATAGGTGGTTATGCTTTTCCACAGTCTGAGTTAGCTGTGATAACAGCAAGACATGGGAACAGCATGAGCTTCTTCTGCATGATCTCTTGGAGAAGCCAAGGATGCTACTTCCAATTCACAACATTTGGCAATTCAGAAAGTGCTCATGAAGGCCAAGACAGATGGAGACTGGGGAGAAATAAGTGAAAGACAGTAGGCAAACAGAGAAAGGAGGTGAGTACCTGTGTCCTTAGGATGACACTAGGAGTAGGAGTAGGCATGGACAACACTGGACATTAACCGTGCCTCTGATCCCTGCCACTACCTTGGAATCTGACCAAGAGAAGAATGGTGCATCTACAGAAACCATGGCGTGGTGCCTGCACATTGTCTTCTTTTTGATATGGAACTTTGCAGCAAATACCTAATTTACTTGCTGTCTTTTTCTCTGCACTGACACAGTGCTGTTTGCTACCTCTTTGTACTGGCAGAAAGTTGTCACTAGGTCACCAGTGACTTTAGAGAGTGCACTACCATCCAGCAGTTCAGCCATGAGCAATACATTGCAGACAACTTTCACTGTCTTTGGAGTAGGATGGGAGAAATACAGAGGATGGCAAGCCCTGGAGATAGGAAGGAGGGGAATTGGCTTGGAAACCTGTTCAAATATGCAAAATAGTAATCAATATTTTTACTCTAAAAACTATTTCCAGTTATTTCTGATAAGCTAATGGGTCAAGTGGAGGAGAGATAAGAGTTTACTGAAAATAGATGGCATCACTTCAAAACATCTCACTGTGCAAGTTAAAAGCATTTCCCTAGAAGTATCTGCCACTTGTCTTGGAAAATGCTGTCCCAAAGAGACTACAGAGATAAAGTTCAGAGAGAGGAAAATATCTTTATTTGGAATTTAATGGAGATACTATAAGTATATTTGAGTAAGAATGTTTTGGGATAGGCAGTACGTGGCAGATAAGCCTATGATTCCCTTTCATTCTCCAAAGGATTTATGTCTGGGTAAGGATGGCATTTGTTTGTGAAAGCCAACATCTGTTTCTGTTTGCATGCTGTCACTTTTCCAGTCGTGCATGGTTAGGTGAGTAGTGCAAGTACTTGATCAAAGTTGAATCTTACTGTCATGTTAGTAATGTTTGGTTTGACAAATAATCAAGAAACGTACTTTCCTCTGTTAGTCAGTTGCAAGGGTTGAGAGGAGTAACATTTTACAAGGCCTAAACTCCATCTGTTGGTTTGAAAAAAAATGGTGAGGCAATGGTAACACTCTTTTCCATTCATTCAGATGCCATTCTGTACTCAAGTGCCCCACACAAGCTCTTTATCTGCTTTACAGATCTATTCACAAATAACTTGAATATTATTTTCTAACAATCCCGCTTGTTTAGTCTATAATTTCTATCCCACATCAGTCCCTATATTAGCAAGTAACCATTGTGATTAAAAAAAAACAACTACATGTATATGCTGTGGAGTCTAACAGTGTGAAAGCTGCAGCCAAAGTTGTAACGTTTTTCAGAGCCTTGGTATTACTGTCCTGTGTAAAGCAGGGTTTTATTTTCTGTGGTTAAATTTGCTTGGTGTCAAACACTGACTTTTTGCCCAAGTCAGAGAAATACCAACTTCTCCTATGTTAGTTGAGCCCCCTGCTATGCTGTATTTTAGAGGTGCAAGGGAAAAGCCTTCCTATTGGATAAAAAGGCATTAGATGAATACATCTCTGTGTAAATATTGGAGGTTTTCTACAAAAAAAGTAGTAAGAGGGTGGCTTAAGTATCAGCAGCTGTTGTACTTCTCTTTTATGCTGTAGTGCTGTCATGGGGCATCTGCCATCCTGCCTTATTGCATATTTTCTTGTCAACAAGGTGGTTTGGGGTTTTCTTTTCTGTACATTTCTGCATTTCTCCAGCCACTGGAAGTGAAAATGATGTCATTTCATTGTAGAGAATGTTACTCTGAAAAATGTTACCTTTAGCAGGGGCTGCTGTTCTAATCTTTCTGCAGGAGAACACAGTTCCCAGAACTTCGTACCACTCTAGGGAGCTCTGCTCAAGTTGCTCTCTAAAGTTGTCTTCTATTTCCCCAGCCTCTTCCCTTCTGTCCATACTTAAGGATTTCCTAAATCCAGCACTTTGTGAGAAGGAAGGTAAAAGGGCTCTTTGCTAGTTATGGAACAGTTTAAAATGTCTTTCTGAGCTGCTCTTGGCAGAGGGGGTGTAGAAATGCTTGTATTGGGGAAAAAAATGAAGAGGTACAAATGGAAAATCATGAAAGCTGCATGGGAGTTTCTGCTCTTCTGCTAACTTGTTATCCACAGTTATGATGGTGAGCATCCAGCAGACAGGAGGGGTGTATGGCCCAGAGGGACACAAGGAAACACATGCCAGGGTGGCACAGCTTTATTCCCAAAGGGCCCTGTCCTAGAAACAAAGAGCTCAGGTATAGAATGGTTTTCTTGGGAAGAATCTATACATATATATATATATATATATATACACAGATATATATAAGAAATCAAGCACTTAAGTTATCTATAAAAATTTGTATGTACCAATGTTGTTGCCTTGCAGTGTTGTGATGTACACTGTATGTTCTGGGATCCCTTTGAGGAGTTAGATCCTAAATCTGTCACTGTGACAGGCACACCTCAGCTTCCTGTTCCCAGCAAGACAGCTGACCCACACCATGGAACTCCTATGTAAAAAGTCAAAACTGCTTTAGCTGTTTGTGACAGTGGTGCTTGGCAGAGCAATCTATCACGGCAGTCAGGAATGGAAGGAGGGTGGTAGCAGAGATCTTTGCTTGTGCTACACTGTGAAGTCCCATCTTTGGTTCTGATGAGGAAAATACAAGGTAGAGCACCTGTCTTGCATGTACTTGCCATTCCCTCAGCCACAGGCTGCTTTTAAAAAATGTTTTGATTTATTACCTAAATAGGGCAAATCTAATGTTACATTTAGGTGTGGGGAAGGAGCGGGGAAAGCTCTCAAAAGCAATAGGTCCATACATGGAGACCCAGTGTGTTCAGTTTGCAAAACCTACTACCATCTGCAGCCTTAACTTTGGCATTTTAGGCTCCTACTAGTTTGGCTATACAAATGTCTCGGCTTCTCTCATATTGCTCATTTGCAGCTGACATATTGCCACTTAAAAGTCGTGGCTCAGCTCTGGCTCAGCTCCATGCTGGACTTTATAACATCTCAGTATTTGTTTATTCAGCACAAATCATTTTACTACTGGGTGTAGCTCTTTATGAGGCCTGTCTCCTGGAGATACTGCCAAAGGAAGGAAGTATAACTATATGGTATTTACCTTACCATGATGCTGCTGTAGTCACACTATTTGACTCATGCTAATACATTCTGTGTTAGAGTAATACTTGAAGGTCCGTGGAGGAAGGAACGTGTTCCTACATTTACTTGGAAAAAAGCAAATGGAGCAAAACACAAAGATTCGTCTGCTTGGGGGTTTTTCATTTGTAATACACAGTTGATGGCAGAATGAAACTGTTTCAGAGTTACATTAGACTTAATTAAAAAAAAAAACTTAAAAAAAAGAAAAGAAAATAAAAAATCCAGCAACATTATGCCTGTATCACCTGTAGAAAAGTGCTCCAACACCTTCTGGTTATTATAGGAACAACACCTACTTACAAAAGATGAAGAAAAATGCAGAATGCCCTCATCTGATTCAGTTTTTGTCCTGAACATAGGGTGTTTTGAGGACATGAGACACCTGTTGGCTGAAGAGACCCCAAGAGCAAGGCTTTGCACTGCCTCAGAACTGGGGATCTATATTTAACAGCAGCAATGGCTGTACGTTCTGTTTCTCATTGGTTTCCTGCTGTGATCCCAACATGTCAGATTCCTTCCCTCACAAAAATGAAAGTTTAGATGGTCTCCCTTTCATTTCTCCTCCAAGGCAATTTGTCACACATTTGTGCTCTCAGTGCTAAAATAAGTTTATTAACATACGTAGATACCATTTGAGCTTTCAAACAAAACCTGTAACATAAGGATCCAATTATGGGATTGTACAGTTAATGATCCTTTTAAATTTAAAACACCCTATAAAAATTTACTGGCAGCTTCAAGAGTCTTCAAACTGTCATCCTGAATTGCCACAGAAAGTAGCATTTTTCTGCTGTGATATAAATCCAGATTGTTCATAGGAGATGATTAAATCTAGAAGTAATTTTGAGGAAATAAAAGCAGAATCCAAGGCACACTTCTCTTAATCATAGGAGAAAGACCTCTGCTTTGTTCTCCTGGAACTACTCAAAATCCTCACCTGCCTTGTGTAAATGGATGCAAGAAGCTGAGATGAAGCACCAGTTCCCGACTCCTCTCATCTGTATGGATCGTGCTTGGAGTCCAACATGCCAAGCATGGATCAGACCTCCCTGAACTATGCTGTGCTGTCTGCTTCGTGCACACCCATGGGTGGCATCCGGGATCTCTGCATGCCTGACATGAGGGAGCGATTCCTGCAGGGCCCTGGGGTCTACAGAAATCCTATAAACATCTAAAGGCAAACCTCACTGAGACAAAATTTCTGTGGTGGAAGGTGTGTCCAGGGAAATTTGCATGTACATATATATTTAAGAAGAAGCCATATGGGAACAGACAGTTCCTTATATTCTTATCACAAGGAATTTTTTAATGAAAATATATGTCATTTATTTGCCAGAAAAGTAGAAATCCTATAACTCACTGTCTAAATAGCAAAATGTCAAAAAGGGTAAGATCCATAAAAAAAAAATACAAAAAGAGAAATCATTGGATCCTTTGTCAGGAAGGTAGTGATATCCCTTGAAAGGAGTGTCTTCATTATCACTGACTACAGAGGGAGATGGGAGTGCTGCTTGTTATCACAGTGGGGGCTATATATTCAGCTGAAGAGTCTCCATCACCATGGTATTTTCAGCAGCTCTCAATTTTAATCATCAAGCTTCACTTTACAGATGGAGGAAGCTTTTTAGTTCCCTTCTCCCTTTTTAAGAGGTGGTAAAAGGATTTGCTGAAGATATGTAAGGTTCTGGCAACTGCAAAAATAGATGTTCATCTTCTGAATTCCTGTCCCGTATCCTAATTGAAAGAAATTGATGTCATCCGTCCTTCTGTATTGTGAAATACACAGTTAAGTATAGCTGTATTAGTTTAGCAGCAGGTTGTTTTTCTGATAAATGAAGAAGTACATATATTAATTTCAGCTGTCAGCATGGATGGAATTGTTGGGGGATAGGAGAAAAAAAAAAAGGCAAATAGAACCAGGATGTTTATCTTTGCAATTCTGAATAAGTAACCAACTGCACAAAGTGTCTTTCAGAAAGGAACACCTTCTGTTGCTGTTTCTGTTAATCTTAAAGACATTTAGATCAATAAGCTGCATTATGAAAGGGGGGATGTGTGTGCTCAAGCCCTTGTCTCTCCATAACTTTTCCATTGTTGTTCCTATGTGTACAGGCTACTAATTTCTTTCAATTTTTACATGGTTTTTATGTGTATTTTGCTTTCCTGCTTGTTATTAAGTCTCCATCAAAAAGAAAGTTTGTTCTTTTCACTGTTGGCATTTGATGGTTTTGGTTAGAGTGTCTCCTTCCTCTGAAAAGAATGAGCTTCTTTCTTCCCCGCCGTGACCCTGTTTTGCTGTTCCTGTACAAAACAAGCCATCCCTGGTGACTGCTGTGGTTCTTAGGGGGTGGCAGAAAGCAGCTGCTTCTCCTGCTTCAGAGGAGAACCCCAGGGAAGGGGGTGCTCACATCTTTAGTCCCAGTGAGTCACTCATATCACACAAGTCTTAAAATGCTAGCTTTGGTTTGCTGCTATGCACTTTTGGCAGTCAAACATAAATATTTAGTCACTGTTGCAAAGCCAGGGATTGATGATTGACACAAAAAAACCCCAAACAAACAAAAAACCCCAAAAAAACCTAACAAACAAACCAAAAAAAAAAAAGGGCAAGTGCCTACAAACAGGCTGTATGTTTCTTCTGGCATCTTTCAGCATGAAGGAGAAACAGCTGAACCTCTGCATGTTGATTTCTAAATAAAAGTATGTCATAATATGGACTCTTATTCCAAGTACAAAGTGTTTGATTTTAAAAGAATTGTTAAAAAGCAAGGTCCATGACAGATTTTGTAATAGAGATTCTTCTTCTTGAGGAAGCTGTTTTTCTGTGCCCAAGCCTAGGCACTAGGAGGCAATGCTCCCAAAATCTAGAAAGTAGATTGTATTGATGCTCTTCCCCTTACTGGTCTTCAGAAAGAAAAGGGTACCTGTTGAACCACTAAGTAACCAACTGAGCACCTGCCTGTGACAGCACTTCTCCTGCCCCCACCCATCCAGCTGCAGCAGAAAGTTGTCAGCAATAAGAATAATTGTTCCAAAAAAGGGTGATTTTTCTTCCAGGTATCAGATGAGATGGTAGGACAACCTGTTAGAGCAGAACGAAAGTGACTACATGCCAGTGGAGGCTGGGGATATTTGTCTCTGTAACCTTAATCTGCTTCCCCAGAGAGAAAGGAAGCAGGAAGTAAGAAGTTGGCTCCAGGGCTCAGCAGTGGAGATGGAAGTGCCTGCAATTCCGGGACAAATTCAGGTGGCCATCTAGACCATCTACAACATTCAGAGAGCTGGGTGATGTTGTGCCATGTCATGTTTGGGTTTCCCAGCTGCTGCTGCAAACCAAAAGCTCTCCTATCACTGGTGAGTGTTTCACCACACTGAGCTGTAGTGCAGTCAAGTGCAGAGCTCATTTGGTGCACCTCGCAGAAACACAAGGGAATGTCACGGGTAGGAGAGGCCGCCTGATAACACCCACCACAGCAGTGTGGGGGTGGACAAAGGAAATTTCCTTGTCAGCTTGTGAATGTGATAAAGAGTACATATAGGCAGGCATGCAAGCAAACACTATTTAGTAAAACACAGCTATTCTTAGTTTGTGGATTCTGTCAGCCCAGGTGCCTCCAGCATATGAAACCCATCATCTCTACTTAAGGTTTGTCTTTCTCCATAACCTTGCACAGACCTCTTAGCTGTGTCTAATTTAAGAAAAAAAGATTCATGGTGTATATGGGGAATTCATCCTGTATTTCTTGTAACAGTCCAATTCCAAAGCTCAGCTGGGGCTCTCCTGTGCGGAAGGGGTGCAGAAGGTCCTGGTTCTCCCTCTTCTCTCTTCTGGAGCCTTTCTTTGTCTGTCACCTAATCCTGTTGGATCAAAGACAGAATCACTTTCCAAACCTCCCTCAAGTTCTCTGTCTCACAGTGTTCAGATGTCCCAGCATTTTCACCATGCCCTAAAGATGCTCACAGGGTGCCCTAAACCAGGACAAGGTATGGAAGAAATTCAGATCTTGGGCAAATATTTATGCCCCAGCTCAGCAGGAAAGGAAGGTAATTCATGCTTTTCCTACTTGGATAAAGCCTTAGGAGATACTAAAGAGTTATCCAGGTGAACCAGCTATGCTTGGTTGAGAATTATGATATGTGGGTTAAAGAATGTGGAAACTGCAAGAAGAGATGAAGAGTAGGAAGTGCTAAATGTCCAGAACTGTTTATGGCCAGAGCAAACCAAACTACCCAACCAAAATCAAGAGGAATTTAAGGTGACTAAAGGGAATTCAATGCAGAAAAGAAAGTTAATTTTCACTGTAAAATTTAAACTAAACAGCTTCCTTTTTTTGCTTTATTAAAAACAAACAAACATAACAAACAAACAAAAAACCCACAAAAAACCCCCAGTGAACCAAACGCCCAGTGCTGAACAAGGAAGGCAAAAAGAGGGCATGTTCTCTGTTTCTTTCTTCTGTACTACTAATTTTATTTCCAAATCTTCCCTTGGAGATGCACTGGTCCTGTAGCCAGTTCACACTTTCTCTGCTCTCAGAACTGTCTTGTCCTGCTAATGGGAACAGACCAAACACAAGAAAGAATATGCCTATATACTTATAAATGTGTGTGTGTATATTTAAACACACATTTAAACACTGTTTTTAGGAGTTCACTTACTGCCTTTGGATGCTCACTGGCATGGAGCATGAACAACATGAGAGCATTCAAAGGTAGCAAGTGAACGTTTTAGGAAAGAAAATGCTTTGTTGTTGCTCTTCTCCTTCCTTCACAGTAAATGGTGAAATAAGTGTTAGCAGGCCTGAAGTCATGGGGCCCAAGGCTTGGATTGGAGCAGGGAGAGCAGATTTCACCTTCAGCTCCTGAGGTGCCAACAAGCAAAAAGAATAATGTAATATAGGTAACACCTATATCCCAAAAACCACCTTTCAAATTTTTTAAAAAATAAGCACTTTCGATGCTAGGTGATTATAGAAAAATAGCATTTTAGAACTAAATTGACAAAATTACTGTAATAAAAGGGGCAGAAAGAGAAACTGACATTCTAGTGAAAGGGAAAATATAAGTAATTGTACTGTTGGTTTTTTTTTTAATTTGAAATGTGAAGCAACTGTTAGCAGAGTAGGAATCTTTGGGAGGCAAGGGCAAGTGGCTGCTTCTCCCTCTGAAACAAGAACTTGTGGGTATTTTCAGAGTGGGAGACTAGATTTAGTGAACTTGTAAGCTGTGGTATTGGGACATATCTTCCAACAGCATAATTAAGAAGGAATTAATAGTCTTAGACAGTAAGAAACCAGTTTTCTCATTTAACTTAAAACAATGAGTGAGGATGGAAAAGGAAAGACTGTCTTGAAGGACCCTTAACTTACTCCAGTTAAAAATCCCATATCCATGAAGTGATTTAACCATCCTCTGTAAACTTTGCTTTTACATAGCATGGTCCATAACCATGGGAAGGGATGTTTGCATGGAGCACCTGTTTCCCCTTTACAGTCCAACTGTTTCTACAGGAGGCACATTGATTGCATGTTCAGAGCTTAACACTTGAACGTGACATTGGAGCCAAAAAGAAGAAGTTGTGGCTCTCTGTGGACTACCACTGAGACAGAGACACATATGGGTGCTACATCACAGTCTGAAAAACACCCTGCAGTCTCCATCCCTCCAACAACTTGGCAGATGCAGAGGGAGGTAGCAATGTGACCTTTATAAATAGCTGAGTTATGCTCAATTTTTTTCTTGTGGCTTAGATATGGAGAAGCATAGACAGCCTGTGTGACTCTGAAAACTTTAACGGAAATGAAACAGGAAGTCAGATCCTTTCACAGCTTGTTGATCTGTAAAGACAAGCTGAGTCTGTAGACTCATTTTCTAACCCCAGAAAAAAAAAGCAGTCAGGGGAGAGAAATCCAGCTGGGGGTGATACTCTGGAGAGGAGATGCAGAGGCAGCATGACAGAAGGGCCAGCAAGAACAGAGACCACTTCACTGAACAAGAAAAGCGAAGCAGAATGAGCTCAGAGAGAAGTGTTGGTAAGTTCATACTACTGTGCTATAAATTTTGGCATATCAACAAGCTGGTGATCAGCTAGAGAAAAATCCTGTGCTACTGATTACAGCTACATGGGTACTACTTTTACCTATGTGTCGGACTACCTGACCTTGGTAGTAATAAGTTACAATAAACAAGGAAATGGTTCTTGACTGTTAAAAATGGGTCTGAAAAACTGAAGGAGGAAGCTGTTACCAGTTCTGTGCCTAGGCTTCCTACTTCTACTGGGTTGGATACTGCTGCGTTTGTCTCAGCACTTGTTTGGAACTATTTACATTCTTTGTGTCATGCTTATAATCCTGCTGCTCACCTGCAGATGAACACAGCAGTTTCTTTGGCTGCTGATTTAGAGGTTTAAACATACGTGGTTAAAATGTCTTCACACTTGCTTAGCAATGGCTTTCAGTATAAGCTTTTGCTGTAATTGCTGTGCACTCTCACATGGGTACAAGCAGAGGGAGGTAGTTATAATCATGGCTGCAGCTTGGAAATGCCATTATCTGCAAAAGAACCTGGAGGTTCATATTGTGGGAAAATTCATAATACTCCCCTAAAGGAAGAAAATGTCATAAATATCCCTAAGCAGTAGCACTTTGCCATCAGCAGATAGCCTTGTTTGAGTATCAGAAACATATGCAAAATGTTATGACCAGGAAGTCTGGAGGAGGAGAATCCAATTTACATTGTTCTGTTGGAGCAGGTCCAGAGAAGGACCATGAAATCGGTAAGAGCACTCTGAGCACCTCCAGGAAGACAGACTGAGAAAACTGGGGTTGTTCAGCTTGGATAAGAGGAGATTGTGTGTATACCTCTTAGCAACCTTCCAGTATCTGAAGGGAGCTTACAGGGAAGCTTGAGAGGGACTCTTTGTCAGGAACTACAGTGCTAGGACAAGGAGTTCAAATTGAAAGAGGGGAAATTTAGATTAGACATTAGGAAGAAATTGTTTACTGTGAAGGTGGTGAGACACTGGAACAGGTTGCCCAGGAAGACTGTGAATGCTCCATCCCTGGAAGGGGGAGGGGGACTAGATGATTTTCAAGGTCCCTTCCAGCCATTAACATTCTATGATTCTCTGAAATATTTTGGGGAAGTTGACATTTTCTGAAGCTTGCTGAAGCTTTGTAGCAGCATGTTTCCAATTCTGCAGTCTGTGAAAGAAACTGACTTCCAGTTAACTGCTATTCCCGTTTCTGCTCTTGATCCCAGCTTAGACCTGGATCTTGCTTGCTCTCTCCAGGCTTATCCTAACCCACATTCAGCTGACAGGAACAGCACACACAGTGCAGGAGGGTTGCGTGTTAGCTGGCTCAGTCTTACAGTGGTGTATGTATCCAACACCAAGGAGGGAGGCAGGTAGAGGCTGTCCCATCTCAGTCACAAGGAGGAGAGACAACATTTTCTTTGCAAAGCTTGAAAATGGAAAAAGGTCCTAGAGAGCTCTTTGTGACTCAGGGAAGACGTCCAGCAAGGGCTTAAGGAGAAAGAAAAGGCACTATGGACAATGTTTAAAAGTCTCTCAAGAGGTTTCATGTAAGTAATCTCTGATTGATTGATTGATTGTCCCAGGGCTTATTCCCATGCATAGAGCCTCAAGACCATGCACCAGATTGCACTGAAGTACTCAATAAATGCACGGAGGAGAGAGCAGAGAGCCATGAAGTGGGAAGAACTCGCTGATACAAGGGTTGATCTGCTAAATTTTTTGATTTGTACTAAACATTTCATCTCTCTCCTCTGATGAGTCAGCAGCCAGATAAACATCCACTTTCAAGCCTGCCTACACAAAGGAGTCACCAATTAAATCCTAAGATCTTAACACAGGTTAAGAGAAGGCAGAAAGATGCAAACCTGGATTTATCTGCAATGCTAAACGATCTTCTGCCACCAACACTGGCCTGGCCAAGGCAAGAAAAAAGCTGGAAAAGGAAACTGAAGTATGTGATAACTGCAGACAAGATGTGGAAATAAATAAATTCCAAACACCTTCAAGCCTTTGCAGGTGGATGCCATGTGAGCTATATCCTGGCAGCATCTCTCTCAGCTGCAGTCCCTGAGACACAGCTCCATTAAACACAATCTGTGAGTCCAGATGGAAAGCACCAGGTAACCGATGCTCTGGAGAGGCACAGAGGTGGCACTTTGGAATTTTTTTTTCCAAATGGATTTTTTGATGGAGCAGCACACAGTGCTACTTACACAACTGACAGCTTTAGGCCTCTTAAGTAAACTATTTACTTTTGCTATTTTTAGCTGGGTTTTAAGCCTAGATTTTCTTTTACGTGGATAAATGTGTCTATGGCTTTCTGTGAGTGCACGTAAGAATGCTTGCCACGCCGATATTTAGCAGGTTTTCCCTATTTTGTTTCTAGCCCAGATTAACTGAGGTGGAGGGAGAAACAACCTGATATTCATGCCAGGTGATACAAATCTCTTCACTGTTTCATGAAAAGTCTTGATCTTCAACCATTTTAATAACTTGTGATACTTTAGGGGACTAAAACCCCAAACAAAACCAAACAAAATCCAGAAATAAAAGACTGTGTAAGTTTGTCTTGGCTGTACAAACTGCTTGTAACTCCGTAAAAGATTTAAGTCTTTGTTAGGACCATCACAATTCCTTTCTGTTTTTCCTGCAAAGTCCGTAATGAGATGGAATAAAACTGTTCTTTAATGTGTAACCAGAAAAGAAAGTATATCAGTCTATGCAAATTCTCTACATACCTCTGGGAGAAATGACACATAGAAGTCTATTACAAGGGCAGGTACTTGGCAAAGGGGAATTTCTTTTTGGATGAATGCACACCATCTTGTTAAAGAGTGAATTAGTAAGGAAATCAATATTTAATTATATGGAAAAAACCAAAACCAACCAATAACTTCAAAGTTACTAAGTTTTGTTTACATTTAATGACTATATTTCAAACATGATGATGATGATGGTGTCGGTTTCCATTCAGCGAACTGGAATCCCTTGAAGTGTTTCAGGCATCCCCATCCCCAGAAGAGTTAAGTTCCAGGCTGGATGGGGCTTTCAGCAACCCGGTCTAGTGGGAAGGGTCCCTGCCAATGGCAGGAGGTTGGAACTAGAAGATCTTTAAGGCCCCTTCCAGGCAAAGCCATTGCATGATTCCGTGCTCCTATAAAATGTAACAGCGTCGTGTCACGCCCAAGCACAACCCGTACCTCACAGGCGGAGGAGCGGCCGGGGTTGCTGGGGAAATGGGGAACTCCGCCGGGAGACAGGCCGAGAGGTGTGACAGGGTTATCCCTCCTCCGGGCTCGGCCGGGCGGGAGCGGGGCGGCCCCGCGGGATCCCCGCCCCGGGCGGTGCCGGCGCTGCCTGTGGAGCGGGGCCGGATCCCGGGGAGGCAGGAGCGGGGCCGGATCCCGGGGAGGCAGGAGCGGGGCCGGATCCCGGGGAGGCAGGAGCGGGGCCGGATCCCGGGGAGGCAGGAGCGGAGCGCCGCCGGGGGTGAGGCGCGGCGGGGCCGGCGGGCGGGCGCGGAGGGTGCCTCAAGTCGCGCCGAGGCTTTACTTTTGTTTGCCGTTTCTTTATTTTTCCCGTTTTATTTTCCACTTGACTCTTTCGGGGCCGTTTCCCAGAGGTGGCGGCTCCCGGGAAGCCGCTCCTGGGGCCATCCCTGCGGGACGGCCGGGATGTGCCCCCGCCGTGTGGTGGCGGGGCGGGGGCTGAGGGCGCCGCCTGCGGGGAAAGGCCGAGCTGCCCTGGGGAATGCCCGAGTGTCCCGAGTGCGGCATCAGCGCCCACTGCCCGGGGGTCGTGCTTGTCAAACAGCGGCGAGCGCCGCTCTCAGCTCGGGGCTTTGGCTCTTTGCTTCGGGGGCGGTAATTTTTTATTGTATTTATTTTTTTCCTCACTGTGTGCGGTGTGGAGTTACGTGTTGCAGACTGTCTTGTATTCCCGTCAGAAAGGTGAAGGTTTAGGAAAAAGGGGCTCGTAAATGCAGGTGTGATTCAGGAGGGGCCAGCTGCAGGTGGTCCTCGGTGTCAGGTGGCCAAGAAGAGCAAGGGCATCCTGCATCAGCAGCAGTGTGGCCAGCAGGAGCAGGGTGGCGATTGTCCGACTGCGCTCAGCACTGCTGAGGGCACACCTCTGGTCCTGTGTCCACTCCTGGGTCCCTCTCTACAGTAAAGACAGTGAGGTGTTGGAGTGTGTCCAGAGATGGGCAGCAGGGGGGTCTGGAGCACAAGTCCCATGAGGAGCAGCAGAGGGAACTGGGGTTGATTAGCCTGGAGAGAAGGAGGGTCTGGGGTGACATTTTTGCTGTCTACAGCTACCTAAAGGAGGCTGTAGCCAGGTGGGATCAGTCTATTCTCCCAAGTTACAAGTCATACCAGGAGAGATTTAGGTTAAATATCAGGAAAAATTTATTCACTGAAATGGCGTTCAGTCATCAGAACAGACTGCCCAGGGAAGTGGTTGAGTCACCATCCCTGGAGATATTTATTAGACATATAGATGTGGCACTTGGGGTTATGATTAGTGGTGGGCTTGGTAGTGCTGGGTTAACAGACGTGATTTTAAAGGCCTTCTTCAGCCTAAATGGTCCTATGATCTCTTACATTACTGAGAAGCGGTCTTTTAGACTGAGGATACCGTGCCCTAGCAGCTTGCTTTTGTGCTGTACATTCTGTGATATCCATTTCTGCCCTGATGGTTACTCATCCAGCTCTCATTTTGCACTGCCTTTCTAACTAAACCAGCTTGTTTTCTCTTTGGAGAAGCTGTACAAACTGGAAGCAGCTTATACTTTCATTTTTGCCCTAGAGAAAGAACCAGATTTCTGTGGTATTTAGCGAGTGTATTTAAGTGAGTATTTAAGCTAGCACGGTGCTACCTGCTCCATTGCTAATACGTGCAAGTACCGTTATTCCCACTTCCGTCCTCTGGCCCGCTCCACTTTCAGCAAGTGGTGAAACAAAGAGGCAAAATACATGAAACAGGAAATAATGACAGGCTAAGAAAGCTTCTTTGTAGTCACTGAAGTGTGCTTCTTTAAGAATTTCATTTCTTTGTTAGCGGACAAATAATTTGATTAGAAATTGAAGGGTCTCTGTGCTAGGAGGAAAAGATGCTGTTTTCCTAGCTCTATAAAACACTACTAGGTGAAAGGTGTTAGAATTTATTTTGGAAGGAAGAAACAGCATGAAAATGCTGGTCAGCATTTAAATCTAAGTGCTTTTGTGGATAAGTATCTGTATTTGGAGTTGAAAAGAAATTAAATTTTTGTAGTTCTGAGATTCTTTGCCATTTTTGGATATAAGGGTTGTTTTGCCACTTTGTTAAACTGTTTGGAACATGTTGCCTGCCTAGGTGGTGTTCATTTCCCATTCATCATCAAGACTTTCTGTCCACCTTGTTTCTTAGGTACAGTTTCCAGTTGAATCTTCACATCCTATCTACCAAGGATTAGACAACAAACATTAAAGGGTTTTTCAAAAATGTATGAAATTTTTCTTGAGCTTAGTGTTTGAAAATTTTTGATCTTGCATGACTACCCAAGCAAATGATTTTGAGATTTCAGAAATACCTCTGCTGAGCCTTCTGACCCCACACAGCTGAACTGTGAGAGTCAAGGAGCCAAACTGTCCTAGGGGAGACGATTATACTTATAATTTCCTTGTTTTAAAAATACAGGGAATAACCAGTGCTCAGGAGTCAAAAAGTAATATAATTATACTGCTTTCATTACACCTGCATAACTAAATATGGGTGTGATAGAATGACATAAGGCTTTCCCTAAGGAGCTTTTTAATCTCCTCTTGTTTTAGGCTGTGAATTTTTTTTTTTTTTAAATTTACATTTGGGTTGCCTAAGTCATATTCTAATGGCCTTTTTATGGCAGTCTAACTTCTGAAAGAGTTATAGTACTCTTTAAACTGAAACACTAATCTGAGTTGCTGACATCTGTCCCTGACTCACTTCAGGATCTGATTTCTGCTTTGATGGACTTTGGGAAGGCCTGGTGAACACATGGCATCCTTTCTGCACCGGTGGGGTAATGCAGCTGGCATGGTGCCAGCATGCAGCAGCAACAGGGAGTTCTGCCCATGTGCTCCATTGCTGCCATTTCCAGCATAGCAGATGCCAGTCCCTCAGTGCATGGTTGCAGTGCTCTGGATCAGACAACAGTGCTGTACCCTTCAGAAAGACTGAAAAACAGCTACTTCTTTGTGAAAAAGTCAGAGTTCGATGATAGAAAACAGGAGTTACACTTCTTCAGCTGCAGCAATGTAAAAGCAGTCACTGGCAGTTTTAAGAGGGAAATTTGTTGCTAGGGATCTTGCACAAATTCTGAGGTGTTAGAATTTAGTTTGTATATTACAAAATTTGACTTGATGGAAAGTTTGACATTTTCCCATGAACAATATAACTCATGGTTGGACTGTCTGTTGCCTGATTACATAAAAGCATAACAAAAAAACCCCATAAAAGTTGTGTCCCAGCATAAACAAGGACAAAAAGGAAATAAGGGGTATGCTGTCCCCTTCTTGAGAGGGCTCCAGTGAAGACAAACATTGAAAAATACTTCAAAACTTCTACTGCTTTTTCATTAATTTTCTGAGAAATTTTGAAATCAGCATATTTTGGTTTCTTTTCAGCCTTACACTGTGCTTGCAGCTTCTTCCCATTTTTTCACTGCTCTATACACTATACATTTTTGACATCCTCAAGATCCAGACCCAAATGCTTGGGATTTCTCTGTAGCATACGGGGACATGCTGGAAGCTTCTGACAGAGAGAGGAAGTGTGTCTCTTGCTCCTGTCCCCATGTCACCAGTGAGGACAGATGCCGCTATGTACCTGTACAGAGGGATGTGTCAAGCAAGGCAACTTGTACTGCCCACATTTTTCTTTCAACAAATTTTTCTTCTCAGGAGAATGCTATAGACTGAGCAGAAGATATGTGTTATCTTACTTGAGCTGTATTCTGTGATGGTGGAGGGCTAAAGATGTGGCAAGATGTGGCTGTATATGCTCAGTCTCTGGTGCTTTTTGCTAGTTCTACTCGTGGTCTTCAGCAGGACCCAGTCTCAGGTGCCTTGTCCATGCATGTTGCTGAGGTTTTCTACATGTTTGAAGTGTTTAGCATTTATGTTTCCAGGGCTGGGTAGTCATGTTGGGTAAATGATGCTATGGAAGTCAGAAATGCGTACCTTAGCATCAAACCAGTGCCTTGATATGACATGGTGGCCGTGGGGCTTTGACCATCATCAAGTCTGCCCTTGTATCAGTGCAGCAAAGTAGCATCAAGGCAAGGTGCTTGGCACTGCTCGAAGGTCATCTGCCACCAGGGAGACCACAGAATGGTTTGGGTTGGATGGGACCTTACAGACCACCTGGTTCCAAACCCCTGCTGTGTACAGGGATACTTTTCACTAGACCAGGTTGCTCAGAACTCCATCCAGCCTGGCCTTGAACATTTTCAGGGGTGGGACATCCATAGCTTCTTTGAGCAGCCTGTCCCAGTGCCTCACCAGCCTCCCAGTGAAGAATTTCTACCTAATACCTAACCTAAGCCTGCCCTCTTTAAATCTAAAGCCATTCCCCTTGTTATATCACTAAATCCTGTTGTAAAAAGTCCCTCTCCATCTTTCTTGTAGGCCCCTTTAGCTACTGGAAGGTGCTTTAAGGTCTTCTAGGAGCCTTCCAGGCTGAACAACCTCAGCTCTTTTAGCGTATTCTCATAAGAGAGGTTCTTCATCCCCCTGATCATTTTCATGGCCTCCTCTGTGGACCTTGCACCCTTAGGTCCACATCCTTCTTATGCTGTGGGTCCCAGAGCTGGATGCAGTACTGCAGGTGGGGCCTCACAACAGTGGAGGGTGGAATTGCCTGCCTCGAATGGTTAGCAAGGTTTTAACTGCCAAGTGTGTGCAAAATCAGTCTTCTGCAAACTTAAATACTTGGTTCAGGTCTATCTGTACAACAAAGAGAAACCCTACCTGTGTTCCCCAGTTTTGCTCTGAGCACAGCACCATGTTTGTGAGCAGCTTGGGGATATGTTTATTGTCCTTCAATTCTGGTTTCATTTTGGGTCATTTCCTGCACAAGAATTTCGACTGTGATGTTCTTGCCAAAGGCCAAGGCCTTAAAAATAGGGGGCTTCATATAAATGAAGAACTTTAAAAATTATGTTGCTGGGTTCCATGTCAGAAACTATCCAGTACCCTGTATTTCATTTTCTTACTTTACAAGTGAAAGTAGGTTGTGCCTCTGCCAAGTGCCAGCCCCTCAAAGAGAGCTCAATATGCAAGGTGACACTTAACTATATTTTACAGGGGTGCATGATTTGTAATTTATTTACTCCTTGCTACGTAACTCCAGTTTTTAGGCAGTTTGTGAAAATGCAGAGGTGTCAGGGAGCTGTGGTCTCTTGATCCCTGCAACTGATGTAGAGTTTAAACTTCTCTCTAAACACTTGAAATTTCTCTTGCATCGAAATGTCTGTAAAAATACCAACTGTGCATTAGCAATAACAATAATGACTGTGATATTATTATGCATAATAATACTACTACTACTAATGTGCTTTTACAAAATAGAAAGCTCTTGCACAGAATATTCTGAGTTCTTGAACCACATCTTTATGAAATGTTTCTGTTAGCTATGACTTCAGTATTACACTGAGCGATAACTTAAATTTCAGTGATTATCTTGATGCAGTCAGTTTTACCTTTCAGTATGTTTTTTTTTTGTATAATATATTAGGCCAGAAGTACCTGGTAATGCATTCTCACAAAAAGGCAGAGGACTTCTGTGTGCTTGAGCTAATTAAAACATGCCAGTTTGAAAGTGCTGGCCTTGAAATGATGAAGAGAGCAGGGTTTAAACACTCCAGCTGCTTCCATACAAATACCATGAGTTCTGCAGAATAAAGCTGAAGTTTTGGCTTTTGTCAGACTGGAGACTGAGAGGCAGAGAGGAAGAGATGCAAGACCAATTTCTGCCATTTGCATTCAGAATGATGGCTTTGATATTTTACTTTCTTTGAACTTGCTTTGTGCTTCTAATCTGTCTTGAAAAGAGGGCAAGATGCAAGTAAAACTAGCAAACAGATAACACTGCTGGGATAACCTCTGCACATACCTGCTGAGGAAGCACAGGCTTCATCTGGTGCACTGCCAGGAGATATGAATAATTTGTGATTATTAATCATAAAGTATATGTAATTACTAATCCACATGAAAAAGTACACAGCTCTGCACCATCTGCACACAAAATCACTCAGGAGAGGGCAATGCTCTGAAGACAGACACAAAATCTGTGTGAGGTGCAGCAGTCAGACCCTGTACAGAGATGGAAACGATGAGCAACATGGGTGTAGTTTGGTGAGACGGGCTTTCTCCTCGGACAGTAAACAAGCTCAGAAGAGTTGATTTTTTTGTTTGTCACGGGTTACTTGATCCTGCTCTTTTTCTGGATATCAGTTGGGATAACTTATTATCAACAGGTAGCTTAAAATTCCTTGGTCTGTCCTGTGTTGTGTGCTTACAACGCATCCAGGCAGAGCCAGGGGCACTTCCTGCACCGGGGAATCCCAGGAGTGGGGCAGCTGCCACTGGACCTCTGCCTAGAGAGACCAGGAGGGATGCTGCCTGTGGTACCCCCAGCCTCCTGAGTACCTGACTGGGCATCCTTGGAGGGTGGGGTGGTTGATACAAGTCTTGTGCTGTCTAGCAAACAGGATTTAAAAATTAGGAGGGGTAAAATTATTGTTATTGCAAAGTAAGACTTCTTTTTTTCCCCTAACCAGGTTTCAGTTATCTAGACATATCAACATAAAAAACCCAAGGTATTTATACTTGTCAGCTACATTTGAGATGTTCAGGAGGAAAGTATTTCCTTTATTCTGTCAGTTTGGATTCAGCATGGAATAAAAAAAATAAGAAAAAAAAAAGCACTTTGGGAACTGTGAAACAACCATGACTGACATTAGGGGTGACTCAACATGCAACTCTGCATCAGGCAGAATAAGAATTCTTAGAGTGGGCTTCTTTCAAATAATAGATTTAGTGCATTTACGTAAGTTCTGTTTAAAGTGTACAGGAATTAAATAGCAATTCAGAATGGGAACAGATTTTTTTTTCCACATTAAGAAAGAAACAGTAGCAGAGATTTCAGAGGCTCCTTCTTTAAAAGGAGGTTATTTTATTTTTCTTTTTTTTTTTTTAATAGGAATAAAAGTTTTAGAGAGATTCATGTGTTTTTAATGGCATGAAATGCTTTTCATGTGTTTCTCATCCAGTATTCTGGACTGTAAATTCTCAGAAGGCTTCTGTCATGTTTTTTCTTACTTAAATGGAAGTGGGGCTAAACATTATTCATCTGAAGGTCTTGGATGAAGCACCCTGTGCCTTAAAAAGGAAGCTGGATTGTACAGGAAATGAAGAACTGAACTTTGCTTTTGTTCTTGTAGGCATTTGCAGAGAGAAAATGGTATGTGCGGGCTAAGGCATGCATTAATATCTTGATTATATAGCTGAAAATGGTATTGTGAAGGTAATTCTAGTAGAGTATATTTTAGATAATCACCCAGTGGGTAAGAACATATCATGGTTGTTACTGCACAGTAGGAATAAGTATGTGTCACATCTGGATAGATACATTAACACCAGCAGTTCCTGTTGATGATCAGCCATATATGATGATGATGATGATGTCAGCTCTATATTCTCTGTATTTTTCTGAAAAAAAGACTGAGGGAGCTAAGAAGGCACTTGGGACAGTCCTATGCAGAAGAGTTTTGTAAATAAAATCTTTCTTGCAACTGATGGGCCTCGGCATTACCAAAGTGTAATTTTGTTTTCTAGGTAGTTATGTGATTCGACCTATGGTTTGGGGCTGGGATTTTAATTTGTTTTTTGATTTTCTTTCAGTAGAAGATATTTGATCAGCAGACTTGGTTGAACTTTTGATAAGTCACTGATGGATTACATCTTTGTCTGTAAATTATTTTCTTTTTCTTAATATACCAAGGAGAGAGCCTCATCTCTCCTGTTAGAACAGGTGAATGTTGCTTAACAAGTTGGCATTGCTTTACTCTGTAAAGGAAGGGGTTTGAAATTAAATAGTTATTGAATTAAGTAGTGCTTCTCACATATCTTGGTATGTGTTTGACCTGTTTTCAGTTGGTTTTGGGTTTTTTTTTTGTGCAGTGCTGATGATAAACTGGGAAATCAAAGAATTTGTGATTTCTCAGCACCACTTAAAAAGGCATATTTCTCTCTTCTAAACTCTAATGGGATGTAATCTTATGTAGGTATTGAATTTGTATAATTACTAATTTTTCTGTGTCTCCCTCTTGGTTCATTCAGTTGATGTCTGTGTAAACATGTGCATCATGCTTGTGCCTGTTCTATAAAGGTAAGCTTCTCTGTTTTCCCTTAAAAGAGAGCCTTAGCCTCTTCTGTAACATACCTTGGTGCTGATGGTGAATAATGTGGAAAATAGCAATGTGAAATAACATGAAGAGAACTCTGCATGCACACCTTGAACACAGGCAGGCTTGGACCTCCATGCCAAGCTTTGCATGTCTCAGTTGAGGGGGGTCTCCCTTCCTTGCTCTGCATCCAACAGAGGAGGGAGGTGAGTGGCACAGGTGAGGAAGCATAAGGGCTGGAGCAGAGGAGTCCCACATTCTGCCTCCCTTTTTGAATGAGGCTATACCTTCTTTTTGGGAACTAGGAACATAATTTTGTGTGATGGGAGTATGAAACCTGGACACTTTCTGGTGACAAGTGCTATGTCCTGCTTTCAGTACCAAAAGGATGGTGAAGAGGAATGTCCCGAAAATAAATAATTTTGTCAGGTTTAGTTTGGGAAGATGCTCTGTTATCTTTCTGATGGAGAAAAACAGTAAAGAGTGATTGTGCCATCAGACACGCTGGAATATTCAGTAATGCATACAGTTCTGTCTGCTAGTTCCCAAGCTAATCTCTGACATTTTGCATTTCATCGTGTGTGTGCGTTTAACATAGAAGCCTCCAAAAAAGTTGTGAGCAAGTCAAATGTGAAGTAAGTCCTTTTGAGATTCTTTCTGAGTTGAACCTGATACAGATGTTACAACAAGCACCTCTTACTTATCTTTTTTCCTGGCTTTTTTATTTATTTATTTTTTTTTCTTCAGTGTGTCTCTCCTGCTGACTTTGCAGGAAAAGCTTAAGGCTTGGCACTAGCTGGAAGCTTGATGTAGCATGAAAATAAAACATGGTGTACTACTTGCTCTGTGAGATAAACACTACTATCAGCTCCTACTCCAGCACTGTTCAGCCTCTGTTCTTCCAAATTTCTGCATGGCAGAAGAGTCAGGCCTCCTGTCATGCTGATGGTCACAGTCAGTCTCCAAGAAGACTGGGAGCCCAGCAGCTGGTCACAGCACTAACTGCTCCTGTCACTGCCTCCTGAGGAACAGGATGAATTCTGCCCATATCCCAGGGAATGGATATGGTTTAAAAATCTGGGGGTTTATTTTACTCGCCCAACTAATGTGTTATTAATTTAATTGCTCATTGGTTTCTGAAGACTTTTGGAAGGTGCAGGGAGGGGGGTAGCAAGATCTATTTTAAGATGCTGCCTTCTTTAATTTATGCTCATGATGCATTTTTACCAGCAGCACTTTATAATCCAACTGCTACTTCTAAATGTCATTTACTTGAATAGAAAATGTAATTAATTTCTAAGGGTGTCATAGGCACTGGAAGTATTAACTGAATCACAAAGTGCTGTTCAAACAGCAGCTTTCCCATGACAGGAGTGAAAGTTCATGAAGTCTAAGGTATGCTTAGACTACATGTGTACAAGTAGCAAAAATATATATGTACAAGGGTAGCAAAAATACTCAAAATCACTTGTTTACAGGTTTTTCCATCACCCATTAGGCATTCTGCTAGGGAAAATACCCTTTTATAAATCCCCATATTAAATAAAAATGGGTGAGTAATATTTGATTGTCTCGTGTTCTCTGACGGTGATTTGTGTTTCTAATGGAAATCAGTAAGCCTGTGCTTCCCAGCACTCCTTGAGGAGCAGTTGCTCAAGCACCTGGTAACCATATGTACTGAAAGAGAGCTAGTTAAATTCCAGTAGCCTGAGATTTTTTCAGGATTATTACCACCAAAAACTTCCTCAAAAGATTGCTTAATTCAGTTTAAAAACTGATGCAGAGCATCTTTCTGCCTGTAAAAGGGGTAAGGGAAGAAATTTTGCATTCATATGTATTTCTTGGTACTCCATAATGCAAAGTATGTAATTTTAACAGATGGACCAGCTTTTGATTTTTTTATAGACCCAGTTTGTTCAAAATCAAATGTGGGAGTGGACTATACAGCCCTTTTTAGTAAAGAAATGAAAGTCTGCTGCAGCTTACCTTTGATACTGTGTATTTAAATTGTTGTTCATTTCAATCATCATCGGTTTGCATACAACAGTGTAAATCCAGAATACTCTCTGATCCCTGGGCTGAACATCTGTGAGCCATCAGGTTCCATTCTAGTGGACAGAAGGTTCAGTTATTCACAGTCCACTGAGGTTTTTTTCAATGCTGATGCCTTTATCCTAAAGCAGAAAGAGAAAAAAATGCAATTGCTTGATCTAGGATTGCCATTTATCTAGGTAGGAGTTTATGTGCATATTGAGAATGTACCTACCAGTGTCCCTCAGGAGGAAGTGGGTGTGTGTTTATATGTGCGTGTGAGCTGTAAGTGGGAGTGTTTGGTTTTTCTGTGAAGTTTTCCACTTCCAAACCTTACAGCTGATGTTTTGTTGTCTGTTACTTGGCATCAGTAATAAACATTTTCTGGAGCTTCAGAACAAGCCCCCCAGCTGACCTAAATTTTATTGACACCTTTTCATTTACAGCTCTTAACCTACCTTTAGTTCACAGGAGAGACAAGGTCTGGGTCTCACCACCAGATGACTTGCATACAACATCTTGTAATAAAACTTATTCAAACAACAGAATATTGGGAAAGGCCAAGTATCAGCAGTGCTCTGTGTATATGCAACAGTGCTCATAAAAATGAGTGCATCACTGTTTATCTTGTTGCTAAGGTTGGAATTGATATGTAACTCTTTGATTGGATTGTTGTCCAGAGTGCATGGGTTTAACTTACTTGGAAAACTTAAGCCCCTCTTAAATTTCCTGTTAAAGCCAGGAGGGGCAGAAGTTCAGCTGACATAAACTACGTGGAATGAGTAATTCTCTTTGTAGACTCCTTGGAGAAGGATCTTCTCAGCCTTTTCTGTGGATACCTATATAAAAAGTTGAGTTCTTTTAAGGTTTTGTACTAAATCAATAAATAAGTTAATGACTGAGCATCTGTTCATCATGAGCTCTGGGAATTTCCTATACTCAATTTTTTTCTAGAGGACAAATTTCTCACTTAGGGAGCAGCTACTGCCTTTGTTAACTGTTCAGTCTCTAGGGCCTCTCTCACTTGTAGGTCTTCTTATCAAAAATAGACAACCATAACCTTCCCTAATCTTGTCTGTAATGCCAGGGGAGTGACAGAATCTTGTCCTTGTTTATGTCTGTGAAGAACAGTGAGCGTGCACCCCCTCTGTCATGATCTCCTGAGCTTTCTTACCAAGTCCCTGGGGAGAATCTTTCCCTGGAGTTTTAAATTGTCCCTAAACTTACCCAAATTGAGGCAAGAACATTCCTTTAATTCCCCTGGCAGTCATATGATGCTTAGTCAGCTAATATTGCCTTATATGGCCCATCTGTTGACTACAAGTAAGTCTTACGAACCCCTGGTCTTTAAAGACATGACTTAGAGACAAAATAATTACAGTACAGGCCTCTAGATCAGCACATCCTGAAGTAATAATAATAAAAAAAAATAAAAAAATTTGAGGGTTTTTTGTTAGTGAGCAGTGGGTTTGACACCAGTCTTCCTGTGACTCCATTGTAACTATGTGTGTAGCCTTCACTGTGTGCAGGAAAGTGTGGAAATGTGAACTGTGTGCACCCAAGCCCCTAAAAGCTTGAAAAATTAAGTATATAAATTATGTGTGTTAAGTAAAATATATTAATCTTTTGGATGTCATGTTTTGTGTTTCCTTTGAAGTGGTATCATGTTTGGATGATCTTTCTTTTTTTGCAAGATAGCAAACAGAAACAAGTACTTCAAAATAATAAGATTTTTCCCTCTCTTTTGATCCATATTTTAGGAAGGCATGAGGTGTGGTCTTGGAAAACAGCCAGCAAGGAATCCCTGTGTCTCAGGTGGCAAAAAGTGAAAGTGCAGCTAATGCTAAGCATGTCCTTCCTCACTGCTCTTTTTTGGTATTGTAGAAGGCTATACAGCTTTTTAGCACAGCTGCTGAAAAGGTAGGTTTTTATTGCACAGACTTTAGTCTTCCACACTGTTGCTTATTTCAGTAATAAGTATTCAGTATTTCAGTATTGACCTTCAACACCTCCTCGATGACACCTGTTCTATCATTTATATTTCAGGTGGAGCAACTACCTTCAGAGGCAACTCATAAGTAAGTTTTTGTTGTCACTCCACATTCATTAATCACCCTCACAGCTTCCCTTTAGATGCAGAACAGCAGAATGTAACTAATCTGTCAATCTCAATTTAGGGAATCTCAGTGTGCTGCCAGAAGTTGATCTGCTTGGCTATAGTGCAAGAGAATGGAAAGGAGAAACAAAGCAGGCCAAACAGATGAGGGAGGTAAGAGTTAAATTTTAATCTCTGCATGAGGACAGGGGAGAACCAGCACCTGGGAAAGAATTAGCACTCTCAGTGCAAACAGCTGCAGCAGCTATCAAAGCCTGCCACACTGCCTAGTCAAATGAGAAGCAAAAGGCACAGCATGAGCATGGGTCTTAATGAAGAGTGCAGCAGTGCAGGTCAAAATGTAGATCAGGTTTTAGTCTTGTATATATTCTGAATTCCATCTTCTAGCGCCAGTGAGCCACACAGTGGCTTTAACAGGAAAAATCATGACCAGTGCTAAAGCCCAAATAATGTGGTCTTAGGCACTGTCATTTGGCCAGCCTTTGATTTAAGCTAAAAACACTTATTCCAGGGAGGAAGGAAAACCCACATCCATTTCTTCTCCAAGCTCTGAAGGTCCATGTTCGGCAGCCTTCTCCTCTCCAGCATCATCAGCTGTGGCTGGCAGGGTAGGAGCTGGAATCTAACCTGTGCCGGCTTGGGTGGTGCCCAGCAGGCAGGGAGCTGGGGTGCTGGATAGGGGCCATCCCATGCCTTTGGGCACAGTCCCTCAGCTCCAGCTCTGCACCCCAGCCTAGGTGCTTCTGTGCTGGTGTCTTCCCCAGGGTGCTGCTGGCAAAACAGGCAGTTCAACTGCACCAGGGTATTTGACATGTATTGGCTTTAGGTCATGGTGTTGGAAGCACAGACAAAGTGCATACCAAGAAGGACTTAAAGGGTAAAAAGAAGCTGGTAAGGATAAACAGTAGCATAAAGGGGTTGTAGAAAAAATAAGATCGTTTTCAAAAAAGCTGCTGTTGTGTTCAAGTGATGAACAGAGAAAAGATCCAGTTTTACCACATTAAATGCAGGAACACAGCAGTGCCAAGAGTTCACAGAAAAGCACACAAGGCCAAAAAGTATTTGGAGGACCAAATAAAAAAAGATAGCAAAACTTCTAATAAAAGTTGCAAGCCTATACTGGGCAAAAAGCCTTTTAGAAAATCTATGAGCCTTCTGGATGACCAGATGTGAAAAGGAGACTCCTGTATACGGAGCAGTCAGTGGATGTCTGGTTACATCAGGTAGAAGTTGCTATGGTAAGGAGCACATTTTACGATGAGGTCTTGTGAGATCAAGCATAACATGCTTGCTGCCCCCCAGAAGGAGTAATCCCATGTTTGTCTTGTCTCTCCCACTTTCTTGCCTTGTCCTAGCTAGGCAGTCCTTCTCCCTCTTCTGTTCTGACTCTCATCCTCTTTTGGATGTGGTCCACCTGGATGGTGAGCTGATGAAGCAGATCATCTACAAGAAAAGAGACTTCCCTGAAGCCCTCAAGCTTGCTGAAGCAGCAGGGAACTCCCTCAGCAGAAAGAGTTTGATAGGGTTACTATCTCAGCTGATACAGTAAGAATAAGGGGACAGAGTGCAGCTGAGAAGTGGTAGTGGGATGGAGTGAGGGAGTAACCAAGGGAAACAGATTATGAGGCATTGAGACCATCCTGCTGCCCCCTTCAGGAAGCAAACTGGAAGTGATGGAGCAGCCTGTGGGACTGTAGAGTTCTCTCCCTAATACACTGCCAGTTTATTGCTCAGAATTGTCTCAACAAGGGTCAGATAGCAGCCAGTGGTAATGCAGAGAGGGTAGCTGGACCAAGGGCTGTCTGTTTCAGCATACAGCTTCCAAATCTGCTCTGCCTCAGGTCAGTGTTGCACAATGGATTCAGGTCAATGTAAGGAAATGTTTCTGCCAAAAGGAGTTTTCTCCAGATACTTGTTCCTGCCCTTTTGCTGCTGCATCCCACATGTCAGTGAAAACTGTAAAATGCTTGGGGTTAATGCTATTACAGCACAGAAATCTGTGCTGATCTGCTCTAATTTGGTTGACCATGTGAATGTTTATAGTAGCAAAAGTGCAGAGACTTGAACAAGTTGCTGGGTTTGGAAGGAATGCAGAATCACTCTTAAGGGGCAGCGCCAGTCTAACATGTTTACAAAAACATAGTGTTTAACATTTCTGTGTATATAAATCTTAAAAATATACTGTCTTGTTCTCCCAGCTTCTTCTTATGAGTAGTTTGGAATTGAACTTCAAACAACATGGTTTTTTTCTAACATTTAGTATTTCTTATTGCTAATTTTTCTTGCTCTCTTTCTAGGCATATGAAGAATTGTTTAAGAGCTGTCATATCAAATACCTGAGACAAGTCAGGAGGGACAACTACAGTGTAGTAAGAGCGGTGCTTTTTCAGATATTCAGCCAAGGCATTCCTTTTCCTTCATGGATGAAGGAAAGAGATATATTGAAGGTAAAATTCATTTTCTAAATGAACACATTTTAGCTATCCATGCACAGCAGAAGAAAGCTTTGTTCAATGATATATTTTTTCATATTTTTCAACTTTGAAAAGTGATATGTTGGCTGTCAAAGTGGAGAATCATTATCAGAATTCAAAGAGAAGATTTTCAAACCCACTGAACTACATTTAATTGAAAAACTGTCCTTGATCTAAATATACCAATGTGAACATGAGTCTGAATGATGTAAAAAAAAAAAAAAAAAAAAGTGGATGGATGAATGTATGTTACTGCCATCCTGCTAGATGTCATTCACTTAACACAACAGGTTATTTAAATCCTTCCCATCCACATCCATGCAAAGTTCAGTGGCTCACTTGGGAGCTGCCGTGTTTCTGGAGCAGCAGGAATCCTGCCATGGGCTCCAGGAGCTCTAGCAGGAGATAGTGTCAGGAAGGTGGGATCTATAGCTTCTGCCTGTAGAAAAGTGTGTGCAGACTGCAAGGTGTCTGTAATCCTAAACACTCACTGAATTTGGAAGTGCTCAGCTTTTCCAGAGTGTGAGTAATATGTTTTGCTGAGAGCATATTTTCTTAATCTTTGTTTTTTTTTGGTTGGCCCTATTTTAAATGTTACTTTGGGACTTGGCAGTTAAGTGCATCCTCCTTCATAGCATTTGAACTGTGAGGTTCATTTACTTTGTTGTTTGAACTGTACAAACAGCTGATAGACCCACATTGTAAATTGTATGTAGACAAGTTTATATAACCATATACTCTGCTTCTTGTTATGGTTATGATTAGCTTGTCTTTTGTTTTTTTCCCAGCTCCCTGAAAAGCTTTTGTATTCTCAAGGTTGCAACTGGATTCAGCAATACAGTTTTGGACCAGAAAGATACACAGGTCCCAATGCCTTTGGGAAGCTGCGCAAATGTATGGAGGCGTTAAAGACAAACGTGAGTATCTCGGAAATGGTTGGGAAGAATAAAAGCCTTGAGAAATGGGTTCAGACACAGTTAAGGAACAGCCTCTTGCATATTTGTGTGACAGTCAGCCTTCCCCCAGGTTCAGACTGCTGGGATGCTGGGAAGGCCATTGCCCCTCCTGCAGAGAAATCCAGGTTTTGGTGGTCCACTAGGTGAAGTACTCAGGAGTCCCCTGAAAGTTAGGGAGGCAACCATCCCCACAGCTAGTCCTTGCCATCAAGTGGCTCCTGCAGTAGCTCATCATTTTGATTAAAAATTAACATGCTGTATAAGATGCTTGTGGATTCCCTCCTCAGCTGGAAAAGAGCAAACAAACAGTGCATTTTTTTCTAAAACTATTGTATTTTCTTTGCTTCTATCCCCATTAAATGTTTTAACTATCCATTTTTGCTATAATTTCTCCCTGTAAGCTTAAGCACTTGATTGAAAAGACCTGTCAGCCTCATCACCCCCTCTGCTCAGCACTGCCAGATTGCCATCATTCCTAACCTAGGACTATAATTCTTACTTACATATTTAAAATTTGGGGATATTTAGCAGCCCCAAAGCCTTCTGAGAGAGAGATAAAGAGCTGGGCTGTCGAGACCTTGCACCTTTCTTGAGCTCCCCTGGGGTTTCTGTGGATCTGCAGTGATAGTAATTGTTAATTTTTAAAAAAAAACCAACAAAACCCCAAACAAATACAAGCTCTAGAAACAAAGCATTACAAATAAAAGGAGGGAATTAAAATAGAGTATTTGGTCCCTCACCTGCACCCTTACTGTGCTAAAGTGACAGCTGCATCTTCTTCAGATAGGCCTGGTAGTTGTTACGTGCAGTTATCATTTTGTTCTGGTTGCTCTTTGCATTTCCCAGTGTTGGGTTATTTGGCTTTCATTTATAGCTTGTTGTAGTTCTTTTAGCTGATGTTAGTGCACAAAGCATTTAGTAAGAAGAAAAAGTTTCAAGTAAAAAAAATGAATAAATCCTTACAATTAACAAATTGTTTCAAAGCAACTCTGTGATGCATTATGCTATTACTTGGCATGAGGTATAGCTCCCAATTTTTTTTTTTTTTTAAAAGATCGTGTTCAACCATTGAGATGGATTTCTGCCTATTTTTAGTAACATGGTTCTTTGCTGCCTTTCCTAGCTCAGAATCATAGAATCATTTAATTTGGAAAAGACTTTTAAGATCATCAAGTCCAGTCAGCACTAAACCATGTTCTAAATGCACTAAATGTTCTAAGTGCACTAAACAAGTGCTACATTTACACTTTAAACTATCTCCAGAGACAATGACTCAACTGCTTCCCTGGACTGCCTATTCCAATGATTGACAATACTTTTGATGAAGAATTTTCTCTAGTATCCAGTCTAAATCTCCCCTTGCAAAAATTCAGGCCTTTTCCTCTTGTTTTATGACATATTAGTAGGGAGAAAAGATTAACTCCCCCACTGGCTACACCCTCCTTTTAGGTAGTTGCAGAGTATGATAAGATTTTCCCTTCAGCCTTGTTTCCTCCAGGCTAAACAACCCAAGTTCCTTCTACTGCTCCTTATCAGCCTTGTGCTCCAGATCCTTCACCAGCTCCGCTGTCCTTCTCTGGACACACTCCAGCACCTCAATGTCCTTCTCATAGTGAGGGACAAAAACTGAACACAGGATTTGAGATGTGCCCTCACCAGTGCTGAGTACAGAGAATTGCTGCCCTGGTCCTGCTGGCCACACTATTGCTGATACAGGCCAGGATGCTCTTGGCCTTCTTGGCCAACTGGACACAGCTGGCTCATGTTCAGCTGCTGTCACCAGCATGCCCACTACCACTTTTTGCCACTGAGCCACTTTCCAGCCACTCTGCCCTCAGCCTGTAGCGTTGTCTGGGGTTGTTGTCACCTAAGTGCAGGACCTGGCACTTGGTTTTGTTGTACCTCGAACCATTGGCCTTGATCAGATTGGAAGCTGCTGCCTGCAAATACTGTTGTGCCTGGGCTCTTTTGAGCTCTTTACACAGGCTTCTATTCCTGTTTTGCAATCTTTTGTGTTAAATAGAACTTTTAATAATTTTAGTAATATTCTTCTTCTGTATGCTTTCCAGTGGGCTGAAATAAGTGCTACAAGAGATCATGAAGAAAGAGGACGCATGTGTAATACACTGTTTTCTGATGAAAGCAAGGAATACAAACTATATGAAGCCATAAAATTCATCATGCTCTATGAAGTTGTCGAAGCCTATGAGCAGATAAAGAGCAGGGATGAACCCGTACACAACCTTTTTAGTCTTCTCTTTGCTCGTGACTCTTCATCTGACCCTCTGAGTTTCATGATGAATCATCTGAACTCCATAGGTGACTCTATTGGCCTAGACCAGGTAAGGATATTAATGAAAAACAAATCACAGAACTTTTTCCATCTTTCTAGTGATTCGGTGATTATATCATTCATTATCCGTGACAGCTGGCTCATTTTTTTTTCTTTGAGATGTGGGGAAAATGGACTGAGGATAGCCATTTATCTTCTGGGGAAAAAAACAACTAGTTAGTAAGAGTGGACCAAAAACAAATGCTACAGTCATCAAAAAGACAATTATTGTTTAGAACAATAATAACTTCGATATGTAAAATAGTTTTAGATGATGCTGTTTTGACCAGTTGTTTTGCTTTTCCTAATCTGATCTGCTATGCCAAACCCTACAGCATCACTCTCTTCCCACCCTTTGGTTTTCATGAGATCTAATGTCTATTAAGAGTAGGTAATGACAACTCTACTAATCACCTTTATATGTTAAGGTTTTTGTTTCCTGTTTTATAATTAGTGAGAAGTTCAGTGCTGACATCTAAACTCTGCACTGCCATTCCACAAATGGTTTCACTTTCCAATGGCTGAAATTATTTTTATAATCAGTTTCAGTTATCAAGTCAATTGTTACATGATGCAGTCAGATTTAGGAGCTGTTTGCTTATGACTGGACAAGTTCTTCTCTGTCTGGCTATGCCCAAGGTTATGAACTGTTCCCAAACCTTTTTTCCTGATTAAGCAATCCATTGCAAGAAGTGTCAATGAGATGTCAGTTCTCCAGTTTCATATATGTGAAGCACCAAGAACGTTTTTCCTTTCACTGTTACATTTTCCATATGTAGCAAGTGATCACAAGGTGGCAGGCTTCCTATTTTTTCAGGGTGCATCAGTCTTGGTACTAGCTATTCCTTTCTTGCTCCCCACTAAGCTGTGTGAGCTGGCTTGGGAGTAGGTTATGTATGGTGTCAGGTGGAAAAGGAATGTTCTTCTCTACATGCAAAAGAGAAGTGTAAGGGCTGTTTGGAATGTCCTCAAACTTTCAATGTTCTTACTCCACTAGCAAAAGTGGAGTTTTATCCTTTATCCCTTTTATCCCTTGTCTACTGTTTTGAAGGTAAATGACTTGCCTTAACTTGGATTATCTTCAGTTTAGTTTTCAATGTCTAGAAATAAATGTCTTACAGACTTCTTTAATTTTTAGGTTGAACTGTTTCTTCTTGGATACTTACTTGAAGTAAAGATACGAGTTTACAGACTGCATAGGTTTAATACTGAGGAATTTAAAGTAAACTATCCGGATGAATACCGAAGGGAATGGAATGAGATTTCTCTCGTGACTGAGGATGACCGCTACTATCACATCCCCCTTTTCTGAATGTGAAGGACCAGTGACTTTTTTTTCTTTTTCCTTTGTATAGTATAGTGACTAATTCCAGTGAATTAGGTTTCTAATTGGCAGCAGTAAAATCGTGAGAATGCTCATTAATGGTTACAAAATTATTTATGGGTTTATTGTGTAAACATTTTGCTTTCCCATTGCAGCTTGGTTCACCATCAGTCAGCCATAAAAACCATAAAATATATTGCTTTACTGCCTGGGGCAAAAAAGTGTGACATTTGGAAAAAAAAAAAAAAAATTAAAAAAAAATTTGAATGCCTGACAACAAAAGACAAAGGTTATGCTTGGTTTTCCATTGCTAGTGTAAGAGTTTACTCTGACATCCACGGATGGGTTAAACTTAAGTGCCTAAAGCAATGACTGCCTTTCCCTATTCCTGTCTGTCTCTAGCAAGGGAGGATGAATCACAGAGGAAGAAAATCCCAGGGTCCCACAGTTTATATTCCATGCTATTTAACTTGCATTGACTTGGGATGGGAGGATATAAGCTGGAGCCTCTGCATGGCTGCTTCAAATCCACTTGGCTTCCCTTGTTGCCAGAACGCCTCTCCAGGGATGGGCAGAGCAAGCAGCTGCAGGCTGTACTTAACTTCAGACATGGGAAACTGAGCTGGCTGCACCCAGTGGTGATCCCTGAAGGTGAAGAACTGTTACACAGGGAGAAAAAATCAACACACAAGAACACTGTGATGGATGGAAGATCACCTGTGTAAATGAGGAAAGTACATAGCTTTTTCCAAGGTAAAAAGGGCAGTGTTCACACGCAACAGAGTTTCACCCAGTATCTGCGTATGGCTTTGTTCAACTTGTAAATTCTTTAAGAGCTGATTTCAACATTACCTGCCAAGATTTCCTTTGCAATTCATTTGAGAAAGCTGTGCATGGAATACAGGCCAAAACACTGCATTTTCAGAAAATATTAATTTTCTATGCATGATGTGAATTCAGCAGTGTTGCATACATGTTTTATCCTCTGATTATGTATTAATCTCCTTGCCTAAGATCACTGTTTTTAATTTAGACTTCCGTTTTTGAAGTCGGTCCAGAACAAGTAAATGAGATTTACCTTCCTACATGGAACATTTTCCTCAGTTCTGTTTTCTAAAAGAATAGTGTGTGTTTTGATTATTTCAAAATAAGGGACCTTAACTTGAAGTATTAGATCTCACAAAATATTTGTGAAAAGCTTACAATGTCACAGGCTAATGGTTGTATTGAAGAGGATGAGGTTTATTAAGAAACAAAACCTCTCCTTTCCTTATCCCAGGGGTATGGGGACAGGAGGATTTGTTTTTTTAAACCTGCAGGATAAAATGCAAGCCAATAGCAAAAATGGGAACAGGGCCTGCAGGAGCTAAAGCAGTTGCATGAGGTATCTTCATGGTAATGCTTTGAGTCATTGGAGAGTGCTTAGTTCCTTTGTGTAAAGGAAAGTTATTTTCTCCCTTATGCTCCTTTTATTTGTGTGCATATGTATATATATATTTATAAATACAAACACTTGAGTTCAGTTTTGTTGAATGATTTGTAGATTTTAATTAAGAAGGCTTGATAACTGTAATAATTTCATCTCATCAAAACCTGCAGACTTTTATTTATTAAAAGAAAGTTTTTTGCTGAATGAAGTAATTTTCTTGTTTTAGGTTTGGTTCTGCTCTGCATGGAGAAACGTTATAATACCTAAGTGTAGAGTATTGTTATCTATTTTGCATCAACAGTAACATTTACAGTTATCAATAAACTAGTCTATATTTTATTTTTGTTTTGGTACAAACAGACATACCATAAAAAGTATGTATTTTTGTTGTGGGCTTTTTAATGATTTGCATATTATTTGTGTTTTGGAATATGAAAGCATTACAGCTGAAAATGATAAATTGTGAAAACATACATTTTTGTGATCTTGAACACATTTATAGTGGGGAATTAATAAAAATCTAAAACAGACAGTGGAATTTACCTCACCAATTTGGATGTTTGCAACTGAACCTGGTCACCTGAGCCAGGGCTCTCTGCCTTGTCAGGGGAAGGCAACGGCACACGGACAGCCAGAGGAGTGGGTCTCTAGAAGGGACTGGTTCTCTTCACTGACTGTAATAGGAGCTGGCAGTGATCAGCATAAATCTGTCTGCCCTAGATATTTGAAGTTAGGTGAGATAAATGTTGTCCCAAAAATCCAGAAAGAACATACAGAAACAGATCTGCTGTCTTATCAGGGGTCAGAGGTATCAGCCAAATCATGCCAGGAACAGAAATGGGAGGTGAAAACAGAGGAGCTTCAGGTGAGGATAATCACAAGTCTTAGAAATAAATGCAGAGAGAATCGTGAGAAACACAGACAGGTTTGGGGCTGCACTGAGTTTTAACCAGGTTCTCTGATAATATATTTTATATATGTATAAAGCAAAAAACAAATATCTGTTTACATATAAATAAATACATGTATATACATGTATGCGTGGGGACGTGTGTATATAAGAAAAATCCATAAAAAAGAAAATAATCCTCAATAAAGTGTATCTGAAACAAACCTATGTAAGTGACAGGTGCTGCAGGATACTTTCCAGTCAGTGGCAGAGACAGCTCCTGATTTTGAAGAAAAGGTAAAGCTGGAATTTTGGTACCACAGAAGACCTGGTCTCTCCCACTTCTTTTGTGAGGGTTTCAAGGTGCTTGAAGGCTTCCCAGGCAGGAGAGAAACTTTCATTTTTCCCCTGGTTTTGTGAGAGGGGAGGATATAACTCTGTGGTGGCCCCTTGAAATTATTTTGTAGAGGAGCCTGGCATGGTCACTGGTCTGGAGGGGTGCTGCAGCCTCACTAAGTGACATTCGTTTGTGTTCACAGCATCCCTTGTGCTGTTAGTCCAACCCTGATTTTGGCCAGGGATGGAGCAGGAGCCTTGCAGAGGCTTTTTGAAAGATTTGTCAGAAAATATCCAAAGAGATCCATCTGTGTCAGAGGCAGGAGGTGATATACCTAGGAGGGACAGGAGATAAATGCAGAAAACTTCTCTCCCTGGGACTTGACTGATTTACATCTCTCTTGATGAACCACAGAGCTTTGGGACAGCTCTGTGTCTTGGTTTGAAAGACAGGTGTCTGCTAGGGAAGGCAGGAGCTTCCTTTGGAATGGAAAATGTAAACCCCCTCCCTCTGAATTATAATTTTGAAATTAAGGTGCTTTCAGGCAGAGATATGAGAACAGGAATAACAGTTCTTCAGTAGCACGTATAAATAAAAAACCCCTAAAAACAACAAACTACAACTTAATAGCAAAATGAAAATAAAATTCAATAATACAAAAAACCTGACAAGAGTCAGAATACAACCTGACACCCTGTTGTTCAGAGTATTGGTAGCAGTCTGTTTAAATGGTGGCTACAGGCCTCCTGGAGTGACAGATGTGGTTCTGTTGAAGCAGTGATCCTGTAGAAGGGTGTTGTTTTCCTCTGAAGGTCCAGTGGTGGTGTAGATGGGTCCAATCGTCTGGGAATGCAGTGGAAAAAGACTGCTTGTGGTGTTCCAAGTCTCAGATTATATACAGATGGGAATGCTTGGCTCCTCCCCCTGGGTGGAGCATCTCAGAATGGGATAATGTCATTTTATCAGTCAAGCAGTGAGACTCAATGGTCCATTAACAGAAGATATCCCCCTGGAGATACGAGGGATGGGTCATGGAAGAGATAAAGAACACTGCCACACCTGTTTTTAACAGACAGTAATAGAATACATACTTTTAGTTACATCTTGCATTGCAACCCAAGACACTGTCAGCCATGGCCAGTGAGTGAGGAGGATGGCTGGAGTATTGCTAGAAGCTGTGTGTGCTGAACAGTGCTGCTGGGAGGGAAAAATGAAAAGCATGAAAGAAATAGAATCCCAGGGGAAATAGGGTCCCAGCTATTTTCATCCTCTGACATACCCCAGTTTTGCATAATTCTGCGGTTAAATGCCTTGTGAAGACAATTAACCAAAACATCTTCCTTTCTTCATGAAGCTTTTGGCCATAGTTCAACGCTTTACTGAAATGGGGAAGCAACTAAGTTGAATAAACTTGTGCAACCCAAACCATTCTGTAATCTTAAAAATACTGAAAATTATAATCTTTTGAGTTTCAGATGATAAATACAGCATTTAGTTATGAATAAATTTTTTAGCTCTTTTTTTAGATGGCTTCCAAGCATCATAAAATGCAGTTCAATAATCTCTGTTCTCCTGGAAATTCTTTGATTGCCACACTTGCCTGAAGTGGTGGGTTCACCTCATGCAACAGCCAAGTACCCACACAGGTACTCCCTCCCTCCCTCCCTCCCTGAACTGCCAGTCTATGACTGGAGATGTGAAAATTTCCCAGGGTAATATCCACAGAAAGTGTACTTGCAGCTCTTCTTCCCTGCAGTCTAAAACATGACACGTGAATAGACCATGCCTACTGTAACTGAAGCTGCTCTCAACTGCCCCTTCAAAATAGCCGACTTCACCACCATGAGGGTCCTCCAGAAGAGCAGAGGTGTTTCTTGCTTATCCTGTACTGATGGTTTCCCTGAAGGCTACCTCTTGTTTGTTGGTTGGGTCCCCACATCTGGCATTTTCAGTGCATCTGTTGCTGCTATAGCAGGGATGATACAGTCAGGAAACACTTCAGGCACCTTCTGTTGAAGTTCTGAACACTCATCTGAGACATGAGTGAAGCCACGTTCTTTTGTTTCACAGGCTGTGAAAAGCCCATCATGATCAAATTGGACCACATCTCTGTCTTCAGGGTCCCCAAAGGTATATTCAGGGAAATATTTAACCCCCTCATTAGCCTTTGCAGGTTAACTTTAAGCATGGGAGCTTGAGAGTCCTCAACAACAGACATTCAAACCTCAACACATTTTCTAAGGAGAAAAGTGGGAATCAAACTTACAGGCTGAGCAAACCCAACAAGGTGAGTTTCTTCATATCACAACATGTGGTATGAGCATAATTCAGGAAACCTGCAGGTAGAGATATCTGGAACTGAGACGCTCCTTTGAGCTTCTACCAAAGTCATGGGAACATGAGCAAAACTGCTCAGTAGCCACCATTTGGTGCTCTACCCAGTTTAGTAGCACAAGGCATCCATGAGTGTTGGACAAAAGATGTGAGCAGATCATGTTGGTTTGGTTTTTTTCAAGAACCCATGCAAACTACACAAGATTTTAGTTCTGTTGTGGGCAGCTCCAGAGGTTCTGCCTTTCTACATAGAACTGCTCTTTGAATTACTCAAAGGCAGGAAGAAAAAGGAAGTGTTATAGTTCAAACTGTAGAAATGTTATTACAGCCAGATCTGTAAAACGGATGAAATACATTTTTTCAGACTGTAAGAGCGGCTTAATACATGTAATTCTCAGCAGCCCTAGTTAGAAAAGATAGTTGTAACATTTGGTCCAACAAGTGTAACTCATCTAGAGCTCCAGAGTACACTGCACAGACTAAGTATGATACATTTAGGATCTAATTAGCGCTGTTTGAGTTACAGCTGCTAGGAGCCCAGTTCTTTGGAAACGCAAGAAGAGGGGAAGGAAGTAAGATACATGATTTAAATAAAAAGAGAACACCATTTGTGTGGAAAGTCACCAGCCTATTTACCTTCTTGTTCTTTTCAAAAAAAATACTTAAACCTTAACAAAATTTCAGTACAATTAAGTGCATAAAATACCGATTCTGATGCAGAATTTATTACATAAATTAATATCAGTATGTTGACAGTATCTTTGTGAGTCACAAATGTGAACTATTAATAGAAAAATTCATGGATATTAAAAGAGTGGTTTCATGACAGCTATATTTTTGAATTTCTTAAAAAAAGGAATTATAGTTGTAGATAATTTTAGTGCCCTAGATGCATTTAATTTAGTAACAAAGCAAATGTTTCCTGTGAAATCCTGCCAGCAACTAGAAATTCCAGTTTCTTGCCAAGCATTAAAACATGCAGTCTTTGAGTGGAGTCACTTCTCCTGCATTTCTAATTTCAGTCAAGACAATAGAGTTGACCCTTTAAGGTTTTTTTCCTTTTCTGGGGGAAACTGAGGGGGAAACTTTTAGGGTATTATCTATATCTATACTTTTAAAAGCATATGCCTTTTTTCAGCTGTCTGGCTACTTCTACCAGTCAGTGAATCCTGATACACCTTTTTCTGTTTGACTAAAAGGCCAGATAGCATGTACTGATTTTCCTAACAGAACATGATCAAATCACACTTAACTTTTTCCAGGGTAAACTGAACAGATACCACACACTCATTTTCAGCTTCATCTTCAGTCTTCTAATTTTTCCCATAATGTGAATATCAATTCCTCCTTGTATTACAAAAATTAGCACAAGGCTTAGCATTTGCATCAGTCTTGCAAGAGTACTTTGTAAAGAGAAAATTATAAAAGAACTTCGCTTCTTCCTGGCATTCCTCTGTCTCTACACCCAGCAACTGCAATGAGATCTGTTTATTCCCAAAAGTCCTGGGTTTTACCTGAAATGTAAATGAACATTTTCCACGCTCCAAGGCAAAATGTATCCCTGAGTGCAAGGGTGGTCTGAGATGCAGAAGACAGATTTGACAGGCAGTGTTGTCAGCCAGTAAAATGGATAGGTAAGCATCAAAAACTGACAGTATTTTAGGTCTGGGATACCCCCAAAAAAGCCTATGGCCACTTCTCTCTGCACATGTGTGGCTACAAACCATCAGGGACTATGGCTGTTCTTAAGCCTGACAGCAGCACATATGCAGCTACCTTATGTATTTGGTGTGTTTTGTATCTCCAGATGATTTGTGTTACCATAGGACCTTCCATATAGGTATTTACCTACAGAAACTTGGACTGGGTAAATTAAGGTCAGCTAATGACAACCACATTTGCGTGTCCTTGATGTGATAGCACAAATCACGATGATAAATGTAGTTTAGCTTATTCTGTGATCTGAGCAAGGAGATCACAGATTAGGTTTGGATCTGGGTTTTTATAATTGATTAATTCCAATAAAGATAAGCCTTAGACAGAAAAATTATCTGACAGTGGTAGTCAAAAAATAAATACCTGAAAATTCAGAGAGAAAAATTAAGAATCCCGAGGGGGAAAAAAATCAAAATCAAACACACACACACACACACACACAAAAATACCTCCAAAACCACAGCAAAAGGATGCAAAACCAATAAACATCAGAAGAATACTGCAAAAAACAGCAACAGGTGAGTTACTTATTGCCAGAATAGAGAATCACCACAGATGACTATTTTCCCAAAGGTGAAGAGAAACAGAAGCCCACTATTACTGTACCACTCATTCTAGGCATAGAAAGTGTACCATGATGAGGGATGGAAAGGATTTGCTCCAATGTTACAGGATTACCAGCATTTTTTGTCTTTGCATTCCCTTAAATACTGCAGGCTCCTGGACCTCTGCACTGTTCAGGCTCAGTCTGGTGAATCATTGTTATTGTTATCAAGTTACAAGTAGACTCCTTACCTGGAAGATTTAAGAAAGTAATAAAAATCTTTCAATTGGAAAAGCTTCTTAGGAAGCATAGAGATCAAAAAGTTTTCCAAGTCTTTCTACAAGACCCTGGAAGCCTTGCTCCAGAGCAATTTGTCAGCACTGGACACTGTAGACATAAGGTGAGACTAGTGCTGTGACCAGACTGAACTCCTTGCTGTGAGCTGGTGTTCAGCAAGAAGCAGCTGGTTAAGACCTAAGAAAAGTTGATCAGGTAAAGAGCATCTGAGTCTGGCAGCTCCAAATGTTTGCAGGTGATGACAATAAACAAATGGCAGAAATATCCTGAAGCTTCTTCCTTTCATACAGTTATTCTAGCTGAACAGGCTTTGGACATTTGTTTCAGAAGGTTCTAGAAATTTCAGCTGCATGTAGCAATGAGGATTTTGTCTTTAGAAAGTGTCTACACATTTATTCACATGATGTACACCCAAACTGAAGACCTCCTAGAAAAATATCTGTGGAACCATAATACTTTATTTATTGATTGATTTATGTATGTATGTATGTATTTATTTATGTATTTATGTATTTATTTATTTATTGTTTGATGCAGCTCATCTCAATAACCCAACAGCTTTTAAATTAAACTTGTCTCATAGGGAATGTTTCCTTGTTATCTAGGCATGGTAGCTGCCTCTCTTCTACCCAAAAAAGTTCACAGCAATTTCTAAACCTAAAGTGAGAGATGGGACAGGGTACAGTACCTGTTTGCTAAGGAAATATATATGCTCATTATCTTTTTGATGAGAATGATAAACCCAGAAAGCTGTAACTTTCTGCAAAAAAAAAAAAAACCCAAACAAACCAGGAGAGGCATTCATGTTTGAGATAGAATTGTGGAATGTTTTGGTTTTATGCAGAGAATGATAAGTCCTGCAGAAAATGTCAAATTAGGAACAAGTGAGTTTCACTGCCCACAGCAAATTGTGTCTATAAATAAAATCTTTTTTCAGACACTACATGGATCCCATGGAGCACAACAATATACTTCATCTAAAGGACCTGAAAGTGTTTCCTGGGCTATCTTTGCCTTTATGCTTGATCCTTTGTCAATTTGATGACAGAATTGGAGGTAAATTTCCCCTAAAGACAACAGTAATTAATTTACCCCCTTCCTCAGTACAAGATGAAGAGCTCCAGAAAAGGGAAATATAAATATTATGTCTTGTCTTCTGCTGTGTTGAGTTCCCAGAAGACTCACTTCTTAGACTCCCCCTTCAGAGAGAGAGAAGATTTAAGAACTTTTCCCTTCACAAAAGCTCCAAAATCAAGCAGGCCATTATGCTTCAGATCCAGCCACTAAGTGGATCAGAACTGGATAAGGCCATAGCCTTTCCATTACTGTTATGCTCCTTTTCATACTCTGCCCAGAAACTAAATCCTAGTGCTACAGCCCTCCAAAGGTTCTCTGCTTTTGGGATCCCTCTGCTCTATTCTAGTTCAATATATCTTATGGATCAGTTCAGTCTTCCTACTGATGCTTTTTTAACTGAAAATTTTCTGTATGTGTTGAAAAGGTTTAAGAACAGTACCAGGGTAAAGAGTTTATGCTGTGGCTAAGTCTAAAGGTCTCCTCGGTGGAAGACAGTGTATGTTGCCAGCTGTACTCTGAGAAGGCAGTGCCAATTCAAGTGCTGGCAGAGGGGTAATGGACGAGAACTTCAGCAGCCTGATCTTGCCTGAAGAGGAAGGCTGGTGCAAGGTCCAGCTGGAAATAGAGATCTGCTTCTAGTAGTAGTAGTAGTAGTAGTAGTAGTAGTAGTAGTAGTAGCAGCAGCAGTAGTAGTAGTAGTAGTAGTAGTAGTAGTAGTAGTAGTAGTAGTAGTAGTAGTGATCTTGTAGGGAACAAGGACCAAAGGCAGCTGACAGGAGCTCCCATCAACAAGTGGGAATCTGAGAGCTGGTCAGCTGGAGAGTAGCTGCACAGCAGGCATAAACACATTCCTTGCTCAAGGCAAGTATGTGCAAGGGCAGCCACATCCAAGCAACTCTGCAGGTTTATTAGGTAGACTTATGAACATCAGCTGAGATGGATTTGTTCCAAATTAGTGGATTGAGTATATTTGATTAATGAAATGAAAAAGATCTTGAGGCTGATCTGTTGACTTATTAGAGCAAAATACCAATTCTATTCTCTTTTAGAAAACAGTGACATGGACAAAGGAACTTGAGCACTGTAATGAAAAGCCCTTAGCTTCTTGATTTTTGATACTAAAATACAATCTTATCATGATGTTGGTGTACTCTGAGATGTTCTTTGGGATGTTTCATTAGTTCAGTAACCCAACATAATGTCTCTTCTCTCAATGTCTTAATGGCACACTGCCTCACGAAGTACATCTGACTGCAAAAGACACCTCTCATTAGATTTTCACCCAGGCTTTCCACCAGTATAACTGATGAGAATGGACTCTCCATGCTCCTTTGTGACTGTGCAGATGACTTTTTATCACATGACCTGGCAAATGTGATGAATGCAGACATGTCAGAGACCCTGGGCAGAATGTGACAACTCACCACTTGACTTCACCTGGATCTCTTCTCCAGTCAGGCCATATGGTGGGTTTGCTTCTTACAGTTCATCTTTCATCTTCTTTGTTACTGTCAGGCGGTTGGTAGATTCATGACCATAAAAAGGCAATCAACTTTCTCAGATTTAATGTAAAAAATGGAACAGTAACTCTAATTCTAAACTTTTTCTTTAAACTTAAAGAAAAAATGAATATTCAGTAAATCGATAAAGGAAATACATGCTTGATACTATGGATGGTGAAGATGAGACAACCTGCATTTGTATGTTTAAGTTTCTGTCTCATAAAACCTGCTAGAATTTTACATGTAGTATCGCTGTTTGCCTTCTGCATACTATATATCCTGTCTTTTTTCTTCTTTATTATTTTTTTTTTTAATGCATAATCTGGAAAGGGAGAAAAGGGTATAAAATACACAAAATGTATTTAGGTTTAGGTTTAGTTAATTGATCAAACCACTAAGGGCCCTTGGTCTAGGACATACTGCTGGCTTACTCTGACATAATTGCTGAGAGTGTTGGTTTACTGAGAGCACTCTGAAAAAATCTTTCTGTAATTATTTTCCAATTAGAGAATATGAAGTATACTTAGTTTAATAATGAAAAAAATGCCTACATCATACTGTAACTTCTTTTAATAAATATTTTTTATCAAATTCATGGGCAATTTTCCCATTTTAAGAATGTGTTTCCAAATGTGCAAACTAAGCTTGTTAAAAAGAAGTAGTGAAGCAGGTTTTCATAAGTGCCTCAGTTTTTTCTTGATGTGAAAGCCTGTAACTTTAATCATTTACAATGGTGCATGTGAAAAAATAATGACAGGTTTCTAACTTGCAAAGAGCTGTAATTTTTAGCAGGGATGTATAGTCTACACTGATATGACTCACACATTCTCCATTTTCTGTTTGAGGAACTGAAAAAAACCCATTCACTGCAACAAAGCCACAAAACCTACATATTTTTCTCAGTCATTTAAAAAAGGAACATAAGGTGCTGGAACCACCTTTCTGCTTGATGGACAGTAGCATGCCAATTTAGAGCTCACTCTAGGGACATATAAAAATGGAAACTATGGAAGTGGAAAGCAGCATCTCTATATACCTGTCTTTAGGTACCAGGGAGATGTATGTTCTTAGGAATACATCTCCAAAACCTCTAACAAATTCAGGGATGCTAAAGGAAAGAAAACACTCATGGGAAATACATAATGACACAAGTATATAATAGATATTTTATTGCCCATTTGACTCTCACTGGTGGGTTTTCCCCATCTATTTTTCTTCTGAACAGTATTCCCCTCTAGTCACAAGAACAGATCACCCAAAGGTTTCTAATCATAATCCTGAAAAATGTGGAGCAATTTTCAAGTAGTGCAATGTAATTAGCTTAGTGCTTGTCAGCAGTCGTCATGTTCTTTGCTAAGATGCATTAAATAAGGTTAAAAAAATGTATTTTCTCATGGTGTTCAATGGGTTCTTTTTGTATCAAAATCTGAGCTGCTGTTGTCCTTTACCAGAAAGTACCAAGTACACAAATATTTACAAAATATGTATTGTACTGAATGTCTTTGTTGTGTATTTTGATGAACTTTGTTAGTAAGCTTAGTGGTTGTACCTTACACTTAGTAAAATATATAGGGAACTTACAGTACGAAGTAAATTGTGAGCCCATTCCAGGTTTGCAGAGATGTGTTCTTGCAAGACTATGAGTTACTCTTATAACACACAATTGCATTAGAGTAGAGCTAGTGCTTGCTGATCATCATTCAGATTTACATTATTGTGGTGTTGATCTCAGTACCTTGGGGTTGAGAACTGAAATCTCAATGTTATTTTCAGGTAGGAGGCTGAATCTCACCTCTCCCACAGGTATAGGAGCTATCCAAACACTCCACTGGGAATTATGACTACAGAATTAGACTTCTAAGTGAAATAGTCTGAGTTACTAATAGATCACATACAGGACAACAGGCATGGCTTGTGGTTTTTACTGTAGACTTTAGTGATACTTAGTTCACCGCCTACTTTGAGGATACAAGCTTGAAAACACAAGTTTTAGGTGTTTTGGAAATAATATCTTGGATTTACACGTCTTAAATTCTGCTTAAGCCCCATTCTCAAAAAATAATAATCTTAGAGTGGCATGAGTATTTTAATATCTTCAAGAGAAGCTAACAGCTACTCCATTTTTTTCTGAATAGAGACATCTGTCTTGCTTATTCTTAATGTACAGTGACTTTTTCTATGAATAAGTCAACATTTTTCTCTCAAACTAACTTCAGAAACTCAACAGAATCCTTTGAACAATCTTCTTATGATCTGTAATTTCAATATTTTTCAAATTTCATGTGTTCACACACATTTATTATTTACTAATACTGAAAAGCAAGGTTCTACCTGTGCTCTGAAGACTTTAAAAAGGGCAACTGGCTCTATAGGAAAATACAACATTTTTAATGGATATGATTGATCATGTAGGGACCAAGCTCTAAATTAAAGTAAATATGATGGACATTCTCCACCATCCATGCAAAACACTAGAAGCAGCTGTGTATAAAAAAAGTATGCATTGCACAGCTGTTTTATCTAGTGCACTGAATGGTTTAGGTAAACCTGTTGTTCAGAAATATTACATAATTTGAGCAAATGAGACTTTTTTTTAAATAAGCATACTTATTAGAATATATAACTGAGTATACAAATCACAGAGGTGTCTGTTTGTTTTGAGGGGTCTGTTTCCTTAAAAATAAATAACCTCAGAAAAAAAGAAATGTTCATCATTTCCACAGTCTTTAGAAAGCAAACTTCAAGACTTTATGCTGAAGTCCTTTTGTCTTTTCTGCTTGCTTGTACTTGTAATGTGAAAAGAAATGTGTTTTGCTTTGTTCAACCTGCATTATTGTAGACATAATTGTATAAATACTGCACTTTCATTATCCCTGTTTCTTTTCCTTTAGTATTAAATTTTTTAGTGTTGCATGTTTGCAGACAGCTACTGCCTTCTGTCGCTAAGACTTTGGTTTTAGTTTACAAGCTAGAACTATTCATGAAATTTTGGCGACCTGGAAGGCAATGACTAATACACAGCTCTTTTGCCAGACTTGATCTTGTGAAATGTGTCATGTAACTTATCCAATATTTCCAGATATCATATATCTGGCATATCTACTACATATCAACACTATACACACAAATGCCCCTTGCTGAGAAAATAAATGTCAAATATGCGTGCAATACATTGTTTACAAAAGGCAGAGAGAAACCTTATTTTTATAAATAATTTACATAAAGGCAAAACTGATGAATAGTCCCTTTATTAATTCAGCTATGGCATATATCCAATTTGAAGATTATGAATTTTTTTCCAGTTTATCTTGGGCAGAGCGAGCAGATTTTTCTGTTATTCATTTTTTCAGCTGATGACATTTGGGATACTTTATTTCAGTTAATGCAAATACAAACTTTCATCAGGAAAACACCTTATTTGAGTATTTAGTTTTGATCTTTTTGTGATGCAGAGAAAAAAACCCAAAACATTTAATCCTGTGATTGAAATAAGTCCTATCTGTAAGCAGCTAAATACCAAATGATAGAGACTGCACCCACTCTCTCAAGCTCACAAGGCAAGTATTACTGTAGTGCAGGCTGAAATAGGACATCATGGCATGGTTTTCATCTAATGCTTCTTGAAAAGGGAAATACAAGTTGCTGTTTAGGAACTTTCAAGGAAGCAGTTCCAAATTGAACATGCACAGAAGTTGAAAATTTAATTTTCATAACTGAGGCACAGTTCAACTATTTTGCAGAGTCATTTTGCAACACTCTATTGTGCTTATCATGATGAAACAGATCTAGCTTGCTGCTTCACCTATTCTGCACTGCAGTTCTCTGAAGGGCTGTAAAATGATCAGCCAAAACATCTCTGCCTTAAGATTGCTGAGAGAACAGCAAAAGTGGGTAAATAACAACCAAAGTACCTAATCTTAAAAAGGAGGCAACTGTAATCATTCTTAAATGCTACTAAATCTAAATTATTTAAATGATGACAACATGGGAAACAGGTGGGTACATTTCAAGTGGACTACCTGTTTGATAGTGAGTAATTCTGGAATGGCCAGTGGGAAACAAGAATGCACATTGAGACAAACCTGTCAGTCAAACAGTTCAAACAAAGTGATTTTTCAAAGGAGATGTCATTGTCAAGAGCAGTCCAACATGAATTTGATCTATGACAAGAGCAGTGATTAAAAGAGACCTAAGGTAATGTGGGTTTTTTTCACTTTTCTTCAAACACTCATGATACTTCCACACATCTCAAGGATAAAAGAAACAGAAAAGACTTAATATAAAACTGATTAACATTTTTGTAAACAAGTTTCATGATGTTACAAATTACTTATCATGGACATGTAGTAGTAGTAGTTATTTGCCACCAGTCTCAGCATCATTTGTCATAGTCAGAGAAAACACATTCTTATGAGGGAAATTTCAGAAAGAAGACAAATACTTCTTCATTTTTAGGCCAAATTTTAATGTGAAGACACCCCCCTCCCCCTCAAACGCCTAAAGTGCAGTGGACTTTTCTATCACTGTACACAATCTATTGTTCTGAGTTTTGGGGGTTTTGTTGTCGTTTTGTTGTTAAGGGCTTTTTTTGGTTTGTTTTTTGGGGTGGGATTTTTTGGTTATTGGGGGGGGGGGTTGTTTGGTTTGGGGCTTTTGTTTTTTTGGTCTTTTTTTTAATAGTGGGTGTCATAAATTGCAGTGACAAGATCAATGAGCCCAATTAAAGGATCATTCATGAAAATCAATGTATTAATTCAGCAAGCGGTTGATCAAGCAAAGACAGCGCTGAGCAGCCGGGGGGTCTCCACTCCACCAAGGGCGCGCACCTTAGCTGACAAAGTTTCCCCTTATATACAGTTCATATTTCCTGTATACGTGTCTTCATTACTCTTCCTGGGTTGCATCTGAGTTTGTGCCGCTAGTTGCTAGGTGGTCGTAATCTGCCTCCTGGTGGTTGTGGGATGAAGGCTTGTAGTCTTCCTCGGTCAGGAATTCATTCTCGATGTGAGTGCGCAGGCATTGGTTCTATACCTGTTTTCAACTTACAGTATATATCTCCTAATACGGAGATGTTCTAGTTCCTGTTTGTACAGCCTGATACTGCGGTTTGGCCTTTCCGCACTTTCAGCAACCACACTGTATTAAATTTGATTAATAAATGATAGCAATCTATTACAATGGGTATGTTTCGATAGCATATAATTTCTAAACGCTTCTTATCTACTCTCCATGTGCGCTTCTCTACTGCCTGGAGTTTCATAAAGCTGCATCAGAACGCGGTGATATATTTCTCTGGTCCCAGAAGAGACTTCCAGCCTCTGACAAGCTCCATACGAGCTCCAAACACAGCCACACACACACACTTTGCATTCTTAGAGCACTTCCTTTTACACAGAACGTCTGGCAGCCGGAAAGCAACTCTAATTTCCGCCCTCTCCTCCGTTTATGACTACTTACTGTTGCCTTCCAGCTCGGGGCGGGTTTCCCTTCACAGCTGTTACTCCCCGCGCAGGGGCGGCCGTGTCCGGGCAGGGCCGCCCTTTCCGGCGGGGCCGAAGCGGCTGCGGGGTCGCACAGGGGCCGGGCGGGCCCTCGGGCGGTGCCGGGGCCCGGAGCGGGGCCTCGCCGGCATGAGCGGCGAGCGGAGACGGCCGGGCGGAGCTCCGCGCCCTCCCCTCGGGCCCGACGCGGCGGCGGCCGCCGGGGCTCGGCGGGGGCTGCCGGCTTGGGGCGGCGGCGCGGGGCGGTGCCGGGCGGAAAGGTGAGGCCTCCCTCGGCTGCGCCGCGCCGGGCGGGCACGGGTGGCCGTGCGCTGCGCCAAGCGTGGGCCGCCCTTCCCCGGGGAGCGGGGGCGGGAGAAATCGGGACGTGGAGTGCCACGCTAGGTCAAGAGCAGCGTGGTCAGCGGTGTCGAGGGAGGGGACTGTGCCCCTCTGCTCCGCTGTGGTGAGACCCCAGCTGCAGTGCTGCATGCAGCCTGGGCCCCAGCACGGGAAGGACAGTGAGCTGCTGGAGAGAGTCCCCAGTAGAGCTGCGAGGTTGACCGGCGGCTTTGGAGTGATCTAATTGTGGCCCTCCGGTACCTGAAAGGAGCCTATCAGGAAAATGGAGAGAACTTTTTTACAAGGGCAGGTAATGACAGGACAAGGGGGAATGATTCCAGCTGAAAGAGAGTAAGTTTGGATTAGATATTAGGAAGAAATTCTTTACTGTGAGAGTGGTGAGGCAGTGGAACGAGGTTGCCGGAGAAGTTTTCAATGCTCCATCCTGGGAAGTGTTCAGGGTCAGACTGGATAGGGCTCTGAACAGCCTAGTCTAGTGGAAGGTGTCCGTACCCACAGCAGGGAGATTGAAATTAGGTGCCCTTTGAAGTCCCTTCCAGCCCTGGCCACTGCAGTTCTGTGAATTTTAGTCCTGAGCTCTGTGCTATGGGACAGCTTGGTTCGTGTCAGGGCTTGGGTGCCACAGGTCTCTAATGTTAGTAAACAAGGATATGTTGCAGGTGGAAGGCTTTAACATAAAAATAGAAATGTGTTGTGCAGTTTTAAGGTTTATAGAGTGGATATTAAGTCTGTGAGCTCTGAGGTAACTGGCCTAAGTAGCCACTAATTGTCTAGAGCATTAATGTGACAACTGCCAAGCAACCCATAACTTTCAGGCAGGATTATGTGTCAATTTAAGATAACTCTCCCTAAAAATTTACTATATAGACACATCCTAAACCTTTGGAGAGCTTGCTAGAATGTATTGTAGACATCCTTTCTCGGTATCTTGATCATATGGGAATACACAAAGATCGGAAAGTTTTGCACTAAGCAATGATCCTGGTGCAGTGGATGCTCACAGAGCACCAGGTGGGTTTGTAAAAACTGTTTTCTTGCAGGACTGAAACTTGTTTCTTCAGAATTTCTGTTAGTCTTTGGGGCTTTAGGTGATAATGCACCCCAAGGATAGCAGGTGTTTAATTAGGGCACTACTTCTTGTTCAGGTTGTGTTTGAGGAACTGGTACAGCTTAGCCTTGGTAAGAAATGGTGGTCAGGCAAGTGAGTTAGAAAATAGCTTGGATATTGTGTTTTTTTAGCAAACTGTTCTGGATTTTCTGTCTGGTTTTGCATTATTTTTGTACCTTCTGAATGCTCAAAATATAATGTAACTCTTAAAATATTGTAATTTTCCTGAAAGATGTGCTTTTGTTCTGGGAGAGAAACTCTTCATATATTTTTTCATTCTTCAAAGCCAGGATAGTCTTCAAGGTTGGATGACAGAACCAACCAGCTTTTCTGCAGGTGCAGAAGAGAAAAAAGAGAGTGTTCCCACACAGCTGATGAAGCATAAAAAAGAAGTTGGTGTTGCTTCTGAGGAACTTGGCTCAGCAAATGCAGCTGCAGACCAGAAAGAGCAAACTACATCAGAAATAAGACAAGACTGTGTATACAGAAGTTGTGGGACACATGAGAAGACAGATATGATTAAATTTCTTGTGATGGATCAAGATGCATCCAAAAACTGTGAACTATATGTACCTGTGTCTAGTAACCGTTCAACAGTGGAGTCATCTGAGGAGAGGTAAGGATTTATTTTTTAAAATATATGAACAATTTTCCTGTAGAAAGGGAGGTTACTTTCAGTTCATGATGGTAAATTTATGATATTTTTTCCTTGGTATCTTTGGTTCAGGAAAATTTCATTAACTAGTTCAACATTTTAAGTATTTACATGCAACTTTTTGCACTATTTTTTTCTTTTGTGCATGCATATTTTCATTTAATCATCCTTTTCCACTTTTACTTTATTTTCACCATATTTGTCAAATATTTATCTGAAGATTAATGGGGAAAAACTTTAGTTTCCACATTCTTTTTTCCACAGATTTACTTAACAATCGTTGTGCTGCAACAGTGTTATGACACACTTTCATCTCTGGAGTGGGAGTGCCTGTGCAGATGGATTGCACCTCTTGCCTACCTCGATTTCAAAACAACTCTCTTGAATTGCAATACCTTGTTTACTCTGGATATTAATCTGTCATGTTCCCAGTCTGGCTGCTTCTGTTTTGTTGTCTCCCAGAAAGAAGGTGGTTTAATATCAGTGGAAGGGACATGGCACTGCTTCTTTTACACCAAGCTTCCTCTTTCTTGAGTAACCTCACTGGTTTAGTCAGTTGAGCACTTCTCTTTCTGCATCTTATGCTGAATTTATTCCAGGCTGTATCGGAAAGGTGCAGTATCCCTGCCCTGACACAAGTTCTGTCCCTGTGGGATCTCTTGTAGCAGCAGGTTTCTTCATGCTCAGAGGGGGAGATTGGTGCTTTATATTTTTGATACTTGGCTTATACAGAAGATAAGCTAGAGATTGCTGCTGTCACACACACAAGCTGTGTGTTTTTTTCACAGTATTTTCAGGTTTATTAAGTATTCTTTAAAGTCTTCAAAACCATAAAGGACTTTAAACTCTGCTGAGAAATTAGGCTTTGTCTAGTGTCACAGTGTATCACAAATGTGGACTTGACTCAAATATTTCTATAATGTTTTTTCTCACCAGATAGTACTGTGTTTGATACCTACTATATCTATTGTTTCTCTTTCAATTGATAACTATTTAGTGTTGTTAAAAATAAGTTTTCATGCAGCTGCTTAAGCACGTGAGTGAAAACTAAACAAGTTTTTTATGACAGCCCAATAGATGAGTTTCCTGGTAATAACCTACATTGCTCTTTATACTAAGGATTTTTTGTTCTCGAGGGAGATATATGCAGATGGTTTGAGTAAGCTGGCTTGGACATACAGAAAAAGAAATACAGAGCCATCATTTAGTAGTCAGTCCTTTTAAGTTTAATGAAAGTAATCCAATTACCATCTGGCTACATTAAATTCTTTTTCATAGTCTTCCTAATTGCGTGTCCTCTCTTAGTGGTGTAAGATGTGCCTTAATTTCTTCCTAGTCCTTTGGAGGCAGACTGTGGTTTGGATTTGGAGTGTTCTTGAGGAGTAAATTAGAAGCTACTAATAGAAGTGGGCAGTAAGTAGTAACCTTGCAGCTTTTTTCTGTTTATGTACTTTCTTTGAAAAACAGACTTTCAATGTAAACTTCTTTTAGTGCTGTGCCTAAATTATACTACTATGGCTGGTGACATATATATTTTTAAGTATTTTAATTGTGAGGCTGTGATTAATTTTTAGAAGTTTATTTGCTAGATGTAATTATATGACAAATGACTCTCAGGAATGGAATGTGATATTTGCAGTCAGTTTTTTGAACATTGTTTGGACCTTCATTTTCAGCAGTAATGCTCCCATCGAAGCTGCAGATGCTGGTCTATGCAATATTCTTGTACTGTACTTGTATGTAGGGAATAATTTCCTCTGTCATGGTCATCACTTGACTTCAGAATGTTGTATATATGCTCAGGTACAAGTACTTTACAATGTACCTTGGCCAAAAAGCCCATATTATTTGAGGAAGAAATATTTCTCTGGATTTCAGCTAGACTGTAAGCTGCAGTTTGGATCATGGTAGAAATTCTCCTTTGAGTTAGTAACATTCAAACTAGATGGAGGTAGTTTGCCACTTTTCATTGTATTTTGTCATGTTTTCTGCTCAGCACAAGGCAGGTTGGTCAGTGTCAGTGGTGTGTAGATACAAACCTCTGTTGATAATGTGCTTTTAGCTGCATGCATAGGGTGCATTATTCATATTTGCAGCAAAGGGACATGTTGGCTTGTTTCTTTTGCAAATTTATGCTGTGAAATGTAGAAATAGGAAGGGACTGTAGTATCCATTCAACCACAGAAGAGAATTTCAGGCAATGATTTATTATCAGCCTAGTGGCAGATTCTGGAGGGGAGCAGTTGACAGGGTTTTCTAAACTTTATTTTTGAGAGCTAATGTTGGTTCTATGAAAATGGGTAAGATGGAAAGCAAATTGAGTTGAAAAAAAATGGAATAAAGACTTAAATGCTTTTTTGAATTGTAAGAAGGGGAAGAGGTTGAAAAAGAGTAGGATTTGTGCTTTTACATGACCTATATGTTGATTTTTATTGCAGTGAGGAGGACATGTATCGTGATGAAGAGGAAATAGAGAGAGAGAAAATACTACTTTGTGGAACAAACTCATCAGGTACAATTGAACTTTGTGTGAAGTTTCAAGTATGGTATTGCAACTCACTGTAGCACTGATGTGTCAAGTCCTGATACCCTCTTTTCCAGGGACTTTTTTGCACAAGTATCTGTGTTCAATAGCAGTTACTTAAGACTGAGTACACTGTACAGTTTGATTCATAAAAAGATGAATTCTCTGTAAAATTAGTTGCTCTTAATATATAATTCCCTGTGTTTCTGTAGTAACTTTATGAGTGAACCTGAGTTCTTGGGAAAGCAGTCACATAGTCTGTGTTACGAGTGTCATGCTTGAAAATTAGTCATAGTCATCATAGCAGCATCTGATGCTGGCATGCCTTGATAAACCTCAGTACTACCTTGTTTTGGGATGAAGGCTGTTGGGATTCCAAGGCAAAACTGTAACTCTTCTTCCTATTATTGTTATTGACTTACTGAGAAAGAAAGATCTGTTGTCTTTTTCCCTTATAGTCTGGCTGCTGCATGAAAAAGGGAAACTCCTGTCAAATACATTTCTGCTTGCTAAGAAAATGGAGAGTACTTTACTAATTTCTCCTCTTTGGCAATTAATTTTTGCAGAAGAGAGGAACAGAGTGTTCCCTATCTTGTTGAACTACATCATAACTTTTCTTCACACCTAATTTTCAGAACAAACTGATTTTATCCCCTCCCACAGCAATAATTACTTAGTAGCTACAGGTTGTGCTACCAGTTTCACTTGGCACTGAAGTTATTTTAAAGTAACAGTGTATTTAGAAATTTGATGTGCTTTCTACCTTATTCTGTTTTCTTTATAATGTTGCATGTTTTGTTTTGAAAGAACGTAAACTAAGTGTTTCACCTGAAATGGACATCATGGATTATTGCAGAAAGGAATGGAGAGGAAATACACCAGCAGCTAAAAGGATGAGAAAGGTAGCAGTTCTATTTTTGTTGAATTTTGTTAGGATTGCCTATGCAGTCAGTCTTTTAAGATAGGAAGTGCAGTAGCAGTGTTTTACATTGGGAGGTCTTACAACTGGCAGATGCTTTTCTTCATGCTCATTTCAAATGTCTTTTTAGTAAAGGTACTTGCTGATAATTCAGGGGTTTGATTAATACTGTTCTTTGCTACTGTTTTCAAATTAGGTTTTTAATTTTGTTTATGGACATAAAATGCTAATTTTGTGGACTGTTGAGGTGTGGCGCAGATTACCAAATTTTTGGGTGGAAGGCAGGTAACTGAAAGTGGTGAATTGCATGGGTTTTTTAAATTTTTCCTGAGTTTTTTTTTTACCAGGTTTTGAACTAATTTTTTATATTTATCTTGATCTAGAATGATAGAAAATAAAGCAAAGATGTTGAAAAATGTAGTGATATGTATGAGCAAACATAAAGATACCTTACAAAAATAAAAAACTCCACATGCCTCCCTCAAGAGATTACTGTAAGAAATAAGGACACACAGGGCACTGGCCCTTGCCAGGCTGCATTTCAACATTGCAAAAGCAATGAAAGAAGCTGCATTTCAACATTGTGGCTTCTGCTGCAGGTGTGAGTATGGGAACAGCAGGGAGGGAACAAATGTGCTGAGGCAAGTGTCAAGGTATTTCAGTGTAAACACAAACTTGCCCTGAGGCAGAGACAAACTACATGTGCCATGCATTGGGTAAGTAGCATCAACTACTGCTGAAATTCCTTTTAAGCATATGTAGTCTCATGTGTGTATGTTGGATATTTTTTGGAAATCTAGGTGAGTTAGCTATCCATATTTCACTGATTAATGTTCTGTCATCAAACAAGTACCTCAAACAGTTATCTATTAGATTACTTAAGTTTCTTGTTTGTTTTTCAGCAGAACTAAGTTGTTTTTTCCAGAGCGTAATTTGTGACCCAAAAGCATTTGTATTTCCAAAAGGGATAGTAGGTCACGTTGTTTTGGGTTTTTTTTAACAGCATTAGTATTTGGATGGTAATATTCTGATATCTCTTATGTTACCAGTGTGTGAACTTAAAATGTTCGATTAATGATTTAATGTTCTTTGGATTTTGTGTTTTTCTAGGGTTATGAAGCAGTTGCTCAGAAGTTTGCATCTATAAGGAGAATACGAGGTGATAACTATTGTGCTTTCAGAGCAACTCTTTTCCAGGCATTAAGCCAAGCTACACAGTTACCAATGTGGATGCAGAGTGAGGATTTTACTATGGTACGTGTCAAACTGATCTTCTGACAGTGGAGTAATATTGGGTCTAACCTATTGGATAATTTTATGATCTCACTTCTCTGTTATGTAATGTATATGCTCACTTGTCAAAATGCCCTGAACTGAAAAGCTGTAATGTTCAAGATTGTTGTTTGTGCACAGTGATTCTTTCAACGTGGAATTGAGTCCAGGTTCCCTTGGTTTCCAGTTTATAATGGATATAAATGTTACTGTAGTGCTTACTGGATTGTCATTTGTCTTAATCTTGCTCTCTTGGTTTCTTCTTACTGCATGTAATGTGGCAGTAAGAGATTTTCCACAAGACAGCCAGCAATAATAAAAAATACAGACAATTTATTCTAACATTTGAGAAAACCCCAGCTTTTCAAAATTATAATATCTATTCTTGTGTGACTCTAGAAAGGTGGTTTCTCTAGAAAGTGGAATAACAAATTGGATGATGTAGGCTTTGCAGAATGTGTGTAAGTACCTGTGTCTGAAATGTTGCTTAAAATAAGCATAAGAGCAACTCCAACCTGACACAAAAAACAGTTCTTGTGGAGTGCTGGTGTATGAGAAAAACAAGGTATTCCCCTGTAAGTAGAAGAAGAATATTCCAGGAATTTTCTTGTGTCAACAAAGTCCATTTGATGTTATTGGTGAAAATGGAAATAACATGTAAGAAGCATGCAAAAGCGAGCCACTTGAGAAGAGTAAGGTTCCAGTTGTCAGGATGCTGATGGGAATATAAATAGTGAATTTCTGATGCAGACTCTGTGTATAGGGTAGCAGTCCAAGTAGAATCACACTGCTCTTACTAACTTTTTGCATCACTTTAGAGGGCATCTGAAAATTTCTCATTCTGGCCACTATAATTTTTAAGTACATATCTTGTGATTGTGTTTTTGTAATTACTGATGAAGATGGTTTTATGAGGTGTTTGACAGCAAATATATTGCAAAATGGTTTCCTTCTTGTAAAAAACATACTCTTTCACCTCTCAACCATTTCCATGTTATGAGACTAAAGAACATAGTTTCCCAATGATTCTGTAAAGAGCATGCAAACTTTAAAAAAATTATATACTTTTAAGTTTTTAGTGATCATCCTTTTTTTTTTTTTGCTACTGATTCATAGAAGAAATTTTCATATGATAATTAGCATTTTTGATAAGGCTGTACACCTACAAAATAAACTGTAATGATAAATTGTTATGCATCAAAGCAAAAGACACGTAAGAAATGTGTATGGTGACAGCTGGCAGTACAAATATAGCAAGTTTTTTTTTTTTTTCCTTTTTTTTAATTTAAAATGGTGATGCCATGCACATTTGTAGTTATAGAAGTTACTGGCATATGATTTTTGGTTATTTAGTTCTATGTGCACAGGATGCTAAGCTGGAGTGGGAGAAGATCTTTGTCTCTGACACATATTTGGTTGCCACTAATGAGAACACATTACTAGTTTGGAGTCCTTATAAACTCCAATTATAAACTCAAGTTATAAATTCAAATTATAAACTGAAGATGGGCTGGTCGTGGCTAATGGCATAAGTGCTGCTCTAACAAAGTATCTACTCCATTGTGAAACACAAGTTGCTCTTCCAATTCTAGCAGTAAGATGGGTTAATAAATGAGAGAACAAAACTGGACATACAACTGCCAGGATGTCCTTCAAGTGAGGTGTAAAAGCTCTGAACAGGTGTAGAACATGAGCAGTAAAAGAGGCCATTCTGAGCCTAAAACATGATCTGATGCATCAGCAAATTCCCAAGTTGTTTTCTTCTTTAATAAAAAAACTGTCCCAGAGTGTTTGAGTTGTGCTCCTTGAAAAGGAAACAGAGTTTGTGTGTTCTGGACGAAGTAGTTTTCAGTCTACCAAGACTTCAGGCTGATCTGATGGATGTAATTTTCTCTTCTGCTGGTTCAGGAATGCTTTCAAGCATAGTCACTGTCATCTATCTGCTTGCTGTTGGGGGAGTGTTCTAATTTTTTTAAAAAAACAAAAACCTCAAAAAAAAAAATAAAACAACAAACAAAAAAGAAGGCATGTGATTAATTTTTCCAGTGCTTATGTATTTATTAGATCTGGAAATAGTAACCACTGTAGTAGACCAGTATTCTGACTGTCACCCAACAAGTAGTATAAATAGCCAGTTGTGTTTGGTTATGGTCATCTTACTATGATACCTGTTCAGAAGGATATATGAGGTATTGTTTGAAGGTGCAAAATGTTAACAAATATAAAATATACAGGTTGGTGACTTTTCCTTTCCAGACTTTTAACTTAAACTGCCTTTTCTTTCAATTTCCAGCTTCCAGAAAACTTGCTGAGCAAGTATGACTGGATCAAGCAGTGGCAGCTCAGACAGAAACCTGGCAAGAGGATGGGAGAAATAAGTGATGAAATAAAAGAGTATTTAATACTTCTAAGGAAAAAGGTTGAAAAAGTATTTATATATTCTTGGGTCACCTGCAAATAAGTGACAAAGGTTTTTGAATGTGGAGAATTTTGCATAAGGATGCTTTCAGTAGTGAAAGTACCTTTTCTGTATGTAGACCGCAGAAAAATCAAGTAAAGACTATCTGTTCAGATGTGTGAGAGGCATCTGGTCTTTCACTACTTGCAGTGGCCTGCTGCTGGAAGTAGTTTGTAAGCAGCTCTGCAGAAAACTATTAATTAAACAGATTTCAATGAAGAAATTAATGTAACAAAGTAGCTTTCTGCCTCTATTACTTCTTGTATTTATTTGAAGGAATTATGTATGTGCAGACAAATCCTTTTGCTATCTGGATGAGGTTAAGGAAAGAGAAACACAAGAACACTGAAGTCATTTCAGAGGAACAGTTTTTGTTCCATTTTTATACGTTTATTCTAGGTCATAGGAGTATGATTGTGCCCTTAAGTGTTCATTTACCTAGCCCCATGCTTTCTGCCTCTTGGAACTCTGGAACCTATTAAATAACTCTTCAGTTGTTCCTGTCTTACTGCAAATGTAAATTCCCTTTTTATGAAGGCTTCTAAGAGTATTTGGAATACTGCATTCAGGAGTTTGAGGGTTGGAATGAAATATGCATTTTGATTAACAGAAATGTAAAGAATATCAAGTATATAGGTATTTATGGTGCAGGAAACAAAAAGGTTATTACCTTAATGCATGTTGTCCAACAACAATATTTGTTCTGCCACTTTGCAGCAATTTCTAGCATCCCTTCTTTTTTCTTTGCTTATGGATCAATTTAAGCAAAATCAGACTAAATCAGCCTGACCTTGATTGGGGTACAGTTGTGGAAATATTCTTGATTGTTTTTAAAAAGCTGTTCATAAATTAAATTCTGAGTATCTGTGCTGAGTGTCTGACAACTCAGAAGTGGCTTTTTGCACCTCCTGATGCTGATGGTGGGTGATTGTTTGGTTTTTGGTTTTTTTTTTTTTTTTAGTGGAAGAATATAAGCGAAATAAAAGGTCCCCTTGAGAAACAAGAAGCTTGTGATGAATTGTTCAAAAATGAGGAGGAGGAGTATAGTCTCTATGAAGCACTGAAATTTTTGATGCTTAACACTGCCATTGAATTATACAATGCCGATAAAAGTGGAAGGAGAGTGCCTGTCTTCTCCTGGCTCCTGTTTGCACGGGACACATCCAGCAACCCTTGTCAGTTAATGCAAAATCACTTGAATCATATTGGTCACAGTGGAGGCCTTGAGCAAGTAAGGAGAAGTTGTTCTTAAAGTGTTATTTTCCTGTTTTGGAGATTTTAGTTTCAAGTGGTTTAAGAAATTTCTCAGCTTTTTCTGGACTGACTAAATCATCTGCTCTTCTGTTGGGAAGAATTGCTTGCTTGTAGTGACAGTCTGTAAAGGTCCTCATCTGAAGCACCAGGTTTTGTCTGGTGGCTGGCAGGTCGTGTTCCTTAGAAATAGGGGTTGCTATTAATACAACACTTGTATTGATCTCTTAGCTGTTACCTTTTAAAAAAATACCACAATAAAAGTTAGTACACAAATTTTGAAGACCATGTATAGCACATAGACAGGTGAATTCAGATAAGCTAATGAAAGTTACAGTTTTATACATGGCATAAATGGTACACATATAATGGTACACAAAAAAGCCCCAAACCAAAATGAGGAATATCTGATGAGTTGAAAAGACTGAAAGATTTTGGAAACATCCATTTAAAAAATCCCATTGAATTCATTACAAGTGGAACACTGCAATTAAGTTCACAACTTAATTGTAGATTTTAGAAACATGGAAGTATTATGTTATAGTTTTGTTTCTTATATTAAAAACCTGACAGCTGCAGTATAGATGAGAGTTTGCTGTTTCTGTGAATATAAGTGATTCATTGATGACATCTTTGCTGCTCAGTTTAGTTGAGAAGTTATGTTGCCAGTTCTTTGTGCTGACTGTACTTGTTTATTTCAGTAAGATTCTTTGTAAATTGTTATTTAGAACAGAATATGCTTGTCACTGTGGTAGACAAAGTAGAAGCTTTTTACAGCTTCTTTTTCTGAATTCCTTCTCCTGTTAACAGGCTTTATAAGGGCTTTTTTTTACTTTACTTTTTATTTGGATGGAAAGTTCAAAGTACCCTATAAGAGTGAAAGGATCATTGCCTGAAACCTGCTCTTGTCTGGTTTGATGAACACTGGTACAAGAGAATGTCTTTCCTACCTGCTTGCAGCAGTAGGATGCTCTTTGTAAAGCAGTGTTTCTTTAGGGTTATTTTACTACAATGCCATTGTGGGTTTGAAGACTTTCTTGTTAAATGTATGGGGTATCATAGAGGGGAATGATGGAGATACTGAATGAGAGATTCTCTTGTGTAGGACTTCTTACTTCATAATTTTTGTCTTTGAAGAATTATATCTGATAGGTATTAGTTTAATATTTGTATGAGGAAATTCTTTTAGAAGGTATGGTGAATTTTACACAAATATTTGCTTTTTCCAACGTAGGTGGAAATGTTTCTTCTTGCTTATGCTCTGCAGTATACCATCCAAGTGTACCGACTGTATAAGTACAGCACTGATGAGTTCATCACACTTTACCCCAATGACCCAGAGGAGGACTGGCCTGTGGTGACTCTCATAACTGAAGATGACAGACATTACAATATTCCAGTCAGAATGTGCCAAGAGACGATGCTGTGAACAAGTGATTTTTGTCAGACAAACCTGTGCTGCTTATGGAGGTTTCCCATGCTGTTTTGAAACAGGACAATGACAAAATCCATGTGATTAAAGTAACAACTAGAAATCTGTGTTTTGAAGTTGTCATCTGAAATAAAATATCAAATAGTAAAAGTATGGCAAGCATGGTTTTATTTTCCATTTTTTTGAAAAATGGAAGCTTCTGCAGTCCTTTTTTGAAGGACTTACTCTGAATAGAATTGCCAAAACTATAGATTTATTCCTTTTATTTCTTTTAGTGAGGCTCTGTGGTAAGAATGAGCTAACTTTTTGTTCCCCAAAATAATGACAATTGAAATTTCTGGGAAAGTAAGGTGGCAGTGTCTTGGCTGATGTTTGTAATAGTGCTTAGAAGCCATTTATACAAAACTGGGTTTTGGGAACTAATACAATTCTTTTGCAATTGGAATTTAGTGCCTGGCATGGTTTATTCTGTAAGAGAGATGTTACTTAAAGTTTTCTAATGTTTTGAGTTGTTTTTTCCTGCATAGGTGTCTTCTTTAGAAGCCAGTTATCTGTTACACTGAAAATGAGCTGTTCTTCCCTTTTCAGCCCAGAGGAGAGGAATGTGGCAAATGTGATAAGGGAGTTTAAAAGTTGTTTGATAGTCAGTCACAAAGTCAAAGACTACAAATAATTCCCACTTAAATTATAACAGGTGATAGGAGATAGCTACATGCCTGTTAACTTCCACGTCTGTTCCTGTAGTGTTAATCTTTTCTGGCACCTGCTCTGGAGAGCATGAGGATTTTAATTTCTCCAGAGAGTTCAGTAGATGGAAACAAACTTTTGGGGCAGCTTACTCCTCCCAGGAGTGGAGATATGAGAGGTTCTGTTTCTGCTTAGTTATTCATTGTGCTTTGAAACTGAAAGAATACAGAATGTATCAAATGCTGAAAGTGCTGACAAATCTTTATTAAAAAGTAATTAAATAATGAAGCATTCAGCTTTTAGGTTCAAGTAGAAGTATGTCCTGTAGATGACTTTTGGAACAAGAGAGTTAAAACTGATTCAACTGAAATGGTGGTCGTACACAAGTCTCTTAGAAGGCCTGCATATATAAATGGGGTAAGGTTATAAAAACTTTCCATTTGAATATTCTGGAGAAAACAGCATGCAAAATTCTTCTCTTCTAGTTGAAATTAATTTGTTAAGTATTATTGTGAAAGGTAATATACACAATAAAAATGTGTATTCACTATGTTCTAAAATGTCTTTTAAACACAATAATGAGGCTTATCATGTACTCAGTGTTATATTTGTCATGTTTTCGTTGCCTTCTAAATGAGTTTGTTTGCTACTGAAAATGTCTGGGAGCTACAAGGGAATAAAAGTCAACTTAATAAATTCATCTGGCAGCATTTTGTTTTGTGCTTTATGGCCCATGCTTTATATTGTTAATGTTTCAATTTTTGAAATCCATATTGAAGTTAGTTCGTTTATGAAAGCTGTGAAGTACAGTAACCAAGTAATTCCCTGAATTGCTGCTATCCAAGAAAAGCTGCAAAATAAATGAACTTTTGCAACTCACAACTCTGACGAAAAGTTGTAGTTAAGATTTAATTAATTGAAATTATCTAATTGTGATATATTCTTGAGATTTAAGACCTCATTGAAAAATGTACTGTCACACAGGTAGGTCGAACAGTAGTTCCGAATGTATGACAAAAACCTCTAAAGGAGAGGCTTTTTAGGGGCTGAGTTTTTAGCCATTAGGGCTGAAAACAATTCACGTAATTGGCTTGTATCTTGAACTGGAAAGCTGGGACTGGGCAGAACATGCTGAAGTCACATACTGTGTGTTTCACTAAAAACTGCTGTTTACACAAAGCTTTTATTTTGCCTTTGTTCTGTTTCCTAGTAAGTTACAAAGTTAAAGGATGCCTGGTGCTGCAGCAGGCAATTTATCCAAGCTCAGGCTGGGTGCAGCTCGGGGAAGCCTGATGGGTGTCTTGTGGGAGCTCACCAAGATCTGGTGTGTTTAGTTCAGGACTGTGCCTTTATTCAGATAGCTGAGCCGAAGCTTGGCCAGCTCTTGTATTTTTTGTGTATTTTTGTGTGACAGCAACAGCCCTCTCATCCAGAACAAGTGAAGGAGGCTGGGGAGCAGTGTGGGAACTTCTGTCTCATGAGGACTGTGTAGATGTTGAAGGAAGTGGGGAGAGGGAGCTCTTGCACTTTGTATTGAGTGCAGGGCTCAACTTGTCATCTTGTGTCCCTGGTATATAAATAGTGTTTGTTATGCAGCTCCTGCATCTTGTTTCCTTCTGGACATAACTGCCCTTTGTTTTCCCACAATGCTAGCTGGCAGGACAGGAGCAAGAATGTCTGAAGATGGCCAAATATACTTCATGAATGCTCCATTTTTTGTTTAATGCTGGAAGATGATAGGAGCCATGTTCTCAAGCTGGCTGCAATAAATATTTGTGCTATGACATTCACTAATGTTCTCCAAGCCAGACACGTTCAAAGAATGTGTCCATTTAAGAATTTCTTGAGGAGAACTTCAGGCTCTCAGAAATGGAAAACAAATGTTATTAATTCCAAAGAGGTGAAAGTGAAGCAGGGAAGTTCAGCATGGTAGAAGCCTCCCAAAGAAGGCACCTCTCTAGTCCCTTTTCCCCAGAGCAATCATTTCTCCCTGGGTGCTGAAGAAACTCTCTTCTATTCACAGCTCTTGTGTCATTTGGGATGACAAAAATCCACCCTGAAATGCACTGAGCCAATGAAGAACTGGTCAGTACTGAGTAAGAACTGGTTTATCAGGGCTGTTGGGAGGATACTTTTTGGTATGCTGAGGAAGGAGTGGCACACTGAATGTGATCACCAGTTGTCTTCTCTAGGGGATAGTTTGCCCAATTTTCCCCTTTTTGGAATTTGTAGTGTTTGGAGTGGTGTTTTTAGACACCTGCCCAAAAGGTCTTTGACAAGATACATTTCCTTTGGGCTGTTGCAGCTGTTGCAGAGTAGGTGGCCTCTGCATGTGCTCTTCAGTGTCAGGTGTTCAGTCTGAAAAAGACATTTTTTTAAATTGAAAAAAACCCCAATCCCTAATTTTATTGAAATGATGTTCTTCTATAGGCTGAACACGGTGGGTACTTTCCTTCCCTGCTGTGTCTCTTACCTTTCTAGAATCAGATACTTCTGCAACTGCTTGTGGCTTGCTGGGACGGGGCAGAATTCAGACACTGCCCTTGTTACAGGTGCACCATACATCTTAGATTCAAAGAAAAAATAAAAAGAAGAAAAAAACTGGCTACAATAATTATGGAACAAGTACCATCAATCTGAAACAGGGTGTTTCACAGACCTTTGGCTGGAAATGTTCACTTCTGCCCACAGCTGCCCCCGGGCTCGGAGTGGTTTTACAGGGGAGCCCAGGAACCCCTGCATCCCTCAGCCCCACAGGGTGAGCCCACACTCCCCTCCCGGTCTGTCACCAGGTGTCCCTGCAGGCCATGGGACAGGCCAGGGACAGCCCAGGCTTCCACACTGCCCAGCTGGTGGCACCTGGAGCCCTTCCTTGCCTTCCTTCCCGAGGCACAGCCAAGGGCATCTGCTGGCTCCTCGCTTCACCGTGGTTCTCCCGCAAACGCAGAGCGCGGTGATGATACACAAATACTGACCGTGCTGAGGAAATACAGTATGGCCAAAATGCTTTGACTTGTGACCTAGTGATCTACTACTGATCCTTGCCTTGTGATCCAGTGATCTCAAAAGACCATGGTTTAGCAGCATCAGCCTTCCCTTTAGAGACTTGTGTGACAGGATATATTAGTTGAAGTTCTTAGTGCATAGGTAAGTGAAAGATGTTTTGAAGATATGTGGAACACTGTGACATGACGAGGAAAGAAACTTGAGATTTTTCATGCCTTTACATTTTTAGCTTTTTGAATATCAAGTAGTTAATCTGTTTTACACCTTGAATAAGAATCTACTAGCAGGAGTTGAAATTTGTAGCAAGCCGTCTCTTTGGCTGCTGAGTGTCTGGTTTTGTTTATGTATTCATCCAAGCCTTCAGGTGATGTACTGAGGCATGTGAGCCTTCACCGGCAGAATCATTCTATAACAGTGAATCCTGAGCAGTGGTTCTGGGATTACTTATTCCTGCTTCACAAACATGAGGCTTCATAGTGTCAAAAATAGTGTATGGTAAGAAATAGTGAGGTTGGATTCTCACATTGTCCAAGAGTAAATCAAATAATTTTTAAGACGCATAAACCTGTTAATTTCCAACTGCAGTCGAAGGCACACAAAGCATATTTTATTTTTATTGTCCTTATAACAGAGGGGGACAAAACAGTTGTAGCCAAGATACTTAAAAAGATTTGAAGTACCTTGAAAAGCAAAATAATGTGGCCTGTACTGCTGTTAATGAGATAATGAAAATTGTTTCTAGATGAAAGACATAGTCAGTGTAAAGCTGAATAGGCTATATATTTAGAGGTGGACCACTTGCTGAACTATTACTATCATCATTACTGTTTCTGAATGTCTTCTGAGTCAAATGAAATTTTTGGTTTTGTATAAAGGGTAAGAGAACTAATAAATTATGTTGAGCAAGGAGGATGTACAGAATGGGGCATAAGCCTGCAAAAGGTGTCCATTTCACTAAAACTCTTTCCAGGCCCTCTACTTTGAATATTTTTTTTTCAATATTGCATAACATTTTGGCCTTTGTTTTATACAGAAGACCTGGTGTTTTGTGTAAGGAGTGATTCTACAGAGCTGAAATTAAGAGCTTGGGTGAGATACTGCTTCTTGCCCCTCCTAGGCAGGTTCATCTCTTGCTACCAAACTTCAGCTTCTATGCTAGCAAACTGCATCATGAATGCATTTGCATTTTGGAGGATTGTGCTCCTTCCAGGAAGCCAGCAAGCAGCAGTTTAGAGCAGTTTCTGTTCTCTCACTCGAGCATGTCTTCTGAATTTATGTTTGAAAAAGAGACAGAAAATCAGTAACGTTTCTTCTCAGGGATCATTGTTGAGCTAATTGGCTAATAGGGTTGAAAACAGAGAAAAGGGAGGGTTTACAACTAAAAAAAGCAAGGAACCCACCAAATTTCAGTGAGTTAATAGTTTATTTCCCATGTTTAAATAGCACTTGCACCGTGACAGGACAAGCTATCTCCTTCTGTGAGCCTCAGACTCTCATCTTCCATTCAGGTCCCCTAAGATCCTCCCTAGAAAACACCCACTCAGAACATCACTGGCCTCCTGCACCTCCTGAAGATATTACCACAGGGGGATGGATGGCACATGACTCTCTTGTACTAGGTTTTTGTATCTAATATTAATATTGCTTTTAGACAGCCAAGTGGTTCCACCGATTTAATTTACTGATGGGCCCTCTTTAGACCTCCACTCAGATGTTCTGGATTTTGTCTCATCAAATACATGTTGCAAACATAAAACCTCTTTTAATTACACAAAACAGTGCCTTCTAAAAGGTAGTAGGTAGCTGGAAATATTATTAAAAAAAAAAAAAAAGGAAATGAAAAAATTAATTGGAGCTTCAACAATCACCTGATTTGTAAGACACTGTACAAAAGGTCCAGGTATCAATACAATCCCCCAGCAGCCCATTCCATGGGTGCTCATTATGGTGTGTCTGCCTTCCCAAAAATATGTAAAACAACAGCATGGAAACTTCAAAGGAAATAATGGTATGAAGTTTCCTTTGAGGAACTAGGAGAGAAGAGGAAAGATCTGCAGCTGGAGAGGCATCCTTTTGCACTGCAGGGACTATTATCATTGGTGGGGCTTGCCACCAAAACTCCCAGTTCTTTAAAAAAATGCTGCACTGGAGGATGTGGGAATTAACCACCTGCATATGATAGGTGGGCTCAGCACAGCAATCTCTTTTGGCTGTAAGTTTGTGTGCACTGGCTCCAGTTGCCAGGAAAATGTTTGTCTGCTCAAGAGACACAGTTTTATGTCACATAGAGGAAGGAGGCCCATTTTTCACAGCTGCAGAGCAGCCACTGTAGTGTTGCAGTGTGCTTCTTGTTAATGGTATGTTCTGTTATTGCCCAAGTTGATGGTTTGGTCCAAATTATCACCCTGCTCAGACCCTCCCACTCCACGTTGTCAATCTACCCTGAGTCTCCTGTCAATCCTGTCTTAGGCCCACCACATGCTTGGAATTCAACTTCAGAAATCCCCTAAACTTTTTGAGGCTTGATTAGTCCATGTGACCCAACTTTCCCCCCCTACCTCCCTCATTGAATGATGGTTTTGTGAACCCTGCTGATGCTTTGTACCCTCCCTTTGAACCGCCTCCCTATTTCAGCTGTTGCATGCTTGCATTTTCTGTCTTTTGCTCCCAAGATTCCCCAGAGCAATAAATCCTCTATTATCCCATGCAAAAGACCTCCCTCTTGTCCTTGCCTCCTCAGAGCACAGACTGACAGCCAAAAAGCTGTAGGACAAGTGCTCTAGTCACACCTCGGGTCATCCTGCTCCTGGGGTGTGACCCACTCCTGGAGCGGGCTGAAGTGATAGAGCCAGATCAGCTCCAGCCTGATGCAATAGTGTAGAGAGTTAATAATTGCTGCTTGACTTTCTCCTGGGTACTCAAGCAGCACTCAGGCTTTGGTTTTCCTCCCTGTGGGTCTCCATGCATGTCGCAGGGACTGGGAGAGTGTTTGCTGTGGTCGTCCAAGACATCTTCATTCAGAAGTGTCACTTACAGGTAATGGTGAGGCTTCTGCTCCCTTAGTGCTGTATGTCTCTTAGTGTCAGTACTTTATTTCCTCTCTGCAGTAAGAAGCCCTTTTCCTTGGTACAGAAGAGGTCTTCCCCCGCCAGCACAGATGCTGTAGAGCTCCAGCAGAGCTGCATTCTGCCACATTGTCATTGATTATTGGACACAAGAGTAAATGCTGTGCAGAACCACCCACAAGTTGGAGGGTTTCTGTCTGGAGTAGGGCACTTTCTCATCTGAGGTCTGTGCATGCCCTTTGGGGGAATAAAATGGATTATATTTCAATATACATGGTTAATAGAAGAGCTAATTGTCGTCATTACTGATGGAGGTCAGAGGAGGGGCTGCTGATGGGTGCAAGGGAGAGGAAACTTTCAAGACTACAGGCTAAGAAGGTGAGGTTGCTATTTGCCCTCAAACTGCATGTCTTACTTCTTACCTGCTTCAGATCAGGCCCTTGCTCTCTTAAGAAGAGTGAAATAAAGCCTACAAGGTCCCTGAAAGAGAAAGCTTAGTTTGAGAAATGTCAAGCTGGCCACCGTGTGACTCTGTTTGTGCTGTTTGGCTTTGCTCAGTCTGCTCAAAATGAAGCAGTGTGGCAGTAATTATCAAACCTGTTTCCAAACAGGATTTGGCCTTCCAAGCCATGGGACGTTGGCTCCCTTGGCCTTGTCTCATGAATGGGTGCAGAGAACCAGCAGGCACAAGGGCAGTATTTTTTTATGACCCCTATGAAAGCTCCCATTTTTATTTTTTTTATTAATTTGTTTGCTTGTTTGTTTGTTTGTTTGTTTGTTTTAGCACGGCCTTGTGCCAGGGCAGTGCTATGGGCAGGGGGAGCTTGGGAAGGTCAGGGACCACTCTGTGCATGGGACAGCCATGCCAGCAGGAGCCAGCAGCCAGTGAGTGTGTACCTGTGAGTGGGGCAGAGATGGATCATTTGCCTGTGTAGATACTCTGGTTATGTTCTCTGCTCTGCTCAGCCCTCCTGGTCTCAGACAGGAACGTGACTAGACATAAGCCAATACTCTCTGCAGCCATAGCTGGAGAGTGGGATGGGGAAGCTGGACATGGCAAAAGCCAGTTCAGAGTTCTCTGAATGTCCCCTGGACAGTCCTGCACCAAGGTCCAGGAGCAACAGAGCTGTTGTTCCCATCCCTTCACAGGTGCCAGAGGGTGGTCATGGAGCCCCAAAAAGAGGAAACAAGAAGAAACAGGCAGGAACTGAAGGGCTGACAAGGCGCAGGAGACCCTAAGGCTTGATCTTTCTGCTGTGGGCCAGTGTAAGAACAGCTGAGGCACCAGGATCCCAAGGGGTCATAAGCAAAGTATGAGCACAGTCTTACCATGGTACCTCTCCAAGACTATTTTAAAACCAGCAGCTGCTCAAGTGTCCAAACTCTAAAAGCCAGTCTTCTCATTGGTTCTGAGTGGCTCACATTTGGTCATTTGGGAGTACTTAAGGAATGTGTTAGAAATAAAAAAACATTTTTGATTAAGAATGCCTTTATAGCTTCATAAGTACGGCTTTGGTGACTTGCCAGATGGATGAATCTTCTCTTGACACTTGAGCTTGCCTCAGTCTGATAAGAATATTACTCTCCTTTTAAATGCTCAGTGTCTGTTTAACAGGAATGATAAAAATATTTAATTTTGTATAGAAAATATATTCTGACCATGGTATTTCCATATCAACAACACTTGGAGGCTTTGTAGAAACAAAGAGTATGTCTTGCACCATTTTATGAATACCTTTGGATTTCATGAACTTTAAGTTAAGACCTTGCAGTTGGCAGCATCATGCTCATAATTCAAAAACAATTTGAGTGTTGGATTAATTTCTCACCAGGAGGTATATTTAGCTTGTTCCAATTGAGACTAGCATTTTAGACCATGTCAGATTATCAGAATTAATAAAACAGAAGCTGTGAGGTGCCTCCCACCCAGGGAGGCAAAGATCTAGTTTCAGATAAGCATTGTTAAAGTGAGAGGTGTGGCTTTAAAGCCTGGGAAGAGTGGATCCCTCTGCCTTAGGGAATGGGCCCTGTGAGCCTGGGAAGAATTGCTCCACCCTGGGCCCTCGTGGGGTGGCAGCCCAGGGAATTCTAATTGATTCTGTGCCCCTGGGGTTTCTCCCTTGCTGTGTTCCTAGTGGTCCCTGACCCTGAACTCCACCCTGGTTCTGTCCCTCAAAACCCATCACCCTGCCTCTGTTTGGGGCTCTCTGTCTCTGAGTTTGTTCCTGTGCTGAATAAATGGTTTCATGAGCAGAAGCCCGTCTCCTTGGTGTACCATGCTGGTTCCTGGTAACTGTAGCTTCTCTGGACATGATCCTGTGGCTGCGGAACACAACAAATGGTGGAGGATGTGGGCAGCCAGAAAGACAGCAAGGTAACAGCACCACTGGCTCCACAGACACCCTGTAAATCCCCAGAAGATGGCTTGACAGCTGGTGAGAGCCCTGCCTTAGAAAGGAGGACTCGAGAGTACCTGTCAGGAGTGCCAGGTTGAGAGTGCCTCAGAGGCATGGGGAAAAAGGGATTACGGTGGGGGGGGTGAGACTGGCTGATGGGACTAACATCTACCATCACCCAACGAGATATATTATGGATTTTATTTTTTGTTATACATGGAAAGGACTTTTATGGATGATATGGATGGTATTGCTCCTCTTGTGGACTGTTTTTTGGCTTTTGTGAAGTTTTTTTTTTATGTATACCTCCCGATATCTTTCTCTCTCCTCTGTTCCTAAGGGCAGGACAAAGGGTGAAAAAAGCCAAGATGGCTTGGGGCTGCTGCCGTCTCCCCGTCACCCCGGTGTCTTTCTGCCATCCCATCCCGTTTTCCTGAAGGCAGGCAAGGGACGGAGAACATCCAGAGTGATGCGGGTCTGCTGCCGTCTGCCCGCCGTTCCGTGTCCTCCTTCACCCCCTGCCTTTCCATATTCCCCATTCCCGGTCCGGGAAAGTCCGTCCTGTATCCTCCCTTCCCACGATGGCACTGGCAATGCCATCAGGGATCCCCTTTTCCCACCCTTTTATTCCTTCTTTTCCAACCACTAAGCCTTTCCTTCCCCTAGTAACTCCTTCTCCAGTTCCATCTCTTTCTCCGGATGTTCCACCTTGAGGGCTGCGCCTTTTCCATCATGGCTAACAGCCCCTCCAGGAAAGTCAAAACTGTAACCTGAGCTCCGAAGGCCAGCATTTCACCAGAACCATCTAAAGTGGCAATGCCATACCTTCAGGACAGGAACCCAAGGTGAACACTAAGAACTTTGCCCCTTGTCAGAGGAGATCAAAGAACTGCACCCTTCCTAAGAGAAAATCCAGAACTGGAAGAGACTGAACTAAAAAACCTTTATGTTTTTATTAACTACCACCACTGCTTAATTTGCCTGGCTGCTGTCTGAGTTTTAAGTGTTTGTTTTTAATTTTGTTTGTTTTGTGTTTGTTTGTTTAATGTGTTTTGTTGTTGGGGACTAGTGTTTTGGTGTCCCACAAAGCAAGGCGGGTGCTTTGTGGGGGGGTTGGATTTTCTGTGGTGTAAATATTAGAAATATTCTAAGCTCCTAATCAAAATTTAATTAAAAAAATGGGCAGTTGTGAGGTGTCCCCCGCCCAGGGAGGCAAAGATTTAGTTTCAGATGAGCATTGTTAAAGTGAGAGGCATGGCTTTAAAGCCCAGGAAGAGTGGATTCCACCCCTCTGCCTCAGGGGATGAGCCCTGTGAGCCCAGGAAGAGTTGCCCCCACCCCTGGACTCTCGTGGGGGTGGCAACCCAGGGGTTCTGGTTGGTTCTGTGCCCCTGGGATTTGTCCCTTGCTGTGTTTCTATTAGTCCCCGACCTTAAACTACACCCTGGTTCTGTCCCTCAAAACCTATCACCCTGCCTCTGTTCAGGGCTCTCTGGATTTAAGCTGAGTTTGTTCCTGTGTTGAATAAATGGTTTCATGAACAGAAGGCAGTCTCCTTGGTGTCCCATGCTGGTTCCAGGTAACTGTAGCCTCCCTGGACATGATTCTGTGGCCCCTGAACCCAAAAAGAAGCAATCAGAATCACAAATCATATGCAAACTGTTAGAACTTTAATTAACATAATTGGAATATGAAAGCTATTGGACAATATTGGAGCACAGATCCCCCTCAAAGAAGGGATGGATCATTCTTTTTAACAATGCAAAAACGTACATCTCTGTTAAATACATAAACAGCACTCAATTTTAATGAGACGTATACTTCTATACTCTTGACCTTGGCAGTCATTTTAAAAATGTACAAAGTTTCAACCTTCATTTTTGTTTAAAGAAAACCCACATGTTTAAAGCAAAGCAAAACAGTCATTAAAAAAACATACCAGCAGCTTTAGCATGTGTACATATTACAGAAAGCAACATTTATTTTGAGATAAATGAACTGGAATTCTACAAGTATGATAGAAAATGATGCATGAGGTAACATTTCATTTAAAATCTAGGATCCCTGTACTGTAGTTCCAAACAGTGCTCTGGCTTGATACCTACAGTCCTTGCAAAATTGACTTGTTTAAGTAGTTGAGGATGGCTATTAGGCACACTGCTTTGCATAAAGACAGCTTTATCCTAAGAAAGAATCTGATGTTGATGCTGAAAGATATTCTGAAAGAAAAGAAAACCCACTGATATCTCTCAGGTGAAATATGCATTTGTCTAATTCTCAGATTTACCTTCAAATTACAGGAACAAACTGAAAAATGTGGCTGTTTCTCTACAGAAGTGTGTTGATCAAGAATTAACCTTAATCTCTGGGCAACTTTGGCAAAGTGTGGCTAGCTACTGCTTTTGCCTCTTTCAGCACTGTTAGCTGGCTGAGAACAGAAGAAGATGTTGTCCTGCAGAATAATTCATGGTCAGAGGTTTTTTTTTTTTAGGATGCTGCTTCCAGATGCTACTTCTTACTCTAAAAGTATTAACTAAAAACAAGTCAGTTTTAGAGAACCCAAAGGCACAATTAGAACATGCAAATATGAATTCAGTATTTTTAGGCATTTCTGTGACACTGTTCCCTGTAGTATCCAAACAACTTTCACCAGCATTATAGCACCCCTCTGAAATTGGAGAACCTTCTGTGCTTGTAGTATCATGTTACAAATGGTGCAGTCTGGCCTTGCACGATGTGGTCAAAGCTATCTTTGTTCAGAAACTGCATCAGAACTCAGACTTCCTGGGAGTTACTGCTACACAGTTTGGTTCTCCACCATGATGACTGCCTGCTGTGAAGACAAAACGGTTCTCAGCTGCTGCTCTGTACTTTACGTTTTGCTTAACATTTGTAGTTTCCTTCTAGAGTGACCTTGTGGCTGCTCCTGCTCAAGTATGCAAAGATGGAGAGAGCAGGCTGTGTGACGCTGGCTTCTCCACTGCAAAAGGCACAGTGAATTTTGCTCTCTCTGTTGTGTTCCTAGCACTGCAAAGTTTGCTTTTCTCTAGTAACTAGGATCAAATGAGATGCCTGGTAACCTTTAAATGCCAGAGAACTTTTCACTAAAGACAATAAATGAAGGGTTTATTGCTCCCCTTGCCCACCAGTATGGTCCTTGCAGGGTGATTGCAAAAGACACTTCAGCTCATTCATTTGCAGCCATCTGTCCATCTCTGTCCACATATATACACTCTCTCCTCAACACTCACATGTGCTCCTCCTCAGGCACTCTCAGAAGCTTTCTGTCTCATGTAGGTGTAACAAGTCTTTCTCAAAGGGAATGCTGCTAACCTGTGCTACCCAAACCCCATGAAATGCGTTTCAACCATTCCACCAGAGAAACTCAAGTCCACTTTAAACTTCTGTGGCCTGTGGTGGTAAAATGCCCTGCCAAACAGCACAATCAGCGCAGGGGGCTTTGACAACTGCAATCCCAACTTCAAGTCTCTTATCAGAAACCCTCCATAGGCATTCGGCTTCACAAAACTAAGGCAGAGGCAGTTACACCACAAAATAATCTAAATTATCTAAAATAAGGGGGCAGACAGAGCAATGTTCTGGAAGATCAAAGCCTGACATGATTTGAGTTTGATTGCCTTTATGATAGTGGGGGCTGTTTGTGCCATTTGAAAACACAGGTTAAGCCTTGCATCATGTGCATTTGCTTTTTAAAAAATATACAAATATATTGCAAATAATTTTATTAAACCAAGTGAAAATCTTGTTGATGGTAATAAGCAAGAAAATGTCATCTACAAAAACAGGTATTTTTTTTCTTCTTCTTAATTTTGATTTTGCTTTTACAGTTTTGTGGTGCTTGCAAACTTGGATAAAATCAGTTGATCTAAGTAACCAGTTAATTTATTGCCTGAAGCCTTCCAATTGTTTCATTATAGCTTAGGAGGGACTTTTTGTTCATTATAATAGACACAAAAACAGAGCTACATTTGCTTTGGAAAGCAAACTACAAAGTTGAGCAATGAACGTTAGTTCCAGGCTCTGCTGTTTTCTGTGTGTGTACATACACCTTGCTTGCCACCTAGACAGTAGTCTCCTTAAAAGTTAATGAAATTAATTTATTTTCAGTTCTTCTATTTTTTCTTTGCATTTATGTGGGGTTTTTGCTGAATTATGGATAAAGCTGCTGTTCCAATTTTTACATCCTTTCCTAAGAGGGGATTTATATGTTCTCATTTGCAGGTAGGCCAAGCCATTCTATTATGTAAATATCAGTATTTATTTTGCATTACCTTGATTACAAAGGGGAGTTATGAGGAAAGGGTAGCTTTTTTTTAAATGCTTTTTTTTAAATGCTGAATGATGCACATGAAGAGAAGTGGAAGCAGGTAATAAGTGCAATTGCTTGCGGTTTTCAGTTTTGCTTAGAGTTAACGGGAGAAGTGCAGTACAGTACTCAAATACTTTATCTGCAGATACAAAAGCTTATTTTTGCTTTGCTCTCATGTAGGCTCCCAGAGGGTGGGAGGATATTGTAAAGCTGGCTCTGCAATACCGAAGTTTTGTCATCAGCAAAATAATCTGTGCAGCTCAACGTTTTTGCTCACATATCTACATTGTAGACCCCTACCATGCACAGTCTCTCAATCCTGAACCAAAAGACTAAAAAAAGGCAAGCAATCTTCAGTACTTTAAGATGAAGGGACCTCTCTAGCTTCCTGGCTGAATCAGGGACAATTTAGGTTGTAAGGGGACTGCAGGCAGTTTTTTTGTTAAGTCCCTGTCCATTCAAAGCAGGGCCACCTTTGATACTGGACTAGACTGCTCATGTCCAGATGAATTTTAAACTTAATGGTTAAACATAATGGTTAACCCTGTTAATCAGGCTATTCAACTCATTGTTATACATTCAGCTGTGAAATATACAAAACCTGCATGCCTTGAACTAATCTGTGCTGCTCTGGGGATGCACTGATAACTCTGCTGGAAAAGTCTGAGTAAAGGCTTTCACTAGAAAGTCACAAGGTGGCTGGAGTTCATTAAGAAATGAACTTAAATTAACTCATTTAATTCTTGATTTTAGATAAAGATTCCCCCCAATTCCTCCTACTTCTTGACTCCTTTTCAGCTTAGCATGTAAGTAAAAAACAGTCCATCAAAGAAGAGTTTTGTTGTAAGCTACTTTTTAATCACAGCATTAGTTGACATCCAGTCAGCATGACAATTACATTTTCCTTCTCAAAATGCCAACAGACAAAATAAGCCTAGCAGAAACCTTCAGAAGAAAATGAGGAAATGTCTGAAGACACTGAACTCGGAATGACAGAAAATAACGAGGTAAAACTAATAAATCAATTTGAGCAGTGACAAAGTTTGGTAAAGCTAAGGAGAAATTTCCCCTTGGGCTTATAGACAAAAGAGCACCTAGAAATATACTGCCATTCTTCTGTTTTACTGAGATGGATTGGAGGTCACGGTTATGAAATGCTGAGACTGAAGCTCACTCTCTAACCCTACAATTAATTTGCAGGAGCTGCAGCCAAAATGTCCTTCTGTGCAAGTCTGTGCTCCAAGCTGAGCCTAAAGCTCAATCTCTCTGCCCCCATATTTTGTCTTTAGCCTTTTTGTTCAGAAGGTGCCAATTACTGAGCAGTCTGGCAGTGGTTTTGCTGAGGATTGCATCTCTGCGCTGACAATTGAACTTGGTGCTCCAAAGCAAATCCACACAAGCTGCCTGAGCCCAAGCTTGGAGCCAGGGCTACCCTGCATCCCATGCCCTCCTGCTGCTCTGCAGGGCTGCTGCAGCTTGTGACCACGCTTGGACCCAGTTTGCTGCTAAGTGGACAATTTCTGCCTCGTTTCACAATGCTGCCAGGCTGCTACCATGTGTTGCAGGGCACAAAATAAATTCAGAGCTGCTCTTCATATCTGGGACTCTACCACAAGCCCTCACAGCCTGTTCTGCACTGCAGCCCCTCCACAGGACCTCACTGCCTTCAAAATAGATGGTTTGCTTTACTCTAGTAGAAAGCCAAACATCAACAAGGGAAGGGAATCCTAACATATTATGGTTAAGCTGGTATTTGGGACATGCCAATTTGCTATTGAAATTGTGATTTTGTCATGTTGAATTAATACTTAAGTGACATTTCCCCAATGCAGCCCTGTCAGTTACTCAAAAACTGGAAGATACGCAGTGCCTCCTTACACACATTATAAAATCTGCATGATGGTTTATTTCTGCTTGAATCATCTTCAAAGGTGTTTCACACTCCTGTCTCTGAAAGATCCTCTACTGGGAAACCAACACAGTTTGTTACATGAACACACTGTTCCTCATTCTTCAGTCCCTCTCCAGGACAGCTGAAAGGAACATGGTGTTTTCTGCCCTCTTATTCTCTCATCTCCATATCAAGCTGCTGTCTTTAGGAGGGATATACAATATCTGTAAGATTTTCAGCATGTGCTCTTTCTCTCCCATTCCACCTCACTAATCTAAATAATGTTTTAGCTTAATGGTATATGGTCTGCTGTTTCATTTACTCTTTTATGTAGCTTAAATTGCATTTTATAAAATGGCTTGGTATGAGTTGAGATCATGTCTAGACTTGAACCCTTGTTCCAAGGAACTATTCCAAAGTCATAACAAACTTGCCTGTGCAACACTGTCCTACACACACCCATACACATATACATGGGCTTTCCAAGGGTCACTGCCACTATCCCCAGGTGCACACCCAGCTGCACTCGAGCTTCTGTCAACCATGCCACAACCACAAGACCTCGGTCCTGCCGCCTGGCCATGCCCTACACCGTCCTGCACTTCACCAGCGGCAGGGCTGGAACGCTGGAACTGCAGGATGCTCCCTTCCCCTTGCAACCTTGCATCCCAACACAAAACTATGCCCGACGCCTCTGGCTGCCCGGGCCTGAAAGCAGCCTTTCTCCCTTCTTTTTAAGCACGAGGCGCCATCCCACAAAAGAAGGCGCTCCTGCCTTCAAAAGGTTTCTGTTCGTGGGCCATGGCCTGCCCTGAATCAGCTGCATTCATCAGCCAACCCTCCTCCGTCTGGGGCTGCTTCTCTCTGGCTGCAGATTCGGTGAAACACCAAGCAAGAGCCAGATATAAATCTCCTGCTCAAAGGCAATATTTAGCAGCAAAATGAGTAGAAAACAAAAGGACTTCTCTGTTACTTACCCAATTCTCTCACTTAGGGCGGCTCTATCTAAACAAGCAGGGATCTGAGCCCTGCTGCCTGGAATGGCTGTGCCAGGGGGGATGGGGAGCGGGACTGCCCCATCCCTGGGAGCCCACTGCTGCACCCAAATGGCTTCAGGTACTGGCTGAGAAGGGCAGAGCTTTGTCCATCAAGTCCCGTGCTTGGTGAACGTGACAGCCTGCTTAGGGCACTGAGGGGAAAAAACCTGCAGTGTTTTCTCTTAATTCTGAAAAAGTAAAGGTCACACATTAACACAACTTTATGTACTTAGTAAAAGCAGAGGAACATTAATCCACAGCTTATTGGTGTTCTGCTCTTATTTCCCACTGTGTGAGCTGCTCTGCAACACAAGATGTAAGATGCAGATCAACTTTTTTTCTCCTTTTATTGTAAATTCGATTGTGCAATTCAATCTGGAAAGGCTAAGTCTCCACATGAATTCATTGAGATGACGGTGCTCCAGCTCTCTGACACAGAAACAAAATGGGTTTCTATTGCAAAATAATTACCACTGAGATAGATAGCTATTTCATAAGCAACAGCACAAGAGAGACACTGCTAAGCCATTTTACTAGAACTCAAGGAAGTACTTTTGGAAAGGAAAAGTGCAGGACAGGGCATGTACCAGCACCTACCTGATAGAGACACTATCAGTGATGCTCTGACAGGGCTTTGGCCACAGAGGATGTCTGCCCACTCCCAACCCACAGTGGTCCCACTAACAGGGAGCAGCGAGGTTTCAGAAGGTTGCTGAAGCTCCTGCCAACAGTTCCAGAAGTAGGCCCAGTATCTGCAAGGGACAGAGCAAGAGCTCCCCCCTCACTGAGCACCCTGCTTTCCCACCAGCAAGCACCTGGGCCAGCATGAGGGGCTGGCTAAGACCCACTTCCTGCAGAAATGTCATCACAGTTTGTTAATCCAGCAGAGAAATGTAAAGAAATACATGACCTGCAGGAAGCAGAAAGAGATGCAATACAGGTATCGATATGTCACTGCTTCAATTCTTGCCCAAATCCCACCACTCCTGTGCTCATTCAGTATCTTGCAAAATAAAGCACTAGTATTACACACACAACTGAAAATTTATCTTTTACAATGCCATTAGCATTGTTTAGCTCTGTATGAGCAATAATTAATTTTTTTATATCTGTTCATCTTTTATCTAAAGTAGAAGTCTCAGTGTTATCCTTTGTTTTCAGATTTTTACTTTTTGGTGCAATCATTACCTTGAAATGGTACTGGTAATGCTCCATGGTAATGCTCAAAATTCTTCAAAAATACTGCTGTTTAAATTTTAGTCATATACCAAAAGAAACATTGCACAAAAATATTTTTCTGCTTCATCTCTACAGTTCCTGAAAAACTGCATCTTGTGGACTTGGAGACAAATGTACCAGAGAAACCAAAACTACATTAATAGAGGAGACCTTAAATGGCCACTGTGATCTGTAATTGTCTATATACACATTATATACATATGACTGTTTGAGAACCTGTATTCATGAATGCGTACAGTCTACATCCTGCACACATTAATTCGTCTGATGGTTTTTAAAAAGAATTTGTTTTAAACTACTGTCAAAAAGTATTTACCCTGTGGTGACACTGCAAACATGGTTACTAGTTACTACATGGTTTTAGTCTTACCCTCCTAGTGCCACTGCTCATTAACTATGAACTGATTTAGCAAATCTGTCAGTTAACACAGTAAATTCTACATTTCTTTCTTACTGTATTTGCACATGTAACAGATTGGTACAAATCTTTCCAATAAATTGTGAAGTTCATTGATACAATGTCTTTCATGATGGCCATAACTGGTTACTAGTCAACTCAGTAGTTTTGTAGAGACATTTTTAGCTGAACTTGGAAAAATAGCAAACGTATTGTGGTTTAAAAGAAATGTACATACTATACAATATATATATATTTATACACATGTGTATGTCTACACACACATATAGTGATAAAACATTTAAGTAATGTTTAGTTTTGATCAGTTCTCTGACTGCTGGGACTACCTGGCAAGTAAATCTAGAAACAATTTGTCCACAATTAAATAATAATTTCCATAACTTAGAAAAATATACTTTTACTAAATAAGGTTTAAATTAACTGATTTATGGATATAGGATGGAGGATAATGGTTTCCAGACTCTGACATGATTAAATCTGAAAGGACCCAAACTACTACAGACCAGTAACAAGTGCTGCCCCGCAGCCAAACACAGAATAGCACAGAAACACAAGTTGCTGCCACAGCAGCATCAGTGACACCCAAAACCTCCCTGCTTCCCTCACCTCTTACACAGCCTTCATTCCCACCTAATCTGAGTCTCCCACCTGACCTCACGCTGTTATTTAAGGCGCACTCCAGCCACAAGCACACAGAGCGCACAGCTCCGCAGGGCTGATGTGAATGGCTCCTTGCTCCCACACAACGCTGCCTTGAGAGCCAACAGATCATCAAAGTGCCTAATTTTCAGCTTGGAGGACCATCAGTACTTGAGCTTCACCATATGGACTTCAATCTACTGCATAGGTAAACACATTATAGCAAAACATACATTTGTGTGTGTGCGCGCATGTATATAGAAATGTATATATACACATGCACATACACATATGAGTATGTGTACATCTCTATATAAAAAATTCTATGGAACTATGTGTAGCAATGTTATCTAGCATGGTATCCTGCATACATTATCTGATCTTATTCTTTTTTAATATAGAGGCACCAGAAATAATTATAGAGAATGAATCAGCCTTTAAAAATTAAAGTTAGATCAGTGGACAAGAACTTTGGTAAAGCTTGTCAATATTTATTTTTGTTTTATTCAAATACAGTCAAAGTCTATCAGTTGCCATCACCCTCTTTACAAGAGGAAAGTGCATGTTTTTTTTCCTAAATAAAATTATACGTAAGGTGGGACTTAATGATTCAAGAAAATTCTGAATTCAATGTTTGTATTTTTCAAAAGATTACTATCTTTCTGATGGAATGAAAGCTAAATAGAGTTCTTGTCCTGTGTGTATTTTATTTATCATATGCATATATATATAAATATATATATATGTATGTCTCTGTTCATGTACCTGTGTGCGTGTATACACACCCACATACTTTCAACATGAGAGAGGAACCTGTTTTTCTCCACTTTTTATAGGGAGACTCCCACGTTCCTCCCTGTCTTATACCCTGTGCAGTATAAGCTCTAGTGATGAGGCCAAACAAAAAGATATAGTTCACCATAGTATATTAGTTTATGTAGCAAAGTCATTTTCAAGCAAGTAAAATAAAGCTCTGTATTCCAAACTTCTTTTCCATTTCTCATAAAGAAAAGGAGGGAAAAGGAGAGAGGGGAGGGAGTGGGGTTATGGCAGTAGCATCGAGCCAGTGGCACGTGGCGGTGTGCATGTGTGAGCGTGCGAGCACAGGGCCGCACATACACAGGTGCACGGGAGCAGGGCTTTGGTTGACAAATGCAGATTGTCCAGAGAAGGTGGATGCTTAAGTAAGGAAGACTCTACAGTGATGCAATTGTATCTTTTATGCTTGCATGGAGTGAGAAAAAAAAATCAGTTGAAAAAAAAAGAAAAAAAAAAAAGAAGCAAAGACCTCTTTTTAGGTCCCTCATCAGTGAGAGCATACTCAGTATGCTAGAGAATTTATCTGAAACCTTTTAAATCAAGGCCTCTTTATTACAAAAATAAAAACGAACAAACAAAAAAGTATGAGAGACGACAAGATGCTGAAGCGTCACTCCAATCGTCCCTGCAGAGAACAATTGCATCCCATTTATTATTCATTCTCTTCTCTCATTTCTACGATGTCTGTCATTTCCTCCGTGTGAGGCATGTCGGTCATTGCAGAGTCTTCGCCTTCTGCAGCTGTCTCATTCTCATTCCTCTTCTTTTTCTAGATTGAAACAAGCATCCAGAAACCTATCAGTAAGCTGTGCGTGAACACGCTCCTACCAACTTAGGACACTGGGAGAAGTGAGGTGAGAATATGGTTTGTTTAGAGTACGTTATTAAAAACTAGAATATTTGTGTCATATTTGTGGCTTGCCACTAATAACTTGGCTTAACTTAGAAGATTTCCATAGCCTTTCTGGGGCTGTTTTCTCCTTTCTAACATAAATGCAATCAAGCATTTCTTATGCTAAGCAACATTCAAAACAGGCTTCAGCATGACTGGAGGGAAGAGAGCATCTGGAATCTTTTACATCACAGACTTTTTATTAAATAAAAGGGAAGGAAAACAAAATGGGAGAGAAGGAAAGCTTCTCAAGGGAGGGAGGTGAGGTGGCAACCTAATTTCTCAAATGTCAAACATCAGGAATTTTAGAAGATGTGAGCATTCTGGCTTTTCTTAGTGTTGCTGATCCACTGTGATCCCTTGCCTCACAAGGCCAAGTAATATTAGAGTATTTTTGGCTAGCAGGAGCAGGAGGTCATTCAAGAGTCCAATGATTCATCCAGGATGTCCTGGATTAGTAAAGCTAAGAAGAGTTCAGACCCCTACAAAACAAGTTGAAGCAGCTGTTCCTTATTACCCATTTCTCAGCAGGCTGACTAGTTTTACTGAAAACAGTTGTACAGCTGACAAAATATCCCCCACAGGTATTGATTCAGCTGAGATGGGTGTATGAGAGTTCCAAAATTTCAGAGGTGTCTACACAACATTTGATCTGCAGCTCTCCAAATACAGGTGAGAGTAACTTGGTTGGCTCTGCCACTGTCATGCTGAATAAATTATGTTGGCACAGTGACTACTCCTACTACCTGCACTCACCACTGAGAGAAATTAAGCACTAAAACTAAACCCTGGCCAGAAAGACTCTGTGAGCTACCATGGTAACAAACTAGCAATGAGGATGTTGTGAAACCACAGGTCAAGACACAAGCCATTTCAGTGTCTAAAAGTTTTACTCTTTGGTTCTCAAGGCAAACATGAGAAATTAATCATGACAGAGATTATGATTCTTCTAATGTCTTATGAATCTTGTCACTTTGATCTCTTGCCATAGCCTGCACTGTCAACACATATCAAAACTGATTTTAGGTTGTTCCAATATAAGGCTTTTAGATATTCCATCATCTGTGGGTCTTTTTGGTTTTTTTGTTGTTTTCTTTTTCAAAAATATAAGTGGTGGGTATTTCCACTTAGCACTTAGTAAGAAGTCTAATTAGAAAAAAAAAAAAAAAAAGTCACCGCATAGATTATATTTTCTGTTCCCTTCCACAGAGTCCTTCTGCACTACAGAATGATGTACACTGCCTTCTGTTTGCTTGGAGCTGGACCTAGTGCCCCACATGATGCCTTGAACTCACAACTGAAAGGGAACAAAATGCAGGTACAGCAATGTACCCAGTCACCCAGCCTGTGTTTGACTTAATTTAGTGGAATCTTCTTCAAAACAGATATATCGCTACTACTCTACACATGTAGAGTACTACTACATGACTGTAGTGTTTAAAATATGTAAAAATGCACCTGTTCAGTTATTTATAAGCTCTTACTGTCAACTGCTGCAGAACTATGTCTTCTTTTAAGCCACTTCTCCATATGGCAAAAAACCATAAGCACCTCTACTTGTCGATTTTCAGCAGAGCTTGTTTTATAAAGAAATAAAAGTATATATACTGAGATATATGTATTACATATTGTATACATACAGATATAAATGTACACACTATGTAACACTACGTTCCATGGGAGGGAACTTAGAACTCCTTGGAACTTGAAGGTTTCTTCCAACCCAAACCATTCTATCGTTCTGTGATTCTATGATTCTATATAGATACACATATTGGATGCATAGTTCCTATGCCGACATAAAAATGCTAATTTGCTACTGCAGTAGCAAATATACAGCACAAAACTGCTGGTGGTAAGGATGGGATATCCTCAATACATGTGTGCTGGGAAACAAGAAGCTCTGACTGCAGACCAGCATGTCCCATGGCACAGATGCCTATTAGCAGCTGGAGGGCACCTTTAGGTTTTATTTCAACCCAAAGACTTTCCAAGCTGCACACTCCTGAGACATAACAGGGAAGCAAACCAAAGTGAGGATTCTGGGGAGTTACACTGCTAAAGTGTAACTTAATCTGAACTAAAATCCACTGTATTCATCACCTGCTTTCAGATCCCACAGAGACTAATTCTTACCTGTTTCCTATAGACGTAACAGGCCGCTATTGCGACCATGGTGGATTCTCCTACAAAACCAGCGAGAAGGGATCCTACTCCAAGAGTGGCTCCATGAACTCTGTTGGAGGCATAGAAAGAAAGAAGTGATTGTTGTGTGATAATGCATGATTCATAATTACGTTTTCACTGGCATATATAACCAATCTGCTGATAGAAATGCTTTTTCAAAGACACAATACACTGCTTAAGAGAATAACTGGTTTTTTAAAGGACTCATTTGCTTTTAATGGCTACACTGTTTAGTAAAAGAAGCACACTGAATCAAATTATGGACTAAGAATTTAAAGTCTTGTACAGAGTGCTGTAGAATAGATTATTAAACTTATAAACAGATACTCTTCCATTAGCTTTCTTAACAGTTATTATTGCTTAATAACATGGAAATAAATTGCCCTTAGGACACGTTTTTGCCGCTTTGACATTTGTGTATTTTTCACAAAGGGACATCATTATTGTGCCTGTCTAGAGCAGTTATGCTTGTAAATTTGTCTATGTTTCTCTTCCAGATAGTGACACTATTTAGACTTTGTATCATGGTCAGTATTTGGAGAAAATGTTCTGGGCTATGCAAATTCAGCTATCAAGTGACAGGAAAGAGGAATGAAGAAAGCAAATCCATGGGTTCTGTGAGGAATAATGATTTACCCCAAGTAAGGCAGAACAATGAGACTGGTGATGAGGACGATAATCCGCAGCACTGAGCTGGGTGCCAACACAAATGTCTTCTTCAGAGTCATCAGCCAACCAGTCAAGTGTGCTCTGACAGTCACTGTTCATAAACAGGGGAAAAAAAGAGGCAAGAATATTTTTTAAAAAAAAAGTCATCTCATATGCTGCTTTTCCATGCAGAGAGCACTGTTCAGAAATAACCACTGTGAAACTTACTGCTGGTAACTTTGCACTCTACTAGAAAGGATGTAGATTTTATGTTCAAGTTACTTTAATATACTGATTTGGGAAAATGAAGAAACAAAAAAATCATTTATGGACAGCACTTGTTCCTAAGAGCTGATCTCTTTAAAATTTATTAGACAATTTATTAGAAAATTTATTAGACAGTCCATTCTGTTACATTCATTTAAAAAACTACCTAAACTATCCTTTTCCTTAAGGAGAAATCCTACCAAGGAAAATTTTCCATCTGGCTCCTGTGTGGCACATGGTGTAACAGTCAGGCACAAAAAAGTTATCTACATGTATCTATACCTATGCTTGTTTTTGTAGTTTACTTTTATTATGAGACTGTCTTGTCATATAAGCAGGAAACACTAAAAGATGTTGCATTTAATTACACAGCTAGAAATTTGAAACATTTTGATTACTGCTGTCCAGCTTGTCTTGCTCTTTGATAGAAGTATTAACTTTCATTATGTAATGTTTATGCTCTGAAAGAGCCTCCGAGGTTAAAGAACTTTTATTTTCCTTTTATTTTTTTACCTGGAAGTGGAAAAAAGGAGAAGATGCGCAAAGGAACGACACACAGCTCTGCGAAAGCAAAGTCTACTCCAATTATGTCAACTAAAATCTTCTCTGACACGTTTGGCGTCCAAAACATCACAAAACAGAGCTAGAAAGAACAAAATTTAGAAAGTTTATATTTCAGAAGGGAAGCACAAGAAAAGGTAGGTCCTCCTGGACTAAAATATTTGTTTACTGATGACTAGTTAACTCTACTAATGGTAAATATACGTACTATATATTTATATTTAGCTTCCATTCAAATACACATGTACATAAGAGAGATACCTTAACTTCAGAAGCAATTACTACTCTTAATTTTCCTCACATACTAAGTGTGATGCATAGAGAAAGAATTTATATGGTTTTTGCGAGTGGTTGTACTTGAATAGTCTATTGTTACACAAACAGTAAACCCCCAGATCTTTACAGCACTTGGTCTGGTTAAAACACTTGTACTCCTAAACAGATTATCAAATTTTTTAGTAACTAAAGATTTGAAGTCCTCCATGGCCCAGAAATCTGATCTGAATCTAAGACTAGGGGTTTAAATTTGCTGCTGAAAAGAGTACTGTTGGTATACAATAAGTCTGATAGTAAGGCAAAGGTGTTTAGCACAGTCCTGCAGACATGGTGCTCTAAGGCTACAGATCCACTAAGTCTTGTTATTTGCATTAAAGAGTGTGCTGTTTAGTCCATAAAGGAAAGGAAGATTTCCATGAAAAACTCATGGTGATTGGTACAGTGGTAGTACATGCTGTTGAATTTTTGGGCCAGCCCTGAGGCTTCCATGTGAGCTGAAGGGGCTGTTGGCAGCTGCAGGTCTGGCTTCAGTTCAAGGCACTCACTGAAGAACAGTCCTTACAGGACTTTCCTATAAGAAAGTGTACCTTTGAGTATAACTACTTTGTTATTTAATTTGATTTTGTGATTTTAAAAATTACTTCTTGCTGTTATTCTTGTAAGAATATTATTGTAGCAATTATTCTTGTTATTCTTATATTGTGATTTATTGTAAAGTGAATATTAAGTAAATGAGCTGACTGAATGGTGCAAAACTGGGGACGTTACATGCTCTGGCACTCCTTGTCAGGTTACAAATCTGTGTACCCTGTAAATTATGCACACTGCCTGTACGATAGAGTCTGTAAGACTCTATAGCCACTCTTACAATTTAGCCTACCACCTAGTACCATAGCATCTAGCTCTTTTTATCCAGTTGTCACACCCTTACATGGCTTTTCAAACTAGTCTTTGAAGTCCTTCCACCTCTAAGACAGCTGGGATTTCACATGCATTCTTTGGTAGGGTGTCAGAAATTGTCCTTTCTGTTTAGCCTCCAAGCACCCAGACTGCAGAAGCTTCACAAGGCCTGTCACTGAGTGGCCTGTGGGAGGTCCCGTGTTCTGACCCTCTGTGTGGTGAACAAAACATTTCACATTCCTGCATAAACATCCATCTTCAGTTTTCTTCTCCACTTCTTAGGGTAGGAACTACTATTTATTTGTTACAATTGCATGTTTTATTTTACTATTTTGCTGCTGTCTTGTGGTATATTTCCATCACCTCTACAGAGAGCAGTAAGTGGAGGAAGGTAAGAGCAGAAGACAAAAGAACTGAGCACTTGTGCCAATCTACTTGTACAGGGTATGACTGAAGCAGAAGGGACAATCTAGAGCAGAGGGAGTTGTGTGGTTGAGAATTCAGTTATCAAAAACTAACTGTACAACAACAGAGTGAATTATTTCATTTATGGAGACACCCTTAGGCAGACTGCAGTCATTTGTACTTTCACTGCAAATGACCTGTAAAGCAGTCATATGGGGAATATTTTGTCGAATCTTTCTTCAAAGTAAGATACAAAGATGCCCACTCTTCATTTATGATTTGCTGTTTTCATGAAAGCAAGGACCTTTTCACTGCTTGCACTGCACAATGCCATTTAGTGTCCTAGTGAGCAGTATAGTTGCTGCTGCTGCTGCCAGATTCCATACGTGTATGCTAACATACAGAGCCTGCCCACTGCCAGCAAAAGCGGAACAGAGCAGCCTTTCCCTCTCCCACAGCCACTTGAAAAAGTGTTGAACATGGTTAGACAGGCAAGCAAATGAGTGACCAAAGGCACTGTACTAAATTCTGCTCTCTAAAAGTTTCCCTCTGGCCCTAATAAGAAGAGTATCAATCTGCACCCAGCTCCCAGCAGAGTCAGGTCAGTTTTCCAGTCAGGGATAATGACTTATGACCCAGGTGATATGCAGTCATTCCTCCTCAGCTGCTGCAAACTGCAGTCTTCCCCAATCCAGACCAGCAGAGAGTCGTGCTGGTAAATGGCTTCAAAGAGCACTTATACAGCAGCTGGTGGGTAAAGACTGCTAAGCTCAAGAATAAGCAGTTTCAGGAGGCGAGGTATGGTAGCAGAAGGACCCTCTATTTCTGTCTGAGTATCCTTCTATCTTTCTGGTTTCAATACTGATAACTAGTTTCATTTTGCTAAGAGAGCCTCTCCATCATCTTATGAGATTATATTCTCAGTGTCCACAGGGAACAAAGCCTCAGGAAAATAAATTAATGCTTTGCATCATTCAAGCCCTTTGCAATTCAAATCCTAGAGCGCTTGCAACTTTACTGTTTCAAAGACAAAATGTAGTGGAAAAAACCCAGGCTCTACTTCAGGCAAAGAATAACACTAAATATGCAAAGCAGGAAGGTTTCAGCTGCTGATTTTATTACAGATGGTGTATTCTGAAAGTAGGATGAGTCAGCTTTTTTGTGATTCCGAGTGGTCTTTAGGATGTTTGTCATTACCTTGGTAAAAGGTAGTGCTTGACAGATCAGAGAAGATGGTAACAATAGTCCAGGGAAACGTGGCACAGACAGTTAGAGACTGGCTCTACTGAAATAAGCAGTGCTAACTTCCTGTGACTCAGATCAGGAAAGATTTTAGGAAGTAGATTTACCAGTAGGATGTTTCCTATCTTTCTCCTAATTTAACACTGTTTTCTCCCCTTGCTTGCATTTCTGTGCACGTCTGCAAGGTTCAAAATAGAATAAATGGCTTGGTTAGGCTAACAGCTATATCTTAATTTAATCTAATCAAGAGATGAAGACTGAACAGTGAGAGTTTCTGCAGAGGCAAGCAATGTGTATGCAGAGTGGCACTGCAACTTCAGGCTGCAATTGCAGTTGGCTGTTGACTGTTGTACCTGGAAACTTTGCTGAGGCCAAGGCATTCCCATGTTTTGGGAGTAAGGATTTTTCTGGTAAAATTCTAGCAACAGAGCTTATTTGATTTTCTGTTGCCTTATGGTATGAGTACAGCATGATATTAAGGACAGTTTTGTTAAGGCCTTTGGTCATTTAACTGGAACTTCAACTGACCAGCAATGACTGCTTTAAAAATACAGGAAGAAATAAAGGTGCAAACAGCAGAGTGGAATGCTACAGAGAATAAGCAGTTCTGCGTAAGGACAGTAGTATGTATCATCAATTGCAGTATCAACAACAATAACCTAAGCATTTCTGAAAATGTTTTAGTAATTTCAATTCATCTGAAGGGTTTTGGGTTTTGGTATTGCACCTTTAATTGTTCTACACTAGTAGAATTTGAAAAATTTTACTAAATATGTCAGCAACTCTCAGCACTGTAAGAAAACTACTGCAGCTGTACTAGCTGAGATCAAAGCTCTAGCTAGATTAGTACTGTCCCCCTGCTAAAGGGCACTGGGAGTTGCTGAAGGGAAGGACATAAAAAGCAGGGCAAGTGTAGTGTAAGAGATGCCTTTCCCAGTGTGCACAGGAGTTATGACTTCAGGAGTTCAGTAATGCTGGTGGACCTTCATCCCATGCAGGTTATGCTCTGTTATCTAATAATAATGACTGTTTTTCAATTCAGTTGTGCATTAAAAGTAAGCAAAAAATTCTCTCACTTATGTTTTAGACACCCTCCTCAAAGTGGTGGGCTTATTTTTATGTGGAACCTGGCTATTTCCAACTAACAAATTCAGTGTCTAAGCATATTCAAAAGTTAAAATAAAAAACTTCTGCTGTCACCAAGCCTGAGAGAATGCACCAAGTATTTTTTTATCAATAGGGAAAGTACAGAACTGCTAGTGTTCAGTTCAATTTCTCTTTATTCTCTTAAGTACAATTATGGCATTTGACTTTCACAAATGATTGTGATGAAAGATTGTTCATGAGATTTTGTTTCAAAGGCTGCATGTGTGAGTCTGAACGCTTCTAGCTCTTGAAAAATAACAGTCTTTTCATAGGCTTTGCATCTCCTGGAAGCTATTTCCATTTATTCTGGTTGCTGACAGGGATTACTAAACCTCAGAGACCCACTACATAATGCATTATAATACATTATGCTAACAAAGGCTATTGTCATGTGTATAGTAATCTGTAGGGTGCCAGACTGATTTGCTTTTCAGCACTTGTAGAAAACTGCCTGTCTTTTGAGACATTCATTGATAAATATAAAGCACAAAATAGTATTCCAGCGAGCTATGAACAACTTTTCTAGACTTGATGCAGTCTTCAGTAAGAAGAAACACTGGAAGATGACAGAGACGTGTTATGGCTCTGTGTTCCTCAGAAAGAAATTAAGGAATCCAAACTGGATGTTTTTAAAAATAGGTTAGACATATGCCAACCTGGAATGAGTCTGGAAAAATAGATTTTACTGTGGACGACAGATGATCTAGTACAGGTTATTCTGTGATGAAATGCAGTTCCTATTTTCCTCCTGCAAAAATCCTCTCAGTAGATGTTGCGTATCATTTGTTGAACCTGATATATTTGCAGATATATATATACTGCAGTTCAAGAGAAGTGTATCACCCTAAAGATACTGTTCTATGTATGTAGTGAGAACTGTAGCTTAATTTAACCCATGCCTTGTTCATTTCCTATTACTATTTATGCTACACGGTACCCAGTGAGGGCAGAGGAGACCTACTTTGAAAATTATTACACATCTCAGCTTTGAGTTGCACCTTGGGTCTTTGGGATAGTATCAGCTAAGTCTGTAACTTTTATTACTATGGAAGAATATAAATCACATGATTCAGCCTTTTGAACTGTGCAATAAACAAATAAAAAAGTGGACTGAGTCTTACGTGATTTGATCTCATGATCTGCCAAATGTCTCCATGGTCTCCCTCTTTCTAACATAAACAGAACTTCCATAATTCTGTTTCCTTTCAGAACTTGTATCACACAAGATGAGCTGATTTCACAGCTATATTTTTGAAATCAAGATAATATCTTGTTCTAACTAGCATCTATGTCAAATGCTGGATTTCTCTCCTCTGTTCAATAATCTGTTTTGTAAGATGTTGGAAAAAAAGTTGTTTAATTTGTTAGTGCTGCTTTTACAGCTATGTTAAATCCATACCTCCATTGACCTTGAAAATTCACTTCTCTAAATGACTATATAGTACTAGAGCTTTTAATTCAAAATCTTACTCTAGCATCTTATTGTTAAAAGAAACCACACTTCTGTATTTTTTTGAAGAATAAAAGTAGCAACAGTTTGTACCTTACCTGCTTACTAGTATTGAAACAACAGAAAAGTTAATAGTTAACCCCCTTTTCAGATCCCCATTGAGGTGTGCTTCCATGTTGAATAGACACATGGCACAGAATACAAAGTCCTAATACCTCCTGAAGCTACCATGCACCTCTCAGGTAGTTGAAAAATACAGAAAGAATTCCATAGAGTTCTTATGAAGGAAGGATTTACACAAAGAAGGGCCTTTATGTTTTATTGTGGGCCAGAAATCATAAAGCCTGGGTTTTATCATAAAGGCATTAATTATTCCCTGTTGATGGGAAATTGTATCTAATTTACCATGAAAATAATAAAGTAAAAACTTTGTTTTCTTTAGAGACTTAAGGGTTCATTTGTTTGTTTTTTTTTTCAGTTAGTTTCGTTGCTGTTTTGTTTTCTTTACTTTTTTTTAAGCACAAACCCCAATATATTCTATAAACAATCATAAAGTTCTTTGGACTCTGTGGAGGAATTACTGGGTTTCATACAACACTAGAGGCCAGCATCACTGATTCGCTACAGAAGCTTACTGCATACCATAACCTGGGTCCTTGCCAGAATGAGCCTGCAGCTCTGTTTCATGTCAGACAGCAGTCTTTGCAGAGCCATACCTGCAGTTTTGGCAGTTTTGAGGAATTTTTGATACAGAGCAAACAACCTAATTCATCACCCCAAACTGTTTGGGACTCTGAAGTGTTAAGTCACAAATCACAGAATATTCTGAATTGTAAGGGACCTACAAGGATTATCAAATCCAGCTCTTAAGTGAGTGGCCCACACAGGCATTGATCCCACAGCCTCAGTGTTATCAGCACTGTGCTTTAACCAACTGAGCAGATCTCAGGGTCAGGGTTGCTGCAGTCTAATGCTCTGTTGAGACACATTATGATGCGTGTTCATGTGCCCTGTAAGTCAGAAGAGGTCAGAAATGAGTCCTTTTCTCGTGTGGGAAATGTAGTTTTCAGGAACAGACTGTCAAAGCCCCAGGGAACTTGCTCTAACTTCACAGCAGACACTGCTTTGCACAAAGGCTGGACCTGATGAACTCCTGGAGGCCTTTCCAACCTAAACAAATTTGGGGGCCCAAGTAACAAAAAATTCAAGATCTGTGAGCAGTAAAAATGTCAGACCACAGCCACATTTGTAACTGATTTATGATAGCGCTGATGACTTGAATCACAAGAACATTCTCTTACAATGATGCTCCCTCAGGCACATGCAAATCAGTATAGATTTCTGTGAACTCTGTTCTGTCCAGGGAGTGTAAGGCTGGAATCAGTCATCATAAAATCTGTCGATTTGTCAAGAGCCTGCTTGTGGGAACACCCCCTAACTTTATATTTCCTCCTGAAATAATTGGTTTATACATATCTGAATCTTCCCCTGCCTCCCCCAGCTTTCCAGAGCTCTCTAGAAATAAAGACACGTCCAACAGCTGCACAATTCACTGATGCTCTGATAGCATCAACACAATGCCACATCTGCATTCTCCCCAGCTACTGCTGAAAGTACTTAGATGGTATTTTCCAGTCTGGGTTGGGCCACTAAATTGTTTGAGGTGGTCATTATATCTTCCCAATGAATTATGCCGCTTAAATTTTTTACAGAAAGAAGAACATTTTACTTCACTTCTAAAAAGCTTCAATAAACCAAAGATGGCAGATTTCTGGTCTCTTTTTGAAAACTGTCCATCCTCCAACTTAGTAACTTTCTTCTGTTCCAAGTTTTCTGCGACCCTTGCTGCTCTTCATACTGTGAAAACAGAGTTTGAGCAGAAACACTGCTGCAGGGACTATTTTTGATTCTTCCTTTGCCTGCTCCAGCCACTCATACAGAACAGACCCTTTGTGTGAAACCTGAACAATCACGAAGGAGACATTAATCTCCACCTCACTGGAGCAAACAAAAAACCTTTGTTCCAGGACAAAGGCTCAATGCAGTACCATGGGTAGGACAAGGCCCTCATGAGGATTTCATAAAGTCTGCCTCTGGTGGTCCAGCATCTTCCTGTGCAGGCAGGAATGCTTCCATTCATATCTGAAACAATTTTTACTGAAATGGGAACTAAACCTGACCTTGCAAAGGTGAAGAGCTTTTGAGCAACTATCTGCCAATATGCCATTTTCCAATTGTTATTTTTGTGCCAGCAGCCTGAATATTAAAAAACCCCCACAATCTTGGAGTTAAGAGATGGGAAAAATCAAAGCAGTCAAAACAAATTGCTCCAGTGGATAAGTGGTATTACTTTTAAGCTGTCCTTGACCTTCATATGGTCTACAATATTAAAGTCAAAATAAAACTAATTTAGACTTAAAAATTAATGCTGTTTTTTTAAAGCATGGATATTCTAGATAAGACTTGTGAGATCATTTTAGTACAACAAGGTTGTAATGAGACCATTGGTAAAGAAAGATTTGAGAGAGTTGGGGAAGTTTGAAGAGTTGTCTGTATTTTTTATATTCTTTCTTTGTATAATCACAAGAGATAAAGACTCTGTCACCCAGGCAATTTCAAATACTGGCACAGTCAGCAGTTGGGGTTGTGTCCTCTGAGAAGGACCAGGGTCTTACTGTGACATTTATTCCTGTGGATTTTACTGTCTCTCAGTCCAAATGTGCCATGACTTTACTAAAGCCAGGCTGTAACCTTTGATAATACAGCAATGCAAGACAAAGACAGACAATAAAAGATAGGAAAAAATTAATGTAAATCCAGTGGCCTCTGCAATGGCTTCAACTTCTGACCCTGAATGTCACAGGTAGATACAGTGGCAGCAAAATATGGTTCCTATATACATTTCACAGAATCACACAATATTCTTAGTTGGAAGGGGCCCACAAGGATCATTGAGTCCAACTCTTAAGTGAATGACCCATACAGGGATTGAACCCATAACCTTGGCATCAAGAAAGAGAAACATTTATTTTTTCTTGCTCCCTTTTTCAAGGGATCTGGATCACTTGAAAGCATGAGGATTAGGCAGCAGGTGCTTGGCTAAAGGGCTTGTGAGAGTGTAAGAGGAATAACAGTGAAAGCCCCAACAGCTTCTTGCATGGAGCAGAATTGCAAATCACTTTGCTCCTTTCTAAGCTGATTCTTACCAAACTTAATGAAATGAGGACACACAACTCTTCTACCCTGTTTGCTCAAATGCATGAAGGTGAGGGGATAAATTCAAGTATTTCTACATTTTCTTTCTACATGACAGTCTAACACTGATTTCACAGTAGTAGTGGTAACTGACCTTATTTTCTTTCAGAAAGGAGAGAAACACTACCCACATTTTTGTGAAAACCTGTTCACATATACTGCTCATGGCAAACCCTATTTTAAAACACTCTTTTGCATACCCTCTGGCTACAGTGAAGCTGCCTAAGGCATCTAAAAATTAATCTCTGGTCAAGCCCTGAATGCAATTTTCTGTCACTTGGCCTTACAGGTATTTCATCTCCAATCTTGGAAAGGAAGCAGAGTGCGTGATATTTCTCTAGCTACTGCAGCTCAGGAAGTCCATTCATGGTGGCTAAATCCCATGGGACTCCTGGGACCCAGTGAGACCTGTGCACTGCAGGGATCGGCCATGCAGCCGTTTCATGCAGGGCACTCCTACCTTCAAAAGATTTCAGTGAAATGGGAACATGTTCCTTGGCATTTTTCAACATGCAAGCCTAATTCATGTTATCCTGAGTGCAAACTAAGGTACCTAGTAGGTTGGCACTCAGGCTTGCTACAGAGATGGAATGAAATCTTTAACTTTTCTCCTTTTAACTTCTGTCAAGAGTCAGTTTATGTCTCATTATTTAGAGACAGCATAGTTGAAAACATCAAATACATCACTCTAATGCATGTAAGGGCTTCACACAGGATAGTTTATCAGGTGGAAAACGAACTTATTTGTAAGTGCAGAAAGGGATATGATGGTATATGTATTACACAACAGACTGAATAATTGAGAGCAAATGGGCCTATGGAAACTGTACAGTCTTTGGTGTCCCTCACGGGAAAAATCACCTGCCAGACTTAAGGCTGGGAATATGATTTGCTGAGTTCAACTGGAAATTAAACAACTACTGAGTATAGAGTGTTTGCACAACATCAGGGAATAAGTCAATAAGGCAATGCTATTACAATAATACACTGAGTTGGTATGAATATTCTGTCTGTATTCATTCTGACTCCAATATTATCTGCCATTTCAGTATTATCTGCTACATTTCACTGTCTGGTGGAGCCTTGATGATCAACTGGACAGGAGAGTCAGCAGCCAGTACCCACATGGCAGTTCCTATTCTGGCATAACCAAATCCAGAGTGGAGAGCTAAAGCTCAGGTATCTCAAGTTGTATTTTAAACAGACAAGGTTTTTCATCCTGGGTGAAACAGAGCTGCTACTCTTCCACAGTGTTTGACTCTTGCTCTTACAGAATTAAGCAGGAAGCAGCAACTAATAAGTCTTGTCTTCTGTGTTTCTCATTTTTTCATTTAGGGAATTTTCACTGTTACACTGGCCTCCTTGGTCTTCATCAGGGTTTTCTTACCTCCTAGGTGCCTGACGATTAATTACAGAACATAACCAAGCAGATGGTGACTGAGAATTAGGAAAATGATGGGATGGCTTGAAGTAAACTGTTGTCAAATAGAACAAAGGCTTTCCTCTTTCTGTCTTCAGGCTGAAACTGATCCCATCACAGGGATCCCAGCAAGAGAAACCCTGTGACTCTGAACCTCACCCTGATGTTTTCAGATGGCAATGGGGTCTCTCTATTGAATCTTTCAAGTCTATGATTCCCAGCATCTGTCCCTCTTTTTTTCCCATGGTTGGGGGGAAATAAAAGATACACAAGCAAACATGTTAAATGCTGCAGCTTAAATGGTTATAATGCAGCTTCTGATGGTTATAATATAATATAAATCCCTCACTTAGAATGATACTGAATATGGTTACATGCTTATCAGGAACATACATTATACATTAACCTATGAGATGAATGTAAATGCCAAGTGATGGTAGTTTATGCTGCTGTGCTACAAAGTATAATCACTGGAGAGCTGACAAAATGTCTGTGTGCTGCTCTTCCTAAGGGACTGATAACTTCCAGCAAATGAAAGAAACAACACTTGCCAGTAGTAACTCCTCAAACTACAGATGCTTATCAGCAGAAGTCCTTTTTAATCCTCCATCAAAAGAACAAGTTATAAATTTAAATACTACACTCTATCTACAAAAAAAAAAGTAGCTTTTATTTATAAAATCTAAGAGATTACCTAATAAATAAAATAGAAAATAATTTTGCTAGTGTTAGAAACATTTTAAAGTTATTGTTAGATTCCTCAGTTATGAGCAACACAATTGACGAGTCAATAAACCAACCCTGGCTGTAAAGTAGGTAACATTTTGACATGTATTCCATTCATACACACACATACTCAACTCTCAGGGTTAAGCATATAAGCCAGTAAACTGACCAGCTGTCTGCTACTAAGTACATTCCATTTAAACTTACATTGAGATTTAAATCTAATGTAGGTGACCTGGAATTTGAATTTGGTTCCTGCAACACAATGCACATTAATCTGTTCAGCTGCACACGAATCTGTTCATCTTAAGGGCCTGAACCTTCACTTTTGTTGAAACTTCATGGTGATGTTTTGGGTTTTTTTAAGAGATTGAAAGTTTTCACTAGTATGCTTGTAACAAGTAAATATGAAATTTATAAATCTTGCATAAATCACACACACACATATGAGTGTAAATGTGAACACTTTCTCTCCTTTCTATCTTTTAGAGCCTTTTGGAATAGAAAGGAATAAAAAATCACAGGGCAAAGCTGAACATCTGGATTTTGTTTCTTAAGCAATGTTAACTAATTAAATATCAAACAGTATTCTATACAATTAGCTTCTCCCCTTAATCAGTCTGTTTATTCATGAAAACTGCTACCTTCCCCAGTTGTCCATAAACATGTGTTCATTTAAAAAAAAGCAAAGCAGCATTGAAATTCCTTTTAAATAGCTGGAAAGAGCTTTGAGCTGTTTCTAATAGAACACATGTTAAAACTTAGAGGTACTGTGCAGCTCTCCTGCTGTGCATTAGCTTGGTGACAGATGGATGAAGATGGTGTGGTGCACATAGCATGCCATCCTGGCACCTTGAGCCTGACTTATTGGGAAGGGAAAACCTATTGCAATACACAGAGCACTAGAGAATATGAACATAATGCTCACACTTCAGCTAGCATGAACCATATAGGAACAGGAACTGGTATTTGGAACTATATCCCAGAAACACTGGGGCTTGTCCCAGCTGAGGCTGCTGGAAGACAAAGCTGAACCAAATGGCACAGTTCTCAAACTACTGCTCCAAGAACTGATTGCTCCTCCCCTGCTATAAATGAACAAGTAAGTACTGACTATTCAGGGTCACTTTCAGTGATGGTGAGCTAGGGAGCTTTCACAGTGCTCTCTGAGAAGTTGCTTTCTCTGACCAGCATCTTGTATGCTCCTCATGCAGTGATGTGCCGGCCACGGTGAGCTGGCCATGCTTTACTCCAGCAGCAGCTACTTAAACGAGGGTGCTCACACACCTCGCGTTAACTAAGACATCACTTGCCTTACAGCATGATTCTGAGATGTGAATGCTCAGTGTATTGCCAGTCCCCTGAGCGAGCTGACTGTACCACTTTCCCTAGTGCTGCCTGCACAATTGATGGCTGCCTCTCAGCTTGGGGCACAGCTCAGCTCAGCTCAGCACAGCTCAGCACAGCTCAGCACAGCACAGCACAGCACAGCTCAGCTCAGCACAGCTCAGCACAGCTCAGCACAGCTCAGCACAGCACAGCACAGCTCAGCACAGCACAGCTCAGCACAGCACAGCACAGCACAGCACAGCACAGCACAGCTCAGCACAGCACAGCACAGCACAGCACAGCACAGCACAGCAGCTCTCCGGGGTTTGCACACAGACGTGTGCTGGCATGGCTGTGGCCATGCAGACGAGGCTGCAGTGGCTGCAGCAAAGCAACCTGAGCCCTCACAAAGGAGGCCTCTCTTGCTTTTATACAGCAGCACTAACAATTGACGTGAAATCAGCCTGCAGAGCCTTGCAGTTTAGAGGCAGATGACCAAACACTAATCATGTGGCTGCCAGCAGCTAACATCAGCTAGGGAAAAGGATCTTAACTGACTGCAACTTCTGTGTCATCACAGAAGACTTAAAAAAGAGCTCAGCTGGAAAATGGAGAGAAAATTGAAAAAAAAAAAAAAAATAAAAAGAAAAGAGAGAGAGAGAGAGAGGGAAAGAAAGGTAATTTGACAATACCTCTGCCCCATCGCAGGCTGGCTTGGAAAAAAATCCCTGAATTTAGCACTCTGGTATCGAAGCTCAGAGACACTACCACTATTCCAAGAAAACCCCTTGCTAAAGCACAGCCTGTTTGCTATTACTCCTCCTGTATATGGCAGGGTTCCTTTGAGTAGCTTGTACCTCACAGAGCCTGCCCCTCTACACAGAGCTCATATGTGAGGGAGTGCTCCCCCCTGACAGAGCAAACCTTTGCTGCAGTGGAGAAATGCAGTAAATTAGCACCCAATCAAGTTATTTTGGGATTTCTGCAGTGTACTGAGGCTTACACATCCCACAACCAAAGGGATGTGGTCTACATATGTACCAATTTTCTCTTGAGTCTGTGTCTTCTCTTAGTTTACAACTGCGCAGCAGCAACCTCCGAGCTGCTCTGCAGGGCCATCTAAACAGGTCTAGCATTGAACCAAAATGTTTAGTTCTTCAACAGCCTGACCTGCAATGGCAGCAGCATTGGCATTTGGAGCAGTATTTCTACTTACATATGGAAAGAAGCATTTTTCCCGAAGTGCCTAATTGCAGTGATGTAACAGATAATGGCAAAGAGCATTATGCACACCCTTTAAACTGCATGTAAATTACCAAGCATGACTTACTTTTTAAAATTAGAAAGGTCCTTTATTTGTATGGGAAAAATTGTACAGCTGAGTCCCTTCCCTTCGCTATACAAATTTTACATTCAGTTGCACAGTCACAAAACGTGGCTTTGGAAAGAATCACCACTTACAGCAAAAACCCGATCAATGTGACTAATCACAACAGCTGTCTTACCTATCAGAAGTTTAGTGGCTTAGTATAGCCTTTAAATAAAGCAGCTTGTCTACACATTTTTCACTGAGCAATACAATTAATTCCCATTTTCTGAAGAAGCAGCTTTAATAGCCACCTGATGCTTCAAAGCCATGAGGCAGCACTTACAATCATACTTAACAGAACACACGTGCTGCACAGTTAGCCTGGAAAGGCTCAGGTGTAGCCTTTTAGATCCCATGAAAATTTATGTTGGAACCCTGGCCACAGAGTTTCATGCTTTCTGTGCTGACAGGCACAGACCCACAAGAGAACACTGTGATTGACCTGAAGCCATGGAAAAGGCTTCCAAAATTAATATTAAAATTAAATTAAATGTGAGTGTGTAGTTTGAATAGAAGTGTGTTATATCACTTGGAGGAAAATTTAGGCTTTAAGGTTTTAGAATATAGTAATAAATATGTAACAAGACGAAGGTTATAGGGCATTAACTTGCCTTGTTCTTTCACCTTCTTCTTCATGGATTTTAGTAATGTTGTGTGATTGGACAGAAAAATCTGCAGTGCAGAACATGGGTGTTTGGTTATTGGGTCGTAAATAAAAATAAATTAGTTGGAATTTTATAATTGGGTAGTTGACACTTAAAAGGCCTTGGAAAGAGATACCTGGGGCTCCATTTTTCTAGACTGCTAGCTTAGTGTGTAGATGAACTCACTCTCTGCAAGTATGTAATATAGATAAGAAAAAATAAACAACTGAGTCCGAACATGAAAACCGTCTCTCTCGCTCATTAATCCCAACCTTGAGGAAAAGGGCCGAGAGACTTTTTACAGATTTAAACAAACCATGTCTTTTTTTCTCCTCTGACCTAATACTGTCACTGTGAACAACAACAGTGAAAAAGTGTTTCTGCTGCAGGAGTAGGACTGCAGTATTTCTTGTATGGGCATGACTGGTCTGTGGAAGGAGGTAGAACATTTCTCTCCCAGTTCTATTGGAATAGTATGTCTTTGATGTTTGAAAGTTTCCCAAGGTCTTACATTTGGAAGGTACTTCCCTGCACGGCTGGTGCTTGTACTTTAAGCTTCACTGTTATTTTTTTGAGTGGTTAATGGGCCTTCCTCAGCTTTACATCTTCTGGAACCCTTCTATAGACCATCCACTGAAAAATTCAACTATATGTCATGTCTAAGTACTGGATTTTTTTTGGCCTTATCAGCTTGGGAGCCTTTCTCTCAGACCTAAAAGAACAAGATTTTACCAAGTGGTGATGCCACTAGTCTGAATGCCATTTGTTGAAGTAGAACCCCTGAATAAAAACACAGCTATCACCAATGGCCATAGGAGCTCACCTGGCCACAACAGAAGCAAATTTAAAGTCTAGCTCCTTAGAGCCTGTGGCACACATTAACGTCACCCCAACATCTGCTGAGTTTGTGTGCTGAAGCATTGGCAGGCTCGTGCCTTTGAATCCGACTGAATCTTTAGAGCTCATGTTTCTTTTTCTGCTCTGTCTGTTGACAAGCAATCCTAAGAATCTGTCACTAGCAGGCAAAAATAGAATCAGGACAGGAAAAGCTATGGACCTCAAAAGCGTTTCTGGAATTTCAGTGTGGGCAAATCTCTCATGATGATCTCTTGAAAGAACTGCCCTTGAAAGTAAAATGGAGAGCTTTTGGATACAAAATCCCAGAAAGTTATAAAACAAAAGCCTAATGAGGTGATTAAAATTTGCTCTTCAGAGGATAGTCATGGTAATGTGAAAAGCTCATAATCTATCAGAGCCAGAGTAACCTGATAAATACCATGGAGTATTAAGCGCACAGTCAATTCAGAGAAAACTCTGAGATTGAAATAGTATTCTCAGAACAATTTTTAACAAGGAAAGCTTTTCCCTTTTTGGGTCTGTAACAACACTGACAGACTTTGAGGGAGGCTCCAACTGTAGAGATCATCATCATCTGTTTGATGTGGAACAGGATACATAAAAAACCTCTCAAGGCATGTGATGGTAGATAACATGAGAGCTAGGGTCTCATGGAAAGTCTCCAGACAATGGCCAGTTCAGTGGAGGCATATGCCTGTCTCTGTTTCATGCTGTAGGAAATACAAGTTAGGGCAAGAGCTGTTTGTCTCTAAGCCACATGAAAAGATGTCAAGCTTAAAGGAATTAAAAGACAGAGTAGATGCCACATAGGTTCATGCAATTCTGTCTTTGATGGTGGCCAGTTGTAGCTGTTTAGGGAAAAAGTATAGGAAACAAAGAGCAGAAAAAATGTAATTCAGCTATGGATGGATTGAACTGCTTCATTTTCGACTGTGAAATAACACAGACTTCTGTATCGCACATTCTCAGGTTGTGGCAAGGGGGTTGGGATCGTTACAAGTACTTCTGACCTGTGCACTGTAACATTTCCTTTGGCATATAGTAGCTTCTTTTCATGCATAAGCCATTTGCAACTCAGACATAAAAATTTTACACTAAAATGAAAGGGGCAGAGAAATTTTGTCAGCATTCCCATATTCAATAGTAAATTTGTGAATGTAGGGAGAAGGGAGCAGCCAGTTACACCACAGAAAGTATGCAATGCTGAGGGTAAACAGCAAACCTGTCTGGGGTATGAGTAGATTCAATTGTAGAACTTTGAGCATTGTATCTTGAAACAATTGCCAAATTTCCCAAGTACATTTCTAGTGTGATGAAGGACTTCTTCTATGAAAAGCATATTTTCTAGGTTCTCCTTTTCTTTTGTCTTTCTAGTGCAGGTACTGTGTAGAGATGATGTCCTGGCCCTAAGCACAAATAGAAGTCAGTCCTTTATAGAAACAGACATTGGATTTACCCTGGTCATCTGCTCCATTATTTGCTATGATCCCCACCAGCTGCAGGAGCTTTCTTCCACAACCGCCTGTTTGTTGCTAAGAAGACTGCAGAAACAGTGTTCTTGGGGAAAATGCACTGTATTCATGTGTGCAAATTGGTCATTTTGAAACATGGCAGGCTCAGCAAAATTTCTCCCTGAACGTCATCCCCATGCAATGCTTCCCGGCATGGATGCAGATTTAGATCTTTTAGTCAGTGTCAGCATCATCTCTGAGATTGCCCTTTTCAGTTAATTTTAAGAGCAAACAGAACAAATGTACATCAAAGTACCCCCACATGAAAGCCCAGAGGCAGCAGGGAACAGCTAGTGCAGATTCAACCCATGCTCTGCCTTTCTCACCATTCACAGTAAATGAAAGATGCTCAGGGACAGGCTGCCATCCCACTGCATGTGACACAAATGCATTCTTTCATCCTCTTGGTAACCACACTGGTTACCTGAAGTTTTGTTAATTTAAAAAAAGAAACAAAAAGAGATTAAAAGAAAAGCAGGTCCCTGATATCTTTTTGCATGGGAGGCTGATTTGAAATGAAAAGTAGTGAAAATAAAATGGAGTAACTTTAGCCTTTTATATATATAGCCTGAACAAAGGACAGCTGATTTTCTTGTTACTTCAATACTATGACCACACTTCTCCAGATAAAATCAACAGAGCTCCACAAGACTCACCTTTCTTGAACTGCTAGTGCTTTTAGCATTAGGTAGAGGACCTAATTTTCTGGTTGAGATGAAAGTTTGTTCTTTCATCTGAGCTGAACAAAGGTTTCTTACCGTTAAGGACAATGCCATGCAAACAAAAGTGAACTTCTTGATATGCGTCGCTGTGACGGTGCTGTTGGTGTTCACCAGTTTATTGCTGGGGTTATTCTAGGGCAAGAGAAAGAGATAGCGAGCATTAGCCTGGCTCCAGACTACGGGGAGCTGCCAGCACCAGGGTCATGTGCTGGACCTGTCTGACTGCGCCAGTCCACATCTGACTTGGCTTGTTTGCTTTATAACCTAGAGCTTTCTGAGTACTTTGTACCACTGCAGAACGTTTTCTGCTTAAACTGACAGCAACTCCTGCTACGGTCACTGAAGGCTGAGTAATCTCCCTACTTTTCTAAGGAATGAGTCCTATTTAACAAACTGAGCTTTGAAAAAGGTTGTTAGCTCCTTCTAAGAAAACGCCACATGATTTTTTTAACTTTAGTCTGAAGTTTCCAGCATGTTTCCACAGGAAAAACAGGATTTCATTCCCTTTTATCACAGATTGGTACGAAATCACCAATGCAAGCATCCTTACTGATCCAATTACATAAATAGGTAATATAAACAAAGCTTCTGGAACAGCTGGCTCCATTAATGCAGTTTAATGAACAGAACATAATTAGGGGTATTAGATGTTCCACCTTGAACATGGGCTCTGTAGTCACATGGCAGCAAAGTTTTATTTAAAACAACAAAAGCCTTCTTCCAAATATCTCATACAGCAAATGAAGCTGAGGATTTAAAATTGCCCTTGGGGAACACATAAAACCAAACTAAATGGTCTGTGAAAGGAAAGGATGGGATATATCAAAGCAGGGTACCATTAGGAGCCCTTAAGCAAGAGGCTGTTAGGTCATCTATTGCATTTGCCCTGGGAGTTTGAGATACACAAGTTTGATGATAAAACCTGTACCATGAGATGTACATTCATACACCACTGATGTAACTTGGGAAGAACAGCAGTACCTGTCACACAGTCAGCCTCCTTTACTGGAGTTACTCCTAGGAGATACAGAACTATTGCAGACACATTTTGGCAGTGGAGCACTGTGAAGAGTACATCATCCCACACACATTCAGGTGCTTGATGGAATTTTGGAATTTAAGGCTTTTGTTCTGATCAGTGCATCAATTGCACCTAGATGGCCTCACACTCCTGCCTAAATACCTGCTTGGAAGTTTGGGTGCTTGAAGATGTAGGCAACCCAGACCCTAAAGGAGGAAGCCACTCGGTCTGACCTTTTTGGGAACAGGTTATGAAAACTCTCTGTAAATGTTTTTTCATGCATCTATTACTATTAATTGTGTTTCTGAAGAAATACTTTGCTTTGCTGTTAGGTTTCATGGATGTGAGGATAAGCCTTGCTTACATCACTCACCGATGTTTAAATGAACTTTTTGCTGCGTGGCTCAACTTTCTAAGAAGTCTAAAATAACAAAGAGGAAATAAAGCACACCCAAATTAAGACATCCAAAAGCTGCTAAGAAAAAGCTTTCTTGTTTGTTCTTACCTCACTACTGCTATCCCTGCCCTTGCCATACTCTGCCCTCTGCTCCAGGTCTCAACCACATACTCTTTGTTCATAACTCTTAAACACAATTTAGTTCTCAGAATAAAACACTATGGGGATTCTGGAGCAAAAAAGAATATCCATTTCCATCTAGTCATCAGATAAACAGCATTCTCAAATCTCACAATTGATCCTGCTCTGAGTCAGGTGGAAAGGTCCATTAAGAGCAAGGACATTACCACCAAATAAAACAGCACACAGAGCACAGAACTAGCATATGTCTCCTCTCTTTCAAAATATCAGTAGTAACCCTTAACCTGACTGTAACTGCTAGGCCATGGGGTTGCTTTGGTATGAGACTGAAGTAGGACCCTGCATCTGTCTTACAAATGTGAAGAGAGATCATGATTTCCCTTGTGAAGACAAGAATCTGACTTCTCCTATAAAGCCACTGAAGAGGGGCATCTCAAATCCCATCAGTCAGTGTGTTTCTGATGGCCATCAGCCTCCTGAATAACTGACAAAAGAAAATGGGAGTTTGCATGTAAACATACTGTTCTGGCTTCTGAAAATCACAATGGACACCTTACAGGGTCCAGAAATATGAAACTGCTTATATCTGGACTCTTCTGAGAAAGACTTACATTACAGAAACAAAGCTTTTGAAAATCACAGTGACACAAAGTGATGCATGACCAAGAGAAAAGCAATTCTCACAGCAATCTTAAAACAAGGACTGTGGGTTTCAGGTTTGGTATTTATTGTCTGAAAAGTACAGTGAAGGCATTTACACATATGGTTGCCACAATGAGATATCCTTTATACTCATTTTGTATATTTTATTACTTTCTCTTCAGACACTGAACTAAAATTCTCATTAGTACTTTTCCAGCAGTTAGATAAACTGTACCCATCTGTGTCTTACCCTATCATTTTCTTCCTCACATTGTCCCACAAGAGCCCTGTGAGAAGTCTTTTAACTGAAATAAACAAATGGACAAATCATGGCCTAATCCTGTCACCACTGCAGTTGTCAGCATATCTTTCACCAGCTAAATGAGACCTGAATTTAGGAGTCTTAACTGCTGTCACTATTGCTTGGCAACAGTGCATTTGATTGTGGCTTGCATCAAATGATGTTAGCAGCTCCTGAGTTTCCTGTCCCAAATTATTTTTATCTTGCAGTTCACTGGGTTTGCATCTGCAGTTCCTTTTCAGCAGGATGGCCTCTGAGAAAGCCTACATGTGGTATTTTATCTGACAGGTCAATTAAATTGTACACAGGCAGGTTAGGAGGTTATGAATAATTTGACTTTGTGTTGGTTTTAATTGGAAATACGGTGGATGATATTAAACAGGGCTTGCTCCAGTTAAATACATTCCAGAGAAATCAAATGTATTTTTCATGAGTATTTGGAACCAGAAAGTTCAGTTACTAATTGGTAAATAAAGGGAAGGAGAGGATCTGGCATTTGAATTCCAGTCATGGGACAGGACCATTCTTTGCATTGTATATGGACTAGTGAATACCAGTAATAAATCAGAGCAAAAAAAAGAGACTAAAAAAAAATTAATTTTTGCTCTGCGTCAGTTCCAGGAACAATCCTTGCATTCTTACATAATTACATTATTTACCAACAAAAATCTTTATAGCCTTGGTCAGCTAAGTCAGTACTAGGAAAAGAATGTCTGTTATCTGTGTTAGTATGTATGAAACACCCTTTGCTTAGTATTAACATAAGCAAATGAACCCAAACCCACTTGAGAGATACCATAAAATCCGGAGACGTGAGTTTGCTCATTCAGTGATGACTTTCTGTGAGAAATCACTTCATTACCTAAGTAGCTACCCCATAGTAAGGACTTTTTTTAATCCTTAAACATACAGCACCTATCTATCCAAAAGGCAGCCTAATGCCTTGTAACACAGAGCTAAGGCTAAAATCATAAATCAGACAACAGCTTGAAACCACCAAAAGTCAATTAATTTTAACTAGATTTTAAGAAAACCTATCAGTGGAACAACAAACAAAGAGAACTAGGAGGAGCACACACACAAAACCCCATAGGAGGTATTTATGACAGCCCTAACAGGGACACTCACCTTGTCAAAAGCAGGGTATACAGCTCTGATCTCTGTCAGCCAGCCATAGGGCATGTGTCCCACAGGATATGTAGCTGTCAAAATTGCTACTGCCTACGAATAGAGACAGAGACAACTCTTACAACAGTTAAACTAACATAGGGTGCTAGTGCCCACCAGTATCACCATGCTGACCTTGACATGATGTGAAATATTTTGTTTCAGGAAGACCATCAAAATGGCTGGCATTTGGCCTGGCATTTTACGCTTATGAAATTTTTTTGTGACATGAAGTTACCTAAGTCAGCTTTGCCATTTTACCATCACTCTGGGATAATAGTTAACTTGAGTTGTGGTGCATGCCTTAACCAGCCCAACACCTTCCTCCCATAATGCTCCTGAGTTATTTTACCTGCAGATACCTGAGCAGCAGAATGCCCTGCAGCTCACAGTAGTTTTGATACATACCACATAATTTCAATTTATATATGTATGTTTTACTTGGTTATTCATAAATAAAACAGCTCCGAGTAAGACAGGCAGACTATAAATCAGTGGACCTCAGTGGCTGACTGAATTTGGACATCAATCTGACTGCCTGGGGGCACAAGGCACTTAGGAGACAAAAAAATCTACCTCTCCCCACTCTGGTGCTCTTCAATGAGCACCAGACAAAAATAATTCCAGATGAACATTTATATGGGAAGAAACAATTCACTGCTTGAAGTTTTAAAACTAGGCCCCTTTACTCTCTCACAAGTACAGTCCAAGACGTTTATCAAAGATAAACTCATATATTAATTGAGGGTGCTTGGGTTCCTTTTGTCCGCAGGTTCATATCTGTTACAATCCATGCATGTCTGATTCATTTTATATCCGGCAATTGGCAGTGTTAAGAAAGACCTTTTTTAACTACTGATGTTTCTGTTTCACTCCCAAACTTTCAAAATACATTTTCTTGATTATTTGAGCCCATTTTCGCATTATAAATGTAACTGCTGTCTTTGTTTGGTTAAAAGGTCTATACAAACACAGGACCGTGTAGCAAGCTGATTTGTTTCCCATGCTGTTTGAAAAGAGAGTGGAATGTAGTGATATCCACAGAGAGGAAGAGAGTGGTATAGATCCTTCCCTGCTAATAATAGCTTTAATAATGTTTAATGTACCTTGAAAAAGGAATTAGCTCAAATAAACCAAATTGCAATTTGAAGTTAGTATCCTTTTTAACTGCACATCTTCCCATTACTGTACTTTCATCAGAATTTCCATCTGTATGAACCTAACTAGGTTAAATTGAGTAAGGAATATAAAAGCGATTTTGCTTATTTTCATCGTTAAATCCAAAAAAGACTGCAAAGATGCAGTACCTGTAAAAGGAAAAAGTATTTCGCTACCATATTTTGAATGCTAGATCCTGCTTGGATGAAAGTATTAGGTTTTTAGTAGTGATTTTTTTCCCAGTATTTTTCCTCAGCTAGTGTTATTTCAACATATATGCATGAAAGTTTTCCTAAATGTCCAGCACCTGTATTTGACGGGTGAAAAAGGCCCCTATGAAAGCCATCACCAAAGAGGCAGCCCAATCACCACAACTCTGCTGGCACTCCAAACAAAAGCAGTGGGAGTTGAACAGTGCAAGTGGATTTGTGTTCCTCATGAACATGCTACAGCCTAGTCCTTCACAGGGACTCCCTGACCATAACTAAAGCTACTGCTATTATTGAATAGGGGACCTATAAAACTCCTGTGGATACTGATGCTCCTATCACTGATGTTATCTGTGTTGCCAGCACCCCCCTTTTCAGAGGTAATTCTTTCAGAAATCAGAGAAAGCTGGGATGTGACCAATACTGTTCGTATAAAACCGCCAGCAAATCACCAGCTTTGACATGCATTTGAAGTCATTCTAATAGCAACAAAATAGAACTGGCTAGCCATGAAATCTAAAATTGAAAGTCACCAAGAAATGCAAAGCTGATCTTTGCTAACCTGTGGCTCCCCTTGTACAGAGATCACTGCTAACACAAAGACTGATCCCTGAATCACATGTAAGAGCATTATGTTTCCTAAGTTCTCTTCTCACAGCTGTGTAATTACAGTCTCTGGCACCTTCTGAGTGACTAAAACACACAGTATCACATATGACAAATTAGCAGCAGATCTTTGAACTTTTCATTTAGTATCTTACAGCTTTGCTTATCCTATGGCTATATGCACCTAGACATCCCCACATGAAACCAGCAGCAGAAGTCCCCCAGACTTCTTACGAGAATGGGTCAGCTTGCAGTAAAGGCTCTGCATTACAATCAGAAATCTGTCTCCCAACAGCTGTAGGAGACTTACTGAAGTAATCTGAAATTCCTCAAGAGAAACAGAGTGTATTTCATATCCCATGCAGGAGACAGATTTTTTTTTTTATATGTGTTTTTGTCTCTACACTGTTCTGTGTGATGCACTGACAGCCAACAGTAGTTTCACTTCAGTTTGCACAGCCATAAAATATACATGACAGCAAAGAGTAGGACATGGGACTACTGTCAACTGACCTAAAATTTCTGGGATCTGTATGCTCCAGATTATATGTATCTATGAGTAGAGCATAAAAACCTGGGATGCAGGCACTGTTCAGTGAAAAAATTCTACTAGTCTTGTTGAGGGTGACATCCCCTTAAACCTGGTAGAAGGGCTCATGGTGAGAGTCCAAGCAATCTTCTTTTCAAGCATAAAAAGAGCACTAAACAGAAATGTACTTAAGACAATTTTTTCTTGTCAGCTTGGCTGAGAAGAGAGGCACAGAGGTAACACCATGGAAATGATCACTTGCAGTAATGGAGAGCACTGCCTTTCTTACCTCAGTGGCTGCAGAACTGCCACCTAGGTCCCGGGAGACAAAAAGGTTGACAATGGGCCTACTTATTCGCTGAGTTGCCAAGATTAATGCCAAAGGCCACCAGAAGCTCAGCATCTTCCTTATTGTAGCTTCTCCCTGCAACACAGGGTAAAAAAAATGAAGTGTGTTTGGACAAAAACAGGCAGCACAGGACCAAAAGCATGGAGAAAGGTTTTCTGCTTTTCCCATCCATTGTCAGTTTGGTACATTCATTTCAATAATTTTCAATATGATATTTAAAGTGATGATATGATGAAATATTTTTACTCATGGTAGCAATACTGATTCAAAAGAAGATGTGTCATGGATCTCAATAAATAATGCATAAGGTATCTATCTGCATAATTTGTTCTGACTACGAGACAAAGCTACATGAAAAACAATGTGACATTTGAAGAAAAAGAGAAATTTTGATATCTTCTTCCATATGAACTAAGGTGTTCACTTAGTTCATGCTGTGCTGTCTTACAGCTTGGTGCAGAGGTTCTCAGTAGACACATCCATACTGTGGAAGGCATTGTGTCACATGTGCTGTTGCTGGATTAATTTCTACCATGCCTCTTTAACTGATAAGGCAGATTTTTCCTGCAGGACAGAGAGAAGGCCCTTCATGCACAGTGGTTTAATGTAGTATTATAACAAAAAAAAAACCCAAGTAAAATGACTGAGTTTGAAAAAAACACAAGTATGAAGACATACCCCCATTTCAGGCCCACTTCTGTCAGGAATAACATCATGTATGTTCCTGTAGTATCCGAGGCAGAGTGTGGTACATCGGACAAGTGCTCCCATGTATAAGGACAAGATTGGGATCAAGAGAGGCTCCCTGCACTCCAAGTGACTGTGAAGCAAAATGGCTACAAAAACAACCTGCAGAGAAAACAAACAGATGATTAACCATTTGTCTGTATGCTTCTCCAGGGCCAATGCATCTCCTCTCGGATTCCTACTAAATCAATTTGAACCAACAACTTGCATGGCTACAGTATCTATGGAAACTTTAGTCAGGATCCCCCAGCATTTGGTCATGTACGTGAGAAAAACGAGAGTTAACTTCATACTCTATGAAACAGGACTTGAAGGCTGGGCAGGTGTCAGACTAGAACCCATAAATAGGAGAAGGCTGGCACAAAAGTCTAGCAAGGTCTGGCAGAAAGCATGTGGCTGAGAGTCACCCTTCCCAGGAGAATGTGCTATTCTGATACACATTGAGGCTGGAGACATGCTTCCAGCCATCTTACACTTTCTAAGCCTTACAATTTTTTATTTTTTTTGTGGAAGGGAAGAGAGTAGCAGCAATTAAAAAGCCGGATGTTTTAAAATATTCACTTCAACATTTAGGAGCAGGAAGTCTTATGACAACCTAATTTTCAACTTTTTCAAGTGAAATTTCACTATTTCATTATTTGCTTTTCAGCTGAGTGCCACATTAATGTAAATTAAATGGAAACTTTTGGGCTAATGAACAGTTCATAATTCAGCCTCTTAAGACTAAATGTTCATTCCATAAAATGTAAAAGAACTAATTAATATGATATTAGTCTCTTTGTTAAGTAGAGAGTGGATGAAATGTCTGTTCCAAATGACTCTGGATGGGGGACACAACTGGAAAGCCAACTACGTTTGGTGCTGTAAAGAACAGAACCAAGACAATCCTGCCAGGACATGCAGGCATTCAAGTGAGTTACAAGAAATAAAACAGATACTGTTCAGGTGCAGGCTCTCTCCTTCATTGCCAGAGCTGTAGAAGTAGTTAAGAAAAACCACACTCTGCAAATGTTCCTAAGGCAGGACACAGCACTTGTGAGGGTTTTCAAACCTACAAAAACATTGTTTTTCAGTAAACAGATACAAAGTCAGTCACAAAGAGTGTGCATATGAAGCTACTCAAGAAAAAGTGGCTACTGCCTGTGCCCCTACTCCCTGTCTAGGGCATAGATATAGGTACAAAGTTCTGGGCTATGACAGCCACAACTTTTTGTGTTCTGGATTTGCTCTTGCTCTATGTAATATTCTGTTGAGATAAGATGACAGGTGTCTTATTCATCACAACCCTGACATCCCACTCACCAACCGCTGTGGAAAGGGCACGGCCAAAATAAGAATTTGTTTCTGTATTTAGCTGTGCATGACCTGACATGCACCCAGGGTCAGGAAACTTTGTAGGTCACATCAGAACAAGAGCAGACCCTGAGTGCTAAGGTCATTTACAGTAATTGGTATTATCTCTGGGGATTTAGGGCACTTAGTACTGTAGTGGGGCAGACCTGACAAATACAAAGAAGCAACTGACTGAATGGTTCAACCTGGTTTATGGTTTCCTTATGTTAAATGCGAGGAAAATGCTATGGAAAACTGAACTGACTGCCACTGACTTCATATTTGCTTTGATGTTGTACTGTTTTATCCGCTTTCTTGTCCAGTCATTACATCACTCAGCTGGGAACGGGGCAGTACAGCAACTGTTTACAGTTGCTGGGACTCTTAATTTCCTAATATTTTTATATGTTTTCAAAAGAGGGCCGTATATTGGTTTTTAAATGCTACAACATTGTCCCTCATCATTGTGTATGACTTATTTTTTCAGTGTGCCTAATACAAAGGAACAGGACAGTTAACACCTCCCTTTTGAAAGTTCAAGAAACATTTGGTCCTCTCCGAACCACCCAGGGGTCATCACCACAGACCTCTTCTGGTGCCCTTCTGAGCCTTCACCTTTTGGAACAGTAACAAGTACTCAGAAGGCGGCTTACACTGCATTTCCTTGGATTAGACACCATTTTCCAAACTGACAGGTCAGCTGGAGAATCATGCCATCACCTCCAACTCAGGATTTCACTGGAACTGTGCTGGGGAGAACTTACAGAGAGAGAAAGATCTCTTTCAAAGCATTCTCTTAGCCTCAGGATTGGTAGTAGCCAGTGGTCTCTTTGTCTGACCTTTCTTTTCCCCAAATGTGTACATAAAGAAATTGTTTCTCAGCCATTATGAAACAGGGCTGTGGAAGTGCTTCAGGACATGACCCTAAGCCAAACACTCCTGGGAATTGACTTGATCCAGTCAAGTGAGACTGCCCTAAACCACAACTGCCAGCAAACAGCCTTCACATGATGAACAGTTAGAGGGCAGCACTCAAGATTACTTCCTCTGGTGCCTTGCCTACTGAAGAGGGAGAAGGCACAGAGCAGCTCTGTACAAGAAAGTTCCTGTTTAGGAAAGCATCTGGTCCATAACACAATGGGAACAGTGACTTCTATGAGGAGCCTTTACCTGAGCTATGACATCTGAGATGGAGGCACATCCCACTAGGAAACTGTACTTGTGTTTCAGCAGAATCCCAGCATGGGTCCATGCCTGAAAAAAAGCCAGAGAAAAGTTTGGGAAGCGATTATGATACTGTAAATGACTTCAGGTCCAAGAATGCTGTTTTCTGGTTGTTAAATTGTACACAAACAACCTTCAGCAGTTCCTGGTGTGAACCTGGGCAAACATTAAGCCCTTAGTGCAGAGAAAGCACTGTTGCATTGAGTTCCTCATTGCCAGGCTGGCAGAGAGAATGGGAATAAATTTACAGACTGTATAGAAATTTCTGAGCACATCTAGTAAGAAAACAGCCCTTCACAAATCAGATGCTACACAGAATGAATTATCAAAGTAAATAATCTAATAAATAATCATTCACCAGCTGGATGAACCTCTGAAGTGTAATATCCATTGGCCTACTGAGTCCTGTCTGGAAAAGAAAACCAACTTCAACTTCTTTTTAATGATACAACTTCTTTTTATTATCAGTGACTGCTTCAAGCAGAAAAAGTGGTGAGAAAGTGGTTGAAGCATTGGCATGAGAAGGTTCTCCTTTACCAGTTTTACAGAGGCAGAAGCATTAAGAAGAGTTGCTGCATTTTCATGTTGTGCAGGCCACAAGCAATGAGCCTGGTGATCTGGGAAGCAGCAGCAGCAGCTCTCCCCATGTATGGGTCTCTTGCCCAAGCATTTGAGATATACTGGAGTGCTTATAAAAACTGATGGCAAGAAACATCTTTTTGACAAATTTGCTTTGAGAAAATATTGATGTTATTCCTTGTGAGCTCTGCAGGTGATCTGGGAATGCATGGCAAATCCAAATCTCTCACCACAAAAATCAGAAATTATCAGAATGAGGTCACGTACAGACAACCAGAGCAGCACATCATCACAAGACGACCAGGGCTTTCCAACATGCACATACTGTAACAAGGCAGCTAAGGTTTTTGACATCTGTTATGATCTCTGGATGTTTAAAGTCCACTCAGATGCTTTCTCCATGCAGCAGATGAGTCTAGGTATATACAGAATTACGGCTTGCAAAGGCAATTACTGCTTACTTCTGCATACTTCAGTTTCCCATCAGGTTACAAAGTTTGTGAACTAAGGTCACAAGAACATAACATTAACATTAAATTTCAGTTCTGAATCAGGTACTTACCATGGCATCCATAAAAGGGAAGGCAGCAAGATACAGGAAGGCCCTCCGAGTTTTACTTCCCACTGATTCATCCACATGGTGCAGCTTATTAATAATGTAATATCCCAAATCACTATATGCTGTAGAGAAACAAGATAAGAATGAAAAACAAAGGTTGCATATGGACTCTTGTGTGAGATATTCAGAAGTACCTGAAAGACTGTGATGCCTCAAAGCACAGACACACATCCACTTAACAAACAGCTGCAAGGGCTTCAGATATTGCAGCCTCACTAGCTGCTGTTTATGACTAAGAACTGCTCTCATGGTTCTTTTTAAAGTAACCTTTGGCAGAGGCATGATAACAAATGGCTAGATTGGGAGATGAGTATAGTAAGTGCCACATCTGTTTGCTAAATGAACACACTGGTACTCCAGAAAATCTACTGCTCCTTCATAAAATCAAGGCTCTTTGTTAGAAAAGCTGTTTTCACCAGGCTTTGTGTATTTCATGCGATACAGTGCCTTTAAATGCTGAAACCATCGATTATCACTGCATTCTCATGACATTACCTGTAAACCTGCCCAAAGCTGTAAAAGGATACTGGGATTTGTGACAGCAGGCAACAAATCACACTTGTTATGCCTCTCCCTTACTCTGCCTAATGACCATTACTGCCAGGACCTGTCAGGACAATGTGTGCTTTGCTCTGCAGTCCCTGGGCACCCTTGACCTTTCCTTCCTTACCTAGAGCCAGCACCTCCAGAGCCACAAGTCACAACAGGGCACCTCTGGAAATCAGGTGGTTCCCACTTCTGATCGCCAGTGTGTTACTTCACTATCCGGTTTCAAACCAAGACAACTTTTAGTGCTGGACTCTCTTTCCAGGCCTCTTTTCACAAGGTGTTGGGCTGAAGGCTGCACAGACATGGCAAGCCCCCACACAGCTCTCTGCACAACTGCTTACAGTTCTGTTTTAGCCATGTTACCCAGCTGTTTTAAGAACCCTGGAGTCCTCCCAATAACCAGGTATAAAAAAGGCTGTGACTTTAGTCTGAACTATGGAGACAAATATAATATGCAGAGGTAAAAAATCCAAATCAGTTTTAACCTTCTACAAACCATGTTCTAGAACTGCACATCATTACTTGATTTCCTCTATACACTTGCAATAGCTGTTAAGAGAGTGATCAGGCTGTCAGGCCGATCTCCCCCAAGACAAGTAATGGCAGAATTATTTGTGTCTGGGGAGCCTTATTTCAGTTCTTTCCTACCTGTATATTTTCTAAGTTAGCTATTTCAAATGTGAACATCCAACTAATTTTCCATTTATGAGAACCTTATTATCTTTGTACAGACCTTCATATAAGGCATTTCAGGAAAGTGATCCTTTTCACGCATGCAGGTCTCATAACTGGATTGATAAATGCTAACATTAGTCATCAAATGCAATCTTCTTAGCCTAAAACTATCACTCATACCTCTTAAACACTATTTGGAGGCAATTGGAGTTTAAGTAATCATTGTTTTGTGATGGTTTAGAGATACAGCAGTTAAACGATTAACAGAACTTAAAAGACTATTTGAGTCCAAACAAGACAGTGTAAACAAGACAGTAAAATAAAAGGTGATATGATAGCACTGTGAACAAGTACAAGCCTCATTCCAGATAACCAGGACTGCCCAAAAGATGCAAAAAAATGTTTAAAACTCCCCCTTTCCCTATGCTGGATGTCATTCCCCTGAACTATGACTGTTAGACTCACAGTCTCCAAATTCACTCAGTAAATCCCATGTTGCTTAGCCATCTTCCTGAGGCACTCCCAGCCTTGCTTCCTTTTGAAGGTGTCTGGGGAAGAATTTTAAACCAGGACTCCAACTTTTCTTCAGTTTAGAGAAGGCAGTTTAGTTTCGTAAGTGTTCAGGTGCTTGTTGCAGTTCAATCAAACATCAAGCACAACTTCTTTATATTTTTGCACAAATATCCATGCGCCAATCTTACTCAGTGTTTTGACAACTCTCTGCTACAAAGGGTCTTTTGTGTGTTAAGTCCTTGTGGAGAGTTGCTTTTATGGCAGGGCAGTATATGGATGTTCCTGAATCAACTCATTTCAATGAAGGAAAGAAAGCAGGAAGGTCTGTGAGGCAAGTCATGTGTGAAAGTCAGAATCATTCACTGAACTTTCTCTTAGGTTCCATTGAGTGTGCTTTACAATTCTGCACAAAAACTTAAAAACCAATGCAGGAAACACACCACCTTATCCTCCACATAGTGCCTGAGAATCATAGTCCACATGCTGAGGAACCTGGTTCTGCAGAGGGGCCACTGCCACCAGTGCAATGCTAGAAGCACAGCATGCTGCAGAAGTCACCCTTCCCTGCTCTCCCTGCCTTTCATCTGTTTTAAATGAGACTTCTGAAGTGTTTAGAATGTGAGTAATAAGTAACTTCTCTGTCTCCAAAGGCCACTGCATGTTGTTTTATTTTTTATTTTTTTTTTTACCTAAGTTTACTATCACAGAAAAATTCACAGAATGAGAGGGTCAGAGGCTGGACTACTCTCACTTCTAAAAAAAGGGTTGTAGTTTATTGGCAGGGAACTCTCAAGGCGCTTATACCATTACAACTCATAGCACCACATTTTGAAGATTTCTGAGGGTATCAGCACTGAACTCTGTAAACTTCAAAGATTTTTTTTTTCCTTTCCCCCATAAAAAAAAGTTTCACATTGCACATCTTCAATATGATTTTGGTTTTAAATTCGTAATTGTTAAAACATTATTTTCAAAATAGTGAACTATTTCGTATGTCAGTGAAAGCACACAATCACTTTTGCTGATGTCCATGTACGTTTCCATTCTTACAAAGGACTCAGCAAGCTGAGATTCACTGACAAACAGACAGGCATGTGACACTGAACTGTGAATCAAGCAATTGCTGATGCAATTAGAACTTAACCTTGGCCAACCTTACAAACTTATTATGAAGAATGGTACAAAATTAATAACAGAGACAACAGAGCCAGAGAGTATTACATGAATCTAAAGCAGATGGTGCTTCCCACTTCTTGCATAATTTCAACTAAAACAGAGAAGTCCAAGTCCAAGACAAGCTGCCTATCTGCTCTTCTCTAATACCTCATTTATTTTGCTGTGTCTAAGGATCAGATTTGCTAGAGAAGTTAAGCAGAAATTCTTCCTTTTGTTTTTTAAGACCCAGAAGGTCAAGAAATGACACTGAAAACTGTACACCTAATTGGATTTCCTGGTCCCTACACTGATTTCTCTAGTAAGCCAATTACTACCACACAAACTTCAGACACCCTTAAAACAACACACTCTTAATGATGCCAGCAGTCTCAGACAAATAGCTGTACTGTAGTTATTTCCGAGCTGACTACTACTGAGAATGTCATACTTAAATCATAAAGAAAAAAACTTTCAGAGGAAGTGACACCATTTACTTCCAGACATGGAGCTACATATGACAAAAATAGCTTAACTGGAAGAAAAATATCCAAAGCATGATTTTGGGTTAAAGTGTGTTCCTTCTAGACACATTCCATTTACATTCTTTGCTGCCAGTTCTAAAAATGAACTCGGAGACTTGAGAAGTAGAAAATCCATTCTTCTGCTTGTTGGAAAGATGGTTCACATGGCCAAAACTGATGCTCATCAGTTTCTTAGTCACAGAATGCTCTGAATTGAAACAGACACACAAGGAACCAAAAAGTCCAGCTCTTAAGTGAATGGCCTGTACAGGGACCAAACCCACAACCTTGGTGTTATTAGCACCATGCTTAATGCACTGTGCTAATTTGTTCAGCTAAGTGATTTGGGCAGATAGGAAAATGTGAAAAAACAAAAGCAAATCTTCATTTGGAGATGCCACAGGGTATATAGATTTCTTTATGTCTTTGGCTAGCTTGAATTTAAAACAGAAGAGAAAGCCTCTGTTTTCCCCACGTGAAAGCTCGGATGACCAGAGTATTCAAGGTGTTGTAATTTTTTTTTTTTACTTGCTTATAACAATACATGAATTAAAGAAAACCAGAACATCTTAGGAGCATCTCAGTGAAGACTGATTACTGCAATCATATTTTTCTGTGCTCAGGTCTAGTTCCAAAATTGCATTAGTTAATTTTCCCAAATCTATGAATGACTTCTAGTATCTGAGGTATCTTCATATAAGCCAATATTTCATAAGTCTCAAAATTGTTTTAACTGAAATACAATCACTGCCATCCAAAAGTGCTTTGGTCATAAGTGTTCCTCCTTTGTCCTGAGCACCTGATTGGAAAGAAACTGCCCCTGTTGTGGGAAAAGGGTTGGGGCAGCCAGGGAAGCGTGTTACTGCTTTAGCAATGGCCATACTGAAGTAGGACAAATTCTTAATGAGTAACATTTTATTTTTATTTAGAGGCGGGAGGGGGAAAGCAGAAAACCCAGATTATATTCTGGTACATGTTCCTGTGCTGTTCCTTTTTTCCAGGGCAAAATGTTTAGTACACCCCAGTAGAGTGTTCTTGTTGGAACAAGACTGACTAAAAGAAAAATACCTTAGCTTGTCATAAACCACTCTGTAACTCCTAGTCTCTGGAAAATTCCAGTAGTGTTACACTGGAATTGGTGGGATTACACCTATGTCTCACTTCCTACAGAGAGTTCTAATGTACATGCAGTGATCATGCATGTGGGAAGTTCAAAAGTATCAGCGGAATTGCCAGGAACTGCTGAAGTTTTCTCCTGTGCAATCTATGGCCCACGCTCAGCAGCCTGACAGTAATAAATGGGCACAAAACAAATCACTCGTGTCTCTTGGCCATCCAATCTGCTATAGGTTACTGCTGAAGTTAAGCTACACTTAAGTTTACTGGTTACTGAAGTTCCATCCTTTTTCTCCTGGTGATGACAATGATTCATCATGTAGGTTTTAACTAGGTATAGCAAAAAGCAAAGAGGATGTTTCCTCAAAGTAACTGCTGCTCTGTCATTTCTAGAACTACTGAGAATTATTCCAAAGGAAATAAACTTTCTTAGTGTACTATTTCTCAGTAAACTAGTGAAAATTTGAACAACGCTGTTTTATTGCCGAAGAAATACTTCATATTGCCAAAGAACTCTTCATGACACTGATGTTGAAAGACTCAATATGAAGGGCTTACCAGCAACACTAAGAAGTGCGTATTAGCATAATGTTATATAAATGACTTTTCTGTCAAGCTGGCTATTTAGTAAGATGTCAAAAATATGCAGAGCTAGGCTTAGCATCTTGAATCTCTTCTCTTACAGCCACCTAAAAGCCAATCTCTGAAGTAACAAGACACTTTAGATCCTGGCTCCATACTGAACTTCCCACCAGGAAACTAACTGGTGGCAGTAGCTGCCCTCAAAGTAGCCCAAGGGAAGGAAGGCAGAATTCTACACTCTACTTCAGATCACACCTGAAACAGCCAATCCAGGAACACTGCACTGACAAGGTTTACAGCAGTGTTGGAATTGGGATGAGAATATGGTTTTGAATTCCTTTGGCCAACTTGGTAGTTACTGCTATCTGTACAGGGGGAGTGACAGGAGCTGCTGGTGAGGACTTTGGAGACCTTCTTAAGGACGTGTTTGGGTGATGACTGTGGGACCCAGAGCTTGCAGCTGTGAGTTCAAGTGGTTTAGCTCAGCCAGCCACTGGCACAGACGATTGTGTGAGCTCCACTGGAGAAGCAGCAGTGGGGAGCTGGTGCTGAAGCAATGAAGCATGAGTCAGGTGGGTGAAATGGTCTGGTTTGATATTTTCCATGAGTAGAGGCTGCTGCTTGTGAGGAGCTGTGTGTGTAGACTGCAAATCGTGTCTATTACAGCTGGAAATGTGGTGATTCATTGTGGTCACTGTGTTTCTACGACCACTTGTTTTCTTCCTTTTGACTTTAGGTACTCCTTATTTCATTGGGCTTTTTATTTTCTGTTTCTTCCTGGGCTTTGACAGTCCATGGCAGATAGACATGTCATCTTCCTTAGCCCTATATTTATGGCATGTGGAAAAAATTCAGTCCCCTAAGTGCTATTTGTTTCTCTTTTTCATCCACCAAGCATCAGTGACCTGTATCTTGTAGATAGGCTGTGACAGGCTTGCAGCTGCTGAGGAGTACTTGCAGGTCCTTGGAGGCTGCCTGTCACTGGACTCCTTTTCTTCTTCCTGCTAGGCAGGCTGCGTATCTGTAGGTCAGAGCAAAATAATCAGGACTTGAAACACGTTCAAAGGATACTTGGAACATAAAATTTAGCAATATCACCCAGGCAATTGGTGCTAGAATCTGACTAACTCCATTCCCCCGGGCGCTCTGCCAGTCTCTGCTGTGGCCTTTGCATATTTTCAGGCATAGACAAGTTAAAACACAAAAAAATATTTTGCAGTCTGTCACCATAAAAAGCTGAAAGATTGTGTGCAGCCCTTTAATTCAGGACTTTAAAGCATGGTAAGCACAGCCTTCTTTTTTTTCCCAGTATCTTCAGAGTGCATTTCAGAGGCTCCGAACTCAGCAGGGCGCTACTTCCAGGCAAAGGCACAAAACTTAGCTGACAGGTTTTCCAAACATTGTTCCAAACACCTCCTTTCAATAAGAAGTCCCACACAGAAAATCCAGTTATGTTTTTCACCTGGAAATCTGATAGTTATACTTAAAACTTTCTTAAAATCTATGCTAGCTTAAAATAAAAAACTGGATGACTAGAAAATAACTTTTTATCCAGCTGGCAAAGGCAAAAACTTTGACCAGCACTGGCACAAAAGCAAGTGAGCAACTAGAAGAGCAGCTCTGGGGGCTGAAGAAACATTCCAAGCAAAGAAATATGAGAGCCAAATGGGCCAAAATTTATAACAGTGACTCAATAAAACACTGTCAAATGTAAACATATTTAGGAAGTGACCAATCGAAATCAGTGAATTAAATTAACTTGAATGCATGGCTTCAGCTTATAAAATTAGCAACACCTTATCCCTGGCACACTGTTGCTAGTGGCTAGTGAGCCATTACTGTAAGCATTTTTATGACTGCAACACAGAGCAAAGCTAAACAGCACAGGGATCACATATCAGTGGTGGAATAGGAGATATGATGGTCAAAACAAACTGTAGTGCTTGGAAGGCACACAGAACTGGTGAATATAGCCTGTTAAAGGGTAAGAGTTGGGGGCATTTGTATTTACCAGATGAATCTTGTACCTACTCAGGCAGAAACTGAAATAGTTCTGTTCTGTTCTGTTCTGTTCTATTCTATTCTATTCTATTCTATTCTATTCTATTCTATTCTATTCTATTCTATTCTATTCTATTCTATTCCTATTCCTATTCCTATTCCTATTCCTATTCTTATTCTACTCTACTCTACTCCTTTCTATTCAATACGATGAACTGCAGCACATGTTGCTCTTGAGATACTAACAGCCTGACAATGGATGCTGCCTCCCTTTGAGGCCATTCTGAGATTTCACAGCAGTTCAGGACATTACACTGGCATTTCCCATTTTTCTGTGATCGAATGACACCCTACTGGTGGTGATCCAATCCAGCCCTACTGCCTGTCAACTAACACATGCCTCCATAGGCTGTCACATTATCTCCTCCCTCCCACCCTTTACAACTCTCAGCCTGTTAGGATTTTACCTGCTCAATGCAGTGTACTCTCTGCTTCTTCCTCCAGAATCTCCTGTTCCTCGTTGCTACAGTCCAGAGGTTTCAGCTCTGTAGAGTTAGCCAGAAGGTGCAGAGAATCTTGTGGACTTCTTGGAGAGAATGATGTTAAAGGTCTTCCGAGTTAAATGGCTTTTATTGCTGTGGCTGATGCTTGAGTTGATATCCCATTTTTCTAGGCTCTCAAAAACTGTCAAATCCTGTGGCTGCCATTTTTTAATATTCAGTTTATGTCTGCTTGTGTCTTTTCTTTGCTTCAGAGTACACTCAGGGAGTTGGTCTCAGTTTGGTATAAATTGCTCTTGGTAACCTCTTCCTCATAGATTAATTATTCAACAGAAGTGGATGATGCCTAGCAGCAGTAGTGAGTACTAACTGGTATTTTAATGACGATGCTGGCACCTGCCTGCTGAGAGTTTTGTACTGTGAGGTAAGTAGCAAAGGAATAGGTACAGAGGGAGTACACCAACAATGCCACCAAGAACTGACAAACAGCCCTATCAAGCACAGTTTAAAGTCCTGCCAAGCCAACCCAGCAGATACTGCTAGCTGATCATCACTACCTAACAGTAACACTGAGCTATCAGCTTCAGGTCATCAAAGTTTTGCTCATACACCTGACAGAAAGAGATCAGTAGCATGTTTTGTTTCCAGGCAGGAGAGACCTGTGTGTGGAATCTGCTCTTTAATAACCCGTTTAAAAAGCAATAAAATTGCGTGGATGGGCATGATACCAGCCCAAGAGAACTCATCTCTTCTGCATCTCCTGTCGTACTTACAAATGAAATATTAAGCCTGCAGCTTAAGGAGTTTGGAGAGTCGGTGAGGGAAACAAATTAAAAGTCATATTAACTATACGTGACCTTACCTATTAAGGTATGAAATACAGCAGCTACAGCGCCAGCCACAACCATGCACAAAACTGCTTTGGTCCTGTCTCTCTTGCTGTTCACAAACACCAGACCTACATTTTTGAAGTCACTCATCGGACCCGTGAAGAACTTCATCAGGGAGTATGCCAGCCCATAGCTGGCTAACATTTCCACAGCATCTTCCTTGACAGCAGCGATGCCCCTATTCAAGGCCTGTGGGAACACAGAAAGAGCAAATGATGTAGCACATGTGGAAGGGTACCAAACACCATTTCCTGCATCTGGTTTTTGAAGGAAGAAGCAAGTTTAACTGTCATTGTTTTCATCCCAAGCTGGACTTTATTTCCCTGGATTCAGCAGCAGTAACTTGTGACCTGTGACACAGGCAAAATAATTTAATATAGACTAAATTCAAGTCAAGTAGACTTGAAGGTAAGGTTAGTATCTGTTTCTGAAGTATATAATGGAACTTCTCCCATACCAGAAGTCAGTCTCTTTCCTTTTTAGAATAATTTTATGACCTGTTAATAGTCATGGATAATACAAAACCACTGAAATACTGCTCTGAGGTTTCAGCCATGATTTCAACAGAGCACAGTCCTTGCAGGTCATTTTTACAGGTAAAAGCTCTGGTATATGCTCAAAATTGAGGAGCTAAAAAACTTTTCCCATGTAACCCAATGCAATTGTTGTGAATAGCTGATATTAGTCTATGACTTTCATTATGAAATGAGGCCAAATATGCATGGGATTCAACATAACTTTAAATCTCCTTTCATTTAGCTGACATACTCATATTTGTGTATATACAAATTTGTTTGCTTGTATTTGATACCGTATTCATTTATATCCCTTTGCAGGAAATTTAAAAAGAAATACAGCACGTATCTTGCAAGACATATTCAGGTGAAACTAACTAATTTATTCTAGGTCTGTGTTTAGGAAATATCTGCCAATTAACCACCGAGAATTAGATGGATTATTTTTATAACTGAGACGAGCTGTAAAAAAGATGTGTAACATTCCTTCAGATTCCAGCTTGAACCAAAGTGCTTCTAAAGTATTGAATAAAAATGACAGAATGATAAATTTTATCTGCAGAGTGACAGCATCAATCATGTGGTACACCCAGCAACCTGTTAAAACAGTATTAGATTCAAAAAGCATGAAGGATGAAATATGATTTGTTTTAACAAGCATTTAGTTCCTATGGGTTACAGCTGATGTGTGCTGACAGGGCCGCAGCAATCAGGACAACCAGGAAAATCTCGCCAAGCCACCACCCAAACCTCACTCATACAGTTCTAATTCCACCTTATCTGAATGAAAAAAACAGCTAGACTATCATCAGGTAATTGTGGTGAAGTCTTTCCATTTGAAATGTAAGCATAAGCTTTTTGTTGCAGTTATTTGACTTTATTTTCCCTTCCAAAGATCATACAAGCAAGCAATTCCTGTTGCCTTGAAAAGAACTTGCACCTCTGAAGTAGAAATGAGAATTTTTCCTACTGTTCTTTCCCACTCTTTCTATAAGACATTCTTAATTTTTGAAAATAAAGCTGCACTGTCAATATGGAAAAAGCTGTAGAAAGTACTAACTCCTCCACCTTTGATACCTGCCAAATCCCTCTCTTTTAATGTGCCCTGACTGGAATGCCTGGGGCTCCAAATGTTTTCATCTGTCTTGCTCCAGTTTGTTCCTCCCTGAAAACACTATGTGTTAAATATGGAATACCTGCAGATGCTATATGTAACTTTTCCTGGGATATAGATAATTCCATCTATTGTATTTATATCAGTTCAAATTATATTAAATATGTTGATGCCAAAAGCACTAGTGTATGCACAGAACTGTATTCAAACAATTTGTGAAAGACTGTGGCTTCCGAAATGAATGGTCAAGTGTAGTTGTCTTTTCTGATGATACTTGTGATGGTAAAGTGATCAGTTTCAAGGTGTATACAGAGATACAATCTTCTAATTTAAAATTGCTAAAAAGATGCCAAATCTCCCAATTGCTGTTGCCAGTAATAGACAAATGGCCTTAAATTATGCCAAATAAAAGGTTCCTTGATCATGGCTCTTCCCCTCTTTTTTCTTCTGTCAAGAATGAAATATTTCTGGTGGCTTCAATTTAAAGAGAAACAGCTAACCAGTATCAGGCAGGCTAGTTTAAAAGCTTCTCATTACATGTAAACAGCTGAATTATTTCCAGCAGTTTCACAAGCACAAGTGCTTCCTTCCTGCCTTGTACAACTACAAAATACCGAAGTCTGTGAAGGATGGTAATTCACTTCTGACAAGGTCATGGGATAATCATGGCTTTAAGAAATAACTTTTTGTCAAAAGGCATGGCACTATGATCCCTCTGCAGAGGGAGAAATCTTTGCCTAGTACAGACTTCATGCCAGTAAAAACAGCTCCATATGACTCTGGCCCTGGGGTAACTAAGTTTTTCCATCTAAGTAGGACAGACAGAAAGACTCGAGAACTCCTCTTTCTCACCCCCTCTGGTTTTAGTGATCTCTTTTGAATGAACAAATGATGGCCAAGTAGATAACTTCTGAGTAATCTTCCCTGGGGACACCCTGTGTATCAGGTAAGGTAAACCGGCAAAACCCAAAAGGGACTTTTGCAAGAGATATGTTGCCATTAATTTTTACTCCTGTGGAATGTGTGGCTGACATGATGAAATACTCCAGAGGCTAGCCCTGAAAAAGCAATCCTTCTAAATGCTTCTTTGGAAAGATCCTTAGGAAATGAACAGTCAATAGGGATGTGTTTAGGGATGGCTTAGCTTCTGTAGCCTTTTCCCTTTTCACTTTAAGATGACAATATAAGACTCTTCATCCTCAATTGTTAAACTCCCTATGAAAACTCATATAGTTTTTCTACCTATGTACTTCCAAATATTTTTGCTGCTGAAGCTGTTGATGTCATATTTGATATCTTAAAATTAATAAGAAATCCCAGATAACTGATAAAGCTGCTTTGGTGTGCAGTATGAAAGACACAGACACTTGATCTTTCATGGTATGCCAGCCATGCAGTTGGCAATCTTCCAGTCTAATTTCCTGTTAGATTTCCAATTAAATCTGTCATAAAGGAAGGCAATATAAATCAGGGCAAGGCTGCCATTTTTTAATCTGACTCTATTTTGAACACTTTTTGTGTGAACAGAAATCAATAATGAAAGTTCATCAGTAGCATCTGTATCACAAGAAAGCATACCTCTACAAAGATTTGTGTAGCTTGTCAGTGTAGTCACACAGAACTAGGCAGCAATAATATTCATGACAATATTTAACACATTATGTTAGCTTGATCATACGCATTTCAGGTGTCATCCTACCTTGAACTTGACTTATTCATACCATATTAGATGGGATAACTAGGCAATCCAGATGCTCGAAGACAGACTGTTGGTGACATCACCTTCACCTGAGCTCTTAATGAACCACTAATCTAATACAGTAGCAGGTGAAAATGTCACAGTAAAGTGTAATTCATCAAATGTGATTAAAACAAAGCCATAGATATTGCTGACACTTCTTCTAGAAATAACAGGAAAAAACCCACAGAACACTTCCTGGCAGAGCACAGTCTGGTAGACACATGGAAAAGTTAGTTGCAGTAACTCACATTGCTAAAATATTTCTCAAAAAGGCAGGCACCAAGATACACACTTACTTGTATGAAATGTCTTCTATAACATATTTGTTATCCCTAGAAAGATTAAATCTTTACTAAGGATCAGCTAACAACTTTGAACTTTTTTTTAATTAATAATTCTGTGCTTTTTGACATTAGTGTGATTTTGTCACATTTAATGTTCACTAAAATCAGAGAGGACAAGCATTTTAAATTCCTATCCAAGAGATTCAAGTCAGAGGAATATCAAATACACTTAACAGCATTGCAAGCCACTAACCACACCTTTACAATTGGATAATGCAGCTGGCTTTAGCCTCTTAGAAGGAACATGTGAGACATCAATCAAATTTCTAGGACATGTATAATGGATGAATCCATCAAATGTTTGCATGCAAAGGCAGTGATTTGAAACGCAACAGTTGTGAGAAAAATGTCAAAGGTCTAACTTGTCCTATTTTGCATGAACTTTTAGCACTATTCACTAATGTTGGCAGAAAAGGTTTGGTTCTAATCTAGGGCTACACGCCTCTGTTGCCAAAAATTCAAAGGCTGTCTCTTAAACTGGCTGGATAGAGTTTGACCATTACTCACATGATCCTCCCTTCCCAGAGACTACTGGATGACTGATATTTCACTTTGTATTGGTTTAGAGGTATAAAAAAAAAAAATTACAAGTCCACCAAGAAAGCAACATCTATTGTACAAGTTTTCTTCTGTTTTTAAAACTGATTAATACCTATATTTTACTAGTCTGTATCTAACTATGTAACATTTTCTACTTCATTTGAAGTTAAATACTGACTGTGCAGTCAATACTTGACCCCAGTGTATGTGCTTTAAACAGGAGGACGTAAAATCCAAGAAATGTAATTTCTGTCAATGCTCAATTTTGCTTATCCCAGAAAAACAGAATGTGACACACTAGAAGCTGGCATGCTCCTACAGCTTGTTTGAAACTGGGATTCTGCCTGAGATGTTTTCAAGTCTGTTCAGGCTAGCTATTTACTTACAGGCAACATCAAAAACCTGCTCAATTTGACAGTATCTTGGTCAGATATATGTTTGGTTCAGCAAACATTTGTAACGTGTTACCCTTCCCAGCACGCATCTTTCTTCCTACCTGGTATTCCCTAAGAAAACAGAAGAGAACCTAAGTATCCAGCTAAAGATCAAGCTGATGTAGGGGACACTGTATCTCCTGTGACAAATAATCTCTCTACTGATGACTCCTGGCTGAGTTTTCATTTACTAAACCCTATCACACTGAAATCTTCAGCATCAAATGTACCAGCTGGCTCTGGCTGTTCTGCCTCCTGTGGTCAGCACTGCAGGAGCTGTGCTGCCAGAAACACAGACGACACCTGACACATCTGATGCCCTGAAAACACTGCATAATGGGATCACTGTGTTGGTGCTACCTGAGCACTACTGCAGCTGCATCTCTGCTTCTGGATGGGTTTCTCATAAACTCAGGAGCCCCCATAGACAATCTGAGATAAACAAGTCTGAGTAAGTCTTCCGTGGACACAGGTATAGAAGTGAGAGAAAACTGGGGAAAAATAACACACACGTATTTATTCAGGCTCAAGAAGATTGCCTAAAAATACTGTATGAAGAGGGCCCTGCAAAAGTAGAGGGAGTCGGACCTTGTATCTTGAAAATTATGACTGAAGAGTGTTCATTCTTCTGGGTCTTTCTGGGGGCAGTTTGTTTTGTTTAATTCTGCAACGCTTTTACCCTGATTCAGTATCTCTAATTTTGGGTCAGCATCCGTTGTAGTTCACGTGTCAGATGTCTCAAATGCCATCTGAGGTCAATTATTGTTAGCCCACTGTTAAAACCCTTCACTTTCCCCCTGCTCCATCACTAACTGGTGGGAGAACCTCCAGTTACCCCTGTCCACAATGCTCGAGGTGCTGGCATTGGTTCCACCCACAGAAACGATTCCAGTCCTCAGCAAGAGACCAGAGCTCTGAACCCCACCTGATGGAAGAAAAAATGCCTGTCCTGAAAGAGGAACACCTTGACATCCTTGTGGTATGGATCCTGTGTCTAGAGAGGATGTCCTTGGAAGAGCATTAGGACTGACCTGAAAATGAGAGCAGAAATTCTTCAGCTGCTTGCTGCTTTTTAATTCACACTGCAGGGAAAGTGTCACATTATATCTATAAAAGAAATTAGTGTACGAAACATCATTAATCCAATTTACTCTGCCTGCTTAAATAATGAGAATGTGGCCTAGAAGAAGAAAGCTCATATACCCTGTGAAACAACAAACAAGCCATGAAAACTAGAATGCCATGGGTTGCAACTTTTTCCCCATTCACCTTCCTGAGTAGCAAAGAAAAGCAAGAATGAACATTTTTGCAGGTTTTTACTCTAACACAAATGCCTGTTACTCTGTGACCATGATCAGGATCTCAGTTTTACTTGTTGACACTAGCCACTTGCTATCCAATGAACTGTGTGTGCCTGAAAGAAGTTTAAATAAATACCTTAAATCAAAAATAACATAGTTCTAGAGCACTTGCAGCTTTCACTTGACCTGGGATGCATCAGGGAACTGCAGCTTTAAATAGGCACAGCCAAGAGGTGCAGGAATAACTAGAGCAGCAGTGGCAACAGTCACCTCAGTGAAAATGGAAAACCCTTCCCACTGCAAAAATTAAGGCACAGGAGGACACGTCTGGGAGCTGGAGAAGCAGCTATGGCACACTACCCTAGAGCACCTACTGCCTGTGTGTAGATTCATGAACAACACATTACAGCACAATGAGGCAAAGAATAATACACAAACCACAGATCATAGTGGTGCAGGACCACAGGAAAGAAACCAGACACTGAAGCCAGAAGTGGCTCACTTCAAATTACATTTGATAAAGTTCCAGAATATTTATGACAGGGAGCAATCTTGGAGAGGTGAATCAGCTGCTGCAGATGGTTGCCTCCCTGTGGGATGTGGAGAACACTGATCCCAAAGCCAAGAGAGCTATGAGCCATGACAGTGGGAAGCCCTTCAGGACACACACACCCTTGTGTGGAACATGGATGCCTGACACCAGCATGAAGGAGACCTAAACCACTGCCATTTCCACTGATGTCTGCAGAGAAACATGACTCCTGAGGTAAGACCATAAGCTTTAACTTTTCCTGGCCTTTTTTAGGCAAGTAGGGCTTCCAGGGGAACAGGACAAAAGCAACCTCAGAGATATTCCTCTGCATTGTGACTTTCCTGGTATCCTCTGACTGATGCTAATCAATTGTCCAAAATGTATTCAAGGGGAAACATGCAAGGGAATGCTTTGTTCCCAAAGCAGTGTGCAAGCTTTCCATTCAGATTTCCCTGGAGCTAATCCGCAAAGGTGAGAAGCATTTGGGATTACGTTGCATAAACATGGCAAACTCTGAGCTGGGGTTATTTGTCTTCACATCTTCTTCATGCCAAAGACTCATTCTCCTCTCAAAAGGTGTTTTTGTTTCTAAGTCTAGGAGGACAGACAAATAAAACAGAGACATAAACTGAGACATAGAAAACTAGGAGATGGTTGGTTCCCTGTCTCTTTAGAATGCCCAGTGGAATAGCTATCAGTTCTTCACCAAATTCCACTTTGATTACTTTTAAGTGCTAGAAAACACTGGGGAGGATACAGATGCATATCATATGGATCTACACACAAAGAATATTTGCCTTAATCACAAATGATACAGTATCTACAGCACTGTTCCCTCTTGTTTTTAATTACCCACAGAAATACGCTCTATTCTCTCCTGAACATTATATCCCCAAAGTAAAAAGTAAGCTGATTAACTATCAGTTGCACATTTCATAAAATCACTTTTTCTCATGTTTATAAATTACATTTCTGCAAGGATTGTTATAAGACTTGTTTGTATGCACCCAGTAAATCTAATCAACACAGGTCAGTCTGCCCCTGTCAGTCTCTCACAACTCTGGCATATTGCCTTTTTATTAGCACTAACTCAGTCTCTGCTGAAATACTGCTCATGACTCTCTCATCCTGAAATGGAGAGTGCCATTTTCTCCATGATTACACCTCACTAGGCTCCAAAGTGTATGGACAGGTTCAGGTTAGAAGGGGCCCTGGAGGCCACTTAGATCGCTGCCCCAGGCTGAACATCTGGGAGATGTTGTGGAGACCCCTCACCTCCCCTAAACAACCACCTGAGAGGTCACTCTCATCCTGAACTTTATTATGTCACCAAAACTGGCATATGAAGATGCACATCTGCCTCCCTTGCACATTAAAGCTTCATCAGCCTAACTCCACGTGTTCCTTTCTTTTCCTGGAAGATCTTTTGTTTCATCATTCAGTGCCACTTCTCCTCACTTTCACCAAAGATCTTGTCCTCCACATTAACTCACCGATGTTTTTACCTCATGGTAAGAAATTACCTAGCTCCACTTGTCTTTTAATTTTCACCCCTCTTGTTCAGTATTTTTCAGTAATTTGGATGCTGTATGTTTCTTTAGTATTTCTACGTTCATGCCTTGCAAATGAAGCCAGGTCTCTGCTTTCACATAAGCAGCTTTCTTAAGTCATATTTTTTCACTTAAGGTCACCTGATACTCACAATTACAAGATCCTGTATGTAGTGTAAATCCATTTTTTTCCCTTAAAAAATACTCTTATAGAAGAACAAAATAAATCCAAGCAAGTACTTCAACATTCCTACAAAAATACTTGTGCCAGCTGAAGGATTATGGAAAATTAATGGCATTTGTCCCTGGCCTTGTAGATTTTTTAAAACCTTTTCCTTAAATTTTTCAAGTCATAAAAAATTGTGATGCATAAAGCATTTGGTGAAAATTTCTGAAATTTGCAGAAGCTATTAAAAATGCTTTTAAACCAGACCAGAACTTGCCAAGCACCTCCAAAATATGAGTTGCACAGGTTCAGTAAAACTTGTTAACTACTTTAACTGCACAGGAATCTTGCTTATATTTCAGCTGTGCTGTGTGCTCCCAGGCATTAAGCTTAGAGCAGTGAAGGTCAAGCATCAACTCACAGCAGAGACCACACAGGTTCAAGTCCTTAAGGAACCAAGAGACAAGAACACTACCTATATTTGCTCAAAACAAAGGGCAAAGTATTTCTCTTGTCACAAGTAAGTGTACCTCACAAACTCCAACTCCTTTGCTGTCAGTGGAGCTAGGCAAAATCTATAAAGCAACTGAGTTTCTGCTATTTAATGAACATTTCCTGCACATGATGAAAGGCTAAAGCAAACGAAAGCAAGTCTGCATTCATTCAGCATACGTAAACGTTCTCTCTCTCACTGCAGACAGGAGAGGTAAAGTGCCTGCTGAGCAAATGCATTAAATTCTTCACTTGTCCAATGACTGGGCTTGGGAAGAAGCCTAAGTACTTCACTATGCCAAAAAACCCTGGACAATCTATAAAATACAAGTCAAAGCTTCTGGGATTACAAAAAATACACATAACCATCAAACAAGGCTTCTGTGCCTGACTTTGGATGCTGGAGCTTGACCAGCTGTCCCCAAACACGCAGTACAGCCCCACCTTTGCACGTACTTAGTGCACCATGCAATTATCTGCTGTCCATTAGCTTACTCTTGAAGCATTTATCTGCCCATGTGGCCCAGCATGGACCTGCTACTTACATTCCAGAACTTAGCCCATCTTCAGCCGAGCAGAACATATTTGAGGTGAGATATTTTCCTCAGCTGTTGTGTCAGGAGCAGGGAGCACGGCTGGTTAAGGGCTGTCATTAAGCAGCTGCTGTTCCCTCCAGCACGCTGCCGGCTGGGCACAGCGCAGTTTGGCCTACACAAAGCTGAGTTTGTTAGGTGTGAGTGCCTGTGACTGCAAGTGTAGAGCTGCCAGAATAGCTCATGTCTTAATTGCTTAGAAGCGACAAATAGAAGGCACCCAGATCACCAGCCTAAATACAAACTTGGTGTTTCCTCTGCTGGACACACCCATCATAAATAAAGTCTACAACAGTAGGAAAACCTTTCATTTTTATCTGGTTTTGTTTTTTGTTTTTTTTTTCTCTTCCATCCTTATTTTTTGTAGCAGCTTTATTAGGATAAGATTAAAGTTACTCAGTGGACTTGAAAACAAACTGTGGATAGTGGCTGTGGTTCCATTTCTCTAAAGCTAACACAAAACACATTTAAAGTATTTCCAGTTCTTACAGAACTTTCTGATACTTCAGTATCTGCAGGAAGTGACAGTCTCACTAAACCACTAATTCTGTCTCTAGAATTTAACCTAATGTATCTGTTTAAAATAAATGGAAAGCAGGTAAGTAAGTAAATGGAAAAGACATGGGATGGAGGAAGACAGAAAGGAGAAGAGGTAGTCTTTCCCCAAAGTAAAATTTTCCCTCAGAAAATCTAGCCTTCTCTGTCCTCAACCTAAGTTTTGAGAACCTTGGACACCCTAGTTCCTGCAGGTGTTGTTGACAGGATTGCTTAACATTTCCTTTTAAAAATAGCTCTGCTGGTTCTCTCAGTATCCAATGATACAAAGTCAACAAGTCAACCCACAATGAAATTACTACACATAGCTTCTTCCAGACAGTGGCATATGGAGCACAAAGAAGTTTCTCTAGAAATCATGCACTCTTTTTTAAACACCCTGCCTTTCACAAGGGGAAGCAAAGTAATATTTCTACACAAGCAAGGCTGAAATACCCTTCTGACCTAGAAGAGTGGGATGCCATGGGAGAACCTGATTACTGCTGCTTATGTTATCTCATGGCAGCTGGGAGCCAAACTGATGCTCTTATAATAAATGGGTTCCAATGACAATGGAAATAAGGTGAAATACCAGTCCATTTGAAATGCAATCAAGCTAGATATGCTCTGTCCTTACTGGATTTAATGAAAAAGGGGAGACATGCAAAATGTATCAACGCTTCAAACTTTTCCACTGTAGCTCTTGGTAACACGTAAGTTTATAGAGGGAGTCAAAAAAGCATTCTTTCTGAATATACTGGCACACACAGACCACAAAGACAGGGATCCACTGGAGTAATCTTCAAATGCCTGGCAACCATGCATTGCCTAATACCTTCAGCAAACCCCTGGCTAGTGCCGCTACTCAGAATCCCTTAAGCAGTACCTAGGCAGCCTTCTCCACGGAGAGCCTTCCAAGCACCTGAAAAGTTCTAGCAAGTCTTGTGACTTTGATTTCTTTGTCTCTAGCAGGGGTGAGTCTTAATCAGAGGTGCAGTCACAAGTCAATTAGTGAGTGTTCTTCATTATGCCAAATATATGTTGCAGTTTGATGCTTAATCTAATTTCAAAGGTGTCTACCCCTGTGTTCACAAAACATAAAATAAAAAATGAAAAAAAAATTTTAAATAACATCTTCCAGCTAAAGAGGTTACCAGACATACTATGGATGGCTTCCTTCACTGAGCAACTGCTAATGTTGCCACAGTAATTCTTAAATTGGGTTTCGCTAACAGCATTTCTACAGACTCCTTCAGCAGCAGAATACTCGCCACCTGACACCCCTGACAAACTCAATCATCTCTTAGCCACCAAACTTAACTCCAAGCTTAAAACTATCTTTACTGACATCCTTTCTCATTCTTCTATTCCTGATGCAGTGATCCCTTCCTGCTGAAAGTGATTCTTTCAATTGCAATGAACATTTTTCCACCACCCTACTCCCTTTAACTCCTCAACTTGAATTGCACAGGTGAAACTTACTAACTCATTTTCGTTTGTTTTATACAGGCACAAGAGTCTGACTTTTCAAGTTCAGAAAAAACACTGAGGGATTCTCAAAGCTCAAGTGAAACTGATCATAGTACACCATAGTGCAACAAGTAATTTTGCCTAATAGGTTTTCTGTCTGAATCACTGGTTTTAAATAATGGGTGTCTTTACTGAGGGATTTCAAAAGTGTTAAGAAATGCAGTGAAGATAGACTATCTACCATGCTTTCACAGTACCACTCTACATTGTGCTGAGGTTTCATCAGGTGAACAGCCTTCCATTACAGTCCCCCTGGCCCCCAGACCAGCCTTGTTCTACTTTCTGAGTAATTTACCCCTCTATTTCCACAAAGTCAAAGTGGAAATGCAGAGATGCAATCTCTTTTCTATCTTCTCCATACATGAGGTTTTTTTGTCCTCTTGCTGATGAGCAGGGAAGTACAGAGGATGTAAAACATTAATTCAGAGCAGCTATAATTAATCTCTGAGTTGCTCCAATTCAAAATACAAAATTGGCTTCAGATGGGCATCCTGCCAAGATTCTTAGGCAGGGAGAGGGAGCCAAGTGTCACACTACTGCCATTATGGGGGTTGAAAAATTGAGCTGGTTTGCTCTGATAGCATAGCACAGCCTGTAGCCTGAGTGAATACTTCACTACATTTCTCTGTCTACAAGAAAAACAGGTTACAATTTATCCTCTGCTGAATCTTCAATAACAGAGGACAAAACAGGCTGTTTGGCTTGCTTAGTCAAGGCCTACAGGGAAGTTGGGCAAAAGCATTAAGTGCTCCCAAAAAAACTTATCAAATGTGATGATGCCAAGGCCACCAACTAGCATTGCAGTGACATATACCCTAGGGGTAAATATAATGCTGAAGCTCTTGTGTAATACCAGAATGCAAACACTGCAGACATGTGAATGGAGCCAACAGCACACAGTGATCCAAACAGAACTCTGCTTTTCTATTCGCATGGTAGAAAAACTGAAATTAGGGTATGCACAGCCACTGGTGGAGCACTTCTCAGACTGAAATGCCAGGAAGGCACTAAGACTACCAAATCTTCAGGTGCAGGTCAGGAACAAATTAGCCCACGCTGATCTTGACAAATAAATTCTTTCTGACATCAGGAAAATGAGGTCCTAAAACAGACTTTGCAGATTTATAATGGGAGCAAGCATCTAAAATATTTTGAAACAGTCAATGCTGGTTGTGTCTTACAACAAAAACTGGAAGGCACACTTGCAAAGAAAATGAAAATTTCTTTGAGATAATGCCACATGATGGTTTTAATTATTACTCCCTTTGGTTTCTTGCTGATAATCTAGTGTTTGTCCTGAGCAGCCTAGAAGAAACTTGCTCATAGTAGTCGCAGGTCCCAAAGGAAAATTTATAACTGGAACTTAAATGAGGTTATAGTCTGCTAGAATTCAAGAAATGATCTAGCTTAGGAACTGCAGTTTAAGAGCTGTAGAAGTATTATCCTCCAAAGGACTGTCATTTGGCAACTGTGATCCTAAAGAGGTGGATCTTCAAAACCAGCCAACTATAACTGTAAAAGCATTGTTCTCTATGCCAGGTATTTATAGACTTTACTAATGCTGCACAGCATACATATTTTCTAAACTCACTGTTTGGAGTTCTTTGGTCCAAAGAGTCAAAACCATGACTATGACAAGAATAAAGTGAATGCAGGTGTCATGACACCTCTCCTGAATAGTCTAACTTGAGAATCAGAGGATCCAAAAAATAGACTTTCTTTCAGACCACCCCAGATTTACTGCAGGACTCTTAACCCCAGTGAGCTCTGGGCCCCAATCCCCAGGAATATGCCTGTTGCCGGTGGATAACCTACAAGACCCAGCAGATTTGCCCCTGGTGGATTAACCTAACAGCAGCTTCAACCTTCTTTAGGTCATCATGCACTTTATAAAGAGTAGTAAATGGCATCACAGAAAACAGCTTCTCACTGCTGCCCACTGTCAGATGTTTTAGACCTTTACACTTTTCTTACCTTCCTCATCCTCGGATGCATCCCTGGCAGCTCTCTCTCTCAGGCATGGGGCAGGTCTATACACATTTCCCTGTCTGCCATCTGAACCAGAACCTGGTGGGCTCCAGCTGTCCTCACATGTTGGGTCTCATCACAGGTATCTGAACTGGCTTTAACAGCCTGGCAAATTGCCTCCCACCGTGCCATGAGGTAAGACCAAGTTGCCTTAAAGATAAGGACTGTATTCATAAACTTAGAAGTAGAGGCAATTATTGTATATCTTTGTTCATACTTCACTGTCTATGAGGCAACTCCCTAACAAATACTGTGTTCTCTTTTTGGAAGACCCGACTTTATGTTTCAGCTTCCTTTCATAAGTGTTTGATATTGGAGAAAATCCTTTGTGGAGATTACAAGGGAGCAGAACTATTGCCATCACTGCAAATTTAAGCAACAGTGTGACTGACTTCTCACCTCCAGGAAGGAGTGACAAAAGCCTTATTTTATAGTAGGAACTGAGATGCAATAATTCTGTAACTCAAGAATCTCTTCAACAAATACAGTTCAAATCTGGGTGAAGAATTTAATTTGTTAGCTATATGACTTATTAAACTTTAAACAAAATACCAGCCCTCTCAACTACATAATCAAATACTAGAACTTTTTTTTTTTTCTCAGTCTGTAATACATCTGCTGCTGTTGATCAGAAAACCTTAAGTAAAATAAGGTATTTCTTTCTATTACAGAGCTTTCATGATGCCTTTCTCCCAGGAGTCTCTCTTGATTCGTTTTCATAAAGATGCCTTTGAGGAAGCAGATGCTTGTCACAGTGGTATCTAGTGGATTAAGCCTTTTCTCCTTGAAACTGGTGGGATTTATAACCAGGGAGCCTTGAATTATAGGCATTGTAAAATTAAAAGACAATTCTACTCTGAAGCTCTGTTGCATGCTTATCTTGAAACCCAAACAACACAGGACAAAGAATAGTTTGAAATTCTTTCAGTCATGGCATTTATTTCACCCCCAATATGGGGATCAACTCTTGAGCCCCACCTTGGGCTATCACAACTGTGCTCCCCCTTGGCTCTCAGACTCTGGACAAAGATTTACAGCACTAATGGATGTACTGTCAACAGCAGTAAAGCCCAACATTTTCTGCTAAACCCCATCTGGCTGTGGCAGGATGAAGTGGCACACTCCTGATGCTTGTGTCATGAGACTTGCAGTGCAAACACAGCCTAGACCAGGCACTCCAGTGACAGACAACCCCTCCTAACCAGAGACCTGGTGGAGGGACAGCCTTTCATGGAAACTGGCAGTGGAGCTGAGGGCACAGGAAGGTACACTCCAGCCTGCTGACTTACTGCAGCAGTCAGCATTAATTTCTTGGGAAAAGGAAGCAATGGGGGAGTTACTCAGCCAGGCCTGTCCCTGCTGCCTGCACTGGGAAAGCACTCTTGCAGCCAGCATCAGAACAGCTGCCAACATCTCTGGGAAAGAAACAAGGGTTATAAAGCACAAAATAAAGAGAAAAGCCTCTGAAAAAGGCCATTGTATTTTTCAGTTAGAATTTTTTAAGAGCCACAGGCCCTTTTAAGATGGGGCTTCTAGCAATACTGTGATAATATAAACTTTTTCCAAACTCATGTTTCATGAATGGTAAGCAAATGTACTTAAAGTTTATTACATGCAAGTGGTAGGACCTGATCCAGTAGACTCTGAAATCATTGTAAATCAGAAAGTGCTTTTTCCTTGAGGAATCGCTTTCTTTGAGTGCTTCTGCTCTTCCAGCTGTATTACCAGAAGACATGGAAGGGTGCAGTGACTGTCAAGACTCTTCCTCTCATTTTGTCCACCTTCACAAACTTAAACAGGTGAAATTATACCAGCTATGGAAAGAAGGTATGGTACAGTTCTACATGAAGGGGTGCAACGAAGCTTGGTTTTGTTGAATTTAATATTGCTTTTACTATTCCAAAGATAGTATCTTCTGAAGGGTGCCACCAACAACCCTCAACCCTGCTACCTGTGGTCATTACAGAAGTCGTGTTTAGTACAATTTGGACATGTTTCTCTTACAGCTGCTAGGTGAAACAGTCTTGAAGTTTCAGTCAAGTAATACTCCTTGCTTTCCGTCCTATGTTGGATATTTGAGGGCACAACTGTGCTGTAACCTTCCATGCAAGTTTACATTCCAGGGCAGTGTTTATTTGCAGTATTTCACAGTTTACATTGTGCTATGATGAGAGAATTGTATAAATTACATTTAATTATCTGCTTGTTTATTTAATTTTTAAAGTATTGGTTCAGACTAGGATTATTGTTCTTCTCTAGGGTCTGGGAGAACTGAAATACCTTAAAGCACCCATGAGTTCAAAAAGGTTTTGTACTGTATGACTGCAACATACGAAGCAAGCCAAAGTGCCACAGCTGCAATGAAGGGCTGCACAGAGGCTGGTGAGTGACCCACTGTCCCTGTGACCCTGGAAGCCCTTGCCCAGGGCCTTTCCAGCATTCTGATTTCAGGCTGCCTACAGCAAACTAATAAACTGCAAAGCAAGCCTACAGTGGACCTTGACCAAAATACCAAAACCTGCTCCTAAATAACCTGATGTTATTATCACACATTTGTTGGTTGTTTCAGTGCCAGCATTCCGTCATGCCATAGATCAAGGTTTCCATCAGGACAAAGTAGCTGGGAATAAACAGATTTTGAAAGAGTAAAGTGAAATCCAGGTCAGAGAAAGAAGAGATAGTCTGTTTTGAAGCATTATGCACAGTCTAAATTCTTATGCTTCACAACATTTAAAATATTTTTGGACACTAAAGTGTGTTGACTTGGTGATAAGTCAGTGAATTCTTTGGGATGCTTGGCACTGTGAATTTGGCATACTTAATAAACTTGCCTGTGACAGAGAGGAGCAATTTTTTGGTAGGAGGAAGACAGCAAACCATACAGAAATATATAGGCAGTTGTGCCTGCGATGGGAGATGTGGAACAGCAGGAGAGGCCAGGTTTGAAAGATGCTGTGAGAAAAGGCTCATCAGACTTAGAGAGGAAGCAACTTGAAGATGTCAAACCAAAAAAGAGTTGCAAGGTGTGGCACATCATCTTTCTCTTTTCCATTATGACAAACATCTCTACTTGTGCATTTCCTCTAAGAGTATTAACAACAGAGGAGATTGTGAAATCACCTGGGAGACACAAAGCTGTAAGCCTATTGAAAATGGTCTTTTGATAAGCCTATTTGGCTGTACACACACATTTTATTTTCCAGGCAATGGTGGATCTCATGGTGGAATGCTACCAAGTCAGTGGGAAGCTGGGCTTTGGTTTCAGCTCACAAAAAATCCCAGTCTGCTGCAGATGCCTTTGCACGGTTCTGTGGGAGTACTGCTGGCACTGCTACTCCAGTGCATTCTGACCACATTACGTACCTTGCCCTCATCAAGTAAACAACCAAACTTGCATACTGCAGCAGTGAAAACAAACAAAAAACCAAAATAAAACGAAATAAAAAAGAAGAAAGGAAATCTTCAAGCGGTGCTTACATAGGAGAGAAAGTAATGATGAGCGCTTCAGAAAACAGCCAATGAAGTAGAATATTCTCCTCCTTCTATTATTACTTGAAATGGTTCAAACTGGAATAAACATTATTGCAAAATCAAAAGAATACTTCCCACTCTATTTTCAGCAAATGCAACAACAGTGAACACAAGCAAAGCTGAGGACTGAAGCCATACTCAGTAAGCTCTATGCAGCCTCCAAACAACAGCTAGACAGTCTACACTGCAAACCTTTGAAAGAAGCAGTGCATGAAATTGCAGGGGGTTTAATTAATTTGTCATGCTGATGTTTGTACAACCTGATTAGGTAACAGCATCTGATATAGTATCACATAGGAGAGGATTCATCAGACTGAATAATTACATAGATTAGAAGAGGACCTCTGAAATGCTTATGGGGCTGGCTCAAAGAGAAATGCAATCAGCAGTACTGAAAGGAGATCCACAGGCCTCAAAGGAATTTACTGGTGGGGCACTAGAGATCAAGCTGATATGCTTTAGCATTTTCAGTAATTTTCCTTTACCACATCACAAACACTGAGAATATGCAGATTATTTATGCTAAGGATGCAAATCTAGTAAGCACCACAGGCACAGATAGCTTTGAGACTTGTGTAATAAAAAGTTGAAAATGCCAAGCCAAATACTGGAGACTAATAACAAGAATTTCTGGCGCAAGCCAGGAACTTGTCAGTTAGACTAGGTGTACAAACACACTGCCAAATGACTGACTGGCAGGGTGATGCAGACATGGAAAAAGGCAAATGCATTTGGAGAATTGCTGAGGCATTTCTGGTACACACTGAGAAATATTTGTCTTGTTTCTTCTCCACAGGACCAAGGAGGCTTTCAGAGCATCCCCAATTCAGTGGAAGTTACTAAATTGATCCAGGGCTACAGAGGAACCTGATCAAGTGAGTGGAAACCAGAAGAGGTTGTTTTCCATAGCAAAGGGAAGACTGAGAGGCTGCTCTGTTTCAACATAACCATGATGGAAAAAACAGAGAAGAAGTGTAATTTAATTCAGAAAACAGTGCTGGCCTTAGAACAAATGGGTATAAACAGGGCTTGAATACAATCTGGAAAAAGATTAGAAGATGGGTCTCCAACAGCTGAAACAGAAAACCGCTCTCCTTTCAAAGGTAACAAGAGCAAGAAGATATGTGGCATGATCCCTTTCAGCAATACATGCATCTTGTGCACTTGAAGGTAGGGAAGCACAGCCTGGAAAACAAAGGAGTGCCTACATCTTATTATCATTATACATATTATTATCACAGGTACTAATGTTGCTTGGATTGCTTGTCCCATTTCACCCCCTATTTCAGAACGACATGCAGCATGAGGATGAGAAAACACCCCCAAAACCAGATTTCAAACAAGGAAGTTTCACCTCCTTTTGCAGGGGATGCTCCAAAGGACATTAGCAGAGGGCTCTGGTTTAAGTCCTCCAGGTTTAAGTCCTCCAGGTCACGTCTCAAGAGGTGTTTTCCCTTAGGTCTCCAGCTGTTTTCTAACACCAAACAGCTGGCCAGCCTCTGAGGCAGTATGCTTCAGTGCTGCTGAAAGCCTGGTATGTGTGTGCAACAGCTCTGTTATGGTAAATGCAGGTTTTGGATTTGGTTGTTGGGTTTTTTTTATATTCCTGGTTTTTTCATCCCACACTGTGGTTAAAGCTTTCTCTTTGCCTCCCCATGTCCCCTTTCTCTAACAAGTTAACAGGGCAGATGTACAGTCTTTCACAAAAGCCTGTAAGAGAGGGATTGGTTAAACCCTGTTACCCCTACTCTCCTGTGCTCTCAACCACCACAGCACCCAGCTCTTCTTTCTCTGCACTGATATTGCACCAGCCAGAACCATTCAATATTATCATGCTTGCAGGTCTTTTTTTTTTTTTTTTTTTCTTTTAATCATGCTGCCTTCACCTTTTATAAGCCATGCCCAAGTTATTTCCTTTATCATCAATTAAACCAATATTTTATCACTGTCTTACTTGACTAGATGCACGAAGAGAACAGATAAATATATATTAAAAGATACAATGAAGATAACTGTATATGCACTGCAAGTCAAGATAATGAGAAATTTGGTCGTTTTTTTAACATGAGCTATCTTGAAAACTTTGCATTTAATAAGGTGCTTAGGCTTGTAAGGGTGCAGTCTGAAGACTGCTGAGTGTGCGACAGGATGTGTTCTTTTCCACCTGCTTAAACCTCAGAAAGATAGTGAAAGGCACGAGACCTCCTATACCAGCTAGGCGTAGGAGCTAGCTGCTGTGCCTCCACATGGTTTGAGCCTTGCTCAAAAGCTTGGCTAGGAATGAAGAAGACCCTAATTAGTTTGATACCTCAGTCCACTAGAAAGAAAGACTTATTTTATGTAGCAGCATCCCCTTTTGTTTTTCATTACTCAGTTTTGCTTGACTTTAGTTTGCGTTGCACTTTTTGATCTTCCAGGGCTACAGAGCCTCACCACATTAGACCACAGTCCCTTCCAATGCATTTACCTGCTCAAAAGTGTTACTTTTAGAAATGTGTATACTGGGATAAACTTAGCCAAAATGCCTGATCATAAAACTGGCTGTATATGTTTTCCACAGCAGCTGCAGATGCTTCAGACGTGAATCCCAAGCATCCTCTCTGACTCTAGAAAAGCTTCTGTGTGAAAAATGCAGCAGAAAGAGGCTTCAGGAAGAATTCTTCACTGCCTTCTACTTTCTATAGGTATTCATATCTGGATAATCTGAAAAGAAGGAAGATCTCCTCATGAGGTTATAAGATGGAGGAAAACTGAAATGGAAAGTGGAATGAATCTTTCTGTTTTGACTTGTGAGTAATAACTGCTGAAGCCAACATTTCCATACAAAATGCTCCACTGGTTTATGTGGCCAGGATGTTTTGCCACCAAAATCTAGGTGGAGTCAATTGAAATCTGTCCTGTGGGTTTTGCGGTACGCTAATATGTTTTCTAAATTTAATATACTCGGGGCAGAAGGTTTGAATTCCTGAAGATAGCAACTCATGTATTTTTTTCCTTTTTCTGTCCTGCCAAATAGACCTAGATGGAAAGGTTTCTTACAGTTTTCTGTTCTTCCTACCACAGACCAGTCAATGAACCAAAGTTTATTCACTTTGCCCCTCTGGGAGTGGTGTTCATCTGCATGTCTGAGAGCAAATGACTGCGAAAGTGAGGAGAAACATCCTGTAAATGTCTGGAGGAAGAAGTAAATTGGACCCCTTCTGAGTAATTAAAAACTGGTCTATCACCTCCATTTTTTCAGTCCTTTGAAGAAATATATGTGGTGAGCATTTCAGTGAGGAATCATGAACTTTATTCCCCTGTATTTGCTGCTGAAAAACTCATCAGCACAGGAATAGTTCAAAGAATGGTACTAAAAAGTGACAACAGGAAAGGCAGAGCTATGATTTGTCTGGCAGAGAACTTCCCTATGACTAAGTACTCACAGCACACGAGTGGAAAAATCTGATACTACACTTAAAGGCCAACGGCCACAGTCCAAAAAAACAATCTCTTATAACAAGGAAAAGGTCATCAAGACTAAGATTTCATTTAATCTATCAAAGTGTCTTCAGTTTTTCATGAGCATGAGGACAGTCATAACTTCAAATGCCAAACCAGAAATTCTGCTACAGCAAATTTGGCAGATAATGAATGAAAACCCTCCATTCTACTCCCCAGAGATATAAAGCATAAACAACTTTAGAAGGTATCTTAGATAGAAAGGAGTATTCACTCCTTCTGAGTGAAGACAATATAATGTTCTAAGCAGTCACATGGATTCCACAGAGAAAAGTTGCTTTTGCCTTCGGCTAGAGAAGTTCAGTGCTTCTTGTCTTCAGAGGCGGCACTGTAATGTACTAGAGGCCAAAAGGCAAAGTTTGGCATTAATTAAAAAAATAATAAAATCCATCCACATGTAAGAAAACACTCACAATTCTCTTATGGATTTTAACAACACTTTCAAATTTGAGAGCCAAACCAGACAGTGGTGATTAAAACCACTACTCCAAAGTTCTATTTAACTAAGGCTGAAATTCAACTAAACTATTTGAGCTGATGTGAAATGGAAAATGAGGTGGTTTGCCTCCTTCCATAGTGAATAGCCCTACCTTTACCTTACATTTTTGCTAGAGATTAACCTCTCAAACGTCTCTCCCTTATTTGCCAAAGAAGACCGAGGATACAAACAATTCCCTAGAAAGCTAGTAAATTTTTCCAGATGGACAACAGAAAATAATGTATGTACACCATATAACTCCAACAAACTGGAAGTCAGACCACAGACTTATTTGCAAATCCTGCAGGAATGTTTTCTTCTCATCTCCTTGCTCCTCAAGGACCAGACCTTTCAGGATAGACAGTGCCTCCTCTGTATTTGCTTAGCAGTGGTGCATATATTTAATTTTAATTAAGACATTATGATACCAAAAAATATTGTTTCCAGTTTTTTCTGATGATAGAAAGAGGGAAAATAAACTAAGAGCTGCACTGACTGAAATTTGGATGCATACCAGTGATGATCCTTTAACCAGAGATACATCTTTATTGTTTTGTGTGCATCAGAGGTCCTTTTCAAGTGCTACATTTAAAGTAGGTTCAACCCCAATCATGACTTTTCCAGCATGTATTATTTCCCTCATCTTGAAACAGGAACTGTAAAAAAATCCCAAAGCGGGACATTATAGCTTTGAAAGGTATTACCATGAACTTTTTCAAAAGAGCTTATCTACCACTTGTCTACTATCCTCTTCTACAGTGACGTGCAACAGATAACCTGATGCCTCCTTAATACAGCAGAGAAGGATTGAGGTAATTTTATTTCTCCACTGCTCCATGGTTAAAACAAAGCACAAATAGTTGCTGTGTTTAAAGTTTGCACACTGTGAGGGAGCAGTGTTTGTGGTTTGACCTCAGATCATCAGCTGGGGTCAAGCCCACACAGCCACTGGATCACCCCATCCCACCACTGTGACAGGGGAGAGAATGGGAAGGGTAAATTGAGAGGACTCAGGGGCTGAGATAAAAACAGTTTATTTGCAGAAGCTAAAGACACACACACAAACAAAGCAGAACAAGCAATTCATTCATCACTCTCCATGGGCAGGGTGGTGCTCATCCATCCCCAGGAAATCAGGGCTCCATCATGCATAAAGGTAACTTGGGAAGACAGATGACATCACTCCAAATGTCCTCTCTTCTTCCATTTCTCAGACCTTTGTATGCTGAGCCTGACAGCATTTGGTCTGGAATACCCCCTGTGCCAGCTGTCCTGACTATGTCCCCTCCCAACTTCTTGTGCACCCCTAGATCCCTGGCTGGTGGGGTAAGGAGTAGAAAAGGACTTAACTCTGGACAAGCACTAGTCAGCAGTAACTAAAATTTCCTTGAATTATCAACACTTTGTGTTTTCAGCACAAATCCAAAACATGGCCCCATACCAGTTACTATGAAGAAATGCAGCTCTATCCCAACCGAAACCAGCACATGCAGATATCAAAACCTTCCATGTAAAGTACTTTAATTGAATTATCAGGCACTCTGTGTCCAATGAAGAAAAGAAAGTACTTGCCAATGAAACTACCCATTTATTCACTCATCATTGTTCTCCTGCACAGCTCTGGAAAAAACAATGGAGGCAGAGAAAGGGGAAAAGAGGACTTCTTTATTGACAATGTCAGCCATACATAGAAGAAATGTTTTTGCCAAGTTTTTTTTCACCTTATCTTTGAAATCCTTCAATGAGGATTGAAAAACTTGCCAGGGTCAAATTAAAGAAAAAAAGGCAACAAAGCAGCCCTATTGCTTTAGAATTTCTGGAGCAATAAGAAAAAAATCTACATCTAGTCTAAGATATCTGTTGATTAGCTTAAAAAATAAAGGTTTGTAATTTTTTAACCCTTTGAAGCACATTGTTTCAATTTTTGAGTCTGGAGGTTTGTCAACTCTTAAAAACCTGAACTAATATTCAAGAATTAGTATGACAAATATAATAAAATTTGCTTACACTGGATGCCCTAGAATTATTTTTTATTATTGTTTACTGTGTTGTCAACAAGCCTAAGGTGTGGCATGTGCCTGTATTTATTAATTTAATCAAATTACTTCACTCTATTACTTCTCTGGAGGGCTTAAGCCTAGAGCCAGGATAATTTTAGACCTTCTTACTGTACAAAGACATTTCACTTCTGTATTCCTATTTAACTAAACTGGCTCACGTTTTCTAAGCCAAGTCCTCTCCTTCAATCTGCACATCAAAGGAAAAAGCAAGCCTGTGCTCTGATGGTGTTATTAATTCAGCAACTGGACACAGACATGGAAGGGCACTTTTCTTCTTCACAGCCTTCTCATTCAGATGGCTTCTTACACTGGTTCTCAGACATTTTAGCTTTCAAAGCTGTCTAGGAGAGTTTAGGGAATCTGACTTAGAGTGTTTTTAAGCCAACTCTTTTGATGTGCTTCTTAGCAATGTGCTCAGCTTGGATTTCCTAGTAAGAAAATAATTACTTTTTTTTCCTCCTGCTTATATCTTAGATGCTTGTTAGAGGCAGATGATTAGTAACTGACTTGGCAGTATCATTACTTTCAGCTGCTGGCTCACTAGGTGATTCACCTACCTTACTAGAAGCAGCTAAACCCAGATATAATGATGTGATGTTAATTCCCTTCAGCAAGACAGGTAAAATGCAGAGGTTGAAGGCAGGCAGCTTTGGGGAGTGGCACCTATCCAAACACTGCTGCCTTTTCCAGATGTCTTTAAAATGACTGCCTTGGAAGAAGGCAATGCCCTGAGCAATCCCTCCAAAGCTATCGTGCACGCTTCCACAAGGTATTGTGCAGCCTATGTCTGTATGGTGGATATAAATTTTCCTCCTGAAAGGAATAAATCTTTCACAAGTAAGGGAAAGAGAAGATATGGTTTCTAAATGAATGATTCATTGTTTGAGGGTGCAGCCTTGATTTGTTGGAGTTGCTACGATACCACAGCAGCAATGCCAACTTATCATAGCCCTTAACGCTCTCTGGAAGCTCAGCAAGCTGAAAAGGCATTGCTGAGAGAAATTACTTATTTTTAAACAGGACATTTGTATTTACCATAAAACTACCTTCAATCTTGCACCTTTCTCCATAGGCTGGCTTCAAATTATGCTTAATTCCTCCCCCACCAGTGGTTCTGGGGGAGTGAAGGGCATGAAAAGGAAGGCAATGTACACTGAGAAAGATGGCAGGATGCCCCAAAATGGCAATTTAAATAACTCTCTTGCTGAGCCTGCCAAAACTTGGGTTTGGGCCTTTTTTTTGATTTAAGGAAAAAAAAATACTGTCAACAACTTTCTGCTGTATTGAAAGCATATGTGGCTTTGCTGACTCATGTTTATCCAGTAAAAGTCTGAAAGCATATAGTGCATATTCTCTGGGAAAAAGCATAAAAGGGCTACGTAAGAATAAAGCCATAATTTCTTGGGAATTCTCTCCTTTAAAGCTATAACTGTAGCAACACCGAACAGTATAAAAACTGCATGTTATCAGGCTGATACCCCAAACCAGATGTCTGCAGCAGGTTAACAATCCAAAACAGGGAACTGGCACTAACTAAACACCAGAGCCTCTTATACACTACCAAAAGTGATGGGTGAAGATGGGAGCAAGGTTTAAGCCAGGGAGAAAGGAACCTCAGCATGCAAATTTGTGATGCAGAAAACTGAGGGAAATGTGGAACCAAATTGCTACTGTTGCTGAAGGAAACTTGGCTCCTACTGCAGAAGAGCCTGTGACTGTCTTAGGAAGAGGAAACACATGTCATGTCCTTCCTATGGGCTGCATGCTTTCAGAGAATGTGGAATAGCAAAAATAATTTAATAAATACATAATGCCAGCCAGACACTGCAAAAGGATCATGATGATAAAAACATAGCAGCCTCTAGGTAAAGATTACCTAAACACACGTATCTTTTCTGTTGCAAAATCAAATCCATTTTCTGCAGAGTTGTAGCACATGTTAGCACCTCTTTTCTTTTGATGCTCTCATTAGTCCTCCTAAATTCAGAAAACAGAGAGTACTACCAAAATAGGAAGTCAGAGGACTGTTGATTGCTATTAAATAGTTTTCTGCTCCTATACTTTGTCCCTGCCAAAGCACAAAGTGGAAATAAAACAAACAGGATGGAAATCAAAGTAGGAAAATTGCTTGTAAAGAAGATGCTAGGTGGGGAAATGGATACCCAGCCTCTAATAACAGAAGGAACTCATATGATTTTTAGCTTGCCTTCTTTTTTTTTTTTAGCTTGTAACCCTGAATATTTTATTTTATTTTCAAAAATTGACTGATTTCTTCCAGATTTCATTACTGCACTGGCATGAGAGTCATCTTTGGGTGGTCCTGAATATATCACGCTTAGACACGTAAGAGCATCACTCTTTCCTGATGAAGTTTGGTAAGTGGTGTTTGCTTTCAAAGTGCTCTCTGACTGACAAGTCCATCGTTTTTTGCTTTCAGCGCATGCTGAGGAATGACCCAGATTGGTTTTGTAGGACAAAGCCCCATTTTAGTAATGTTTTTTCTTAAATAAAAATCTTATTCAAAATTGCCATTAAATCTTTCTTCTTCACATCACAATTAAAAAGTCTTACTAAGTTACAGTACTGGGACAAGAATTACATACATCAGCTTATTTATCAGAGGATATTTACTGCTATCTGAAGTGTGATTTGAGATTACTTCTCAGCACAGAAGATATTTGCAAAATAACTCTGTGGACAATTTTGGAGCCCTAATCTTACTGACCCAGCATACTACTGGCATTACACTGAACACATACACTTCAAAAATACAGCTTTAATATAAACATATGGAACCTGAGGGTAATTTAGCTTGTCATTTTGCAGTTTGCTTAAAAGGCTGAATAACTAAAAATGCTTCATCCTTGGACTGAAGAAAGATTCTTTCTAAGTCTTATTACTTTTCAGTTTTTCTCCCTTGGTACTGTGATATGTGAAGAAACTGCTGAGACTTCCTGTTCCTTTGCTCCTTGAAAGTAGCAAGAAAACAAGGAGGTTAAAAGAGCAATAAGGGAATTAAAAGGATTCTTAAAAGAACTTGAAAGGAAGTACAAGCAGTGTCAGGAGGAAACCACACTCTCTGAATGAAAGCACTGCTTCCTGACAGTATCTCCAGCCTTTCATTAGACTCAGCCCCTGGAGACTCCTGGAACAGGACTCCTAAGGGCTAATTAGAAAAATGACATGATATGATGAGAGTCTCCCCAGCTGGTATTTATTCTTTGCTTTCCTTCTGAGGGGGTTAAAAAAAAAAAAAAAAAGCAGCAGATACACACCAGTAACATCAGAAATGGAACCACACTCATTATGGTGGTTATTCTACTGGATTTCTGTTGCAGTTGCAGGGATTGAGCTGCATGAAAGGAGGCCACAGGATTAAAAAAAGGTCATTCCTAAGAAGCCATCCCTTGGAGCGTGTGTGAAAGGCTGTAAGAATAAAATGACTCTCAGGCTAGGCTGTGCTGCTGCTACACCTTTCTTAATACAGCCGGGGTGGAAACAGCATGAATAATTCACCCAAGAGACCTGCTAGACTGAAATGGAAGAAAAAGTGAATTTCTTTCCTTTGCTACCAGTATTTACAAACTGTACCTTGATTTAATCTTTCTTGTTGGTAATTCTTACTGCTCTCCTGACACTGGATTAATTTTTAGTTTGGCACATTGTCTGAAAAACAGAGAGCAGTGACACCGCAGAAAGAAGGAAAAAGATAAAAGAAAATCAGAAGTCAAAATTGATCTGCTTGCTCCAGCAGCACAAATACAAATTATAATGGAAAAAAACAACCTTCCATGCAAGCTTCTCACAGACTGTTGTTTATACATAAAGGTGGCTTCACCTAGAAATAGCTACTGATGTAATTTATTATGTTGCATCTTAGCTTAGCAGGAACATCTTTTAAAAATTGTGGGGATAAGAATTAATTTTCCTTGGTCTGACATTTCTGTGCAGACAGATCATGGCTTTTAGGTAACTAAGCCTCATTACTGGGTATGTGGCAAAGGGGAGAAAATAAATAACAACAACCATGACACAGCTGTCCTGGAGGAAGGAGCTGTACCTTTCAGCCAAGCTGAACCACTTCTGAGTACACCACAACAGCTCAGAAGCATAATGTTATGTGAAAGGCAGTGAGATACTAGTGGTGGCTGTCACAGCTAAAAGATTTAGCATAATGTGGCCCTGAGTTACTAATCAAAATGCCAAATATCTCAGGGAGAACCAACATATAAACCAATTAGGCCCCATGTGCAAAAGAAGAGATCTGTATGTAAGGGCTGATCTCCACCAGAAAGTAACATTTGCTTCTCTTTAATTTAATACTGTTTTAATGGGTTAAAGACTCTGTGGCTCTTTCACTGCTGAGAAAAAACAAACCCAAGTCTCAAATAGAGGCCAAAGCCAACATGGATGTAATAGAGAGAGACAGGTGGTAGAGAGACCACATTCAGTTGCCAGTGGTAAGAAGCAAAGACTATTAAAAGGAAAGTGACAGTACCTTGCTGAAGGATGTTTAACACAGACAAAACATGGCCTAGAGTTCTTAAGGATGTGTTCTGAAGTGAAGGAAGTGAGTCCTGTTTCTTGCCTGGCTGTGGACTTACATGACCTCCATTGTAAGGGCATCTTTGCTATGTGTATTTGGAATTTAAGCATGTAGAAACCACATAACAGGAAATTCTGTAGTAGCATAGAAGTAAAGAACACCCCATATTGATCTTCACTGTGTGGATTTAGATATCCAATTTCTATATATATTTTTAGAGAATGATTGGAAGCTTTTCACCCTGGTAGGAGGAATATGGCACCATCAGAGGAAAAACAACTGAGTGCAGTCTACAAAAAAAAAGAGGTGCATGCATGCCTCTGAATAATACGTTTAGCAAAACTGTAGTTCATCAAATCTCAATCTTGTTTTTTTTTTAATGAATAAAAGGAAACTTTTGCTAAGTTTCTAAGTATATTAGTTTTCTCTAACATGAGGTTTTAAACAAATAGGATAATCCACCTGGCCAATATCAGAGCATGTGATCTGCCATGTCCAATCCTGTTTCGCTGCTGAAGACATACAAAACCTCCACAGTGGACAAGTCATCCCGCACAAGTCCCTCAGCAACAGCTGTCAAAGGACTTGCTAGACTAGATAGACATCTAAGTGAATACTGATGGACAACTAGCAGGGCACTGGATGATCTGGTGTTGGTAACATAAATCTACTCCTTATTCAGACCATTTGAAGTACTACTGTTCTACCTCAGAAAATCTGAGGTGTGCTTTGTGATGAGAGTCCTGTGCACAAAACATGCACCTAAATTTATGTGAAGTAATCTGCTTTCTGTGAAGGTATTTAAAAGAAAAAAAACTGTATCTAGAACTATATCTGCTTGAAAACAATGCTGACAAGAAAAATAAAAGCCCATATCATTTAGCATCTGCAGGGTTAATTTGTTTTGCTAAAACTGACATTGAGTCACACATATCTGTAAGCCTTCAGATACCTTCTGAGTGAGAAAATCAAAGAATTTCTCCAAATAATAAAATGCATATAGAAATGAATAAATTGACATCAAATATATAAAACTAATTGATCTGGTTTTGATAGTCAGGCGGACACTCCAGCTACCAGTTTTTCTCGGTGCAATTAGGAGAGAGATTTTTTTACCCAAAAACCCTCGCAAGACTGAGGCACCCAGTTGCTATGGACTCTCAGCAGCTGCAGCAGGCAGCCTAAATCACTCAGATGATGCCAGGTCAGGGTATTTACTGCCTTCCCAACCTTCTTCTTGCACTGCTGAACTTAGGCATGGTGGGTTGTTCTGCATCAGCAGGCATGAGCACTAAGCTTGTTCTGGTGACTCCTACCGAGTTTGCTTCTCACCTCAGGTGTGTTTTGTCATTCAATAGCAGGAACCATCCTACCAAGGTGTTCATCACCACTTCTGCTCACCTCTCCCTTCAGCTCAGAGTGTAAAACCTTAAGCAATTTCCCACAGGAAGAACAACAGGCACACATGCTAAAAATACTGCATGGACAAGTAGGCAAGGAACTACCTGATAGGAGTAAGCTTAAAAACAACCCAGGTCCTGAGGGAAGAAGAGACATCACACAGTGTCTCTGTCCCAAAAAAGAGGTCATTACCAGTGGATTATGTTTTGATGTGCATCCTATTAAAACAGTGTGATGAGAAATCTCACTTATTTTTTGAAGTAAAATAAATGTCATGTCTTGCACAATAGTTTTGTTTTTGCAAATTGCAATATTGCACATGAACAACCATTCCTCTTTCCTTAAAAATGGAGATGGACAACTCCAGCACTGGAGAAGGCTGGGCAGCAGAAGGCTGGCCTCACTGGCCTCAGGCACAGCAGCTGCCTATCAGCCTCTCTGGTACTCCTCCTCCTCCTCCTCGTCTTCATCCTTGTCCTCGTCCCTGTTCTCCTCCTCCCCACACCTAGCCTCCTCTTAGGTCAATGGAAACATTTCTTCGCCTTCAATCCACACTGCACCAGCTCCTCTATCACTGTGTGGCCTTGTTTGGTTTCTTCTAGAGTGGCTTCCACATTCGCAGAAAAAGTAATCCCGATAAACCTAAATTCACGTGGATAAAGTAAGAAGCAGCATGCACAGCACTCATGCCCCCATGATGTTGTGGCTACAGGGAACTGCTTTCCCCAGCACCACAGGCATGGAACTGGGGGGAAATACTGGCCCTCTGTGCCTCTCGAGCCCCTGCGAGAGGCAGCCAAGCACAACAACCCTGCCTGTGCGGAGGAGGGAAGGAAGCAGGCCAAGACAGAACACCAGAAATGTGGACACCGTAACCAGTTTTCATCCAAACCCAAGTCACTCATATGGGGGTTAAAGAGCAAGACTGGAAAATCACATTGCAGAGCAATGCTGTAAAGAATTTGTACTAAATCAAGCAGTAATCTTAAGCACTCCTTAAAAATAGTAACTCGAGAGAACTTATTTTGACCTGAGGAGCCTGCATAAACCTCTGAATGAAGAAATGAAAAATGCTCTCAGAGGCATCCCAATAGGCTTTCTTTGTTTTAAATTTGCTAATCTGTTCTTAAATTGAGTGGACATGTAGTTGCTTATTAACATAGTTGAATGTTGCTATGGCACTTTGTGAAAACTTTTTAAAAAAAATCTTTTTGAAGCATTTTCATGAATAAAAATGTCAGAATGTTTCAGGTCTTCCAGGCAGAACGTATGACTTGTTATTATGCAGCTTTAATAATTTAAATGCCAATGTAACGATCCAGGAATGGAAACAGTATGTTCCAGGAATGCTGCAGTGAATTAGTAATTGTGATCTGCTTGTAATTGCTGATTATCCCCATGAATTCTATCCAGACCCAGTAGAGTGAATGTTATTTTTACTGACAAAAATAAACTTGAGAATAGTATTAATTTAAAAATTTTCAAATCAACTATCCCCACTCTGTTTTCGACAAGGTTTTGACTCTTTGTGTCTTTCATCTAAATAATTGCAGAGGTTCAGCATATGGAGCAAGAGACCCTACACTGAGAGCAAGGCGAGGGCAGCGGTCATGTCCTGCAGCACATATAAAGAGCGGATCCCGTTTCCAGGCACTGCCACTGCAATGTCAACACAAATACTGTCGCTAGGGCAAGGAGAGCAGCCAGCAGGCTTCAGAGACAGGCAGCTGGGCAGAAGGCAAGGTAGAAGAGCCACGTGTCCTGTGCAGATTTGCATATGCCAAGAGGTATTTGAATGAGATATTGCAAACACTGCAAAAAAATGTGTGTTCATTTGGATGTGTTGTTTCTACCAACTGTCCCGCTTGATCCCATTTCTTTTCTGACAATATTTGTTTCGAGTAAAAATTTTGTGGTTTGGAGGGAGTAATAAACACAGCATTGGCACAGACTTGCATGAGCAGATGCTGGGTTTCTTTTGTAGCAGGCTGAGAGATCAGCACAGTCATCAGGCAGTATGAATAAGAAAGCCTGTGAAACAGGTATGATTACAAAGGAAAATGTTAAAAGAGGAGTCCAAGATAACAGATGGTTATGATAAAGCTGAAAATGAATAAACAAAAGTTGTGAAGGAGACTATCAAGGGACAGGGTGTGCAGTAAAGAGCGATCAAGTGCAATACAGACTCAAGGAAAAAAGAAGGCAAGAGGAAAGCCAAGACTTGATGCTTTCCCAGGCACTATTCATTGTAGATGAAATTAACTGCACTGAAAGAAAACTGATGTAAGTAGAGAACTCTAGAGATTATTCATGAATTGAAGATATTAGACAATCAGCTCTTGCAAATGAGCAGTTCAGAGCACTGTCAGGCCAGCTTGTCAAATAGCTGATATACAGTGGTCATCAGGCAAATGGGAGAGCCAGATGAAGGTGCCAAAAGAAAGATCAGAGAAGCACAGAGGAGTAGGAAGTATGTGGAAAGGTCTGCACAGGACAAAAATAAAGATGATTTCAGTAAAACTCATGCCAGATCATCCTGAAAAAAATATGCATTTTGGCTTCCCGCGCTGTCACACAAAAAAGTTCTCACCTGAGACTGGATCCCTAAACCTTGCTCAGTGCTTTTTGCTATTTTACCTCTGAACCACATTCAACACTTGATTGTTACCAAGTTGTTTCAAGCCTGACCATGAAATAATCGAGGTATGCACAAAGCTGCTTTGAAGTCAGCAGAGCACTACAAGCATCTGCTGATATGCATTGTACCAGGACCGCACTGACACTGACCATGATTACTTTGCAGACCACTTGTAAGACTCTGTTCGAGCACACAGAAAGACTTTTTGCTTTCTATTTTTAAATTAGTAAGAGACCAATCTAAACTATTTCTGAAGTTTATGGTTCTTGCAAGGTGTGGAAAAAGTCATGGACTTGATGGATTTAGTTATCCCATTAAAAGTATTTATGATACTTGGGAGTTAAAGGTAGAAATTTCACATTATTTATTGGATTAATCTTAACTGGCAAAGGTTTTAACTTAATATTGTTATATTTCTACAATTTCAGGTGTTTTTCTTCACTTGAATGGAGATGCCCAATGGTATCAAACATGTTGGTGGCTCTGAGGCAGGAATCAAAAGACCTCACAAGTGAGAAAGATTCCAGATTCTTGGAGGTGAAACTCTTCAGTTTGTGCTGAGTGAGGGAGTTTTCAGAGTCCTAAGGCAATATGTAACATAATATAACCTTGCTTGACAGACACTAATTTAGCTGTAGGTTGTCCAAAGAGACGAACACAGACCAGGGTTTTATGAAAATCAGATTAAGCCAAGATGGAATAAGAATTCAGGTAAAATCAAAGAACTACTCAGACAATGTCTCTATCTCCTGAAACAAAACTTCACAAGAGGGAGTAGAGCGAATCATCCTTAATTGGTATTAACATTGCACAAATCATGCCATGCTAGTAACTAGTTAACTCTTGAGAATGACTTATTTGAACGTGTAGGTTTACATATTAATAAATATTAACTTAAAATATGTCTCTGAAGTCATCACTGATAACATCAATAAGTGAAAGAGAAAAAAATGAACAGACTGTCAAATTTTGATCTGCTTGCTGCTACCCAGAGTTTCTGTGTGCCCAGTCAACTTCTGTGCATCATTTTTTTTTATTAGATGATTAGATGATACAGACTTATAAAGTTTTCAGAGTTTCATGCCTGCCAGAAAACTGAGTTTGTATGTGGACCTGCAGTTCTTTATTTTCCCTTGGCCTGAGGTAGGTTTAGGAACAAACCTTTTCGCCTCCCTCCAGCAGCCCCAAGATGGATTCCTTTCACACAAAACTTCAGTCTAATAACATGGAAGGAAGTAGAACTTTGTGGTCCAAGCATCTAGTCAGAGCAATTTCTATTCTCGTCCAATCCAAATGCCTGCCTTTACCTACACACACATATGCAACCATCCTCATTTGTTACATTTTGTATGCATTTGGTGGCGTGTAAATGCAGGAGTAGGTATGACTGAGAAACACTGCAGTGATTTTGCAGAAGTTTCTGTTACAATTGCATAAATTAACAGAATTAGACAATTAGACAAAACAAAAAATGCTGTTTGCCTTTTCCAGCTTTGGAAATTTTTCCTTTTGATCACTGTTTGCCAGAGAATGTGGTGGCCTTTAAAGTATTCAGGGACCTTCACTGACAAAGCTTTGCCTTCTGCATCTCTTCTCTTGAAAACAGCTGGCAAGATAAATTCTTCCCGATAACCAAGGGTCATCAATGTTTAGTAACCTTCTATGGACACCCTTGCAACATCACTGCTTGCAACTGCAGCCAAATGTGGAATGTGGAGGCAATTAAGATAGCAGAAGGAGAGACTGGGCTTACAAACAAAATGGGAGCCTGGTGGACATTAAAGGCACTTAAACAAAGCTCATAATCTCCTCAGTGCAGCTCAGAAATTGCACTGTCCCCAGCCAGCAACAGGTGAGACACACTTCTGCAGCCCACAGCAGCCGGCACTTGCACTCGCCATGAGGAAAGCACAGAAACAGCAATGGTGCAACACCAGCCACAGTCAGCCTCAGCCTGGGCAAACCCTGCTTTCCTTTTGCTGTGGTGGGGAAAGGAGATAGTTTAACTTCATGTATTACTTTGAGTTTTTAATCTGAATGAGCCCCTCAACAGTAAGAGCAGGTTTAGGATAACAGCTTCAGAGTGAGTTACCTCACTGTATCAGGTCTGGTGTACCACACCTGCAGGGATCTCCAGAGCTCTGCAGGAGCATCCACTACCTCTGACACCACAGAACACTCAGGATCAAGTCCATGCTACTGAACTGCTGCACACACAGCAGGAGATCTGTTTTCAAGGTGGCACATTTTCTCATCTGCTTTGTTTCTTCAGTTCAAAAACACTAACTTGAATTTTGGCAAATTTTCAGTGAAGAGCAAGACTGGCTGCTGTTGCAAAAAGAAGATGTGAGACTTGTCTCCCTGGGTACATTCCAAATATTTATATTTTGCCTTTTAAAGTCCACTTCTGTTGTCAGATACAGCCTCATTGTTCTAGCAGCAGCCAGAAATACAAGACGGCCTAGAGTTCAAAGCAAGGGAAAAATCAATGCACAGATTTCATTTTATCACACATACACAACGGTTGGCTGAATTTGCTTTTACCTAATAGCCTGCAGCCCAAATATAGTATTTACAGATTAATTCACATTTATTTTTAGATTGGCTAACTATTCATTGAACAGGGAGGAAATAATTGAGCAAAGGAGCAAGTGATTTGCATCACAGAACTGCAAATTCTGTGTTTAGATAGGGCAGGTGAGATGTTGACAGTCACTAAGTGAAGAAAAATCTGAACACAGAGTTCTTAACTGGGACAAACATTCAGCAATGAATTATAATTATCATATTATTTGTTTACAGCACTTCTGTCCCTAACTTTTACTTCTTCAGCTGATGACTCCAAAAGTGAATCAATTACTTAAGCAAAACTTAGCTTTAATATGGATGAGCTTTTTTAAAAAGAAAGTAGCTGCAGGGGACTATGGTGTCACTGAGTGCTCTTGTTTGTCACTGCTCCCCAATTCACCAGTGCAGTTCTGCCAAGATTAGCTGCACTCTTACGCTGAAGATCCCAGAGATAGCTTCGGGACCCATGTGAAAGCAAGAGTGTCAGCACTGTAAATAATCCCCAGGGGATCTTGGCTGTGGAAGGGAAGAAACTAGGTGCTGACTAAGAAGGGCTGAGACCTGGAAAGGGGATGGGTCCTTTCCCTAAGAAGGGAGGTGATTTTGGTGAAAGAAAGGGAATTCCCTTAAGATTGTGAGGTTCTCTGAAGAACATATTTTTATCTTAAATAGTCTTACCCATCGGGCTATGAACTATCCTACTGCTGACATCTAAGCTGAGAACACAGCAGCATTGCTACCATCAGCTGCACCCCAGCACAGGAAGCAGCAAATAAGTGACCATTCAGCACATCAGGTCAGCTCAAAATTCATTGCCTACGTTTCCCAAAGAAACATGACTCACATACATATTATGATCAAGAGCATCTGCAAAAAAAATGGAGGCAGATGTTTGCTAGCAGGCAAAGCACCCACTTTAGAAGCAATGAGCTCCATTGAAAAGGTGGGTCTTTGGGTTTCTGGAGGAAACAATCTTTTCTGACTACTGCTGTAACTGCAGATATGGAATTACAGTTCCAGTGTCCAACAGTTCCAGTGTCATGAAAACTAGAAAGAACATTAGAAGAAAACAATTAGTACTTTCTGTGGTTCTTTTTAAACAGAATATGCTGGGTGTTCAGAATGCTAAGTTACTACAGTGTCAGTGATCTAGAATGTAACACGGTGTTAAAATACAGAATGCTGTAACTGAACTTCTTCATTATTAGCTTGTTTGAAATACAGAAACTGTCCTTCAAGTCTAAATTCTCTGGTCACAGACACAGTAAGGCAGACAAGATATTATAATGAAAAATTCCCTTTCACTGTATAAGCACACTTAATTTTTATCTGAAGCTTTGCTCTGGTATCCCTAAGTCTGCATGTATGCTACCTATGAGATACTGAAATTCTGTAGTAAAATGCTGAAGTGAAAACCTACTGAAATGTAGATAAATCAAGTAAACCATGTGGGATTTTTTTTTTGTTTTAGTGTAACTGACATTTGTGCGAGTTTATATAATTTTATAATCTATAAATTTTTTTTCTAATATTTTTTTTTTTTTGAAACATAATACTATAAATGATGCTGCTTGCTCTCTACAGCGCTTGTACAGCCTCCACAATTTTGAGCTGTCTGAGACTTGTTCACTACCTGTTAGTGGATTTGGCTAGACTAATGCTACTTTTTCTATTCTTGCTATTAGTTTAATAAATACAATTGAGACAATACAATATTGAAATACTGGTTCTTTATGTATTTTTAAAATAGGAAGACAAAATGTAGCTGTAGCTTCAGAGCAGCCTATTTCATGGCCTTAACTAGCCCTCCTCCTTTAACCGTGCTAAGAACAGATATAGTCAGCTATATGTATTGTTATTCTTCTGCAGGTAACATAAACATTTGTCAACAGAGAAAATTGTGGAAAATAGAACTAATCATGGACAGTAGTTCTCAATTTGGTTTCAAAAAGAAACTTGCCTGATTCACTGCCTTAAACTCCATTTTCATGGGATTAATGTTATGAGGGATCAGCTTGATCCGAGCTTTATTCCTGGAAAACATCTCACACTTCTGTGAAATGAAAATCATCTTTTTCCTTGTTCAGGTCTGAGCTTGTTCTTCCCAGTGGCAGCCTTCTGTCAGAGAGCAAAAATTACGTCCAATGGAGGCATCAAAGACAGCACTCCTAGGGTATCTAGTGAAGGCAAATGCAGTTGTTTCCTTATGTCTCCTGGGAGCTCTGCATCTTACTGTAACAATGCCAATTATTTCTTCACAGAAGTACCCTTCAGTTATAAATAAAGACCAGGCTATTGGACCATTAAAAGAAAAGAACATTCCTTGCCTTATTTTGTTAAGTTTCATGAAAATCTGTGAGATTTGGTGCCTTCTACAATTGACATCCTGCAGCTTCATTAGGATTATCTGGTATTAGTTTGTAACTAAGAATGCTTTTTTCACACACTCTCTCCTCCTCTGTCAATGATGAGTGCCAGATACCTTCTCCTTCATTGCTGACTTCTCTGTCTATGGCAAATAAGTGATACAGAAATATTGCTGAGGCAGTAATACAGTAATAAGTATTTCAACTACTAGCTTCTCTATTCTTTTCTCTTCTGAAACATCACTACTACGCAACACTCAGCAGTGATTTCAAGATTATTGAAAGCAAAAGAAGATGCAAGTTACCCCTCACTTTTATAACAGCACTAACTGCTGATGAAAGTTGTGGAATCTTTGGTTTTGACGTCACAGGAGAAACTCCAAATGACACAGATGGTGTCATTTCCTGCAGGTGAAAATCTGGTGTATGTTCATCTCAAACCCACATTGGTCTGATGGGTTAACAGGCTGCTGTTTGAAGTCTTGCATTTAGTCCTCTCTCCTGATCTGTTTTTTTATTGTCTGAGTAAAGGGAGGTTTGCTTATTGGCATATCCCAGGCTCTTGAGTTTTATTCTGCATTTTACATAATAAGTTCTTTGTCCAGAAAGCAAAGAAATGTGATGACTATAGCTTTTGTTCCAATGTCTGGGCTGAGTTTTGGGCCATTAGGACTTTTAAATGGCAAGATCTTATTCCCTCAGGTTTTTTTATGTAATGGATGATAAAGGAGTTGGAAAGAAAATTTATTGCCTCTTTTTCTTAAAGGCTTTCCTTTTCATCCTTGACAGTGCTAACAGGACCTTTACTGCTGAAGCTATTGGATTTCTTTTGAGTGTCTTATTACTTGGTGTCATTAACAAGATAAGTTATCCTTTCCTAAATCTCCTCCTCCTGTTCACTTTCAAGGGTCATGTTTTTGCATGGCTTCAATGTTAATGTGGAGAAAGTTCCCACTCAGCATAGCAAAATTCTACAGGCCATCTTGGATTAAGAGTGCACTTATTGGTCATGGATCTTCACGTATCTTTTCTGTGGGTATCAGATATTACAGACAGCCAAAAAGTTCCAGTGAGCCAAAAAGAACTGGAGCCGCTTTTATGTCATGTGATACTCCTTTCTTTTACCCAGGTTTCTATCTCTCTATGTTCAGTTTGGAAACCCAGCATTGAGCCCAGTATTCACATTCCCTGTTGGGACTATTTCTGATGACTTCACGGTTTCATAATGACATTGAGCAACAGCTGACATCTATCTGCAATGGCTGCAGCCATTTCTATTTCCAGACGGGCTTTAGTCTGCTTAGTTAACAGTGATGCAGCAAATTCCTAACTCACTACCAAGAGTGAATGAAAAAGACCAGTCTTTTAAAAAGACTGGGAAAGAAAGAAAATCAGTTTTCTACTTTCTAAGGACATTGCTGCCTTCTGTGTTTACAGGGATCATCATGACTATTCAAGGAGTGAAGATATTTAGGGAAATACCAATAGGGAAATACCCATTCTCCCATGCATTAGTGTAGTAATGAGGAGTGATCACAGAGATGAAAAGGGAACAGCTATGCTGCAGGGAGATTTCAACCTTCCTGAGTCTAGGATGTAAGTGTAAGGTAAGCAGATCTGCCACTTTATTTGTGGGCAACTGAACATTGTCCTGATTAACAACAACAACAAAAAAGTCAACTTAAGAGCCTTTATAAAGGTGAGAGGATTCACACTTCGCACATATGGTAGTGACAGAGTGCAACTAAACTTTTGCCTACCCCTCTCCCTGGCTATCCCTCCTGAGCAAGGCTGGAGTAGGACCAGATGATGGCCATGGGTCAGAGCAGATAGGACACATCTCATGGTCTGGCTTCTTGCTTCCATTTGCTGTCAGCAGAGTAACTGGACTGTGCTTCATCAGTGCTCAAACACTTGCACGTACGTGGTGAAACTAAAAAGAATCCCAAAGCCCCACAGTGGTATAAAAGTCTCTCTTCCCTCAGCCTCATCTCACCCAAATGAAAATGCAGAATCTCTCAGACACAGAATTAAGATTCTCATGTTTCAGCATTTGCTTATCTTATATCACGCATTGTTCCAGTGACAGTACAAAAACATTTTAAAATCACATTTTTAACCTACTAGAACAACACCAATACAGCTTCTTCTTAGCAGCCCAGTCATGGAGATGCCAACAAATTTAATGCCCACACTTCTAAAATGCCACATTTTTGAAAGCCCTGTGTCTTCTGAAACTTGTAATAGATTTTTTTTTTCTTTTTCATTACTGTAATAATGGTTGCTTTGCTTTCAGAAGAACCAAAGCAACATAATTCAAATGGATGGAAATATACAGACTGAGACTTTCAAAGTGGCCTACAGAAGACAGGCATATCTCTTCCATTGCTCTCAATACAGTCTGGATGCTTCCATCTTTAAAAGGATTTTCATATCACAACAGCATCTTGCTATTTGGAATGCTGGGAGAAGACATAAGCAATGAGAAAAAGGAAAGGTATTTTATGTTTTAGATTTTCCTAAATCATAAATTTTCCTAAATCAATAGCAATGACAAGATGATCAACTTCGATTTATCATTAGCATGCAAAACAGAAAAAATGAACAGATCAGCTGTCCTGTGAACAACAATACAAGGGCATTAGCAAACTCTTCCAAATTTTGTTTAACATACATATTTGAATGAATTTCTTTATGAAACTAAATATACATTGTCTTCTCTCATTATGTTTTTTTCATTCTATTGAGCAACCTCCATCCCTGAGCTGATCCTTCTTCTGTCCCTTTCCCCGCCCCCTGCTCATTCTGCTGGAGCAGAAAATGAACAGAGCTCCATTTGTTCACCAGTGCCAGCAGCAGAAGCAGAGGCAGCAATGTCAGCCCTGCAGAAGCAGCCCCCTGCCTCTGTGTCCCTGGCTGAGGGGACACCTTCCATTTTTGGGAATCATTCCTATGAGAGAAGAGGGTTTGTGAAGGTCTCAAGTAAGCAATGACCCATTTTAAAGAAGGTAGAAATATTGAAAAACAAATATTTTAGAACCACAGCATATTCAGATTAAGAAATTTACTACCTTCCCTTCACAAAGGGAGTGGAAAGTACTTGCAGGGGTGTAGGCTTCAGTCCTTGTGGTGCTCCAGGCACACCTGCAATAGCATGACTTTCATGAATGCAATCTTAAAAACAAGTTGTTCAGCTTTCCTGACCCTGCTCGTTCCAGAGTCTCATCCCTCTGGTAAGCTGTGAGCCTTCCTCATTTCCAGTTTAAAAGCACTCATTGTCTGTTCACAGACATATACTGCTACTCAATTTCCTCTTGTTTGCAGGTAGGCTACCATCTTCCCATGAGAAAACATGATCCCATCTTCCTCACAGACAAACACCTTAAGCACGCTCTACCTTTCTTTGCTGGGCTACAGAAACCAAAACCTTTCAGTTTTACCTCCTCAGATAAGATGATGAAAAAAATAATAAAAAAATAATAGCTGAGATGTCTTTTACCTAATCTTTTAAACAAGTTTGAACTGACCTGCCTCAAGTATGTATGGCCATAACTGTGCAAAGTATCCTAGGTGAAATCTCACTTAGAGCATGCATTACCTCTACTGGGGGACAGGTCATCAGATAAATCCTCCAAGACCTTCTATCTTCTGATCTTTATGTTACCCTCATAACTCTTCTTTCCCAGAAAACAGGAGCCCTTTGTGGTTGTACTTTAGGCAGCTTGCAATGACTAGATAGGGAAACATCCATGTGTATTCATTAGAAGAGAACCCTGCTCCAGCAACACTACAGGTTTGTAATATGAACTTTTAAGAGAGCTAGGCAAGCCAAAACCTATATGCTACTGAAGCTGTTATTTCACTAACTTGTTTATTCAGAATACTTTCTCATAGTTTCATGTTTTGAGTCCTCCTATCATAGAGTTGTCCTCCATGCTTCTGCTTCATATTTTTCTTCATTATCAGCCTTTGTAGAAACACTATCAGCAATATCTGTAAGGTAGGGAGATTTTCAGAAAGAGTCTTAAGATCAATGTTGGCTCAGCACAAGTTTAATTTAGAACATGTGATGTGTCTGACTCACACTGTGCTATTCATGCCATCCATCCCTAATTTGGAACAAGCCTAGTAGTTTAGTTATGACCTGAAAATGTCTGAGCACAAATTATAGATGGCATTTTAAAAATATTTATAATGTTAAAAATGGTCATGAACATCAAAGTCCCCCAAGGAATGCACAGGTTCATAATGGGGACGTTTCTGTCTGAAGCCTACAGCGAGCACCTTCACAACACCTGGATCTCTCTGCACGTTACATTCATGCCCACATACAACTGACTGAACTTCACATGCTTCTCCCAGGTTTCCTTCAAGGATTGTCTTTGAAAGAATACACCAAAGAACAGAAATACTCTCTGATCCAAAAGGCGCTTTGTTGAGATCAGATTCTCTCAGCACTCAACATCTTTATCTCTGGTCATGCAGGTAAGAAAACGTTCCTGGTCAGCCACAGCAATAAGACCTAACAGCAGGACGAAGAGGCACGTGGAGAATGCAGGCAATGTTATTCTTGTCTGTGATCCAGAAATTGGCTTTAAGACTTAGTGAGAATAATCACTCTGACCTTGGTTTGTAGGTTCTTTGAAAAAAGCCACCAAGGAGGACACCAGGCATTTATCATGTGCCATGAGACATCAGCATGTAGGGACAAAAATTTCACTGCTTCTCCTACATGGCATCATGCTGAGCAGGAATTCAGAACAGGCCACCTGGGTGAGGACAAGAGAGAGCCATGGTCATGTGGTGAAGTAGTCACAGCCGTGCCTTGCCAGCACTGTGACATCCCAGTCCTAGAGAAAAAGTATATGAACCAGGCTGACCTAGACCTGGCTCTGACATGGTGGGATGGGAAAGGAGGAACACATACAGCCTTGCCAGAACTGCATGTCTGATGGAAGAAGCAGCAAGCACGGACCCTTTGCTAGATAAAAGTCTTGCAGCTTTACAAAGCTCCCATTCTTCATTTGAAGTCTGGCTGTCTCACATGAGATAAATACCTGTACATCAGCTGAAGTGGGGCCTACATTTAAAGCCCACAAATATAAAGTAGATTTCTAATTAAGCATTTCTTTTCCTGAACCAGGCCTCTTTTTGCAAGGAAGGAATCTGTTGGGGGCAGACAGTGGGCACCTTGCTGCCGTGCTTACTGTGGACTGGTTGTCTGTAAACAGCAATGGGATGTGCCATGGAGGCAGCCTGTAGACAGGCATAGAAAAGGAGAAGCAGAGGAGACAGAAGAAGAGCAGGTCTTTGAAGCTTACAGACTACTGTGGACTAAAAAAAGGGCAGTAAATAGGAGGCAGGATGACAAGGTGGAAGGAAGGACAGGAACTATCCAGGGCCACCAAGCAGATCAGTCCATGGGAGGCCCCAGCCAAGGGCTGAAACCAAAAAAATCCCATCTCAAATAAGTATGTAAAAACAAAGTGCCAAGAACAGACATTAAAAGATGAGATTGATGATGCTTGATCCTTCAGGGTTCAGCTTGGCAGGCTGCAGATGCCAGACTGTTGGTTATGGTGCTGCATCACTGCACTGCCACAGAAGGATTCAGTGGAAGACAAAAAAAGGATTGAATTGAGGGCAGCTCCCTATTTTTATATCCTGTTTTTTTCTCAATGGTTGTTCTCTTTCTTTCACAAAGGAATTGCAAAACAAAGGGATATACACAGAAGATTTGAGATTATAGTATCTTATCTGGCTGAAACAGAAAGAAGGAAAGTGTAGAGGTATTTGATTCTAAATGTCAAGAGATTATAGAGACACTATTCTTCATGGAAAGCAAACAAGGGACAGTCATGCTTGCAGTTGCCTTTGAAACCAACTCCCAGAAGTTGCAATAGTAACCTCTTGCAAAACAGCTACTAATCCATTCTTGTAATTGTTCCAACCTCTCTCTGCATCCCTCATCCCTATATTGTGTCAAAAGCAAAGGAGAACAGTGCTTATTCCCTAATGCTGAGTGTTAAGAGTGAAAAAACCAAAACAACAAACTTAAGTATTCTTTGTTCTGGCCACAGACAGAACCACTTCCCTGTCCAGCCAATTTGCTTATTTCTTGTCATAGCACTCCATACTCTCCCATACTCTAGATATCTCAAGAGACTGTATTCATATCTAATGGTTTCATGTGCTGCTGCTGTTCTCTGTTCTTGAAAAAAGGTCAAGGATATTAGTGAGTCATATTTTTTCCTCTATTTATTTCTACAGTTAAGTGTAGGTTATCTTTTATCACCAGCTGGACAAGTATTGATTTAACATTATTCTCAGTGTTGGTCTCAATACAGAACCTGACGGCCTTCTCATTAAGCTAAACTTGCACTGGCATGCCTCCTTTGTCTACTTTAGACTTCCAGCAGAATGACAGGTAAAAGTTTATAGTTTGTTACTTAGCAAGATATTAGTGATGAAATTATGGCCCCACTGTTGCTTTGACTGGAGCATTCCAGCCCTTCCAATGCAGTGAAAAGCTTCCATGACCCAGGACTTCTGGGATGTGGTGGTAAAAAGCCAAGGATGTCAGGCCTTTCCCTTTCAGACAGCTTGATGTAAATACTTCTTACCACTTGTTTCCCCTTCCAAATATCTGGATGCACATAGAATACAACAGACCCACATCTGCAGATTACTGCAAGCATGACAAAACCCTATGTCTTGGGTTGCAATGCAAGATGAAACCAAAAGTATGTATTCTATTACCATCTATTAAAACAAGGTGCAGCAGTGTCCTTTATCTCTTCCATGACCCATCTTCCCTCCAGGGGGATATCCTCTGTTAATGGGCCATTGAGTCTCACTGCATGACAGATAAAATTACATCATCCCATTGTGAGATGCTCCACCCAGGGGGAGGAGCCAGGCATTTCCACCTGGATATAATCTGAAACTCAGACAACACCACAGCCAGCTTTTCTCCACTGGATTCCCAGAGGAAGTCTACCAATATACACCCTTCTACAGGATCATTGCTTCAACAGAACCACATCTGGCAGTCCAGGAGGACTGCAGCCACCATTTAATCAGACTGCTACCAACACCCTGACCAACAGGGTGTCAGGTTGTATTCTGACTCTGTCAGTGTTGGCTTTTTTGTATTACTGCATTTTTATTTTAATTATCCTAGTAAAGAACTTTTATTCCTATTCTCATGTCTTTGTCTGAGAGCCCCTTGATTTCAAGATTATAATAATTTGGAATGGAATGGTAACATTTTTTCCATTTTAAGGGAGGTTCCTGCCTTCCCTAGCAGACACCTGTCTTTTCAAACCAAGACACCCTTAGAGCTCAAAGTCACAAATATGTAACTTCACATGAGGTTTCCCTGGCAAAGTCCTGAGGCAATGATTGTGCCTTCGTTAGCTATTTTCTCCTCAGTGATGCAACCACCCACAAAGTGGTAGGAGCTTGCAGCTGACAAAAATGGATGCTGTGATTTGGAAAAGCTAGCCCACAGGAACACTAGCCTTTTCTGGACAGCAACTCAAAGCTCACCGACAGGTCAAGCCTAGAATAAGAAAATGTCAAGCAGGATACCTGCTGTGATTTATCATGAGTTTACTTAAAGAGAGAAACACCGGCCTCTGCACAGTATTAACAGAAAAAATCCATGCTACTTTTTATGAGATCCAGAAGGCACTGCTGATGAAAGCTCTTCTCAAGACTATTACAATGTTGGAGCATGTCCTAACCAGCAGACCATTGACGGCATCTCAGAAAGCTCATATAGGAACAAGACTCTGAATGCTGAAAGGTCGTCATGCTTTCATGCTTTGAAATAAAACACTCTGAAGCAAAATGACTGCCCACGAGTATATAAAGAACAGTGGTGCAGAGAACAGGACTGCTCTCAAGGTCACATTTTGAAAAGATAAAATCCATGTGAAAAATCATGGATTGAAAAATGAAACAGCATTTGCACATGCAACATGTACCCAGAGATGGCTCAAACTATTAGCCACAAATCAGGTACATGAGCAGTTACAGCCCATCTCCTTATTTCCTTGACTATTTATTTAGTCCTGTATATAAGCCAGTAGTAAGACAGTATTTTAGCACCACTTGGTGTATAATTCTCCAATAAAGGCAGTCTCCTGTTCACAACATACTCTGTACATGTGCATGTGTGCCTTAAAGAAACATGTGAAAAATGTCTATACCTGGGTCAAAGAAAAAGCTTTTGGTGGATGACTGCCTTTGGTGCTTTAATGTGCTGAAAAATGTTGTGTAGTTTGGATTTTCTTCCTCTTTTAAAGTGAATGCTTAAAATTGCAAAATTATGATGACCCAACATAACTACAGGGGAAGCTGACAGTGCTCTCACACTAAATTTGGAGGCCCACATTACCAGTTGGTATGTGCTACTAAGTGCAGAGAAAAATGACCAGAGATGTCAGGTACATCACCTGGCATTTTCACTTCTGTTGGGCAGAGTTGGTGGCTGGTTTGAGCTCACCTTCTTAGCTGGCCTCTTGGGCTGAGCGGGTTGCAAATAATTCTAACGTTCAAAGTCATCTCCACAAATGCCACAGTGGAGGAGGAAATGGAATCAGTCCATTGACTGATGGAACAAATTACCCAAGCCAGTAGCAGGATGAGGGCAAAATGGTTGGGCTCTCTGGTAGGAATCAGGAAGAGGTGCTGCACTGCAGCTCCAGCCTGGTAGCAAAGCCACAGACATGTCTGTGTAATTAATACACTCCAGCACCCATGGGACAACCAAGCAAAGGACCAGAAGAACTGAACTGGAAAGGCAGTAAGAAAGGGTAAGTGACAAAGGTCAAGAAAGGGTGCAGGGCTGTGGGCATACACCGTATGGGACCACATGACTGAAACCTCCCCTGTCCTTGCCAACACTTGTCTTACAACACCTAATGTCTTAAAAAAACTCAGCAAGCCTCCAGCTAAAATGCAGAGTTAAGATCTCCCTTACTTCCACACTGAGGACATCTCAACACTCTACTTCTCTCATACTGGAAAGGTTACTGCATTTTGATAAGCTCATTTTGTTTGGATTTTTTCCCCTCACCTCTGCCAGGGAGACCCTAACACAGTGTATTTATTGCTCACTCGGGTAGCAAAGGGCACAATGCCTCCAGTGAATGCTAAATGCTAAATGGAACAATGCTAAAAGGAACAAAACAAAGATTCACAGTCAATACTTCTACTAGTTAGGTAGCTCTGGTTTCTCCCCCTTCAGATCTCTGCACACTGAATCTGGGAGGCTGCATGTGAAAAACAGGGCGCTGTGAGAAAACTGCATCACGGCTTCCAGTTATTAATAAAAGAAATTCCTCACCTCTGAGTTGCAGGTTTTTTACACTTTACCTTAGTAAGGGCCCATAACTACAGTACCCTTCTAAAGTGCACTGAATGCCTTTGCGGAGGATGTGGTTCTCAAGCTCAGGAAATGTGGTCTTCAGGTTTGACCCACTATGTACACCACTTTACAGTGATCACAACACACTTTTTTTTCAGCCAATGTAAAACACCACCACCACCTAATGCTGCCTAAAGGTCAGCACTCTTTGTGCCACATTTTAGAAGGAAATAAAGTGTGAGAGGGAAAAATTTCTGCTTTTTAATTGGAAAATAATCTGGAAATCTTTTCAGTTTGAACTGTTTACCACCCCAATCTTTCTCACCAGTGCTGCTCACATTCTTCTCCACAGCAGTGACCTAGCCAACCTTGTTTCCCCTCTTCTCTCCTCCATGACCACACCACAGTTCATACAACTGCAGATGGTTATCAAACTCCCTTTTCTGTCCAAGCTATAAATGCTTCACTTCTATAATCTTTCCTCTTGCGTAACTGACATTTTTTTCCCCTCTCAACAGAACCAAAAATGTGAAGTGTCTTCCCACCCCGTGATGCTGCTAACAATTCATTTTCTTTCCAAATGGCCTAGAGGTTTTTTTAATTGGTAAGATGCTGACAGAGGAAATGGCAATGAGGAACTTGTTCAAGTATCTGTTTTCCATCTGCAGGACAGCAGACTTGAGATCAAAGGCTGCCAAATTCTAGGAGCACACTGGTATGCTGTGGCAAGGAAAGCCTTTGCCTTGAGGAGCAAAGATGCCAGGGATGGATCAGAGGCTACCTCACCTTAACTACCATAACTACAAGAAGAGCAGCTACTGTATACTAACACAGATGTTACAAAAATAAGATATTGGTCACTGGTATGCAGCAGAAGGCAGGAGGGGTGAGTAGGGAGTGAACAGGAAAAAGAGCCCAATGAAATCTAGACATAAATGCTGCATTTTCAGGAAAGTAGATGTCAAACACCATCTTTTAAAAAACAAGGGAAGAACATTGTGTGATGTGGTTGCACCCGTTATATGTACACAAGCTGCACATCTGACTTGATGAAGGAAAAAAATCAGTCCTGGCTGACAGGCACTGCTGCATTCTACAGCCAGTGATAATCATGCCAGCACATTAAAGCTTGGGTGCAGCCTGCATCTGACTTCATTCACTAATTTAAATGCAAAACACAGGTAAGAAGGCTAGAAGAGAGACCCTCTCCCTCCCAGCCAAACCTTTCAAATGTATTTGTCAGCAAACAGACTGGCACATATTTTGGTTCAGTGAGCTTTCAACTCCACAGAACCCTGTACCTTAGGGAATGTTTACAAGGAGTTGGAAACAAGTAATGAAGAAATATAAGACCATCTATGCTCTCCAGCTTCTATGTACGTGAATTTTCTCTGTTCTCCACTGAAGATTTTCTGGGCTGTAAAAATTGAAAAGGGTTGAAAAAAAACTGCCTTAACAATGCAAAAATACTATGTGAAGCAAAACACTTGAAAATAAGTACTGTCTTGCAGTTTATTCACTTCCCACGCTAACAGCTGAACTCTTGCTGAACCACTACATCAGTAAAGCCAACTGGATGTGTTGGGCAACACTGACCACCCTTTCTCCAACAGTAATACTCCAGCCAAAACAGGAACAGTGAATTTTTTGCATCATCTTTTGGAAAATAATTAAAATGGCACTTGAGATTTTATGCCCTTGTGGCACTTATTTTTCAACAAACTGCTCCTTACTCTCCAGTATTTTTCCTTTGTCCTTTTTTGAAATGCTTTTGCAAAGGCTGTGGAAAACAACTGTGCTATTGCAAGTAACATTTCTCTACTTCAGCCCTCTTTGGAACAAAATGCATATTTACACCTGGAATTATTCTCAGTTAATGTTTCACACAGGATCTTTTATTCTGCATTACATTGGGAGGGAACTCAACAAGAAAGAGTGCACATATAGAAAAACTCTGCAGTAAGGCAGTGACATCCTGCGGAAAATCTGAAAGAGAGGAGATACCAAAAAGGAGACAGAACATGGGAAAAATGCAGAGCTTTGCTGTTTTGGACACTGAAGTGCACAGGTCATTTACATCTCCTATGGTGGTTCTTTTTAATTCTCTATCTAATGGTTATCTGAAAATACAGTGGTGGTGTCTAAAACCATAGCTAGAGCAATATCATGCCAGTAGAAAATCAAGCGAGCAGAAAGAAGTGCAATCTGATGATCTAATTGCATATTAACATTCCTGCTTCCCTCACCCCAAAATCCATAGATTTCCAAGTACAAAGAGCATGAGTTAGAAATGGCTAATTAAATTAGCTTGTTAAAATATAAGATTACAAAATTCCCATATTTTTTAAAGAAACACATGTTCTGATATGTCATTTAAACTGGAATTGAGCTCAGCAGTAATATCTGTTATTTAAAAACATCACAGATTTCTCAAAGTAGCTGCAAAGCAAAATCTGTTTGGAATTGCTCAGTTTTATGCATGGAGTTTTCTGCATGAGCTGGCAGATATATTTAAATTTCTATTTATACAGCAACTTACATCCATGTTTTACAAATATTAATGAATGTACTTTGTAACTGCCTTGTGAAACACATCACTATTTTAGAACTGACGAAACGCACACAAAGAGAAATGTCTTGTCTAGAATCAAGATAGGAACAGACACAATCTGCACTTTCAGAGCTGGAGCCTTGAGTGTATGCCTTCTTTGAATATAAAAAGACACTTTATCTTTAGTCATAAGATTGGCCATGTCTTATAAGCCTTTGTATACAACCAAGTTCTTCAGGCAGCAGCAAAATGAGGAATGATTAAAAAGAAATCAGTTCAGACCAAAGCAATGTGAAAAGAAATCAGCTTTCTTGGTTTTGGAAAAAGGTAGCAAAAAGAAATAAATAAGAAAAGCCCCGAAACAAAGCAAATGGTCAGTTCACTTCATGATCAAAAGTTTTACTTCAGGGATTTCTCATGATGCATAATACAGTGGTTCAAACACCTTTTAAAATTTCAGTTTTAAACACATTTTAAAATTAGACTTGGGAAATTTTCAACTCCTGTCTTAGTTCTCTAGATTTTCACTGGCATAGGGAGGAGAAGCCAACTTCCCTATCTCTGAAATAAGCATGAGAAGTATTTGGTTACCCCATGCACCTTTTTTCAGTGGATATCCAATGAAATCATGACTGGAGTATCTCCAGTCAGGGCCCTCCAGCCTAGAAACTGGGACTGCTTGGCAAAGTTTTAAATGTTCCTTGTCTCCCACTGCATGAGTTAGTCTTCTGGTAGGGAAAATAATTTCCACCCCACAGACCACAAAGTTTTATTTTCCAGCAACCTGGTGGGCAAATATCACTTGAACTTACAGTTTTGAGATTAATTAAATAACTTCATTAAAAAGTGTCTGGTTGGTGCTGCATGGAGTTGTTTTCCCCCCCCCACTCCTTCCAGCCTGCCCTGGAAATAAGCTTGCTCTATAGACAGCAAGTTCCTCCAGACATGCTTAATGGTTATCATCAAAGACAAAACCTGCCCGTTCCTAAAAGTGAAGCATAAGAAAGCACAAAGAAGTCACTAGAGCCAAGCTTGACACAGCCAAGGGAGGGGGGAGGCAGCGAACTGGATGGTTTTGTGAAGGAAGGAGAGAGCAGGATAAAAAAAAAAGGGAAGCTACTGACAAATGAAGCAAAACAGGTCCTAGCTCAAGATTATGGATTTTGCACTATGGCAACATGGAGCACTGCAGGGAATGGACACCTCATTAGTAGTGCATTTTCATTTCTAGTACCATGTGAAATCTCCAGTGGTGATAGCCCCAGTGCTCTTTATAACCTGTTTATTTTGTATAGATATTGGTTTAGCTGCCAGGAATAAGTCTTTGTCACCTTTAAGAACATTAGCGCTTTATTGAGATTTGGCTTTTATCTGCAAATGTTTTATGAGATCTTTGACTTCTTCCCAGATCTCAGCATGCACTGCTTGCTGTGAAATGCCAGCAAACGCTCTGCGTGAGTGGCGAATGCAATGCCTGGTGTGTAACACCCGCTGCACTAACACAGACATATAAGCCTAATTAATCTCTTGGGCAGTCTCAAGAGCTGTCCACGTGGTCTAGAGCCCACCTAGCACTGGTGTGAAAACTCCCAGTGCTTGGCAGGTGAGCATTTAGGAGCCAGGGCCGGAGGGCTCAGGCTGGAATGCATAGGGAAGGAAAGCTGCACTGCTTACAAACAAGTCTCTGGAAACAGCACTGAGGTAAATATCCTGAAAGTTGCTACTTCAGGTGTGTGGTTTTGGTTTTTAATCCTTCAAAGAGGATCTCACCTGGATTTGCTCACTCTAAACATGAAAGTTAGATATATTTCAGTGGTCATTCCTAGTTATTTCCCTGACTATTTGTCTTGTGAATTCTGCAAGAGAAACTACTTGAAAATAATGACATGGAAAATAATAACAACAGAAACAAATTTCTGTTGATAATATACTCTGTATGTTTCCTTCTTCAACATAATTTTATCTAAATTTAATTTTAAATGCTGTGTAGTTCATATTCATTTAAAATAAATAGGACATTTCCATCACCCTACCCTATTAGTAATGTGGTTGTGGCAATAACATACAGTCATGTTGCACACCAATTATAGGACGCTGCTAGCTTCCTTGTTTATATGGTACTAAAGTCCTACACAATTTAAACGAGTCCCTGACCTCTTACAATATCAATAGCAGCAGTACTTTGCACTCATACAGCACCTTTCATCTCAGAGTGCTTCTGACACATAAATTTTCATTACATCTACATACAGGTAGGTGTCTAGGCACACTTCAAAGGCAGGGAAACTGTGCCACGGAAAGGTTACACAACTTGGCACAAATCCCTGGTGAACAGCTGGGAATGTGAACTCTCCCATTACTTGTTTTGAATGTCCAGACAATAATACTTACCCCAAACCAAGCTTCATAAGGCATTAATCAAAATGCTTAACCCCCTACCCAGTTTGCAAATGGCATGGGCAGACAATAAGCTCACTAATTCTTTTTGATACATTATTCATGACTTGTTCTCCTTTTCTGGCAACTTTCTTTTTTTAAGTTAAAAAAATACCAAAAAAAGCAGTTAAAAAAAAAAAAAAAAAAGACCAAAAAACCCCAATCAAATACAAGAAAAAACCAGCAAGTACTGCAAAATAATTTGGAATCCAAAACACTTAGCATTTTCTTTATGGCTCGTCCATTGGATCCCGAGCACTGCAACATGGGTAATGTATGGCAAGTTCTCTGCAGGGACCAGAGCACCTGAGTGACCTTTGGAGAAAGAGGCAGCAGGGCCATGCTTGCTCGGTTTTAGTTTCCAAGTGTCCACAAGCCACTGAACACCGTGTCTGCATACATAAGTTATGTTGGCATGCTAAACTGCCCGGCCAACAGCAACTGACAGCAACACAAACTAAGGATGCAGGGGCTGGCTACACGATAACTACAAAGCTTCAAAAAAAACAAACAAACAAAAAAACCCTCCTACAGTTCCCATTGATAATTAAGGGTCTACTGCAAACAGGCCTTGAGACTACTGCTCCCTGCCTGGTTTGGCCAACCCATGAGGCTCAGAAAGTTACCAGCCACCCTTGCAAACTGCATTTAGCACTGCCTAAGTTTGAGTCCACACTTCTGACAAAGTTTGTGAATTCATGCATACCTCAGCTTTCCCCCTCTGTAAAAATGCTGATGCAAATGCACACTTACGTTACAAGTCAGGGCACCAGAATGTATGTGAGCAGCTCTGAAACTGTGTTAAAATGAAAACTGACGTGGGTGGTGATGGATTTCTGAGCCTACAGGGTAGCAATGTTGTTTTTTGCTGGTTGAGTTGTTTGAGGCTGTGTTGCTCTCCATCACATAGGAGGCATTTATTTATTTATTTATAAGCAAGTACATCCAACACTTTCCAAGAGAGACAGAATTTTAAATGCAAACTTTGCTCTCCAATGACTGAGCTCTACATACAACAGTAATTATTGTGAATCTCAGGGTAAGATGTTGAGTTGAAAGCTCCTCTCAATGGCAGAATAAAAGAGACCATCTCTCTTCTGGCGGTGTTAAACTCTCGGGATGGAAAATGCTCTGTTGTGTATACTTGTGTTTGCATGCATATACCTGGAGAAAAAAAAATACATAGAGATGCGTGCACATGAACACACACATTACTGACACACAGAGACACAGATTTGAGTGGAGAAGGAACATTTAGCCAAAATATTTGAGACTATTTTCCTGAAGGCTGTACTCTTAGTAAGAAAGGTGTTTAATTTCATAAAAGCCATGTAGCATTGTAAATAAACTGGAAATGGGTTGCAGAAGGGAATCAAGAAAATAAGTAAGTTAGAAATGATTTACCTTTCTAATATTCTGGTAATTTTAAATTTACTACCTGCTCATGCATCAGGACTACTTTTTTTAGTAGAGGAAAAAGAATCAGGTGTTTGTCTGAGAGACTTTATGAGGGGAAGAAATGAGGTCAGCTCACTAGATTGGAGTAACTCTGTAATATAACCTTGTCCTAGGGCATTGTTGGATTAGAGTCCAGGGTCTACAGAAGGCTCCTCACTGGCTGTAGCAGTTCTGGAAGTGACTTAAAGAGATGAGCTCGTTAACAGTTATTTAGCACTGCACCAGCATATTTTACTTCCTGTAAACTAAACAGACTTGCCATACCAAACATCTTATATGGAGAAATGGGACAGCTTTAACCTATGTTCTGCAAACAATCTTTAACCTTACTGTAAATTTCCCTTACATAGCAAGAAACCTAGAGGCATCTGCATACCAAGGATCTGATAATTTTCTGGTGATGTTTGCTATTGACTACAACTACTCAACACCCAGAAAAGCTTCTCAAGGTAATAGGAAAAAAAAAAAGATGTGATTCTCCTTGTTTCTCACTTTTCAATCTGAGATCTAGTAGTATCAGGTTTTGCTAAGAAGACTCTGCTTTGAACACTCTACTTCCAAATACTCTCCCCACTTGAGGGAGAGGTGTATGAATTAAAAAGGTTTATGACTTACAGAATTTCCTATTCATCTCTTCTTTCCTGGTCAGGCAAGGTCCTTTCTCTCCCTAATTTTTTACAGTAATTTCTTACTTCTGACCTGCAGTTCTCCTGTCTCTTTTACAGAATTGTCCAGGGCAAGTAACATTCCTTCATGCAAATTTTACTTCCCTTACCATTGTTATAGATCTGTGTTATCTGCAGGATACATTCAAAGGAGGGGGTACTGCAGCCTCTGCAGAGCTATCTCTTGGCACACTCATTCTTTGTTGCTTCCATTCATCCCTAACATCAAAATTATTACATTTTTTGAAAATGTAAAGCAGAAAGGTGACTGGCTCAGCAAGTCAATGTACTTTCAACCTCCAAAGTCCAACAGTAATGCCATACATGTGCAAAAAGTAACTTCATGTATTACATAGAGGAAAATAAAATCACTGTTCTTCTGTCTGTAAGACGAACCCTTTAGACCTGGAGTAGCTTGTCTCTGCTTCAGTTTCCTGACTTCCATGTAGGTAAGGCTGATACAAAAACTGTATTTCCAGTTTCTGTTCTTGAGAGAAGCTAGACTTCTAGCAGGCTGGATTCCTCCCTTTTCAATTAAATATCTCCCTAGGCAGCCATATGAGACAAGGGATAGCCCCAACTCTCCTGAAGGGACAATTCTATGACTTGGCTATCAAACAAAGCACATTCTTGAAGATATTTTTGTCCCTAACATTGTCAAAGTTGCTTAAGTGTTTACATGCATCATTCACAGATCAACATCCCTCCTATGTCACCGGTACCCAGACAGACAGAAGGACCGTTGCTTAATATAAAACTATTTGCAAGTTTTTGAAATCCTGGTTCAGAGCACACTGAAGCCAAGGGGATGTTTTTTTATAGGCTGACATTTATCTTGAATCGAACTGACCTTGTATGAAGCAAACTGTATGAATGCACCTGTCATACTCAGTTTGCTAAGTGCACTGCTTTCAATTTAACTTCTGCCGTATGTTATTAACATGGCATAGTTATTAGCATTTAAATCTCCTTTTCCTTTGTAATTTCTATACTTAGATTTCCCTTCCCTCTCCTCCCTCCCCCCCCAGTATGTTTTAAAGAGTACTGACTTAGTAGGAAAGCATGTAGTTGTTAGACAAGGATGGAATTGTATTTTTTAGTATTGCAGTTTATTTAAAGGACTAGGAATCAAAATGTGATTGACACAGCCATGACAAACATATGATTAATGTTAGCTGTTTTTTCCCACTGTAGTATTTTTGCTTTCACTTTTTCATTACAAATGCTTTAAAGTATCCACTAATTTTCCGGTATCTTCGGTCAAGAAGCACAGGAGCAAATGTCTATTCTTCTTAGCCTCACCGAGTGACTTAGGACAAGGCTAAAGCTATTTGGGGTGCAATGCTGCCCAGCTTAACACTTGTGAGTAAGTAGTAGTGCATACCTTGCTACTAAAAATGCAATGACAGGTCCTATACAGTGCTGCCTAACGCAAGACCTAACACGGGGCCTGGACTGTCATAGATCCCGAAACGTGAGAGCAGAAGAGGTGCCCCAGTGCAGTGACAAACGAGCACCAGCTCGGGCAGGGGAGTGGGTACGTCAAGCACTGAACGTGTTCTCGGTGCAAACGCAGCAAGCGGGGACTGGGAGGACGAACTGGGATGGCTGCATGTCAGGGAGAGATAGGCTGACGGTGGGTTCGGATACACCGGGCTGTCTTCTCGGCGCCCGTGGCAGGGGACAGCCTTAGGACACCAACACCGCCACAGAACTGCAGCAGCGCTGAGGCGCACAGAACATCGGCGGGGGCAGGGGTTCAGCCGGAGATCCACCTGCCCGAAGCCCCGCCGGGAAGTCGCCCCCTCCCCGAGGGGGTGCGGAGCGGCTCCCCGCGGGATGCCGCGGCGGGGGCTCTCGGCGGCGGGGCCCGAACGGCTGCGGCAGCGGCGGCGCCGCGGGGCGGGGGGGCGGCGGCTCCCCTTCGGCAGCGGGCGGCGGCAGCCGGGCCGCCCGCCCCGCGCCCCGCTCCAGCCGCCGCCGAGCCGCGCTGCACTGCGCTAGGGGCTGCTGCACCTGAGCGGCCGTGTCAGCGCGGGGATAAACCACTGCCAGCCCCCGGCCAACGCATTATGTAATTTCAGATTATATAATCCTGAAATGCGAGGGGGAAAAATTCCCCAAAACAACCCAAGCCCTACCGTCCTTCCCCGGGCATCTCCTGGGGGTGCGGGGCAGCCCGTGCTCTCGGGCGGCCGCCGGGGCAGCCCGCTGCCCCCACCGGCCCAGGGGCCGCAGTCCCCGCCCGGCGCGATGAGCCGGGGCAGGACGGCGGGGCACGGCTCGGTACGGCCGGCTCTCCGTGCCGTCCCTTCCCTTCCCGGCGAAGCCGCCGACCGCGACAGCCCCGCGCTGCAGGAGGGCGGGCGGGGGAGGTCGCTCCCCGGAGAGGCGCTGCCTTACCTGCTCCCCGAAGTCGATGGCGATGTTGGTGATGCCGAGAGGGACCAGGAACCGGATCAGGGGCCAGTAGTTAGTGAGAGCTGGAAATTTCACCATAGTCCCAGCTGCGCGGTGACCCGCGGCGCATCTGCCGCGGCAGGAGGAAGGGGGGGAAGGATGAAAGGGCACCGGAGGAGGGTGCGTGCGTGTCCCTGTGCGTGTGTGCGGGCGGGGAGGGGGTGGGGGGGAGATAAGGGCGAGGGAGAGGAGCAGCAGAGCCCCCTAAAAATAAAGAGCCGGGGAGCGGGCGGGGGGCCGGTCCGGTCCCTCCCTGCCCGGCGCGGCGCTGGCTGGGCGGCGGGGCGCGCTGTGCTGCCGCCTTAGCAGGAGACCCGAGAGATCAAGTCCATCCCCGCCGCCCTCCTCCTACACAACAATGATCCGCCGCCGCTGCCGCCGCCGCCGCCGCTGCCGGAAAAAAAAAGAGGAGGGACACCGCCGCCAGCCACTCGTGCGGGCAGCGCTGCCATCCTCGGGGCGCGGGGGCCAGGGGAAGGGCCGGGCCGGGCCGGCCCCCCCCCCTCGCCTGACGCTCGCCGGCGGCGGGGCGACGGCCGCGGCGCCGCGCAGGAAAACACCGCCCTCCTCCTCCTCCTCCTCCTCCTCCTCCTCCTCCGCCCCCTCCTACCCCTCCCCGCCGCGGGGACGGCGCAGGCCGCGGTGCGGTGCGGTGCGGCTGCCGGCGGAGGTGGCGGTGCGGGGCTGTAGTGCAGGGCTCTGTCGCGGGGCTCTGTCGCGGGGCTCTGCCGCTCCGGGCTGCGCGGGCCGGCGGAGCACGTGGGTTTGACACACGCTCGCAGACGGGCGGCGGCCGCGGGGGAAAGAGCGGCACCGAGCGGCTCCTCCCGACGCCGGAGCGGCCGCGCTGCGCCCCCCGCCCGCGGCCGTGTCGGGGCCGGGCCGCCCTCGGCACCTGTCCCCACCTTTCGCCCCGCCGGGGCCCGATGGGCGCCCTGCGCTTCCCCCGTCTGCGTGCCCGTCGCCCTCGTGCAGCCGGGGCAGGGGAAGGCGTTCCCTGGCCGTGGGCTTGGGGCCTCGGGCAGGGGCACTCGTGCAGCTGCGGGAAAGGTGGGGGGTCCTGGACGAGGTGTCAACCAGGGTGTCTGACCCACAGCTCTTCTGGTCAAAAACCTGAAATAAATAAATAAACCCTGAACGTTTAGCAATGTAAGGTCTCCAAGAGCTCTGCCCGAGCTCTAGGGAAGGGAACGTGCTCGTGGCCCGAGGGAGCTCGCAGGAAGGCCCTCACGGCTGGGCACTGGCTGCCTTCTGGGCCGGGGCCCTGGCAAACCTCGAGGTTTTGCCAGCCCAAGGCGGGGAGAAAGATGAGAAGGCAACCCCCTTCTGAACAACTTGCAGAAATTTCTCAGCGTTTTCAAAACTGCAGGATGGTTTTAAGGTTTGGTTGTAATTGGGTTTTGCTGGGTCATTTGGGATTATGGTGGTATCTTCACCTTGCCCCCTTCAAGGAGAGTTGGCAAATATTTTGGGAAGGTAGGAACCCTATGAGGAGTCAGATATCTGTATCTAATCCTCAGAGGAGCAGTGGCCTGCAGAGCAGTGCTGCAAAGGTTCCCTCTCCCAAAGATAACTGCACTAAAATGTTCCTGTGGCCAAGCACCATTCCACATGTTCGGAGAGTCAGCGGCGGGGAGCTGTGAAAATCCCTGGGAGGCAGATGACAGGCTGTGGGGTGGGGTTGGAGTGAAGGAGCCCCTGACTCCTGAGGTGTTTTGGCAAAGTCAGCCCCAGTTGTGCTGCAGGCTTTTTCACTCCTACAGCTGGAGTTTATCTCACCTTGAGCCGTCGTGAGCACAGAGGAGTGAACGCAAATGCTTACAAGAGAGCAAACCTGCCTTCGTCACTTACAATGCCACAGGCATGGAGTCCTGGAGTGAAGCACAGAAAAACAGGAGAGGACCATCATCTGAGAAGACGGAAGCAGAAGTTGTTTGTGATTGCCTGAGAGTTTCTTCAGATTAACAGCACCAATTCTTCATCATCCTAAGGGAGAACTAACCATCCCCAGATGAGCCAGTGGTTCATCCATTGGACATCTTCGACCCATGTCCTGCGAGAGGGAACATTCAATCTCCAGCCAAACCGGCTAAAGCTGGACTTGAAGTAGAAATTTGTAGAGATGCAGGGAGCTTATGCCAGTTGCCTTGTTTTACTTGTTTGCTTGCACTGAGGTGAATTCCCTGCCAAATTAAATATAGCTTTTTTGTATGCTTAGGTGTAAGTTGTAGGTCCTTTTCTTTGAAGCAAGCCTTTTGCCTTTTGAACTCAAGGCTGGATATATATCGAAGCATTAATTTCATATTACATTCTTTCTTCCTAAGAATGTGTATGGTTTTAGATAACTGTGTTCCCAGTAAGTAATTTCTTCCTCTTGGAACTAGATTTTATTGGCATTGAGCTCATTCCTCCCTGCCATGGGTCTGAGAGCTACTTGTAGATAAAATTATGGAGGAATATTTTTTAAAACTCCATATTTTAAAATGCTTTCTTTGCAAAGTGTTCCTCTTTTGTTTCAGTTTAGAGGGATTATTTAAGGGAAAGAAACCTTTAGTGCTGTTTTTGAGTCAGAGAAAAGTAAAAGGGAATCCCCAAAGCCACTTGTAAATGTATGATTTTAACTTGCCATTTGAAAATTCCAGATGAGTTGATGTTTGAAAACTACCTCCTCTAATTCCTGGCAAAAACAAGCCACCCAAAAATTAAAGCTTCTTGAATCAAAACATTTGGACACTGTGTGTCTCACAATACAAAGAACACATAGTGATTATTTGACCAAAAGTCATGTTCACTTGTGGAAATGCTGAGAATCCCAAGCAGTTTAATGTAGTATAAGAGAAGTGCATCCATACTGGTTTTTGTTTTTTTTTTTTTAATGTGCTCATAAGGTAGTTGATACTTTTTAATTCCACCAGATAATGAATCATGCAACTTACATCTTCAATTCAATTCCTTCTGATTTGTCACTTGAGGGCTGTGGTTAACTTTCTATCTTACTGCTGCTCAAAGCAGTACAGTTTTATTTTAAGAGTATTATGTTTTACCTCCTCATGTGTACTGGAATGTGCTGGGCAAGTGTTAACCAAGCTGATGCTTTCTTGAGTTCCATATTTTAAAATCACTAAACTTACTTAATAAACTGTTAGACAATGTTTTAGGTTTGTCTCTCTGCTTCCCATTCATACCTTCTGTTTCTGGCTGACTGTAGTTTTTGTGTGCTTTACTTTCAGACCAGGTCATATTTGCTCCTTGAATTCATTATAGAAACAAAATTGTGTTTGCAACCAAAGAACAAGGATGGTTTCTCACATCTTGAAGTCAGTGGTTTGCTCAGCTGATGAGTTGAGGAAATAGGTCATTTTAGCTGTATTGGGCAAAAAGCAGTGATTAGTAATCATTTCCTTTCTAACATATTTTCTGTTGCACTACATTTCTTACTCATATACCAAACACTGTCTGTCTGTTTAATGGAATAAAAAAGACAGAGAGGGCAGCAGAAAACAATTAACCATAATCTCACTGCTTTTTATAAAAAAATTATCTGGTCCAGGAGTATCTCAAATGGGGCCACCTCACTGGAGAAGTCCATATGAATAGAGTACAATGCTGCAATGTGTTACAGTGTATAAATGATGATAAAAATCCCTTGTGCCTGATAATGAAATGTGTTTGTAATTGCTGCTTAGGCAACAGGGACAAAGTCTGAAGGTGTCCCCAGCAGCAGACTCAATCAGGACAGTGCGCATTACCTTTACTCACAACAATATGCAGATCAGCACACGGGCTTTAATGTGTTAAGAGTCCCCATGCTGTCCTGAGCTTAATGGAGGCCTCTTACCACAAATACATAATGGGAATACTGAAAGGACCCTGCTATGGTATTGCCTTGCTTCACAACCATGCCTCTTTTTTCCTTGTTGATTCTACTGCTAATTGCCTGCTAGAGAAAACATGTCTTTGGTTTGTTTTTTAAATCACTGTACTTGGGCTTTCCATCTCTAGTTGGCTGTTTAGCTGTCACCCCTGCTTTTTGGAGTTACTGGGTCTCTTTCAAACCTTTTCTTCTATGTAGGATTTTTTTTTTTTCTTTCTTATGATCTGGTGATTTAAACTCACTCATTGTACAAAAAACTCAAACCAGCAGATAACAAAATTTGTCAGCCACTAATCCCACAAGAGGACAGATGAGCTGGATTTCCTAACCTAAAGAATGGCCAGTGATTTTGGTCTCGTAATGGCCTTGGGCTTGGAGAGAGCAAATGATGACTGTCTTTTCCTATCTGTTATCTGATAAAGTGGAAGGACATCTCCACAGTCATATTCTGCTTTTGTCTTGAGTTATTCCTCCCCCAGCAGCAGCTGCCTCCTGCAAATTTAACTTTTAAGTTGGAACTGAGTCTGATGCATATTTCCAGCTCTTTACACCACAGTAGTTAAAAAAATAAGATAGTAATTTAAAAATGTTTTCAAACTATGACTGAATGTTACTGAAGGAATGCTCGGAGTGCAGGTCTTGTGCACAAAATGGAAAAATACTCTTCCCCATTTAGTGTTGAGGAATAAAAACAAATAAATTCTTCTACACACTAATTTTTCTGGGGGACTGACCAGACACAATGTTGTAAGGAATCTTCAGGACCCAACTGAAGATCCCCTTCTTTTCCTGGACCTGAGATCTGCAGAAAGCCTGTTTCTAGTGAAATGTGCACTGAGCCTCTTTTCCTGCAAAGGACAGGACAAAGGAGAGTTAGAGGCATAACACTTTCTCTTACCAGGGGTCAGTGAAGCCTGAATCACTACAATCACTGTGAATTGTGCAGAAGGCCTTTACCTCAAAGGGTTAGTGGAACCCTCCTTGTCTCACTCCTTGTGAGCAGCCTTAGGATCAAGGGGCATTAGGTTCTTGGGTTGTGTGCCTGGCCATGGCTTCTGGGCTGTTGCAGTTCATGACTGGAAAGACTACAGAAATGCTGCAGGAAAAGTCTGAATATTTATGTAGCATTTTATTCTGTGTATTGGTAGGGTTGAATTGAAAGATCAGAAAACAGCCAAAGGAATTGGGTTGTCAGTCAGGCAAGTGTCTGACTAATACAATTCTGATTTAGCTGCATCTCTGTGTGAAGAATAAAAATGGTCTTTACAACTAATCTTTGCCACCTTCCTGAGACCAGTCTGCTCTGGATGCAGCCGGCTTGTCAAGTTGGATGATAAAGATGGTGGCCCTGAAGGAAACCCATGTCTTTCTTTTTTGTCTGGCACAAGCGTCCTGGTGGCAGCTGTAGGCAAAATTATTTCCCACGTGATGAAGCAGAAGAAGGTTCCTCTCAGTTCTTTGTAGACCAAGATAAAAATGATGTTTGGTTTCAGTGGCACAAGGAGACCTGGGTTTCTTAGAAGTGCCTGACTTATTTTTCAGATGAGACTCAAAGTGGTTTCTCTGGTCACCTGCAGTGGGGGTCTAGAACCTGCCTTCTGCCACAGGGCACCCGGGAGTGTTGGCTCTGTATCCCCTGTCTTTACAGTGGTGTCTGTGGCTCTCTCAGGCTGGGGTAATCCCAGCTGTATGCATCTTGTGGCACTGGCCTTAATAGTGTTACTTCCTCTTTGGGCTTGTGTTCTGAGTCCAAAGCTGTGTCTTCTTCTGATGCAACCTGGGGAATGTGACTCTGCGGCAGCTCCGGCACAAGAGAGCTGCTGGGAGCAGCTGGGCTGGAGCTGCCGGTGGGGATGCTTAGGGATGCCCAGCTGCAGCCCTGCTCACTAAGTCAACAATTCTGTGCCATTTCATAGCTGATTAATCCAAACAGCTCCTTCCTCGGTGCTAGAAGGGTATTAATGTAAATGTGGCATTGCAGAAGGCTAACTGGACCAGGTGCTTGCCAGAGTTAAAGGTTTCTGTATCTCAAGGGCTTTCAGCTTGGTATCTGGGATCCTGAGGGACAGAAATGCTAATAAATCTTGCATGCTATAGAGGGAATTAGACTGTCCTCACATTAGGCCTGAGGCTTCAGCATTGTTTCATGATCAGAGGGAGAGAAACTTTCTACTTGTCAAAACAAATGTATAAAAATGTTGTATTTTCTCTGCATGGAAGAAATTAAACCCTTAAACACAGGGTTCTTAGAGTGTTTGGTGTAGGTTTTTACCTTGCCTAATTTCTAAATTACAGTTCATTTAATGGTTACAACTTGGGCATTCAAACATTCTGAAAAAAATGCAAGTAAGAATTTAAAATATTTTCTAGAACTTAATTCTAGTTAATAAATTAAAATATTTATCTGGATTTTCCTGGAATTGAGAGCCCATTTTAAAATTTACATTTGGCATCTTTGCTTCAAGCATTAGGACATACTTTTTGCAGCCTGTTTGATTCTTACTAAAACGTCTACATGTAATATCACTTGCTGCGCTCTATATGAAATTTAATAAGACACAATGCCACCAACAGCATACTGTTGCAAAGATCAAACTTTATGGCTTTGTGTTTTATTAAAACAGTAATCAATACTGGACTTGAGCTGTTTGGAGTTTATTGATGCATTTGATTGCCATTTGACTAAAACTTGTGGGAGGAGATGGGGCTTTTGCATTCTAAACTCTTGTATTCAATATTCTTTTGTGTAGAGCTCAGTTGTTGAGAATATGTTTAAACGTTTCAGAAATATGCACTTACAAGCTTGCAATATTTCACCCTCTCCAGTTTTATTTGGAAGGGCCTCGGTCCATCCTGAATATGTGTCTTGCCAAACATGGCTTCTTAAAAGAAAGAAAATTATAAAACAGCCTATACAGAGCCTGTAGTAAATTAATGAGTAATCAATGTATTTGTGAGAATGCAGTAATATGCAGATGCATAAACAATATTTATTAGTGCTTGTAGGGCCAAAAATGCTATAGTGTATGCATGCCTAAAGCCGGTACCTCCTGAGTATAAATTTCAGCAGAAGTTTTCCAATGATAAATTTTGTATTTATCAAATATGATGGTAAAAGGGGTAATAGTTTTAAACTACAAGAGGATCAATTTAGATTAGATATAAAGAATATTTTTTTTTCAGTGAGGGTGATGAAACACTGGAGCAGATTGCCCAGAGAGGTGGCAGATGCCACCCTTTCCCCCTGGTCGTGGTCAAGCCAGATGGGTCTTTGAGCAACCTCATCTTGTTGGAGATGTCCCTGCTCATTGCAGTGGGGCTGGACCAGGTGACCTTTAAAGGTCTTTTCCAACCCAAACTATTCTGTGATTATTTGAATATATGATATAAAGATGAGTTTGAAATTTATACAATATTCAAGTACTTTCTTGCACTTCTTTCAAGTCTGCTATGAGAGCACCTGTAAACTGTTAAAGAAGCATAGAAATCTTTTATTTCATGAAGGATGATGAATGACATAGCTATTGGCATTTTACCTTCTCCCAACAGTTTGCTGCCAATTTTTTTCTCTAGTTTCAAAACAGTATTATGAAGAGACAAAAGAAACTAGGCACAGCACTGGCTGTCATTTGCATGTGGACATGAAATATCTTAGTCAGGATTCTCGCAAAATCCCTCTACCTTCCATTCTCTCATATTTCATTCTTCCTAGAACAAGGAAAACTAAATATTTTGAGTTAAGTTATCAAACTTTTCAGTTGCTTGTTTGGTTTTTTGGGTGCAGTGCAATGAGTTTGTTAAGCCCTTCAGACTCCAACTTACCATCTAAACCTGTATTCGTATCTGGATAAAGTCAAAGAACTGTTTCTTGCATGTGGATGGAATAAAATTCTTTATTAGCTGAATCCCACTGTGCTAAGATAAGCCTAAAGAAAGCACTGTAGCACACTCTTTTCTGCCTATGAGAATTCAGATTAACATGTTATTACTTTAAATTGAGAAAAAGATGTCTCATATTCAATGGAATAAAACAGAATTTATTTTCTCATTTACTACTGAAAGTAAAAATTATGGATTTCTTACTAAAAGTAACAAGTGTGTTGTCTCAGTTAGTTATGAACCACAAGGAATTTGGTTATAGACAAGCTCCAGACCCACCAATGTATTCAGCAGCTGATCACCATGTTTTCTTTTTCTTTCTAGCAAAAATGCATTCTCCATCCTCCATCCAGCAGCTGTGCTATGGACTGGACGGAAGAGCAGGTGAAAGGAAGTAGTAGAGAAACCGCATGTTACAGGGTGGGCTTGGTGTGTTTGGGACTCCTTTGTTGTTATGGAAAGAAGCTGGGAATGCTCCTCTCTTGAAGCTTGGCCACTGGATGAAGCTGGCCAAATGTATCCCGACACCAGAGACATCTTGGCGACAGCAGAGATCTGCACAGAGAGCCATGGCTGTGCTCTGCGTGCAAGGGAATGAGGATCGGCTGGAAGTGGTGGTGAGGGAGAGTGGGGAAATCAAAACGAGCCTCACACTTGGTGCAGGGCTTGTTTGGTCAGTGGCAATGACAATAAACTTGTCTTCTGCCAGCATGAGTGGAGCTCAGTGGTAAAAGCAGTGATGCAGTGCTTTGTTGCTTCTGCTATGAATTTATGGCATGACACCAGGGTAAATAATTGATTTTGCCCAAAGGATCTTTCCTTTGCTGGATGTAACAGCATTGCTTATCAGGGTCTGGGAGCTGAACCTGAGCAAGTGATGTGGTTAAAGGCCTGAAACTTGACTGGACAGGGGAGCATCTCATGAGGACATAGGGGAAGACAGTAGTTTTGGGTCATTGGTCCAAGAATATGTGAAAGCATCTGCAGTGGGTCAGGATTCCATTGATGGTGGGCAATGCCTTGATAACTTGCTGTTCAAGATCAGCCCTACTGAGAAAAATAGATGTAAGTTTGCTGGAGGATGCTGTGGTAATCACTATAGTCTGCAGTTTAAAATGTTATTTTTGTTGGTGGTGTGATGACTTTTCCTTGTTTGGTAAAGGACAGGAAGAGGCACCATGTAAAATGTTACCTGTTTTGAAATACAGATTCTGTGAGCATGGTATCTGCCCTCAATCTCTCAATGAGAGACCTTCAGTGTGGCACTGAAGCCATTGCTGTAACAAACAGCCAGCAGTGAATGCAATTAGTAAGGACAGATGTTGATCCATATAGATAGCAGATGTCACAGGCACCATGGTCTAGTGCCTGAATCATATGGAGGTTTCTCTTCCCAGATGGATTAGAAACTGCAATCCTCAAAACCAAATATCCATCAAAGGCAACATATTTACTTTCCATTCACCTGATATCCACTGAGTCTGGTCTTCCTCAGGATGAAAAAGAAATCCCTTTCTATCTACTCACTGTAGAGAGTAGCAGACTGGGTCAGGACTTTTACCACTGTATTCTGAAGGATATCAATCTCATCTGCTGCTAATTTTTCAGGTTTTTCCAAGTTTGTATTTCCCCAGTAAAGTCTGGTTTTCTTTCAAGCAGCATTTTTGATTGCCCAGAAAATAAGATTTGGTTTATTGTGTGCTTTAACAATTCCCGAGTGCCTAACTGCTAATCCCTGAAGAACTCAGAAGGTTTTCCAAGGCTTTTTCTCCTCTAGCAAAAAATAGTTGAAGGTAGTCGGGTAGCTTAAAGAATGTCAGGCAAGGACAAATGGATGGACTGGCAAACAGCAGAGTATCAGATTGCCTCCTGTACTTAGGAAACAATCAGCTAAATATGGCCTGTAACAACTGACCCTGAAAAAAATTATTGTTCAATAAACTGAAAAAAAATTAAAAGTGTCTTTTTTTCCCCATTTTTATCAGATATATTCTGTCTGCTTACTAACTTATGTGAAAACCATGGAAAAATTCAAATTACATTTTCATAAAGGTGTAATGGATCCCTATGAGCTTTTAGTACAGATAAAAGGCATATAGAAAAAAACATACCCATGAACATTGTTTGACTGACATGAAGCCCTGGGAATACAAAGTTAGAATCAATGCTGTTTGCCTAAAGATTAATCTTCCTGTAAAGTTTAAGCATTCTTTGATTCACAGCATGTCAGCTGCCTAAACAATTTCTTTTGACTCAGAGCTTTGATAGTAGAAGATGTTACAAGTACCATGAGGTAATTTTCCAGCCCCAGGTTCCTGCCATTTGATCTTCCAGCTCTGAGTTGAGCTCCTCAGGTTTCAGAAATCCTTTGGACAAAATGATGAGATTTTAATACGTGCACTGAGCTGAAACTTCTTGCATACTGCAGATTCTTTAATTTTGTAGAGTGTTGTGCTTACATATTTTGGCAAATTTAGTTGAATCTTAATTATTTATATAGCTCCAGAATGTAAAGTGGTTCATTTTTGTGAAAATAATTGCTTTTGTAGTGTGAGAGCAAACACGTCACTGTGCTGCCTGCAAATCTCTGTGACCTGTCACCAGCAAGCCAGCAGTTGCTGCTCGTTCCCACTGGGGGGTACCTCCGTCTTTATACTTACAAGTTTTAGTATAGAAAAATAACTCTTTTAATCTTATTTTATGGTTTAATGCATGTGACATTTCAGTTATTCACTTAGTATTTACTGTGCTACAGTTGTCTCTCTGTGTGAGGATTCGCACGAGTAGAGGAAAGGAATGCAGTGCTGCGGAATTTCCCAGTCACTGAGTTCCACTGATGTTCCACTGCTGGTGGAACACTTCCACTTCTGTGGAAGGACTAGCAGAGCGGGTGTTCCTCCTGGTGCTTTTTTGCATAGTTTTTCTGGGTTTTGAGTCTTTCTCCTTAGCACGAAAATATGGACAAAACCGGGCAAGGGAGTTCAGCGCTGTGGAAGAGCAGTTCCTTACTATGTTTGAGAATGTGACAGAAAAATCCCTCTGGAAGTTTTGTGCTGAACTTTGAGGTTGAGGAGAAGTAGTTAAGTGTAACATTAAATTTAGGGCTGATCACTTTGCTCATAGTGATCAGATTCCCAAAATATGCTTTCAGATTCTGGCTGATGATACTGATCTATGTAGGCTAGATTAGCAATTGAGAGGGAAATCCAAAATTATGAAACTTTGGTATTTCTGTGTGTATATATGACCCTCTAACAGGATCTTGCTGCTTGATAATAGAGCTTGACATTAATTTTTATTGTTTTATTGCTTTTTAAATGATCGACCCTGAGACCTCTACGTAGAGAACTTGTGGTCAGTGAGGTAACTGGAGATACAGGTGTACAGCTGCCCTGAGGAGATGGAGTTGAGATTTACTTCCCAGTGTTTTGCTACTTATTATCCCACTTACCACACTAATCAGATCATACTTCTGAAATGGATCTCTCTTTTGTTACTCTATCAAGCAGTACTTCAGCAAACATTTCCTTTTCAAGAGTGAATCAGCTGAAGCTGATAACCAGTTCTCTATTAACTGACTGCAAATTCTTGGGTTTATTTTGAGTATAGAAATATTTGCTAACATATATACCAAACTCCTCCATCTGATTCCCACTTTTTCCAGATGTGGATGGAGAACTGGTTGGGTCATTTAGGGGTGCCAGATTTCATGAAAGTATTTATTAATGCTCTGTATGAAACTTAACTAAATTTTTGTATATTTTTCAATAGGTCTGATACTTTCAGTCCTACCAAAATTCACTCATCAAAGCTTCATACTTCTTCCTAATATTTAGTTATCCCTCACACACATCTGGGTGGCTCTAGAACAAAGGCAAAAACAAACAAAACCCAGAATATTTTGGTTATATTTTTACATATGTATTGAATTAAATTTCTTTGTGTACTTCTGGTATATAAGCAATAGTACAGCTAAACTGTGTTAAACTGTGTTTTCTGTTTGGCTTTTAAATGAAAAAAATATAAGTGAAGATGTTAGCTAGTTTCCCCTTGAGGGATGCTTTTGCTTTGTTAACATTAAGGTTTTATTCTGCTTTGATCAGCTGTTACCTTGATTGTTTGGTCACTGTTTTTACCGCATAGCCAGGAAAAAAAAAATCTTAAAATTAACTTCTCTTTTCATTATCAAGTTTGTCTCATGTCTACAACAAGCTTCCTTTGTTGAAGAAGAAATAAATTTTTAGTTCAGTTTGCCAATGCAGCATATGGGAAATTCTATGATAGCTGTTCTTGGTAATAATCTTCCAATTTTGGTTGCATCCCTGGCTATGACTGGAGGCTTGACCTCCTGTGGCTGTCTGGACCAGAGATGGTAATCTTCCCAGGATATGGGTGAACATGAGAAGTGTGGTCTTTCTAGTCCATGAAATTGTTCATTCAAGCAGGAAACACCATGGGCTGTCAAAACTGCCATGGGGACATTTGACCTCGAGTTGTCCTTCAAGTGCTGAAGCTGGTCCAAAATTTTTTCCATCTAGTTGTTGCCAGCAAGATGTCAGAAAGCACTGGCTTTTGGGGCACTTTTGCAGTGAAGCAAGCAAAACCTTTTGTTTAAAAGTAGTGGAGTCCAGGACATAGGACAAAGGGGTGCTCCACCAGGGTGAGAGGGGCTCTTTCTAGTTTCTGAAAATGGAAGTTCTTCATAGTCACAAAAGTGGCCCCCAAAATGTATGAGTTAGTGGAAACTTGTTCCAAGTGAGGTCTGTAAATGTTTTGTACTGTACAAAGAGGGTTCATTAGTTTGGTTGCCCACCATTTCCTAGGCCAGGCTTGTTTGCTTTCCAGAGCAAACAGATATGGGATTTGGGAAAGAGTGTATAATACCCATCTGGGGCTTAATGCAGATAGGAGCACTACAACTTCAGATACACAGCAAAGGGATGGAAGCAGCTAAATTTGGGGTGGGTGGGTAAATGAAGCTGCATACTGAATACCTGGTTTTACTTCAGCCCAAGGCCATCCTGAGTGCATGGAGCTTCAGCCACTCAGTCATATTGTTTTTCCACTGGCTGGACTTCGTGCAGCAGCAGCAGCAGCATTTTAGGCTTCTTATTTGACTTGGAAGGATATTAGTCTGCCTGTACTTTCTTCCAGCACCTGATTCTAATTTGGCAGATCCCTTGTTGCCAGGCAGCATCTGCTGAGAGTAATTTATTTATTTCATATCTTGGGATAAGTGAAAATACTAATTCTTCCAGGTGCTGTGTTAAATGCATTCATTAGTGATGGACAGCCCTCGCTGGTCTGCAGCCTCAGGGAGCTAAACCTTCAGAAGGGGCCCCAGAACAGGGCACTACCCTTGATACCCTTTTATCAAAGGTAAATAATCCAAGATTTGCTAGTTACTGAACTTGCTCTGTAAATATTAATTAATGGAATAGAGATTTAAATGTGATCCCATTTTTAATCTTTTGCAAATCGCTATTAATCCATCCAGTTTACACTTCTGTGTTCTAAGCAGGAACAGTTCTTTTTAATCAATACACCAGTTTGCTGCTTTACTGTGGAAGGAAGGAAGGTTTTGCTGCCTGCATGCTTTAGGCATGGGGATACCACTATGGGGATCCCATGAGTCTGCATCAGAAGGAGTCTGGAAGCTAAAGGAGCCTCACAGTTAAGCAGATTAACAGTGATTTCTTCAGTCTGGCAGCAGGTGCTTGTAACTGACTCTGTGCTGTGCAAGATGATACTTCATCAAATAAATGCACTGTCAAAGTTAATTAGTTACATTTTTATTTTGCAATTTACCTCCATGATGACATCCTGCTGGTATTGAAAAGTGCTCCAAAAATGATCATTTGTTCTGTAGCTGGTGGATTTTATGAAAATGTGAAAATGAGCTCTTGGAAAGCAAATATGAAGACTAAATATTTGATTGTACTTTATTGGTTGGTGCTGACAATATAAATGCTATTTAAAGCTTCTGGCGATTTTCACCTAGTTGGCAAATTTTAGGAGTCTGTCAGCTGTCTTCACTCAATGCTCTTGTAGTGAAGACATGAATGCATGGAAACCTCTGAACTGTGGTCATTAGAAGAATGACCATTGTTTTGTGTATTGCTTGTGATGTTCTGTTATGCTCTGTTTTTCAGGGTGCTTATCTCTTATTCTGAGAAATTATATAAAAATATTAGGGCTAAAGCAGTGTCAGAGAATGAAGTTAAGATGCTCATCCATCTGTCAGATATGGTTTCCATCAAAAACAACACACTGAGTATTTATTTCATAGCTGCCAAAATGCTTGGCAAGGATTTCAGCAGAAACATCTGCATATTCACAGCACTTCAGGCCATCTTTCTGGAGATGGGGACCCTTTCAGCTCAGGGAATGAGACAGATAGATCATGTCTATCTATACAAAAATCCTCATCAGTGAAACAGGGTGATTTTTACTTTCTGCCCCAAATTCTAGAGATAGCATTCATTAAAACACTAACAGCAATAAAAATATATGGCAGTAATTATAAATGCAATTGTAGTATTATAAGATTGCACTGTATGTTGCTTGTCTCTCAGCAACAGTAAAAAATATTTTTTTTTAAAATAAAATATTTATAAATGTTGTCTTTTTAGATGGAGGAGGTAGTACAAATCTACAGAGACTGGATAATAGATTCATTTTCTTTAGAAGTCTGAAAGCTTATACAGATAATAAAAGCTTATACTAATAATCATTAGCAGCTGAATTGTTGAAGAATTATTGTGCTTTTATCTGCAGCAAAAATCAGATGTGCCATTTTAACATTGTGAAATCTGAATTTTATATGTGGTGCCAAAAAAGGCTCTGTTGCTGCAAGGTTGAGAGGTTATTCCTTAACAAAATAGCATCGTTTTGATGCAGTTAATGTCCAATGTTAGTAGATTTTAGGGTCTCTTGTATGCTTTACTTTTTTTCCCTTTGTTCCAGAGGCGGGAAACATCTACACTAATAAATGTATTACTAACAGAATAAGAGGACTCATTGAAAATTGGGTCCTAAGTCCTGAGCCCTCTCAGGATTATTCAAATATTCTAGGCAGAAAACTTCAGCATTATTGAGGAGGGGTTTTTTTGGACAGTACTGTTCTGGAAGGCATCTATGCCAAAGTATCTCATGTGTCACTGGCATTCTCATTCATAAGCAATAATTGGGATGAGCACCTAGACAGGGCCTGGCTGTGGCATCAGTGTGGTAGTTCAGTTTCTGCCCTCCAAAATGAGGCATGTTTCCAGATGAAAATTGTTCTACCCCTCTCCTCAGATGGTGGAAGGATTAGGTAGGCAGTTCCAAAATGTGGATGAGACTGGCTGAATCACCTTTTTTGAAGTTCATGCTTCACTCTCATGATTATCTAGAGATAGGGGAATCTAGCCGTGTTAATCATCAAGGATGCAGTCACATCTTTCTGTTTGCAGTGGGGCATTGCACTTAGATTCAAAATCTGGACTTTCTTTTTACTTGTATTCTTGATCAGGAGGATCTTACTGTACATGGGGGAAAAATTGTTTGGGGAGAGAGTGAGGATGGTACTGAGCATCTATCAGTTCCATGAGAGAAATAAACGGGGCTCTGTGGTGAATCTCAGCAGCTTGTCCCTTATTTTGAGAAGCATCCTCAGACAGGTGGACAGCTTCCCCCAGCTTTGGTTTTTAATGGGGTGGCCACATCCTCCCCATTTACCCCCCACCGCCTTCATCCCTTACGAAACTACTGTGACAGGGTAAACCACAAATACCAGAAGCACAGACCCATCATTACATTTCCATCTGACTGTGCAAATAGTAATTTTAAAACAGGAAGTCCTTGTGTTGTTGCCTAACTGCATTCTTTATAAAGGAAACAAACAGGCAGGGGTTAAAATCTAGGTGACTGACGGTACCATCTTGACAAGCTTTGTTTCTATGCCAGTAAATTTCAAAACACTTAATGATGGTGTCCTCCTGCCTTTCCCGAGACTGTGAGGTAACTGTCATGAAGGTTAACAATCAGTAAGAAATAAAGGGGCTTTTCCAAAACAAGCTGCAAATTTTGTCTTGTAGTTTCAGTATTTAAGAGGGAAAAAAAAATATTTTCAGGTCCATTCCTTTGATTATGATTGTTACCTCCACATGCCATTGCTGTTCAGTACTAAAATACTGAGTCAACACCTCACAATTAAAGTGAATGCTTTCTCAGTGAAATCGACTGCTTATTTATCCACTAATTTTTTTTATTTTTTTCAAAGTCTTTTGTTACAGATCTGCCACTCATCAACATATGGCTATAATTATCTGTTTATTTAGTTGGAATTGAGAGATTGATTATTTTCTACCAGAGGAAGTGATTTTGTTTTTTCTTGTTGTATATTCAGTTAAAAGTATTTGGGAATGCCGTGCATCCGATCAAGTCTGTGTGACAGTCAGATGCCCTGAGTGCCTGTGGATGCATGCTCCATACCAAAATTGCTCCTTAATTTGCAATAGTAAAGAAAGGAAGATTACATAAGGGGACTAATGAGGGCACCAGGTGGGACAGACTAGTCTTTTCTGAGCTTGCCATCTGAGAATGTATTGCATTAACTATAATCATGGATCTAAATTTCCTATTGGCCTATGCATATACGCTCTCTGAACATAAGTGAAAGATTTTTTTTCAAGTTTTTTTTCTTTGATTAATTTTCTCCATGACTAAAACCCAGCAAGGAAAGCAATCCAGAGTAGAACAATAGAATGGCTTGACCAGCTGGCAGAGCTCTGTGATCAGTAGGTAGAATATTATTTTCCTTTGGAGTGTGGGCGTGGAAAAGGGTAAACTATGTTTTTCCATTGTGATAATTTTTCGGGAAGACCTGAGCTCCTGGAACTTCTGTTTTTCACAGTCACTTTTTGGGATTTATGGTAAATTTGGCAATCGGGAAGTGGAGTCATCCTTCCTGACTTATGATGCTGAAGTGCAAATATCAGCTCTTCATTCTCCTGAAGGTCGTATGACTTGCTGTGAATTGCTGTGAAAGCTGGCTTCTCAGACCAAAAAGAATAAACAGTGTTTTCAACTGAAAGGCCACTAGGTTCACAGGATATTTAAGCTCAGTACAGAGTAAAAACTTCTGCAGTCATGTCATGTCTCTTCCACAACTGTACGCCTCACATGGTCTCTTAATACTTTGAACACAAATAGATTTTTATCAGCTCTGAGAGGCATGACGATATTTATTTTTCTCTTATTAGTATGGACATTGTAATTCCTTAGTCCTACTTATCTTCTGGTTAATTTCTTAGGTTCAAACAAAGTTTCTAACTTGAAGAGAAATGGAGGAAGCCTAAAATGATGATTTGGTATCCATGCAGAGTATGAGAGAGTCACAGTGAACAGTGGTTTACCAGTATGAAACAGCCATCAAGAAGTCCTCATATATAACTCCTTCAGTTGCTCCTGATGTTTGGAATGAGAAATAAAGGTGTTATACCAGCTAAGATCTGCAAGATAAATGTGGAGTTCTTAATGGTTACTAGCACACAGCTCAAAAGCTGACAACCAAACCTCTTCTACAAATCTCAAATATACAGCTTTCTTTAGTGGAGGCAGAGAGGTTCAGTGGCAGCTTGATCAGTGTGTGTCTAGCATTTCCTTCTATTCCAGGAAAATTGCATGGTACATATTTACTCTTGAGAATCCATCAAGAGGCTTGTGTAAGCCAAGAGTGTATGTTCATGTCAAATATTTCACCCATAATTCTTATTTTTTCATTCCAAAGCTTGCTTAAGAGTCACATAAAGTGGATATGTGTGGGTGTGTAGACGAGAGGAAGGTTTTCCTAGCTGAGACCCACACATCTGGAATTCTCTCTCCATAGTCATCATCTGGCCAAGTAAATATCCTGTGTGGGATCCTTCAGAGAAAGACTCAAAGATCTCTTCCTTTTCTCTTTATCATGGTTTCCCTGTAATTGCTGTTTTGTGTGGTTTTGATGTAAGGGAAAAAGGGGACAGTGTATTGTCTTTGGAGTGCCTTTCAGGTGCCACTCTGAGGTCTGATTTTTGTACTACGCAGTTTGATTAGATGTTGATTAAGGTCTAACCAATAGTTATTGAGGAAAGAGGAGTTTAACAAGAAAGGTTGCTGTTAACTATTTGAAGGAAACTGCTGTAGTCTGAACCTTCATTATGTTTTGCATGGTCGTCTCAGCAATGTCTCTCACATTCTGGCTCCCTGAAAATCTCTGGAGAGTGTCAACTGGTCTCGTGTCGACCCCCACTTCTGCTGGTACAAACCTGGAGTTCTGTGGCTGAAGTCACTGCATGTTTGTGCAGTCTGTGCTAGATTCTTTTTCTAAACTCCACCTTCTGTGTATATTTGTTTTTAATAGGAATACAATGAGAATAAAACCTTATTTTCCTAATGTTTTCCAGACTGTTTGGTGAATTACTTGAGGTTCAGCTACCAACCTGGGGGTGTCTAGGTTGTTTTCCCTTTTGTGATTAAGCGACAAGGTGAGTTCATATTGCCGGAAGCATAGCTGCAACACAGGGAACGGACTGAGACAGACTAAGAGTTTTGTTTTGCAGACAGGACAGACTTATTTTTGGTGGCTTTGGCTTGGTCATGTTTCAGAAACCTCATTCCATAAGGGTTTTTCCTGCCTTCAAAACCTCAGTTGTTTTAACAATAACAATAACAAATTATAAATGTCTCCATCTGTAAGAGAAGTAACTCGATCAAATTGAAAGGCTCATGTTACCCAAGACATAAGGAACAATGTGCTTGTGTGCTCTGCAAACATTGTCCAGAAACATTGCCCTTAGGCCCTGTGGAGATTTCTGGACAGCAGTGTACCTGTGGGTACAGAATTTCACAAAATAGCTGTCTTTGCAAGCAAAGCTAGACATGGGATTGATTCTAGGTTGGCTTTTTAGGCTGCTGTTCTTGGTTGTCTTGCAGGTGGATAGACAGCTTAAATATAAACCTAACATGTCACCTGGCACAGCAGAAAGGCTGAACAGTTGACAGTACCACCATTTAGAGTTTGCTTCCAAAACCAGTCCACAACTAATTCTGTAGTTCTCTGGTTTCTTTCTTGCATATTGTTGTCTGGCTAGTCCCTATCTGAACCCAAGCTATATCGTATGGAGTTACTTAAGCCTTTAACAGCTTCTTCTCTCTGCTTTACATTAGCTTGCACTGAAACCCTATTTGTATATGGGTCAGAAAGAGACTTACAGACACCCCTCCACTGCTGATTTACAGCATGCCACTCACACACCTGAATGAACAGAGCCCTTCCAGTGTCTTTAAAAACAAAGGCATTCAGGCTTAAAACCTGTCAATATGATATTCCTTTAAAATGAAAAAAAAAAAAAATTATTTGATTTTCACTATGATTGTTGTAGAAATGATAAATACAAGAAAGTAGTTGGTAGGGAAGGAGGAGAGACTAGGTTTATTTCATAATACAATACTTCTAAAAATACAGAAGAATCTGTTTAAATTTGGAGCTCTGTTTCCATTGTATTTTACTGTCTATGAATGAGAAATAAAATGTATAATTTTCTTGAAAATATAAAGTAAATCCAGATATTTACATTCAACAGTGTCAGCAGTGTCTACAAGGAGCATGTTATCCTTTCAGGTTTATTCCTCTGAACAAAACCAAACAACCCATGCTGAGTAGGACTGGAGCTTCCGTTCAAACAGCAGTGGTAAGACTGTGGGACTGGAATCTCCTGTATGAAGGGAAAATTTTAACACTAATACATGTAAAGTCATTTAAAACATAATACACTGGGCTCTTTGTACTCTAGAAATATGCAATGATTCTTTTTTTTTTTTTTTTTACTTTGAGAATTTTGGTGTGTTACATTTGCAACTGCACTAAAAATATATTAACTCTATCTGAAAAGGCAGTAAAACATTCTCTAGAGAAAGTTTTTGCTTGTGATTCTACTTGGGTGGGGTTAATTTTTGGTTTTTAACTCGATGAGAGTCCTCAAAGCTGGAGACATATGTCAAAACTGGGTTCCTTACTTCTAGGGGAGACTGAGAGAATTGAATCTAGAGCTTCACTACATAAGTTCTCCCCACTATCTTTCATGGGCCAGGCTTTCATTCTGTGGAAAGATATTCACCCAGAGCATGTTTGCAGTTCTTTCTGTGACATATCCTGGCTGTAGGCCTGACACAGAGAAGTGGCTCTCTGGTTAGTCTAATGGGACACCTGTTCTGAAAAGGAGAGAGTTCTGCTTCTATGAGAGTCTGGGGAGAGCACTGGCAGGGAAATCTGAGACAGCCTAGCATGAGTTTAAGTCTTATTGAAAACGTAGTGCTTTATATTTAAACAAACTGAGCACCATGTATTAAAGGAGGAATTTATCACTAGAAGAAGCTTCATAGTCCTGAGCCTCTGTGATGACCAAGTGAAGACATCCAATATAATCCATTATTTGTAACTTGTGCTTTCTCTGACTCCTGTGATTATTTTTTTGGGTTGTGTGTGTGTGAAAGTCTGTGGCAGCTAAACTGTTTGAAATGTTACAGTAAGTGAGGTCATTGGGGCAAGAATAGAGGTGTGGGGATTGTTCAGACAGTCTTTTTCCATTCCTGTCAACAATTTTTGTTTGGTTCCTTGATTGTGGGCATTGATGTAATCTTTATTTAGGTCATCATATCCTATTTTTCATTCTGAGGCAAAACTGAGAGTCAGCCCTCCCAAGACTACTGTGATCCCAGAGTGGTAAACACTGCTGTGTCTGATGCAGCAATGAAAACTGGATATATTTATCCTATAATATTGACCAAATCAGTATTTTGTTAGTATACGTGGATGCACAATGTCCACAGTAGAACACTTTTCACACAGAAGAATGCCAGTAAGTCCCCCCAAAAATATAAATTCCCTCATTGAGGCAAGGAGTTCAATAGCCAGACAAATTAAAGTAACCCTCTAACAGGAGGAAATAGCCCCGTAAGAGATGTATCTGAGTGTCTTGAAAGACTGCAAGGTCTTTTCCTCTTCTTCCTGATGGGGCCTGAGTGAAGAGCTGGCACAGTGGGGCAAGAGGAGACAGCTATGTCTCCCAGTGGCCATGAGCAGATAGAAGAGTTGAGATGTTGAAGTGTGTCTGGGTGACTCAGGACTCATGGGAAGCTGTTGCAAAGCTGCCAGAGCTTCTCTTATTTCCATTCTCTTCATAATCTAGACCCCATTTACAGCAGAGTGTGCCAGAGGATTTTTGTGAACATTTCCTTTAAGTACTTTGTACAGTGTTCCATGAAAATTAACTCTCATAGATACTTGCATTAGTTGTGTAAAGGGCATTGCCCTAACTATAGAGGTGATAATCAAAACATGAAGAATTTAAAGTCAAATATCTGAAATATCTGATCTGAAAGCTTTTAAAATCTGAATGTTAAAAGCCCACATATGCTATATGGCATGTTCAAAGCATGCCTCCCTCTCCACAACTTCATTTGCAGCTCTGTATGCTGAGAATTTTTAAGCCAGATTAATGGGTGTCCTGTGAGTGTCTGGAATTAGCACTTTTGAAATTTCTGTCTTACATGAATGTCCCACATCCCTTGGGGGCTGTGTCAGAGATGAGCATATCATTTTCTTTTCCAGCACCAGCTGCCCAAAGGAAGATCACTGAACCTCAGTGTAATTTTCCCTGCAGCTGCATCTTCTGACTCCTTGTCATTCTTATTCCAGGGAACAAGTAGAATCACTAGGTATGTCTGTGAAAGGTTCACTGTGCATAGTACAGATAAAATCTTTGGGGAGATATGAGCTTTGCAGTTAAGTGGTCTGCTCTGAATGCATAGATTATGACTAGTACAAAGGCTTGTATTCTGCCTGGATTTCACAGTGACTGTGCATTCCTTTTACCCCTGTGACTGTAATCCTATCACAGCAGACCTCATATCTTGCTGGAAAGCACAGAGTATGAATTTTAAAAAGGAGTAGTTTTCTTTTTCTTGTTAAATCAGGAAGAAAGGCTCCTCCCACTTGTTAGGAATTGTAGAATTGATTTTGAGTCAATTTAAACTGAAAAAATATGCATGTCAAGGAAGAACTCAATAATGAAGATGTAACTTGTCTTTTGGTAACCCAGGAAAGATGCTGGTTATAGAGAGATGCTGACTAAATTACTGGCTACATAGCATGGCTGTTTGCCATCACACAAAACTTGTTCCTGTTCAGAATCTAGAAAATGCTGTAGTCAAGTCAAGAACGTCAAAGGGCATTTGTTACACTGCACCAGCAGCAGTATGAAAAAATAGAATTAAGTGATAGCAGAAGACAGGGAGGCAGAAAACTTACAGGGATCCAAAGAGAGTCTGAACAAGAGCTCCAGGTATAATGTAGAGATAAGGTGGATTAAGAACTGTGTCCTAATGATGTGCTTCTTACAGTTTAATTACTTCAAATTCTTTTGATAGAGTGATGAACAAAGCAGCAGTGTTTTGATGTTTAGAGACATATAGTCCCTTGTTTTCAAGTATTTTTGTACAAGAAGTCTCATTCTAAGTTTAGTCTAGGTCTATGTGTAAGGTGATTTGATACTGATCAGTAGCACTGATTTTTTTCTTCTACTGCTGGCTTTTGCTCAAATCAAACACTTCTTATTTGACAGATTACACAAGAAAAAGATGACTACTTCATTGGTAAACAGAAGGCTCATTTCTTTCACTCAACATGTACTTTGCTACCTCTATTTTTCTTGCACTATTTAAGGGATTGATAATGTTGTTTCCCCTGTGCCCCCTACATCCTTTGATTCTTTCTGCTGTGGTTAGGTCTCTCCTGCCTTCTTTTGGAAAACAGGACTGTGACTTCATCGTATTGTGTAATGAAACTAGTGCAGGAAGAGATTGCACAAAATAATACTATTTTTTTTAATTTCTGTAATAAACTTCATAATCCGAGAGTAAAAAGAAATAGAAGTTATTGATCTAAAAATTTTCAAAACAATCTACATAATTTTTACTTAAAAATTAGGTATCTTTACCCTAAAATAATAGTTTAGTATGTAGATCTGCTGTGTATATAATTTTTTTTTCAAATGGATTTTTGTAATCTAGTGGAATAGTTCAAAGTATGAAGTGAAGAAGATCTATGTTTGCATAATTCATCTGGGTAGATATTTTTGTTTTGGTTGGTCAGGTTTGTTTGTTTGTTTGTTTCTCATAAAAAGAAGGGTTTTATATTTTAGTCAACAATAAATTGCATTTGTCCAAATGTCATGCAAGTGGTGGCCAACACTTTCTTAAGCTGTCTAGCAAGGGCCACTATAAGGGCTCTTAGGAAAGAGTGAACAATTAAATTGTTTTGAGTTCCCTTCATGTCAGTGTACTCCAAGTCAGCCTGCTTCTTAAATGCAGCCTGAAACCTACTTCCAAAAAATTAATTTTTTTTCTTTTTCAGGTACCCATTATAGCTCTAAATGGACAGATAATTTTTCCTTATTTTAGGAAAATATTATAGTTGGCAGATATGTGTCCCTTATATAAAACTCCCATATGGTCATTTGTACCAGTCAAGGTCTCCTGGTGGTTGTACTAGTAGGACAGCGACTGATGATCTGGCAAATGAAAATCTTATTTCTGGTTGAAACAAATGATCCCTGAAGTCTGTAAAAGTAACTCTCCCTTTGGTGTTTTGGAATAAATTGTTCATTATATCTACTCTGAAGTGATACAATCATTAATTATATATTAATTTTATTTATTTCCATTCTTGTGCTGGTATCCTCTTCCCTTGTGGGGGAGATGTCTCTCCCTAATTTGCTATGCACCTTTACAACAACAGAAGTGAAAAGGAACTAGTACCACAACTTCATCTAAAACCAACTGCATACCTATTACTTTTCTTCAAATTCTCCAAATTAAGTTAAATTCTAGGTAATTCTCATCCATTGACTTTCTTTCCCAGTGGAGTGGTTTGTAAGAATTTGTTTTACTCTTGGTGCAGGACAGAAAGGTCTAATTCCAGGCATGGGTCAGCCAAAGGTGTGCCAGGTAAGCTACAGCAAGTTGCCTTTATTGCACTATAGGTAATACCATCTGTGATTAAACTGGAGCTTGGGCATTGAACTCCACATGAGTAAGTGTGACTTTTGGTGTCATGAGCTTCTAAAGTTCATTTTACTTAGTATTTCTGATGGCTGTTATCTTCAATTAAGCCAAGCATGTCTAATACACACAAAAATTAGACATGTGATGGACCAAGGAAATGTCGAACTTAAGGCAGGCAGAGGACTCTCAGCCCCTGTGTTTTGCCCTTCCAAAAGAGAGTATTCTGGCAGAAAATAATTTTTTGATTGCCTTTCTAAAAGTAGGCTTTACACATAGTGATTGTACTGTGCTGTGTACACAAACTGTGTCGAGATCAGGCCTGCTCACTAAGGGATGGGGAGATGGAAGTCAAGGGTGATCCCTTGAGGAGCAGGATAAGGGCCTCACTAGTCCTAGCCTGCCCTCCAGTACCCACAATAGCCAAGCAGAACAGATCTGTAGGTGGTGACCAAGTAATACCAAGAGTTTGGATCATCATGGCCATAGGCAGATTGAAGGTCAAGCCTGGAAGTCAGTCCATAGGTCAGGGTTAGGATTAGGGCCAGTGATCACCCAGCAGGAAGGTAGCAATAAGGCTAGGCTTAGGTTGAGCCAGGAAACCTGTCTGTGGGTCAGAGCCTAAACTGAGGCTCTTCAGTGGCCATCCATGGCTGTGGAGAACAGCACTCCTCTATCATGGCACAGGCAAGGAGTGAAGGCTCAGGGCTGAGCTTGAATAGACATCCTGGGTTCAAGGGTGTGGAGTGGCCTCAGGTAAGGCTGGTCACAGCTATTTATGGTGTGTTAATGCACTCAGGGTCTGGCAGACCAGGGCTATCTTGCAATGTGCCCCAAAATGTTTAAAGGAAGTGGATTCACATTTTTTCTTTGTTATCCCACATGCCACTTCCTCCATAATGGACACACACTAAGACACTAAATGTGATTCTGAGCTGCTGCTGCTGCAATGTGTCACAGAGGGGATGAGGAAAATCTCCTGCTTTTCTTGGTAAGATGCTGGAAGCTGAGTGGTGAGCAGCTGAAGTGGAAAAGCCTGGGCTCACTAATGGATAAGTTCTCTCCATGAGTCAGGTCAAAACCTTCTGTAAGCAGGTTCACATTTCTGAAAATGTGAGCTAAACAGTTTTATGGATTTATTTTTTTTTGTTCTCAAAATTTTAGCTTTGTAAGAAACCCTATGGAACATATTCTTATCTTTTTGCTGTCTGACCTGCTTATCCTTGTGTCGGCAGAACTGTACAATGAGTTTAAAATAACATTGGTGTTTAACTGATACATGCGTACTTTAGTTTACATCCTGCATTCAGGATGCTGTAAAGTCATGAGCCTGATAGAAACCTGTCAGTAAGCACTCAGAATAGTAAAAAAAAAAGCAGTGTGGAGTTGGAAAAAGATGGCAGGAAGAAGTACTGAGCAGCTCTTGGGAAAGAGAAAAACCCATTTTCAGGAGTCAGGTTTCCAATTCAATGCAGTATTCCAGTGCATATCTTGTATGGTAGTTTATGTCCTTGAAATTAATGGAGAACCTACATAAATGTCTGGATTCTTTACCTGAATGAAAGTCAGAATGGCTTCTTTTCCATGGTGTTAAGTGTTAAAACACAATTACTCAGCTTTCTTCATCTGTGAAGTTTTGCTAGTTTATTACTTCAAGTGGGTTGACTCTACAGTTGGATCACTACCTGACTGGTAATGAGTTGTGTAATGTGTTCATTTTTTCCCAACTTCTCATTTTTTCTCCCTTCTGTTGTGAAATTCTCAAAGCGTAGTCCCCGTCTCAAAAGTGGGAATTCATGCTGAGAGCATGGATTACCAGTCAAGAAATTCTCTTTAATATATCGTTAGTTTGCCATTTACCCTCTGAACAGGAAATCTTACAGAAATTTACTCTGTTCCTTTCTTAACCGTGGTTTCCAAGGCCCCTGTGTTATTTCTTGTGCTGGTAGGGGCAGCACAAAACAGTTATCTTTTCTCATTTTGGGTACCTTAAAAATGGTGCCAGCTGTCATTACAGAGTTCCACCAGGAGACAGAAAGTTGCTGTGCGGAAACAGTGCTGTAATTAGTCTGCTATCCTGCTCTATCACCAATGACTAACTGTCTGAAACTCCTTCCCTGGAAAATACTGTTCTGCTGACATCAAAAGACCCACACTATATACGGGTATTACTCTTGGTGATTTCACTCCTCCTGATTTGACTCTAGTAGTTTCCATACCCCCCTCAACTCAAAGGAAAAGTAATGGAAAAAGCCTGTGCTGTAAACACTTCATGTGCAGGACAACCTCCCCCATTCTGTCAGGTCTGTGTGACATGAGGAGTGTGCAGTGGCACTGACAGTCCATGGTTTAATGCTTGCTTGTGTCTTTGTTTTATTGGCTTTTATCTTGACATGATCTGAGTGGGTGCTTCTCCTCCAGAAACAAACCCTGCTCTCAGTGATGTCCTGTTTGCCATCCTACCCTCTTTCTCTGTTTTGTGTTTTAACCTGTGCAGAATCCCTTTTTCCTGATGGCTCTGGGAATCTGGCCCTTCATGTAAGGTGGCCTTAACAGAGTTAAAGTAACCTGTGTGCTGTAGAGCAAGCAGGTTTAAAGAGTGACGTTTCAGTCTGGTGAATAGTTTCTGTAAAGGAAAGTCAAATACTTAATGCTCTCACATTTCCTCTCCTGGAGAGTAAAAGTTTTTGTTTGAAGTGTTATGATAAAACTCTTGAAATTGAAAAATTGCTTCATTCTGAAAAACACATATAAAGGATGAATTGTAAAAAAGATTGGAAATCTTTACACTTGCCTGCTTTTAATCTCTATTTCTTGCTTTAAAAATACTTCCTAAAATAATTCGGATGGGTATTCTGAAACCATAGTCACATTTTCCAAGTCTCCCATCTTATTATGTAGTACAGAGCATTCAAATTCATTGCAAATAGAATAACTGTAGCAGATAGTGGCAGAGGATCTCTCTTAAATGGCGCTTGGTTTTTCTTCCTTATTCAACATTTAGAGTTGAGTGACTGTGCTATTTTTTTACACTTCTTGAACAGATTTGCATTTTTAAGAAAAAGTTATTTGTAGGGAAATGCTGTTTTCTGCTTAATAGGTTCTTTCTCATCCCCTCTTAACTATAATTTCAGTTTTCATTTAAAATAAGCTGTCTCTTCCAGTCATACTGCTGGACTGTGAAGTGGGTACATGTAGAAGTATTTTAGCCAGAAGCCACAGATATGAATACAGATATATATTTTATTTTAATTATTTATATTTTATTTTAATACACATATGTGTTTTATTTTACACAGATTCAGTGCATGTTGTTTTCATCTGAATGAAGGCATAGAACCTTATAATTGTGTTAGTTAAAACCTTCCTTTTGAATCCATATCAGTAGTCTGGAAATATTGGTCAAGTGTTGCTTACTATTGCAGAGTTAAATAACTCACTTTGGGATTTTCTGTTTGTAAAAACTCTTTCCATGACATGAAGCAATCCATTTTGTAGTTCTCTAGCTCTCTCATCATAGTGTTTTTCCATGTGACTGCAACCTTTTAAACTGTCATTCACTGAAGTTGAATGGAAGTAATGAAATATAGTAAATCCCAGATGTACACATTGCTGACTACTTTGTGCTGAAGTATCACTCTCCAGATTTGCACTAGCAAGCCCGAAAACTCTGAAAAGCTCTGTTCTTGGTGCCTGTGATTAATAGGCACAATACAGTTAGACAGCACATAACCTCCACTCATGTGTTTTTCAGGGAGTAAAGAATATCAGTTTTGGATCTTTTTTTTTTTTTTTTTTTTATTGTGGTGTTATGGGATTAGCTGGTATTTGGAACTGACAACATTGTTTTCTGTTGTATGGTTTTTGTGTAAATATACATAACAACCTCTGTAAGAAAGTAGGTCTCTCTGCCTTATGAAAGGAAGTAACCTGTAAACCATGTGTGTTTTTAAAATAATTTCTTTTCCTTGAAATCTGAAGGATGACTTCTTGGTGTGGAGCTTATGCTAGGTGAATAAGTGATGTTCCCTTCTGTTGCTTCAGTTTGTGAAGAAACTGGAATCTGCAGAAACAGTACTTAGCATATTCACAAATTATATTTATAAATCACATAGACTAAAGGAATGTCAATTTAATTGCAAAAGATGTCTAGTTCAGAATGATAAACTGCAAAAGTCTAGCTTAAAATGGTAGATAGCTTCTTACAGAATAAAACTCTGTCTCTAATTTACTTTCAACATTTCATTTTTTATCTTTGGGCACAGAGAAGCATTTTGATGTACCAAGCTTTATCATGCTAAACAAAACTTGAGGGTTTTTATGGTATTTGACTCATAGATGATGATGTATGGGACTGTGTATTCAAGTGTGGTAACCTGAGTTTTTTCTTCTCTTGGCACTTGAATCCATCTGATCATCCTTTACATGATGATCAGATGGATTATAAAAATAATGTTATCTGCTTGATAGTACAAATTTTGCTTTCTTCTCAATCTCTTTACATTAAAAAAGGTGCTTCAGTTTTAAGGTTGCTTTAACCACATAGGCTGATACTTCTCTTTAGGCTGAAAATCAGTACCAGCCGTTTTGAAAAGAAAACCACACCTTTGGTAAATTGATTTCAATAGAAGTGTAGGAGCCATGAAGCTGTCTTCTGCAGTCTCAGCAGAGGGTGAGGAGCACTTAAGTGCTTGAATAGCTGTTTTGTAATTGCAGCTGTTAAATCTGTGTAACCTTCACCTGAGCATCAATGTCTTGCCCACACATCTGTGCTCTGCGTATTGCTTGCAAGTACTTAAGCGTGTGTCCTCTCAGCACAGGCACAGGTGAACAGTAATTCAATTCTGTTTTGAAATTCCTCCAATTGAGCATTCATAGGGCAAATTGTTACAACTCAAATCCCCCTCCATCTGTTAGCTTGGCGCCTCTGTCCTGACAGGGCTGATTGATTGTAGGACTGTGCTCTGATCAGGTGAGTGGTGATTGAGCTGACAAAGCAGTGGTTTACCCCTGCTGATAGGGAGGTGTATTCATCAGAATCATAATGAGCTCTAGTGATGAAAAAGGATGGCAGTAAGTAGCAATTTTTTGTGCTGTACCTCTTCAGAGCTATCTCAATACTCAGTCCACATGTAAAAGAAAATAGGTTGTTTGTCTTAAAGTCACATTTCAGGTTGCCTTTATTGTTAGGGTGCTTTTCAGTTTCACTATGATGTTGATCACCTTTGCTTTTTTCCTGGGGCATTGCAAACTACTTGCATAAAAGCATTTTATTTTTATACAAGTAGTGCATGCAAGGGCCTTTTTTTTAATGTGGTGGCACTATTTTTTGTTTATGACAGTAATGTGTATTCTGTCAGTTTGGAGTGATGTTGGAAGCTGGTGTAGCAATTAGCTCTTGAAAGACAAAAAAGGGAAATATCAGTATTTGTGACTGAAAGCAGGAGTCTCTGAGTTTAACTACTTTAGCGTGTATTCCAGATAATGTTACTTATTTCCAGACTAAAAATTAATGCCAGGGGCTAATTAAATCCCTGTAAATTCACTTTTGTAAGATCTGAACCTGTACAGGTACTCCACGTGCCAGCCAAGGCCTGGACTTTAACTATATTGAGAAATGCAAAATACGAGTTTTATAGTGCAAGTGAGTTTTTTCCCCTGCCATGCTAGCTGCAACAGAAGAGCTGAGGAGAATCCCTAGGCAAGCTAAGTGTTGAGTATTTTCATGGAGTGTTCCCTCTATGCACAAGAAAATCAGAAAGGATCAAAATGTTCAGACTGAACCTGCATGTTTTTGAGAGCTTTTTCTGGTAGCTGGAATGAAACAGTAATGTTCAATTCAATTTGCCTCGGTATGATTCCGATTTGTGAGGATATATGAAAAATAAGGAGTCAAATGTAATCGTGTTACAGTTCCTGAAGTTAAGTATGCAGGAGATTAGTTTCCTCTCAGACAGGGAGGAACTCACCCATTCTCTCTGAGAGCTCTAATTAGAGCAGCCAGTTATAGAATCAGCACTGCCTCCTCACTGAGACAGTCAAATTGAGCTGTTGGTCAAGGCAGCAGAGTAACGTTGTCCACTCAGAGTGTGGTCAGGTGCCACTCAGAGAGGATTTTCTCACCTGCCCAGCAGGTTTGAGGATGTGTGTTGACAGATGAGGTTGCTGGTGTTTTAAGCCTAGTGATTTACAGGCTGGTAAGGAGTTGTACTCTGAAATATGACATCACCTTGCTTTTCACGTCTTCATGAGCCAGTTATGAATCTAATATCCCTTGGACTAAAATGGGGGGGAAAAACACCCTGAAAAACCCAGAAAAGCAGCCTTGTAAATGCCATTTCTGAAGAGGGAAGGAGAGAAAACAGACAGATGCACTTTGTTGACTGTTCATTCTCTTCCCCCACACTCTCCTCCCACAACAGCTTAGATCATTAAGCTCCTGTATAATTAAAACTTGGTCCAAGTCACACTAATTCTGTTTACTGGCCACAGTGAAGGATATAAATACCTAATCACTTCCTTACACAGAGGCTGCTTCCTGCTGGTGGTTTGCAGTTGTGGAGGACTTAGTCCCTCAGCAAGCTCCTTGTACAGCTGCTTGCCCTGAGTGAAGGAGCCTTACTCCAAAGTAGTCCCCTGCCACAGCACATTTATTTCCACAGATTCCTCCTCCTGTTTTTCCAAAGGGAGTAATGTCATTTTCTATAAACAAATAGCATAGAAAGACTATTGTCAATGCACATAATAACCGGAATTAAATTTACAGAATGAAATTAAAAAGGGAAGAAGAGACAGTCTTTTGAGGTTTTCTGAAGGGATTACTGTTCTAATGGTCAGTTGAAACCACAACACAGAAGTCCTTACAAATGAAAATGTCCTGAGCATATATATCCACGGAAGTCATAGCAATGGTTAATTGACAGCATCACAATTAATACAAAGTGTTCTCAAATGGAATTCAAAATGTCCCTCAGTCACCCTCAGAGCATGCAAAAGTTAAGCAAAATGCTGCCTGCAGTAGTATTTCATGGGCATGTTAGATCCATCCAACACCCTTCTCTCTCTGTAGGAAGGAATTACTGCCTGAGGGAAAAGCAGGGAAGAGGGAGAACCTTCCTAATTTACATCACCATGTTCTTGTGGAGCTGTCATAAGTGGCAGCTTGAAATAAGTAGCTACTCTTGGGTCCAGCAGGGTAGACACGGCTCTGACTCATTGAGGAGGGAGAGATGTGCCAACAGTCATACAAACTGCTTGGACAGTGTCAAAATTGGATGGAGGGCTTCTTCCAGACACTGGGAACACGGACCTGTTATTCTTGATGGCCTTGGGCTCAGCATCTCCAAGAAGTTACAGCATGAGCTATTGCTTCTTCTGTAAAAAGAGAAAAGGCAGAATTGCAAATCATGTGAAACTACATGAATGCAATGCAGACACAGCCCTTTGACCTCAGTAGCAATTTCAGAAATACCCCCTGTTCTGCTGAGGGTTTAGAGCAAATTTTTTCTGTCTTTTCTCTCTCCTTATCAATGAAAGCTGAGTGCTGCTGTAATCAAATATGGTTGGACTTATTTATATATGAGTTTGGCTTATCTTTTATCTCTGCAAGTGCCTAATGGTGAAGGATACTAGATGAAGACCTTTAAAACTCTTTAATAAAATAATTTCCAAGTGGTGGTGACTAATGTAGTGTTTAATCTGTAATCAGAGTGACACAAAATACATCAATCCCATCAGGGTGGACAGGGCTTGCTGTGCTTTGGTGTTTGAAGTGAGTCTATTTTAATACTTTTTCATGCCATGTCAGGGAGAGGGTAATAGTTACACACATAGTCTGTGGCCTTTAATATGTACTAATGCTCTCATTGAATCTTTTGTAAAGCAGTTCTAGTTAAATGGGTTATTATCATAAAAGTAACTTTAAAATAGTAGCCATATTAATAACACCTTGAAATTTATAAAAAAATTACCTGGGATAAAAGCTGAAGACAGATTTATTTGAACCAAACCCGTGTGAAGTAGAAGCAATTTAATGGATACGAATTTAAAACATACATGTGTTTTGGCTTGTTTTCTGCATCAGATTTATGCTATACAAAGTCCCTATGCATTTAATGTCTGGCTAATGTTGCTTTGTTATAGAATTAATGGTTCAAATAATTTTATTTCAATCTGGACCACTTAGTGAGCATTTAAATTCATTTATCTTATTCTTCTATCCATGTTGCCCTGCATATTTCTTTATTACCTTCTACTAGGGTTCCTAATATCTATCATGATTTTACTTCCCACCATATTGAGTTGGAAGTGCATTGGATTGCCTCGTGTGTGGCTTTTCCTATTTATTTTAAATTACTGCATGCAGTTTTGTAGAAGAAACAAAGCAAAGATTTGCAGATGAGGTTTGTGTCGGATATTTGTGTAACAGACTGACTGTGAGACTTTTTCTCTACACAAACCAGCACTTCTTCCTCTGTGCCTCCTCCTTGCTCTCCCTGGGAGGTACTCATGGTAATCAGAAAGGAGGGGTGATCTATTCCAGCTGTCAGCCAGAAGCTGAGGATGGGTTTTTTAAAAATAAGGCTGCTGATGGTGTGACTGTCATTTCACCTACCTCAGCTTCAGTTTCAACCAGCCTTCTCTCATCTTGTAATTGGTCTTCTCCAAATACTGAATCACTGGGTGTAGCAGTAATGCTCTGTCAACAAAGAGCTGTGTGTCATCTGTGTGCTGATATGAGTTATCTGGCCAATTTATCTCAGTGTTTAGCATTGGAAAATGCGTGTTTACATGGTGCAGTGGATCTAAGGCAGAGATACAATTCGTTAGTGTAAAACAGAGGTTAAGGCCCTCTAGTATGTTTCCAGAGGACACTGTTGGATGGGAAAACAACTTCTGCTTAGTAGAGTCTGATGATGCAGAGTAGGCCAGAAGACAGAAATTTTGCCTTGTTTGCTATCTAGCATGGTGAGAAATTACCACTAAACAAAATCTTTCTAAGATAATGAGACTTCCAGACAGATTCCTTTTTATAAATTTTAATGAAATATATATAATGTAGGAAGGATTGCTTATATATTGCATATTAAAATTTCCAGAACTTCATGTAAAAAAATCCACCTTTTTGAAGCCTTTTGAGTCAACCTGAAGCATGGTGTCTCCACTGTTATCTTCATAATTAACCACTGCATAACAGCTATCTTTGTAATGACAGTCATTAGCTTCTCCTACTCATTTCACAATTTTCACATTCTACATTTAGTTGTCTTAATGTCTTGTTTAGTGGAAATAGGAGACAAAATGGCTGTATATGAATAACAACATTTTTCAAGCTGCATGCAAAGAATGGGAAAGGAAGAGAGATAAATTATTCTCTGAGTGTTTTTTTAAAAACTATGTTTTTGTTATTTTAAAGATAGCATGCAAAACCTCAGAAAAGATGGATAAATGATGTTTCTGAGGCATAACAGCATAACAGGTTCAGTATAAAATTCAGAGACTCAAAGAGATATTTCTGGAGATGATGTAGAGACTTTGTGCACTTAAAATGAAACTAAAATCCTTCTCCTATTTTATTTAGCTTCTCTGGTAATTTAGAGTACCCTGCATGTGTAATACAGGTTGGAAATGAGGACATGCTTGTAGAGCTAGTTTTAAAAAAGCTGATTTAGCTTTAATTGCATTTCTTAGCAAAATAAGATATTTATTCTGAAGATGAAAGAGTGAACTCTAGCCTGGAGTCTTAGCACTGAGAACTGTCTGGCACATTTCTTTGGGTATTTTACTTGTTGCTTGTGTAATTATCTGGGATTTATATGGTGCATATACAGAGGTCACAGTAAATTCTGAATTCTGCAAACTGTGTAGGTACTTTTGGGCTAGTTATCCAGTTGTTATGGGTGGCACTATCCAAATGGATCAGGCTAGTGTGGTTATGATATGATGCAAAACCCACAGCAGGCACTGCAATATTCTTTGCTCATCCCCTTTGCCAAATCTGGGTAATTTACTTTGCAGGTCACCCTATTGCTCTTGGCTAACTTTCAAACTCAGTATTATCTAATCTACAAATCACTGCTGTTCCAGCAGTTCAACTCAAACAAACAAACAAAAAAGAATTTAAATGAGAAAGAGAAAAAAAATCGCCCAATTGAATAATTGAAGATGGAGTTTGGTCCAGAGAGAGAGGTATTTCAATCTGGGGAATAAAGAGCAGAAGTAATGCAGCTGCATAAATAATTGATAAAGTCTCGGCACCCGTTCTTCTGTTGCTGAGACTGAGGGAAATAAGGATGCAGTGCTTTTCCCCTCACTCCTCATATGGGCTGAAGTGATTTATCCTTTAGGCAGCTACCTGCATAGCTGTGACATGAGAGGAGAAATACCTGAAGGTGACTTCAATGGAAAGACAGTGCTTGGCTTATCTTTTTTTGATTTGGAAGACAAGTGATGTTCACTGGTTCTGTTGCAGAGAGGAGAGTGCATATTTTCACCGTATTTCTTTAGGAAGGTTGATCTCTGACCTTCATATTAGAAGTAATGTGTATTATTCAGTCATTTCTAAGTGTTGTCTCTGCTGCTCTTTCTTGGGAAGACAGAGGTGGGTTGATCTTGTGAGGTCAGCAGTCACCACTATATAGCAGTTACTACCGCCCATATTTCTATTGCAAAATCTTCCTTAAGATGACTGAAAGAGGAATGCTAAGAAGTTGTTTCGGCTCAATGTAGCGGAGACTGACCGTGCAGGTATGATCTAATAAACAGGGGTTTTAAGCTGCTGCTTAAATCATGTAGTTATTTATTCAAAAGCTATTTCTGTCAGTTTGATTATGGGTTATTCCCTTATGTCTGAAAATTGAGGTAACTTTGACTCCCTTATGTCTGGTCTGTTAAAGAACAGGTAGGTAGAAGTAGTAAATCTTGGTATTTCCTAGTGGTGTCCACATGCATTAAGATAGTATTTTGTTTTGTTTCCTTCGGCTGGAAAAGTTGCTGTTCAAACCCCTAAGACACAAAGTTAATTTATTTAGCAGTCATTTGTAGTTATGACTAGTGTGTGCCAGATGGAAATAAAGTTGCCCAAGCCACCTATGGCTACAGTTGTCTGGATTCAGGTGGGTAGCACCATTTTCTCTCAACTTTTAGACCAAGCCTAAAAGATTGACTGGAAAGAAACAGGGGAGTAAGAAGTGCAGCATAGTGCCTAATAAGTGATGCAACAAGAATATTGTTGACTTTCCCAACTTTATGCCCATTTTTACAAACACCTTTTAATATGGAACACACTAGAGCATTAATTTTGAGCTCACTTCACTTTTAATAGTAAACGTTTGAAAGTCAGTTTCAAAGGTCAAAAGTAGAGTCAGAGCATGATGAAGATGCCTTTGATACTATGCAGTACCATGCATTTCAGAAAATACGTAGGAAGACAGCATCATTGTCATAAAAAGTGTAGGTTTTTGGCTGTAACATTAGGCAGAGGAGAGATCCTCTGGTGTGTATATAGAGGTGCTCATATACCTCTGGCTTGCACACGAAGAAGTGTCCATGAGACTATTGCCATCAAGTTGCTTAAGAAAACACTTTCAAATCAATCAGTGTGTGAAAGTTAAAACACTTGTGATAGGGGTAGCACTGTCTAGTGGTCAAAAAACTGCCTGCAGATTTAAGGCTTACCACAAGATAGGGAAGGCTAACTATGTTGGACTGAGGTATAAGAACTGAGTGTTTTGTGTGTGAGGATTAGACAGCTTAAGTCAGCTCATTAATTCACTGTGAAGCTCTACTATATAAAATTTCTCTTAGTGATGGAATGATGACAAATTTTTTGAGTTATCACAGCACATGTTTCCAGGGCTCTGTCCTGGCAGGGCTCCACTGTGTAGGATGTTAGCTTTGCATTTGCAGGGGTCCATACACTCATTACAATCTTAAACTTTCCATCTTTTTTATTACTAGCTGAAAATACATATTTTAAAAACCCAGTTTTCTTGGCTCTGTGGCTTTCTAAGACAAGTCAGTGTGCAGTGATAACCATAAACCAGGCATCTTGCAAATTCATCTTGGTGAAGCTAATGTGGTAACAATCACTGTTTGCATGGCTCTATTTGTACCTCAGTGATACATACAATAGGGGCTGTTTAGACTGGAAAAAGAAATTAGTCAGCATCTAAAGTGCTGTCTATGTTGTATGGAAAGAGAGGGGAGTAAAACCCTTGAGTCAAAGCCTCTTTGTTTATGTAGAAACACTCAGCTTCCAGCATGAACACAAGCTGGCGCAGCATTTCTTACCCTTCAATACTCTTAAAAATTTAGAAGTGGTCAGAAGGCCAGAACAGTTTAATTAGGCTTCTTGTATATATCTGGGGTTGAGGATACTTGAAAGTAAGTAGCTTGACACCGAGACCATTGACCAGTACCAGTACTGCAAAAAAGCTACCCTTTTAAATGTTTTGCTGCTGATACCTTGGTGTTCAGGATGCAATAACCAAGGCAGGCTGTAAAGCATTGAGCAAGGTCCTCATGATACTGAACAGTTATTGAAATTCTGTGTAGACAGGTAAGAAGTGATGCTCAAGGGGTATATGGAGGAAGCAATTCCCATCTTGCACACTAGGCAGTGTTTGTCCTCCCATATTCCTGAGGAATGGCACATAGACAAGGCTAGGCTGGATGGTGCTCTGAGCAACCTGGTCAAGGGAAAGGTGTCCTTACCCATGGCAGGGAGGTGTTGCAACTAGATAATAAGGTCCCTTCCAACTCAAACTATCCTGTGATTCTATGATTTTGCTGTATGATTATGTATGATTTTCACTTGTATTGCTGTCAGCTCGATGCACAGTAATGGCAGAGTCCAGAACAGACAGCCCTGGACCATTGCATAAACTCAGAGTATACCTATATCTGGCACCTTGTGTTCTCATCCTGTACTTCTCTTTTCCACTTAATCCTCCACCAAGCCTACCTCCAAAAGAGATAATAAAAGAGAAGGAAAAAAGGTCAGAGGTATGCAATAGCTTCTGGATGAAAAATCAGCCCAACAGACTTCGACTCTTCAGGCTGGAGGGGAGAGAAGCAGACCCCACATGTGATATTTGAAATGTCACAGCTAATGTGAGGGGGTTAAATTGCTTAGTGACCCTTTTGATGCAGAAATAGGAAATATTCAACTAAATTGGCAGAGCTCAGGTTTGAAACTTCTTGTTAAGCAGAAGAAAAGCTTATCACAGGATACATGTTTTCATATATGTGTCAAATTATATTTTGTTATATGAACATACTATGTTTCATGTATGTTCAAGGGGAAACTGGACAAATTTGTGGAAGTGAATGATATCCTCCGCTATTAAATATTACCTAGCAGTAATAACTCCCTAGTTCAGGGAGTTTGTCTGAGCTGAGTCATTGGGGACTGCATGCATGTTACAGGAAAATATCGCTCCCCACTCGTTCTTGTTGTACACTTTCTCCTAGCTGTGTGCCTTTTGTAACTGCTGATGGCAAATACTTGGGCAGGTCCTGACTTCCCAGTGCAACTGTCCTTGTCTTCTGAGAGGCCTCTGCATGTCAGCCTTATCACTTATCAGGTGATCCTTCCGAAAACAGGTGACATTATTAGAGAAGCCAGGTAAGAGGAATCACCAATAAACCTAACTGATGATTTAGCACATCTGCTATTGAGCTAGCAGAAGTACATGGTATTTTGAGTTGGCTTCCTGCTGGAGAAGTAACAAGTGATGTAATCCACTGTGCTCTGTCCCTCCCAGTCCCTTCTTGTCTAGACTGCAGCCTCCAAAGCAAATTATTACAGTAGAAGTACAGATCATTGTTTTATTCTTTCACTAATCCAAGAAACACTCACTGCTTTACAATAGGCAAGGTAGGCAAGTGTGCCCCTAGGGTAGATGGTTTCTGTTCTTTCTGCCAATCCTCTAATGTATATGAATGTGTGTGTGTGTTTGTATATATACACAGAATTTATGTACCAGAAGGCCATAGAACCACCAATTGAGCCAAAGAGTCTCAATTAAGAACTTCTTCTAAAACTTCACATTTTCTCATGTGCCAAGAAAATACCTTCAAGTGTTTTAATTCAGCCTGTTTGTCTTGCAGGCATAGCCAGGCTTACTAAGACACAAAAGCTTTTGGTGAAGTTCTACGTTAAACTTATGCAACCTGCTCTATAGGGACATCCATATGTGAAGATTAGTCCTCTCCTCAGTACCTTTAGTACACTCAGCAATGGATTTGAAGTGTCAGACTACCTATTGCCTGTGTGGTGGGTATTTAGTCTCAAAGCTGAGCACACTGCTGCAAACACTCTTCCCCAGAGGCTGCAGCAGTAGCAGTAGGTGACTCCACTGGTCTCAGCAACACAGGGGCAAACTAATCTTTTAGCTTGGCATTAAAATGTGCCTTGGGATTCATCAGATGGTCAAGGAATTTCAGATTGTTTTCGTTTCCAGAAAAATATGTTATATCTGCAAAGGAGATGTTTCAGAAATGCCCTCTGTAAAGATTATCGCATTTCCAGTAGGGAATGAGATATTAGATACTTCAGTCCCATCAACGAGGGGGCACAGTGCTTTGTGTAGTGTGTGGGCTGCATGAATTCAAATTAAATAAATTGCTGTTGAAGTTGATTTGGTTTTCACATCTAAGTACCATAAATAGTATTTATGTATTAAATTATTTTTCCCTTTAAAAATGCTTAACTCATTTTCCATTGTAATTTTGACCAAGTAGAGAAACCTTGTGTCATAAAAACAAATGCTATTTTTTATGAGCTCTGAGTATGAAAAAGGTATTTTAATTAACAAAACCAAATTTTTCATTAGTATGGAGAAGTACCTAGATTCCATCGCAGGTAAAACAAAATAATGAACCATTTACTTTAAATTTATATTGTTTGTTGAATTGTTATTTTCAAGCCCAGTAAATAATGTTTTTGTGCCCTTATGTGATCAACAAATGAAGTAATTGGTGTAGAGATTGCATTTTTGTGCTTATGATCTGCCACAAACCGTGCTAAAACCTTGAAGGGCGAATTTTTCATTGTCAATAAAGTGTCTCGGTAAGAGGCACCAGAGACCGAAGAGAAGGTTAAAGGATCATTGAGCTAATTCTGCTCAACCCACCTTCAAGAGGAGAGGTGTATGGTGGCATTTACCTTCTAGTCAAACTGCCAGAGGTTTCTCTCCCATCCTCGCTTCCTCTCTTTCTAGGCAGTTTAAATATGTACACATTGTTTCCTTTCTTCCAATTTTTCTGCACCAAATAAAGCATTAAACCCCCATACCCTACCAAATACCTACATTTTTAATGGGGAACTTGCTTTCAAGTTCTCTCACAGTTATCTCCAGATCTTTGTTTCCTGCATAACATGATAGTAGTCTTTTATAACGCAGGGGAGTTTTCTTTACTGCCCTTCACATCCTCTCTAGCAGTCAGGAAAAGAAAAAATAGGCTTCTAAACGTTTTTCCTTTACCCTGCTAACACATGGCTGCAGCTTTTTTTAGCCTCAGCCGTCATGTCACCTGGGCCTTTTCATGCACTGTGTTTAGGCTGGGTCGGTGCTCTTTTACCCTTTCTTACAGAAAATCTGTCCCACCACTTTCTGTTTAAAATGCTGGACTCTCTAAAAAGTACTCTCCAGTTTCTGATGTACAAACCTAGAGTCCTTTGAAGTTCAGAGGAAATGGTATCTTTCTGCACAAATGTCATGGCTAACTTTCTGGATGCTTCTAGGTCTCTGTGCTAGTGCTTCTCACTGAGAAGAGAAAGAAACTGCTTTCCTGGGGACCCTTTTTTTGCAGCTGGTTCCAGCAGCTTCTAAGGCCAACATCCGCAGTCTTGAAATAGCCATGTGGTAGCAAGTGCTGTGGCTGCTGCCTTTGCAGCTGGTCTGTATAAAATAGCCATAATGATTCTCTTTTCCTTACAGCTAATGTGGCATAATACTTAGAAGCTATGATTTCTGACTTCCACTGGCGTATTGGAAACGTCCAGATTTCGAGCTGCCTGGGGGAGGTTTTTCTTTGGAAAGATAAGTATAGGCTAGTCAGCTCCATATAGCTGGAAAAAAAAATAATGCTAAATATATATTTGATAGAAGAAAAAAGGAGAACCAGTAATTTAGTTTGTATCTTGATGAAAGAGAACCAGTACGTGCACTTAAACTGCTGAATTTGGGGTGAGGTTTCTGTAACCTCCATGTTAAAGCCCCAAAACTCAGCATGAAGGTATTAATTCTAAGGGACTGACAGGTTGCTAATGAGTACTGCAAGCAGAACAGATGCTTGTCTGGTCTTCATGCCATCCAGGTGTTTGAAACTGACCCATCCAGAGTCATATTTAATTACATCCTTCTACAGCAATTTCCATGCAAGTGTGATGTTATCTGCTTGGCCTTTTCCTTGAGATAAGAACACATGAAGAGGGAGAAGAAAAGGTTTTCATTAACTTTTGTCCTCTAGAATCTCAAAAAGAGTTTTGAAAAGGGCATTAATGTCAGGTGACTTTATGTGCCTTCAACCTCTGAAAGAGGCCGGTGGATGAAGAGGATGATGGTTCCTTTATTCATGAGACTTGTACAGTTTTTTTCTGGGACTCATAGTCCCCAGTAGTCTTAAACAGCTTCACCTGGGGTGGCCCATGACCTCAGTTCATCTCTAGGTCTTCTGTTGGAGCTGCTCTACAAGAGCCTGTTACACTCCTGTCCTGGTCATGGACAGTGCTGTTCCTGACCTGTGCACTGATGTGCTACCCAAGCCTTGTCCTGTCCCCAGGGAGGTGCCTGAAGCCCAGAGCCAGGGCTGCCCACCAGCCTGCCCTGCTCCCTGTCTGGAGCCATGAGGTGGCCCTGGTGCTGTGGTCCCAAGGCAGCAGCCAGTCATCAGTGTGCTCCAAAACACTTTGTGGGTAAGCAACAAAAAGTTTTGAGCTGATCAGCACTCTGATAACGGGAACTTTGTTGGTAGCAAATCACAACCCACTTCCTCTTGTACAGGTCAAGTTGTTACTTCATTAGTATTGATGTGTGAATGGTGAGTAATGAGCAGTAAAATTTTTTTAAAAAAAGCTTTACAGAATGCAAGTTAATTACATACTTCAGCTTCATTGCATTTGCTTACATATGTGTGTGTGAAGATTAGAAAATCTGGAGAAAAGATCATCAGTCTCTAACAAGTAATCATAGCTATTTGGGGCTTAGACTTCTTTAAATTTTGGATTTGATAGCTGCTCTGTAAAGGTCACACAAGAGTCAGGGTGCAGAGGGCAGGAGACGCTAAACTGAGGGTTATGCCTGTCTTGCTCTGGAGTTTCAACGTTGTAGGTTAGAGCACCTGTCCTGGAGTTTAGGGTTGCCCTGGATTTTCAGGGCCTGCCTTCCAAAACAATTTGAGAAGTTTCAGATCTAATTTTCTTATATTCCAGAAATTATTCCTGCAGCTCAGAATACAGTATTGCATTGACACTTACTTCTTTGTTGAAGTCATGTTGGTGGCTGGGATCCTTCATTTCAAAGGAGAGCCTAATGTTGCGCTGCAGTCTAGCCTCTGTCTAAAAGACGGTCTTCAACTTTTCAGCTTCTGCTCCCAATACTGAATCACGAACAGAATAATCATCATAACAACCACAGTAATAGCAATCTGAAAGTCCACGTGTTGATTCATGAGTGCAGGTAGTGTTTGCAGTCTGGATTTTAGCAGGATGACCTCAAGATGTGATGATACCCCAAGGCTGCAGCTCTGTGTTTATAAACTCATGGCTCAAATCTGTGTGTGTATGTCTCTATAGCTTTTTGCATTGAGAATGGTTCCCTTACAGCAGCAGAGGTCAGTGTCTGGGCTGGCTTGCAAGGTAGTACAGGCTTGATTGGGCTTTGTAATTTACTTTTTTCTTAATAGCATTTTGCTTTGGCATGAGCCTTCTGTAGATAAAGTTGGAGTTAATTCTCTAGCTGAATACTTCACATATTTCAGCTATCTTGTTCAGCTCAAGTGGCCCAGCATGACCTTCCCAAATCAAAATGAAACAAAACACTTTGGTGCCACTGAGTTTCACGTAAGGGGACGATGGTGCCTGTCTGCTCACAGGAGCAGCTTGTGGCAGGGAGCCAGGCAGGGCACAGTCTGTGAGCAGGGGCTGAGGCTGAGGCCAGCCTCATTCGTCCTCTCCTGTGTTTGCACTCACTGGAACCAGCACACAAATGTCGCCAAAGCCCAGGGTTAGCCGGACACTTGAGCAGCTGGTCCTGTGAAAAACAGGTGTTACTCCAACAATTGTTATTTTATTCTGTATCCCTGATAATGGTGTTTCTGTCAGTTGTTATCTCTGACAGTCACTGCAGTAGCTAAAATGTCTGATAGACTGATATAATAGTTAATATTACTGTAATCGTAGTGTGTAGCTAGTTTCGCTCCTCAATCTTGCTGTATATACTGGAAGATAATCAAGAGAAGCTTGTTGTTTTTTTGGTTTAATAATTTATCATTGATATGACTTAAGAAACAAGTTACTCATCTCTGCTACTTTCCAGCAGTAGTGACTTGTCCTAAAATAAGCTGTAACTGTAAAACATTATCACTGAATGAGCTGCTTCCCTAGACTTGTTTTCCTCTTAAATGTGTTTCGCATTATTTTTTTCCTCTCTGAGTAACTGACTTCCAGAAAAAAAAGGTTGATGTTTACTTTTCTGTTCCTGTTACCATCTTTTTTGGTGGGTTTTTTAATTTTTTATTTTTTATTTTTTTAAATTTTTTTTTCATGGACCTACATAAAGAACTAATTGAGTAAAAAACATTTTGGATCATAAGCAGCCAGAGTGACCAGTGCTACTCATTTCCTGGTTTTTTCCAGAATTTTATTTGGCAGGCAGGATCAGTGTCTGTGGGAGGAAATAAACTGACTTAAATTTGGGGAAATACAGGATGGTGCTTGAAAGGGTGTGTCCCCAAAGATGTGTGCACATGTGTCACACTTGCAAATTGGGTAATTGCATATTTAGTTTCCTGTCTGTATACATGTGTGGGAGCAAATGTACGGTTTGTCTGCCATAAGGGAGATCCATGCACTGGAGCCATCACCATTTTCAGGCTGTTTTGAACTCTGTGCACTGGGAGAACTTACAGGGTGGTGTGAGCCACGGTGGTGACTCAGAAATTCAGTCCCAGTTTTACGTCTGTCTACCAAATCCTGGTACTAATTGTGATGTTAAATATGTCTTGGCATATACTGATGTCTGAATATGCTGGTGGCTCTTAAGGGCTTGTTATCCTCAGGGCTCAGGATGGCTTGGCTAACAGCACTTGAGTTTTAAATACCAATACACCCTTGGTGCTACCTGTGTCCTTGTGGAAAAATACCCCTTACCCCTTATTTTACTTGTTGATCCTGCCACTTGGATAGCTTGATATAAAGCTTCAAGCGTAGGAGCTGAATGGAAAAAGAAAGAGAGGGCACATACAGGTCAGCATTCAGTGACAGTGGTGAAAGACACAGAAAGATGACGAGGTTTTCTTGTAAACAGTTTGTATTGGTAGCTAACGAAAGGAATAAATTTAATGCTGGTTTTCATGTTTCTATTCTGTATCCCCAGCTTCCCACATGGTGATGCTCATCTTCCATTTGGAGTCCTTCTGATTATAACTATGAAAAATAAGCTATTTCTGATACACCAATAAATGTGCTTGCTCACTAGTCCTGGAAAACAACTCCTTGCAATTATGATTGTGGTGACTGCACATAATGAATGACAGAGTTAGTGGTAAAAAGTTTTGCTGTCATAACCAACCTTTTAAAAATGTAAAATTTCAAAACAAGAACCACACTCTTGACAGCTTGCATTTCAGATACACATTCAAAACACATAATGCAAGTTAAAACTTATTTCTGCCATGAAAATGCATGATGTGGCCACGCAGGCATGTGTTGTCCTTCATTTTTCCTGTTGTAATGAAAGTTTAGAAATGAGTGTTTTTATTCTAAGGTACAAACATTCTTTCCTGTAAGTTATGGATTAATTAATTATAAGGTAAACACCCTGATACTCCTCTGAGGGTCGTGAAATCTTTGAAAAGCTGGAGACTACACAAAACGGCAGATGTGGAATAATTGACTTTCTGGAGGGGTTTCCAAGCTTCTTGCAGAGGTTTTGGCAAGCCAGTAGTCTGACTCTAATATTATGATTTTTAATAGAAATTAAGGATTAATTAGTGTGGGACACTAGAATGGTGTACAAATAATGTAATTGTCACTAGTTCAGGTATGTCTGTTGTTGCCTGCTGCAAGCTGGTGAGGTTTGTTATGGGCCCTGGAGGGTTTGGCATTGGGTTGGATCTCTGTTCAGACTCAGGACATCTGTCTATGCTTCTGCCAGAATGCAAGGCCCTGCTTCTCAAGACTTAAACATACACTGGGAGATGTCTTGTCCTACAAACTTAATTTCCCATAGGAAGTGATAAATGATAGCAAGGAGGATAGGGAATGGGGGAGTTCTGGTGTGTTTTGGGGTTTTTTTTCCTAAATTAGTTCAAGCTTTTCAAGAAAGAGTTAAGAAGTTACCGTGTCCAAGGCCTGGATCACTTTTATCACTGTTATTTTTGAATATGTTCAATTCAGAACTCTGCCACTTAGGTCAACCAGAACAAGGACAATAGAGTCATAGCAGGATTTGAGTTGGAAGTGACCTCAAAGATGATCTTGTTCCAATGCCCTTGCTATGGGCAAGACACCTTCTACTGCACCATGCTGCTCATGCATGAGTAGCCTCTGCTTCCTGGTTAGGTGACCTGTAGTTCTTAGAGTGTGCTAAAACTGAAGGAAGACTGTAATAAGTGTCTGCTAGTCCTTCCTCATTCCTCTTCACAAGTACCTTGCACTCTTTTTCTACTTCTATCAAAATGTTGTAGTATCAGTCTGGTGACTAAATTCAGCTGGTCTGGTTCCTCTGAACCTTAAAATCACCTTATCAGTATGTATTGATCTCACTTTTAACCAAAAGCAGCCTGTGATATTGTCCCTGGTCTTGCTGAGGCACAATGATACCCTCATGAAGGATCATGAAATGACAGAAGAGGGAAAAGTTACCTAAAATAATCGGTCTGCCTACACTGTATGCTGTACTCAAATTATTTCTGTGCAGATGTGAGTGTTTCTCCCTATTGAGGCGCTGTTTGAAATTCTGGATGGGATAAAAGGAAATGGGTCTTTCTGGGCTCAAAACTGTTCTTCTGGCTAGGTAACTGTGCTTTTCAGCTGAGCAAGAGAAAGGAGGTAAGGTGATGTAGCAATCATTCTGGGAATGAAACCCAAGGATCAGATCCCAATCCATGTAGACAGTCCTAGGCACACCCAGAGCTGAACTACTTCTTCTGACACTTGAAACTCCTTTAGGATTTGTCAGTTTCAAAAGTGGGAGAGCTCAGACTCATCTAGTCAGGAAAGATCCTGTGACATCTGAAAATGCAACTGCTCAGTCATGTGTAATGCTTCTTGCAATGTATGATGCCATATCTTCTCCTGGCTTACTCCCTGGAACTAAAACCTGCGTTTCCAGTGGGTCAAAACTTCAGTGTAGCCAGTGCTCTAGGCTGGATGTTGTCTCTGTTGAAAGTCTGCAGGCTTAAAAGTATTTTTAAGGCAATTTCTGCTTTAAGGCAAGGCTTAAATTTTTTTTTAAGCCTTAAATAAATTGTCTGCTTTTTCCTCAAATTCACTATAGTGGGATGGTGACAAAACAGTAACAGTGAGTCTGCTTGTAAATCTACGCATGCATACATACATATACACATATCCACATACATAACTTGAATATGAGCATGTATACCTATGCATGTATAAGTGTTTTGAAGTGTTGGTGTGCAGACTTTTCTGATTTAAAGCCAGACAGGCTTTAAATTTATGTTTGGGGAACTGGTAACAGGGGAACAGAGATGCAAAGGAGTACAGTGAAGCTCTAATATTTAATAGATAAAATAATAGAATAACCTGATTTGGAACGGATCCACAAGGATCATTGAGTCCAGCTCTTAGCCCTGCACAGGACAGCCCCAAGATATCACACCATGTGCTTCAGAATGTTCTTGAACTTTTTCAGACTTCATGCTGTGACCAAGTCCCCGGGGAGCCTGTTTCAGTGCTCAACCACCCTCTGGGTGAAAAACCTTTTCCTGATCTATCCCAAGCCTCAACCAACTCAGCTTCAGGCCATTTCCTTGAGTCCTGTCACTGGTCACAAGAGAGAAGGGATCAGTACCTGCCCCTTTGCTTCCCCTCATGAGGATGTTGAAGATTGCAATGAGCTCTCTCCTCAATCTCCTTCTCTCCAGGCTGAACAGACCAAGTGAACTCAAATGATCCCCATATAGCTTCCCCTCCAAGACCCTTCATCATCCTCATGGCTCTCCTTTGGACACTCTAACAGCTCAGTATCTTTTTAATTTTGGGGCACCCAAAAATGCACAGAGTGCTCAAGATCAGGCTTCACCAGAGCAGGACAATCCCCTCTCTTGCCCGGCTGGCCATGCTTTGTCTGATGCCCCCCAGGACAGAGTTGTCTCTCCTGGCTGTCAGGGCACTGCTGACTCATGTTCAACTTGCCATTGACCAGGAATCCCAGGTCCCTTTCCACAGTGCTGCTGTCCAGCATCTCATTCCCTGGTCCATCTGCACATCCAGGGGTGCCAGATCCCAGCTGCAGAATCCAGCACTTGACCTGTTTAAACTTCATACAGTTCATGATTGCTCATCCTATCTAATTTGTTGAAGTCTCTCTGTCCTCAAGGGAGTTGACATCTCCTCCCAATTTATTCTCATTAGCAAACTTACTTAGTGCTCCTTCCAGTCCTTCCATTAAGTCATTAATGAAGATTTTGAAAAGGACAGGGCTGAGGACAGAGCCCTGTAGAACCCTGCTAGTGACCACCTGTCACCCTGATGTCACCCCATTTACTATTAGCCTTTGTGCCTGATCCATGAGCCAGTTGCTCACCCATTGCATGATGTGTTTTTCTAGCTGAATATTGGACGTTTAGTGCAGAAGGATCCTCTGAGAGACAGTATCAAAAGCTTTGCTGAAGTCCAAAAAGATTACATCTGCTTGCTGAAATACACAGACCGAGACCAGCCCCTTGACGCTGTTCTCTTGCAGCTCTGGAGAATCTGTTGTGCCGGGGCAGTGTAGCAGCACGCTTCTTGGAATATAGCTAGCTCACGTTGGCAGTGTCTGTAATGGAATCAAATCTCTTGGCTAGAAAAACAAAATGTCATCTAAAATGTTGGGTTTCAGGGGTTTATTATTTTTTTTTTGTTTTGTTTTTGTTTTTCTTTCTGTGACAGAATTTTCCATTTTGTTGCTTCTCTTTAAGCCTTTCAGTACTTATGGAAAGTTTTCTCTAATCTGTTTCTTGAGCCTGATGAAAGAGAGGAGGAAATCTGATCAGTGGATGAAAGAGTCAGGAATAAAAACACTTCTTACTAGAGAAGGCAAGTTATGAGACCTAACAAGTGTCTACTGTCTGGAGCTTGTAAGGGAGGAGTTTGTCTCAAGCAGTGACAGACTCTGTTTTCAGACCAAAAGGTTTCTTGAGAGAAAGAACATTAAATGCAAATGACTGACTGGTATGCAGCAGGTGGCTATACTGCACACACTCTCACCATATTTCCCTGAGTGGAAAAACGGCATTGGATTATCCTAATTTTGCTATTGGATTTCTGAGAAGCTAGGAAGAATTTTAATCTGCCAGGACCATGATGCAAGTATGGTGGCAGGTGACTTGGGAAATACATACCAGTTGCATCACTTGGAGAGGAGGTGACAATAGAAAAGCATGAGCAGAGTGGCAGCTGTTTAATTTCTTCCACATCATGTAAAGAAAGAAAACTGGGTTTGAGGATCCTTAATATCATGCTGGTATATTTTCTTACTTGTCATGGTCACAATGCAACACCTAGAAAGTCAGAATTTATCAGCAGGAAATATTTTCTTCCCTCTCTCAAATTCTGACTGAGAACATTTTAGTATTTAACTCTGTCCTTAGGTTAGGTGGTGGGATTTTTTGTCCCAATGTGATTATTGTTAAGGAAATGAAGAGTTTTTATAGCTTTCTGCATATAGGCTGGAAATACCCTTTCTGCACTGATGTTGAAGAAAAATTAAAGTAGTATATGAAAATTGTCTGAAAACCTTATGAGACCGTTCTGGTTTTGGTTGAAGAGTTTTGAGGTCTGCCTTCACTCTTGGCAAGGGTGAGGAAGAAGTGTTTCCTAGTACAGAACCTTATCCCTTCCTGGGAAGCCCAGGCACAGTGTTCCCATGAGTGGCAGAAGGTCACTTGGCTTAGAGTACGTCTGTCAGTGCTTACAGTTGGCCTTCTTGACAAGGCTGTGGATAGTGGCTATCCAGGTGGGTTAGGCTCTCTGGGAACTGTTGGTGTGGTTCTCTGATTATCTACCTTAGCTGATTAGTTTTCCTGAAACACAGTTAATCGAAATCCGAACTTTTTTAGTTATAGTATTGTTTCTGCTTCTACCTCTCCTATGTAACAAAATGCAGGGCTTTGTTTTCCTTTTCCAATTTTCAGTGCTTTGTGGTTGACACCAAAATCTTTGCAGTAAACTACAAGGTTAGTTGCCAGTTTCGAGTCTGTCACTTCAAAAGTTTCGGATATCAATTTATTTTTTTAACAGGTACCAGTAATTTATATTGTTCTTGTTTATATTGTAGTTCTTATTTTCCAACAAGCCTCAGGGAGCACGTGAGTTACAGTGGGTGTTGGTGCAGAGAAGAGGGTCTAGTCCTGCACAGCCATTGAAGAGGCTAAAATTTATCTAAACAAGCAGTTACTTTGGGAATAGAATCATTTTTGAAGTTGATGTCATAGATACCTATTTTTAGAATGGATGGTTATTAAAAAATCTAGAATGTATAGAGAATTCTAGATACATTCTGTATGTTGAGGCGGGGTCCAGTAGCCCAACAGAGGGGATGTTGCCACAGCTTTTACCCTTGATTCCAAGCAGTGCTGGGGTTGAGTGTGCATTTGCAGTAAGGGAATGTGCATGCACATACATACCCTGCACATGTACAACAAGCATGTACCTGCCTGTATGGTCCAGGTCAGGCACAGACAAGCACACAGATGGCACCAGTGTCGTCATCCTGTTTCTCCTCTTTGGCCAAATGAGATGAAGGTCTCTCAGTGTGAAACATTAATACCTAATTATATGTCTTTCTGTCTCTCTCTCTCTCCAGATACACACCCCATGTATTATATATTATCAATATATTAATTATATGTTCTGTCTCTAATATGTATTAACAGTTAATAATTATAGTATTATGGCCAATAATTATCATTCATTATTACTAGTTATAATTAAGCATATATAATTATATGCATACATATATGTATCCCATGGATCTCTCCAGCAGCAGGACTTAGGCATGCAGACTACCAGGTAGCTGTCCCTGGTTCCTTCTTTGAGAAGACAGGACACACTCTGCTGGACAGGTGCAGACAAGTGCCCTGAAAAGCTACCTGCTGACATGTCATCAGCCCTTTTGATTCTCTTATCCATTCTTTAATGCTTCTCCCATCCCTCACAAAAACCTACAGTAAGTCCTGTGCAATCACAAAATGCTCTTCCCTTGCATCCCATAATGTGTCCTATACCCCTAGGCGGAGCCTGAAATGTACTCTGGGGAGATGCTCTTGTTGTCCCTGGATGTGTCAATGTGTGGGCAGCGGGGCTGAGGTTCTCCTGGGGCTTGCAGAGATGGGCCTTTGATGGGCTGATGGCTCCTGGGATGACCCTGGGAGCAGCTGGACAGGGGATTATTTGGGGTGCCCCATTGCCTTCGTCCCTGTGTGTGTGTGTGCAAGCTTACTCCCAAAACCTAGGGCTGGGTGTAGAACATGCAGAATTCCTGGTCTCTTGGGTCAGGACAAGGCTCTGCATGACAAAGTACATTTTCTTTGCTTCTGTCTTGATCAGGTTAATTAAGAATAACTTTTGTATTCAAGATCCACAAGGTTTTAGAGGGGCTTAGAGAGGACTGAAAGGAGAAGGAAAAGAAAAGGAAGGAAAGAAAAAAAGGAGGGTTGAAATGGAAGAAGTGGAAAGATGGCCATGTAACTGTATTAATTATATTCCTTTTTTTTTTTTTTAAATACTACCACAGCCTGAGAAGAAGAGATAGAACATAAAGCACCACAGCCTGGGCTGATCTGCAGGTCCAGGAGATTTGTGCAAGCACTAAGCCTGACCACATCCCAGAGTTCTTATGTGAAGCAGCTGCTTGTACACACTCCTCACAGTTCATTCCTCTTTGTTCTTTGTGTAGGGACTGAATCCTATGTCAAAGTAGAGAAATATAACATCTTTTGGCTTAGTCATGGAACGCATTTTATGCTAGAATTGTTAAGAGCCTTGTTAACTCTTCATTCCTATAATGCTTGGCAGCAAATACAGATTGCACAAATATTCAATTAAAACCTTTAATGAATTTGTAAGGCAGAATTTGAGACAAACCAGATATAAAATTTTGCTCATTGACACATGCAGTCTTGGCAGGTAAGATCACAGTATGGCTTCCTATCTTCTTTGGGATGCTTGCTTTTGCTTCATTAAATGGGAAACATGAAACAAGCAGCCATTAATATTTTGTATTTTATTGAAAAGTCCCAACTTCACAGCAGTCTAGACCAAGCTAATTTTACTGTGGCTTTTTAGAAGATTAGCAGATTTTTACATGTTTCTTAAATAGTTTATTTATGTTGTACTGCTGAGTTAGATAAGGTGGGTGGAAAATAGAGGTGGGTAGAGAAGCCAAGAAGATTGGCAAAACAGGTTCTCACAATTTACTATTTTTCTTAAATGCTGCTACATTTAAGAAAAATAGTACATTAAATACTTACTTAGGATTATGAACCCTAAAAATCCTTCTACAACTCCTTCTGCCCCATCTGGGAGCTGTTATGCTTCTTAGGCACTGAGAAAACCTCTTAAATTTAAATTATGAAACACCTGAAACTGATATGAAAATTTTCAAGTGGCAAAACTATTCTGCCTAAAAATGTGTTTAAAAAAATTTAGCAAACAGTTGAAGGCTTGCATACAACTTCCTCTTGTATTTTTCTTTGTTATCTAATTTCATATGCAAATTTACCGGTGAGCGACATGCTCAAGTGCTCTCTGTACTCCTTTTGGAAAACAATATCTTTGTATATAAGTGAAAAGACTATTCCATTTGTTCTGTTTGTGATTATTATTAGGAAGAAGTGAAAATGGTTCCTAGGAAGAACATATCAGAGCTAAGAGTGGATTTGTCTATCAAAAATCGTGAATCAGTAAGACTATTCACTAGGCTTGGCAGAATCCTGTAAGGAAAGCAGCTGAACTCTTCGTCCCTCTCCACTCTCAAGACTTAATCCTGCCTTACACCGAAGCAATTTTTCCCAGTAATGGATAGGTACGTTAGTACGGAAAAGCCAAAAAATAGATGCACCATGAAAAAAATCATGTCTGAGAGACCTGGGTAAGTCTCTAAAGGCAAGAAGGAATCCTGGTGGGAGAAGGATAGATAGGAAGGAGCTCAGTGAGAGCACGCGTGTGTAGCCCTGCCAGAGAGGTTCGATGTGCAGCTCCTCTGATCTGAGATCTGAGATCTGAACTCGAGAGCGCGGCCGAGGGAGGACAGAAGGATAGTATCCATGGCACAGCTAAGGGACCGAAGGTGATGCTCACCTTAGGGCTGCTCTAAGCTTTTTGGGAGGGCATTTATTGCCCTCTAGTGTTTCTCGCCGCACAGCCGCTGCCGCTCCCGGCAGAGGAGGGCAGGAGGCAGGGTCCCCATGCGGCCACAGCCGGGGCCTTGGCTGCCACCCGGGCCCGAGAAAGTCACTTCTTTGTTTGTATTACTCTTCTTTACATGCTATCATGGGTATGACTGAGCGGGAACTGAGCACGAAGACAAATGGAAGGTGTGTCAAGCTTGCTGTAAGGAAGAACCCAAATTCTGGCTTATGTAGATTCACAGCAGCTAAGTGATCAAATGTAATTGATTAAATGTAATCGATCCTTCTTACAGCAGCAGATGAGTAGGTACTGAAGTGCAGAGCAAAACTATGTGGGAAAGTTTACTAAATAGATGCATGATTTAATTTGGCTTCTAGCTGGCATCAAAAGCCAAGGTAAAGCAGACAATGAGATGATTTCACCGAAAATTCTATGTGACTGAAAAATGAGGGGTGTTACAAAGCCCTTCATTCTGCAGGGCTGGTTTAGTTCAAGGCACCTGAAGTTTTTCAGTATCTAGGTGAGTGATGTCTCCTGCATTTTCCTTGGCTTCTGTGTTCTCCCATCAAAGAGAGGATGCAGTATGCAAACAAATTTACAAATACTTCTTATGGGGCTGAAATACCGATAAGCAAACTCTGAAATGTCCCCTAAGCACAGAAATTGGAATGGACCTGAGCTACTGGAGTGGATGATGAGGCTAGGCCCAGCTCAGTGCTGAGAACTGAAAATGTTTTAAGGGTGCTAGCAGAAATTGCATTGTGGTGTATATCGTGTGCTTTCCTTCCACCCACCATCAAGTATTCCTTTGACAGATCTTGCTCATTCATAATCCTGGGAAAAATCCGCACATGTGAGTATGCATTAGGTGCTTTTTTGGTGACACAGCCACTTTGAGATGCTGTGCTGCACTGGGGATGTCTTGTTCAGGCAAGAAGTTATGTGTCCTGTTTCTTCTTTTACCTCATTCATGCAGTGGTAACCAATTACGGGGGGACCTGGGGTCATACTACTGGCCAAGCTGCATTTATCTGATGTGTTGTGACTCTAAACACTGTGCTGCAGGTCAGATTTTGTATATAATCAGAAAAAGTCTTCTTTGGCTTGTGGTTAGGAACAGTGGGTGGAGATCACCAAGATATGTCCAAAAGGCCAGTTTAACACAAGCTGGAGGTTTAAGATCCAACAAGTGCATCAAATTCAGGTACTTATTGGGTTTTGATCAAACTTCGCTTAGAAAAAGAAAATAAAATTTGTCCCTTGCATATCACTTCTCTCATGTGCTTTTAAATTATGGCATTGAGCTATTCTTTTTGTTGAAGAAGAGAGTTAAAAATAAAATTGTACCTGTGAGCCAGAGTTACTATTTATAGTGTTTAATATCAGCCTTTTGATTTCTCCAAATGAATGTTAAACTGTCTCCAAAGACATTCAGATGACAAAGATTCTTGTGCCCAAGAGAAAATGTGTTCATCAAAGAGGTGTGATGGGAATCTGTGACAGTCTGTCTAGACAGTCCCTGAGCTACTGCTGATGAGGAAGCAGCAGCATTCATAGCAGTCACATGCAGTGGTGACCTCAGGGACATTAAGCTGTAGCTCCTGATGGGAGGTATGTCTTGGGCAGCTGGGTAGATTTCTACTAAGCATACAATGATCTTTTTGAAATAGTGGAGAAAATGGTGTGAGGATGGTCTGCAGTACCTAAGCATGAAGGTTATTCTGTCTCAGAGACTGCTCAGCAGACTTTACCAGTGCTGCTTATTAAGTCTGGTTTCTATTGAATGTATAACAGATCCAAAATGATGATGCAGGGGTCTTATGTGCTATTGGATCTGGAATTCAGCAAGAAAAGTGGGTGTATAATTTTAGGGCCATGGGCACTTAACCCTTTTGGTAAACTAGAGATTAGAGATTTAGGAAACTGTGAGACTTGCAGATCCCAAAGTGAGCAGAACATCAAATCTGGAAGCTGAAATGGACCTTTCCTCAAACATAATGGCCATTCCTTCCTGAACAGTCAATGCTGTGTTGGAAGACCCTTTCTTTGTAGCACTTTGCCAACTTTATCTACAGGGATCAGACATGAAAGTGAATCTGGACTGCATCCAGTGCTACATGTATACTAAGGATGCCAGATTAATTTGCTTTTGTAGTTGTCAATCAAGCTCTTAATAGAGAAAAGTTTGGATGAAAGACTGAGAAAGATATTAGTGGTAGAAACATTCAATTATTATTTATTTTTAGTGTATTTTTTAGTGAGAAAAATCCTTGAAAGAAGTGCATTTTTGTCCTAAAGGCAGTTTTTGTCACTCTTTGAGAGAGGTGTAAGCACTGTATCCTTAACTTTAACAGCAAAAAAGTAATGAAATTACTCATTGACTGCAGGAGATTAATGTTTAGATATTCAAAATGTGTGCAAAATAGACAAAATAAAATAATGAAATAGCAAGATAAGGTCCTCTTTGTGTTGTGAGATTTGCAGTTTTTAAGGTTTCTTTTGGGTTTTGTATGCTTTTGGGCTTTTTTGTGGTTTTCGGTTTGTTTGTTTTTTTGTTTTTATTTTTTCTTTTTTTTTTCTTTTTTTTTAAATACCTGCTTTCACTGCTAGATAATTGCTATCTCCCTACCTATATGAACACTGGTGAAATACCCAGTTCTTACAGAAGAGAAAGAGAAAGGGTTGTGATGAAAATATGTGATAAAATTGCTGGGAATTGAGACAATGACAGATCCTGCTCCCATGTATTCCTTAGGCAGCAATCTGCAAAAGACAGCTTCAAGGTGAGAGATTCTGTCACGTTGACTTCAATTAGTCTTATTGAGACTTTTCTGCTAAGGTTTATCTTGTCTTCAAAAATCTCATTGTTCCAGAGTTGTAAATAATTTTTTGTCACAGATGGGCTCCCTTTCTGCGTAAACAATGGATAAATACCTCATACATGGTTCTTTAGAAATTTCTCTTCATACCTAATCCAGTGCTGTAGTAGCCTCTCATATGCAGTTATGTTAAATAAAGTGTTTGACTTGTGGCTCAAGTTTCAAGTCTGAAAAGCTTTTATTTTCCTTAGAATGATAGTGTATTTTAATAAATATTTAATGTGTAATTCTACAAGTACTTAGAGCACCAATTAAATAAATAAATAAGACTAATTCTACTTGCATCCCATTGGGGAGGGAATTTTCTCCTAGGTGAAGAAAGACTTAATGTGAAAGCCAACACAGGCATTTTCCAAAGCTTGATTTTCTTCTGTGGTGTTTTGTGGGCTTTTTTGCGTTTGTTTTTTTTTTTTTCCTGTCCTGCCCTACCATCTGTAGGAGTAGTGAAGCAAACAACAAGAAAATTCTTTAAGATACAACAGACAATTTTTGGCCAGGAAAATGTACTGATCAATAACTAGAGATACCAAATACATTGTTCATGCAAGGTGTTTTTGCAATAATGGGTCCATGGCAGTTAAGCAGGGCTGCTCTCATTGATAAAGGTCATTTGTGAACAAACACTAAGAGGCTATTTATGCTTTTACTTTTCTGATTACAACATGCAGTTCAGTTCTAATCCCAGCATTTCAAAATCCTCCTCTTGAAGATGTGTGGGCACCAAAACACTTTTGGCTTATAGTCAAACATAAAAGGTAGTTCACTTCTTTGCAGCATTAAGGATTGTACAGCATGTGTGAACATCAGCATATGTTTCATGTTAATGAAAAAGATCTGGCAACTGCCTGTTGGATGAAGATGATGTTCTGGTGGGGAGGAAGGGATATTTTCAAGGCAATTCATCTTCTCAAGAGGAGTATTGTGATACAATGGTCTGCTGACTGCATGCTACCCTTCCCCTCTTAGGTACCATTTAACTCTCGGCCTAGACATGGTCACTGAGCAAATATTGCACAGAGGGGAAATTAACCATATACTAATGATTACAAAATCCATCTATTTGTTGTGCTTCTTTACCTTGTGTTCTGCTCCCACTTGGTTGTGTGGAGACTTTACAGACCTCTGAATTCTAGTGTATTAAATCATTGTTCCTTGTCTCAAAGGTGCTATCTTTTCTAATGGAGGTTGGGAAAGTTATTTTAGACTTTTTGGAGACATTCTGGCTGCTTGCCAGTTCCCAGAAGAGCTATAGCTGTCCAGTCAGTCTGCTGTTCCCCAAGTGCTGATAGAATGAGCTTTGCTTGGGTGGGAAGAGAGTGCTGATAACAGCTAGAGTTTATGTACAGCGATTCATATGTTAAAATTCAAGAGTGGCTTGCAGAACATATTTAAAGAAAGAGGCTGTCTATCTGTAAATTGTACAAACAAAGCTTTTTATTTTTATGTTGACAATTTTGTCGTTAGAGATGCTTCTTTCAGAAATGGTAGAGCATGCAGAGTCTTGTAAGCATGATGAGATTGGATTAGTAGAATTCCTTAAAATAATTTTGTGTTAAGAAAATTTTTTTCAAGAGAAATAGGAACTTTGAAACCTGTGCTTACATTTCCTTCTGCAGTGGTATAGTTATAACAAAAAGGCTGTTTAAACATAAAATTCACAGGATTGTTGTACCAGCTGAATATTTATCTTCATTTATTCTGTAATTTTACCTTTAGTTGCTTTGGAACCACTTGTAAGATCTATAAAATTTATTTAGTGAGAGAGTATCAGTAATTGCAATGCTACTTAATGTACAGATGTTTTTGCTCAATAATGCATTGTATTGAAATAATGAGGATTTATTTTAGGTAACACTTTGATGCCAGCCCCAGTAACATAAATGATGCTGCCAAATAAATTTGACTGAAGTAAATCCTTTGTTCTGATCTCATTATTTCAGTTTTTGATTTTAAATGCATGGATATAATTGCTTTAGACCAGGGCCTTATTTTTTTAAACATGAATTGACAAGTTTTGATTGAGGGACTTTAACAAGTGTAAAGCAAAGTGGTGTGTGTGGTTCTTAAGAAGTAAAAATGAGTTCTTCAAGACAGTACAGATATAGCATCCTTTCTTAAAGAAAAAATCTAAAATGTACTTCAGGAGACCCATTCAGAGTACTGAGCTGTCACAAGCATAAGTAAGGTTTATAAAGATGTGTATAAGATTTTCTCCCCAGAGAGCTGTGCAAGCAGACAGGAGTTGAGTGAAAGCACTTGAGAGGAAGTAGGAATGAAGCCTGGGACAGAGTTATGGGTAGGAGGTAAAGATGATGTTCTCATGTAAATGAGGAAATTTGCCTGGCTGTTGTCAAAATTTGCCTTGTGACTTGCACAAATAAGAGCTGCTACTGGTGTGAGTAAGTTTAACTGCCCTATTAGACTCACAGTCTTAAACAAAAATCTGATGTGGCTTCGGTGGTATAATTTTCACTGGAATACATTAGAGTTGGGATATAAATTCAGTACCGGACAAGTTATCTTGTAAGGGAAAATGGTATCTAGTAGGAGAGGTTTGGAATTGATGAATGACATCATGCTGAGCAATTAAACTAGCTGCACAGCTGTGCTGATGTCACACAGCTGACTGCTTTTATATTTATGTCTGGGCTATTAAAGTGCAATACCAACAGAAACCACAGGACCTGGCTGAAGGTTTTTCAGATAAAATGGTGAGAGAAGACATCAGTGTTTACTAAAGTGCTTATGTCTGGTGCTTTCCAAGGAACACAACACCAATTTCCCCATTTCACCATTTTAAAGCACTGAAGTACCAAAGGTCTAGTTCCTGGCAACTGGCTTTGTCATGCAGAGGTCACAGGGGGCAAATAATGTAATGAAAATGTTTAGCTGGAGTGCTTGCAATATTGCCTGATTAATGAAAATGGGCCTCTTAAATCAGAGAGAATGAGAGAAAAATGCTGGACTGTCATGCACACAACTATTGTTATTTTATTGTTATTGTTAATTTACTGTTATTCAACACCTGGAGCTGAAATGAGGCTGAAATGGCATGAATGAAACCCAAAAGGACTGTGGTTCACATACTTCACCAGAGCAGGTCCTGTTTTCATGACTTCAGGAAGAGCCATGATGTAGGATATTACTTGGAATATAATCTATTGCAGAAATGTGGAGTATTTTTGCCTGTACTAGGAGTCACTTTAATGTTCATAAAATGGCTGTCCATTAATGTTCCTCATATTTGGTGTTTCCTACAGCTGGATTCTGCCTCAGCTCTTCAGTGAAGGTACTGAAGCGAGAGCCCTAGGAGAGTGAGGGAGAATTTATGTGCTCAGTTTTTATGAGAGAAGGATGCATCCAGGGATCACTCTGCAGTTGGTCTTTTTTAATAAAAGGATTTCTTCTTCTTTTTTTTAAAGGCTAATTAGTTAAATTTTGTATTGGTGCTTTTGCAGTGCAACATTCTTCTAGAGAGGGTGCTAGAGAAATGACTGAATGAAGAAATAGCAAAGTTATTGATAATTTTCTCCCCAAATGGAGTCTTTCTGACATGCTAAAGATGCTACTTATCCTGTCTTTCCAAAAGAAGCAAAGTCTGTCAGTACCCATGTATGAAACATGTTTTGTTGAGGCAAAGAAACCCCCTCTCTCTCTTGCTACAAGAGAGACAATACAGCTTGTGCTCAGCACAGAGTGGGAGTATCCTTTGAGCTGTGTAGATTTCATGAACAATGATTACCCACTTTGTCTAAGAAATTGCAGAGGGTGCTCTGGGAAAGCTGATTGCCTACAGCTCTGCTTGCAGGGGAAACACTGACAATTTTGGCAGGAGGGAAGGGGAAACTGATTTCCATGGGAAAACATAAACAAAGAAGTCTATAACTCCCCTCCCATGTGTCTTACTGGCCACAGTGCAATGTAGGTTCCCCCAAGAAAGTAAAACTGTCATAAATTCAGTGTTGTTATGGGACTGTGAAGGATATCTTGATTTACCTTGCAGCTGTTTTGAGATGTTCTGTGCCATGCCCTAGAGACCATGCTTGTTGGTAGAGCTTTTTGACTTGGTGTGGTTTTTGTCCCTACCCCCTGTGAGCCTCTGGGGGTTGGAAACTCTGAGGACAGGTGATACCCTCAGATGGTTAGAGTTTCCCCACGGAGAAGAGGAAGCCTTCCCTCAGCACCTGAAGAGAAAGAGAAGCTGACTTTTGGGAAGCAATTCCTTTAACTTGCTGGAGAGCCATTTCAGCTGTGGTTGCATTTGCAGCCCAGAAAGCCAGCCATGTCCTGGGCTGCATGAAAAGCAGCGTGACTAGCAGGTCGAGGGACGTGATTCTGCCCCTCTGCTCTGCTCTGGTGAGACCCACCCAGAGTCCTGTGTCCAGTTGTGGAGTTCCCTGTTGAGGAATGCCTTCAGTGCAGGTAGCTGGGGTACAGCTGTAGTAGGAGCTGCAGGATGGGCTCTGGTGGGAGCCTCAAGCAAGGGGCCATGAGGAGTTGACACTTTGCATAACAGAGGGCCCAGGGACCCTTGCAGGTGATGGGAAACAGCCGGAGCCAAAAACTCAGGAGGAAGAGCAGAGGCTTTTGCACCCTTAGACTGTGAGGATACAAAAGATCAGGGGTCCTTTGTTTGGGTCCTTCACCTCCTTGGAGGCACCAGCTTGGACTTTTTCAATTTTACTGTTGTCTTGAGAATCAGACCTTTGATATTGCTTTCACAATTTCTAGCCACTTTCCCAGGAAAGTAACTATAAACATAGGTATTTATACATTCCATTAAAGATATGCCTTTTGATGGACATCTCTCACTGCCAGTGCAGTTGGGAAGGTGGTAACCTGACTGTCCAATCCCTGGTCATGGTCAAAAACCTATAAATACTGAAAGAACAAATGAATGCTTATTATTCTTTCACCACACCTTGAGCTGCGTCCGTGTGAATCATTTTGTGTCCAACAGTGACACACTGTGATTAAATTGCTTTATGGAATGAGACCTCTGAAGCCATGCTATGGGAAATATGGGGTCAAACTGATAAGGAAGGCTGGTCTGACTATGTGGGTGAGGTGTGTAGGGAGCCATGTGGGCATCCTTCAGCTCACTGGAGCCACCCACTGTGAAGGGACTTCGGTCCCAGCAGTGAAAGACTCTGGCCTTGGGAGTGACTGCTGGAGTCTGGTAAATGACCACACTGGGAAGCTTCCTTAGCATCCCCAGCACAGGAAGGACATGGACCTTTTTGAGTGAGTCCAGAGAAATACCATGAAGATGATTAGAGGGATGGAGCACCTCTCCTGTGAGGAAAGGCTGAGAGAACTGGGATTGTTCAGCCTGGAGAAGAGAAGGCCCTGTCCAAGTGAGAGCATATCGTGACTTTTCCAAACTTGAAGGGGCCCTAAAAGAAAGTTTGGGACATACGTTTTAGCAGGGCCTATTGTGACAAGAAAGAGCATAATGGCTTTAAAATGAAGGAGGGTCAATTTAGATTAGATGTGAGAGAGAAATTTTATACTATGGGAGTGGTGAGGTGCTGAACATGTTGCCCAGGGAGGTGGTGGGTGCCCCACCCTCTGCCTGACACACAAAGTCAGGCTGGACAGGGCTCTGAGAAACCTGATGTAGCTGAGAATGTCCCTGTTCATTGCAGCAGGGGTTGAACTAGATGATCTTCCAAATCAAACTACTCTGTGATTCTGAATTACAGTGATGTTTGGAAGGGGATATGCAGGCTGCCTCTTCTGGCCGTGTCTAGTATAAGGTAATGCTGCAGCTGGAGGAGGAGGAACAAAAACCTGGATAGAAATGAATGGCTGGCAGGGCTACCTCTTTTGTGATGGTGGATTTTTTAGAATCTCATGTGTCCTGATGCCTTTTAAAACAGCTTAGATTCTGCAAGATACTATTGTGTAAAAAGTAGTCCTGTAAGGAAACAGCTGACTGGTAGGCATGTGTGCTCATCCCAGATAGCAGAAGAAGCTATTACAAAGGTTGAAAACATTAACCCAAATAGAAACACAATAAATGCAAATTTGGAAGCATGTGGTGTTCTCAGTGGTGCTGAGAAATTGGGCTAGTTTGAGGGAGCAGCTTTCTGCTAATGTGGAATCCTGTATGTATTTCACAAGCCTGCTTCAGGACATGAGGCACTGGTTCATAGATAAGGTACAGAGGTAGGTTGGAAAGAGGCTGAAACAAGATAAAACTTGCTAGCTTTAAATATAAAGGCTGGTTGCATGTTTTTGCATCTGGATATGTAATTTAAAGTTAAAGGGGGAAATAATGCAATAATGACATGGTGATACCAGTTGCAGGAAGCCTCAGTGGTGTGTTATGCTGATAGGAATTCCCTACATCACTCACAAGAGGTGGCTGGAACTTATCTTGACACCTAGTCTAGATGATTCCCATTAATTTATTTTCTGTAGGAATGATCAGTTGTTTCAAATAGCTAGGTTGTCAGGTGTCTATCCCCTTGGCCAGCCACCGTAGTTGCATGTGGCAAATCATTAGTTTTCTTTCCCTTGCTGTGGTAACTGGTCTGTTCTTTTGGTTTGTTTTTCGAAGTCAGTGCCATAGCACTAACCCATTGCTTTGACCACATGACGGAGAGAAAACACTTCAAGCATGACGTGATATATTGTATGTTACTGCACAGCCTTGGCAGACATTCACTAATCACTTTCCAAAATGTTTCTTGAATTTATCCAAATGTTAAAAAAATAAATAAAATATTGCTGAATATTGTTCTCTGGACCATTTGTTGTGGCCCTGGTTGACTTTCATCTGTACTTTTTAACAAAGGAAGGAAAGAGTTCAGTTGTGTGTAGAATGAAGTAGTAAATGTCATTCTCTCTTTTTTTCCCTCTCATGTTTATAGACATAGGAATGTTCAAAAAACACAACTCATCTCCAATCCTCTTGTTGCCCTATAACATTTGAGTGATCATATGACTTTCTTTTGGCAAAAGTAATGGCTCTCTCCTTGGTCCTTCATCAAAACTTTAGTATTACAAAGTCCATGACAGAATTATTTAAATATTGTTGATATTTTGATGTGGTAAAGATTACTTTCATTTTCAGTGAAGACAACAGAGACAAGGGAACTCCTTCTAGGGACAGAGCCCAACCTTTCCAGGCATCCCAAACATTGTAGATGGTAGAAAATAATACCTAAGGTAACCTGTAGTGCTCTATAAACTGCTGACAATAAAATTCTTATGCCAGGCTAAGCAGCAGTTAAAGATATGGGAGTGATTAGATAGACTGCAGGGATTTTTTTTGTATGGACTTTTTTTTATGGAGATGCCTGTTTATTGGAACTATGAGACTATGAAGTACTTTGCTTAGGATTATCTCTTGGCTAAGATTTGATAGAATGGGGCAAGTAGAATCAGACAATAATTTATGTCTATGCAAGTGAAGGCAAAAGTTCATGATCTTAGCCTACATGCTGACCCCACATGTGCAAGTTTCCATGTGTGTAGATCCATCATCTGCCAGGCACAAAGCAGATGTTTGGAGAAGCAAACTGCACAAACAGTTCCTGTGCTCTGTGATTAGGTGTTTAAGTTGCCTGGGGCTAGCCAACTATCTGAATGATTAATCTTAGGGAGGTAGAGTTAAAAACTAATTGCAGCCGAATTTGATGTCCTTCTGGCTTATATGCTAAAATGATGATTTTTTTGGACACAAGTAATCCCTGTAGGCTGAGGAATTTAAAGGTGTGATGAAAATTTTTTCCATATATTCATAACTATGTATGTTTGCAATATTGAAATGATTTTTTGCCTGGAAACTTCTATACCTGAAGAGGACAAAATTATCTTCAGAATATTTTGGAATAAAAGAAGCCTCTGTCATTTAAAGATAGAAAAATATAAAACTTTTGAGAAGGACTGTTCATACTATAGACAGTGTTGTGAGAAACAGGGTTTACAGGCTTGAATCCCGTTTTTAGTTGTCAGCTGTTTAGTTAAAAGAATGTTTTCTGAAGGAGGCTTGTTCTTTCATTCTTACTTTAATTATAGCCTTATTTTGTCTACCTAGGGGGTGTGAAAATTGTTAAAAACAGAGCTACTGTAAGTTAATTACAAGCTTAGACATCAGTGTCCCATCACAGAATCAAGGAATAGTTGAGCTCGGAAGGGACCTCTGGAGATTGTCTGGTCCAACCTCCTTGCTTAAAGCAGGTCAATAATATCAGGTTTATAAAGACACTGTCCAACTGGATTTTAAATACAGGCAAGAATGGAGGCTCTACAACCTCTCTGGGCAGCATATTCCAGTGCTTCAACACCACCAAAGAAGTTCTTGTTTATTTTAAGCGGATCTTCTGGTATTTAATTTTCTTCCCACTGTGTCTTCTCCACTTACTGCATACCCCTGAAGAGAGTCCATCTTTATTTTCTTTTTCCTTCCTCTTCAGGTACTTATACACACTGATATGGTGGGCTCACCCAGCCAATTGCCAGGTGCTCGCCAAGCCACTCCATCATTCCCCTCCTCAGCTGGGCAGGGGAGAAAAAGATCTAATGAAAGGCTCATGGGTTGAGATAAGGACAAGGAGAGATCACTCATCAGTTACCATCATGGACAAGAGACTTGGAGAAATGAAATTTATTACCAATCAAGTCTGAGTAGGATAATGAGAAATAAAACCAAAGGTCAGAATAACTTTCCTTTGCCCCTTGAATCTTTCTGGCCTTAACTTCACTCCCAATTTCTCTACCTCTACCCAGACAGTGGTGCTGGGAAACGGGGAATGGGGGCTGCAGTCAGATCATCACATGTCTCTACTGCTCCTTTCTTCTCAGGGAAGGAGGAGCACTCCTCACACACCTTCAGTGCTCCAGCATAGGGTCCCTTCTACGTGGGGCAGCCCTTCAGGAGCAGGCTGCTCAAGTGTTGGTCTCCCATGGGATCACAAGTCTTGCCAACAAACCTGGGCCAGCAAGGGCTTCTCACGCTGACACAGCCTCATCTGGGAATCCTTGCTTGCAACCACACACTTGCTACAGGGTGTGGTTCCCCAAGGACTATGAGAGAAATACATTTTCTTAACCAAATTAATCTGCTAAGAAAATTTAGTCTTATTTTCTGACCTACCTTTAGTAGTTATGTATGAAGGTAACTCTTCCAACTCATTTATCTGTCTGATACTTGCAGCTTTTCTAGTGTGTTCCATTTTCTCATCGGCACAAGTTGCTTTGGTTTTCTGAATACTCTCTGGCTATTTCTCTTTGAGCTACAATACCCTGCATATAAACCATCTAGTTAAAAATCTGCATCCTGAATGCTGTTACTGTGGGAAGTTGTGCATTTTGCTGTGACACTTGGTGGGAAAATTACAGAATGTGCAACCAGGCCCGTAAATAAAATCAAAGCGTGCCAAGTATTTCCTTTAGGAAGGTTTGTTTTAAAGCTCTTTTAACATATAATTAGGCTATTGCAGCAACCCATGCAGTTTCTTAATGCAGTTATGAGAAAGCTGTTTGGTTAATTGCTAGTGATTGTCTAGATATCCTATTGGAATCTGCTGGGTTGAAATTTAATTAAATGGAGGGAATCTCTATGTTGCTAGACAGAAATATTTGACTTGAATGTTTCATTGAAGGTGTGGTTTACAGAAGAACTTACCTGTAGCTCCTATACCTACAGGAACTGTGTCTTCTTTTTGAATTAGATGCATAATAGAGGAGATGTGGTCGCATCACCAAGACTGTCTGAGTTCAAGAAGTGTTTTGACAATGCTCTCAGGCACATGAGGTGATTCTTGGGCTGTGCAGGGCCAGGAGTTGGAGAGAGTGATTGATCATTCTGATGAGTCCCTTTCAACTCAGTATATTCCATGATTCTGTGATTCTATGACTACAATTCCCCTGGCAAAAGACTCGAATACAAAGGGGATAAAATTGCTTTCCTGTACACTCTAAGATTCTACTGAGATACATGGCATCTTTTCCTGGAGAATATATTTAGAAGAAAAAAGTGTCCATAACCTCTTGTAGTTTTCTGCATTTAGGCAAAGAAGAGTGATAACATCACTCAATTTGGATAAAGTAACTCAGTCCATAGTATAGTACCTATACTACTTACAAGGGGATCAGATCCAGCCAGCACAGGTTTAGGAAAGGCAGGTCCTGTCCTGCTAGACCAGATTATCTCCTTTTGTGGCCAGTGACTCATCCAGTGGATGAGGGAAAAAAAGGCTCTGGATGTTGCCTATCTGGACTTCAGCAAAGGCTGCAATACTGCTTCCCACAGCGTTCTCCTGGAGAACCCATGGCTTGGACAGGTGCGCTCTTCACTGGGTTGAATTCAACTGGTTGAATGGCTGGGCCCAGAGAGTGACAGGAAATAGAATTACATCCAACTGTTGGCCAGTGGTGTTGTCTAGGGAACAGTATTTGGGCCAGTCCTGCTCATTATGTTTATCAATGATCTGGATGAGAGTAGCACCCTTAGTTAATTTGCAGACAACACCAAGACAGTGGGAATGTTGATTTGCTAGAGAATAGAAAGGTTCTGCACAAGGATCTGGACAGTCTGGGTAGATGTGTTGAGGCTGGTTGTATGAGGTTCAACAACGTCAACACCAGAGAGACAAGATATTATTTCAATACCCTGTGGTATTTAAATTATAACGCAACCCCTAACATCAGTAGGGAGTGACTTCACTTCATAAACTGTATTTTCACCTCTGCTCTTACGTCACAATCTTCATGTTCTTTTGAGCTTTCTGTTCAAGTCTTTCAACACCTACCCTTCTATCCTGTCTGAAATACTTAGGCATCTCCTGATAGTTTTGTACTGCAGATGCAATACAAAATTTGTACCCAAATTCAGCTCAGGGCCATTGTTTACAAAAGTGAAATAGCTAAAATTTCTTCTATAAAGAGCAATAGGAGGAGACCTATCTTAGCTCTCAACTCTTCTACACCACTAGAAAGGATATTTCCATATTTGTGGGGTTTCACTTGGGCAGTTTCTCTTCTATAGGATCATATTTCTTCCTGAAGTTACTCACTCCTGACCATGTTGGATTCCAGAAACAGAATGCCAGTTTCCAGGCCTAGGGCTGGAGGGAGATCTGGGGCCACATCTGCTTGTGATAGTGGTTCGCCTATGGGTCATGTGCTGTGTTTGAGGCACTGAATTTCTAGCTGAGGGAGGAGATGCACAGTGGAGATGAAGTGACAAGATCTCCAGAGTGTTTTCAGAGGTGAGGCCCAAACCACACAATATAAACAAGGCGACCCAGGTAGACACCAGGCTCGAGGCATAGTGGTGGGTAACGACTGCTGAGAAGGGGGAGGCTGGAAGCTTCTGGCTCAGCAGCAGGAGAAGGCTCTTTCTTTTCTTTCATCTGCATGTACAAAATGGGCACTGTGCTGCAATAACCAGTGCATGAGAACAAACTGCATTGAGTCAGAGCTCAGAGCCAGGGCGTGAACAGAGCACTGGTACTGAGAGGAAGTGGTGGATATTAGTGGTTGGAGATTAATTTTTACATTTTACAATGTATAGAAGCACAAAGCTGCAGTTAGACATGGTGCTACAAGAGGTTTGTAGCTTGGTGGGTCCCAGATCTAGGGTATTTTAGATGACTACTAGAATTGATTTGTCCTTCAGAGTGCTACCCTTCACTGATTGCCTGCAGGGTGTTAATGATGCCACCAAGTGACACCTAGAACAAATTAAGAGGGACTGTGAAGCTCTGAAGGCAAAAGTGAAAGATGTGAGAGCTCAGGTTACATTGTCCTGAGCTTATAGGGTGAAAGAGAAAACTTTCCTCTGGTAAATTACCAAGTGGTGGTGTGGCTGGAGTTGCACACAGTGCTTTGGCTTTTGTGACTGTATTTCCCTTTACAAGAAACAGCAGAATGAGATGAAACCACCTTTAGCTATGGACTTGACATCAGAGTGTAAAGGACTTTAAACCAGACATGCGGTGAAAGCAGTTTACCAAAAGAGAAGGAACAGAAGTTAGGGGTGGCAAATACATGGAGCAAGCTGACTGAAGAGAGCTCCCAGGAAAAGTGAAAATGTTCACAAGAGGCCAGCCGTAAGCGCTTTTATGAGTTCATGCAAAATGCAGAAACAAATGAGACACAGGAGCTTGGTGTGTTGGTGCAGGGCTATGATAACTCTGGAGTAATTGAGACACTATGGAACAGACTGTGTGACTGCCTACAGGCTGTCTGGGAAGGGTGGTTTGTGGCAATTGCTTTCAGTGAAGGAGTGCACCAAAAACCATATGCGAGAGTCTGGAATGAAAGATGTGGCGGTCTTGGACACAGACTTGTACCTGACTGCCGTTGGATGCTGACCTTTCAGGATGAAAACCAGACAAGTTTTTATCCTTTGCTAATAACTAGATGCTTTAACTGCCAAACACAATAATGGCAGTAAGGCTTGTAGACCACAGCAATAACATCGTTGCTTATGAAAACATAGAACCTCATGTGCCTCAGGTGCCACATTCAGGTTCTTAACTGTGTTGTACTTTCCATTTACATCTTGCCCATGTCTGGCCCTCTGAAGTGCTGTGAGGAGAATCCAGCTGTAGGGCTGGGATTGAAGTGCTGCTGTCAGCAACACTTCTTGTGGGTTATCTAAAATAGATATGTTCTGATTTCGCACCTTCTTGGTTGTGTCTCTTTGTGAAGCCGAAAAGTGTTTATGCAGCCGAGTCCAGTTGCCAAGTCAGTGTAGGAGTTGAAATGGGATCAGAAGTCTTTTGGTTACTTCCCCTCTTTTCATTCCTACAGAGTTAGTATAGGTGAATCTGCTTCGTGAGCTGGTGCTGGTAAAGTACAGCTGGCTCTTAATGAATAGAGGTCATAGTGCCAAAAATCCATCCTGCTTCACATTAGGTTTTTTTCCCCACTCCTTCTGGAAAAAGGAGGAGATTTCCAAGCAGAAGGGATATTTGCAGAATGTTTTGTAGTTTATGTTATACCTTCCTTTCTGGAATATTATAAAAATGTGTCTAGCAGGTGCAGACATTAAATCAAAAGGTAAAAATTTAAAGAAAATCTCTAGTAACTAGTAAATATGTATTTCAGTTTATTTAACACCTGCTCAAATCTCTGACGGCTGAAATCAGAATGCCTATTAGGACAAGATGTAATTTTCATGTCTTTCTCAGCTGAGGTTTGTTGTAGAAATGGGATAAACTATTCAGCCTTTCTTCAATCAGTTTGCTTTTGAAGGACCACAGCTTGCTACTATAGGTAGGAGAAATTAAGTACTGGGATATATTTTTCTGGGAAAATCCTGTAATAGATGATTCTGGTAGAGAATGCTGAGGGCTTTTCCAAGGAATTATTTTTTAAAAACCCAATTTGCCACAGTCCTATCACCAAAGTCGAGGTGAAAATATCTCTGAATAAGCTCAATTATTTGCATGGTCTGCTAGACTGGAAAATTAGTAAGTTTTATAAACAGTAAAAATATGAGAAAAGCATCAGATTTTACTATGCTATTTGCTAGCATGCTTTTCTTCTTTTATAGGTGGCTGTGTATGTTGGTCTTGCCTTTGGAGTATGTTGTATTCAAAGCAAATTAATGCTGAATTACAAAAAAGCTTTACTATTGTATAACATAAATTGGCTTCTACAACCACTGTGGCTAAGAGTTTTAAAGATATCTTTGCTTTCTGATTTGCTGATGTATAATTCCAACATGTTTATGATTATTTAACTTTGGAATTGCACTCAAATTTCATATCCTATTACAAAAATATGTTGTAAAAATAAAGAAAAAATTCTGAATTGATCTCCAAAGGAACAGAATTGGCAGGAATTTTACAACTGAATGAGGGCTTGTAAGTCTAGTTGATTAGTAAGATCTTGCTCTGCTAATTAAGTCTCTATTGTTAAAGGTGTTCTAACAAGTAATTTTTATTTTGCATCTTTGATATTGTTTCTAAAGGAGAAGAACTGCAGTCTTCTGGAATGTGGAAGGATGGTTTACCTTGCAAATTTGATTTTACTGGAATAAAAACTGTTAAATTAATACTTGTGTTACTATGCTGAAAAAGTTATCAGTGGAGGGACTGCTTTATTCCCCAAAGCAAATAGCAGAGGGTATTTAGACAAGACTTACAGCTGATTTTAGAAAAAAAGCAAACTACTTTTTGTCTTTTCTTTTTTTTTTCAGTTCATTACTTTTGCAAAATTTATTTTACCAGTGAAAGACATGCAAGAAAACTTTTTCAATAGCTTTCTTTTTTTGTTGTTGTTTTTTGTTGTGGTTTTTTTTTCTGAAACATTTTGGTATGAAGCGAAAGTCCAGAAGTTTTTTCTCTGAAAGTCACAAACCTTGTAAGTCTACTTCTTAAAAGTCACAAGTATGATTCCAATTATTTCCTAAGACAATTCTCCCACAAAAGATGTGAGAAAAGAGTGCTAAAAAAATTATGCCAAAGTTTTACTGGTCTTACAGTAAAGAGCTAAAAGCATTATAAAACTGAAGACTGTTTTCTTACAGTAATGAGAAAGTAATTTAAAAATTGCAGGCCACAATTGCTGCCATTCATTTTTTGCCTTAAACAGAATTTAAGCAAACTATAAACAAATCTGCACCATTGATTGTGTGCATACTTGGCAACTCTGTAATTTACATTGTATATTGCATATTTCCATAACTTCTGTAATCACCACAACTGGAGCTTACATTTTATTTTAGAGGGCATGGAATATTGGTGTTAAATAAATATAGTTGACTTTATAATTGTAATTTTAGGCATATGTATTATTTTATACATGGCTGTAGTTGATAATCCAGACCACTCAGTAATGTGGTTTACTGTTTCGTGTACTTTCCTGAATGCTTGTTCAGAGATGGACTTGTAGGAAACATGTTTACCAAGGCACTGGGGGAGCTAAGGAAACCAAACATCCACTCTTTAATTTTATACCTTTGTAATTATGAAATCATACAGAACCAACAGATTCTTGCTGGTGGTGGTAAAGAGTCAGTGTGGGGAAGCTGAGTTACTTTTGTCCTGTGGACTCTGAAATGAGGCTAATGAAGCACCAGAAGACTGAGTGGTGCGGCCAATTCTTGTCTCAGGAAAGAACACTTAGAGGAAATTCAAGGACACCAACTTAAATAGTAAACAGTTAAGGTGGGTAGCAGCAATGATTAAGGTGAAGTCTACTCTCTCTGGGGGATGGGGAGAGGAGGGGATGAGAGAGAGAGAAACCTCATGGGTGGAGAAGTATGAATGCTTTTCAAATATCTTCTGCTTTGTTCAATAATTCTGAACTTTCTGACGTTTGAGGACTGAAGTCTGTCTCAATGTCCCTGAAATAAAACTGCTGTGCAATCTCCTTTAGGGTTTGGATGTGGTTTGTGGTGTATTGCTGCTGTCATCGGTGAGCTTTTTGGTTTGTTAGTTTTTTGGGGTTTTTTTCGGCCCTCACTGCAAAGCTCCCTTTTAAGTGGCGGAAAGTTGCCGAATTGTGTATTGCCCAGAGACGACCACCAGATGGCAGAGACGTTTCTGTGCTTAATGAGGCAGGAATTGCTCTTTAGAGAAGTCTCAGCCTTGTATTAAAGTGAAGGCTAGTAGAACTGACTTCCTTCTTGTTAAAGCCTGGTGTGTCTTCGGCTCACGTATCTTACTAGAGCAATTAAATTTAAATAAAAAAAAAATCCTGGAAATTGCATTTTAACTGATTTTGATGTTGAAATAAAATATATGGTGTCAGGTGATACCATGACAATTTTGGGTTCATTTGGTATCCTTTCTATAGTAATATTGTACCTTTATAATAGCATAATATGAGGTGTGTGCCCAATAAATGAAAAACCAAACCACTCTGCACAGTTCAGTTCATATTTCCAAATGTAACTTCAGTTTTGAATTAAATATCCATTTCTTCTACCTTCAGTCTAAGCATTTATCTGGTTGTCAGGTTTGGCACTCGGCACCGGAGTGTGACTTCTAAGAATTTTTATGTCTGCAGGGTGCAAGAGTCACAACCTGGGAACTGTTCATAATTTTTTCAATAGTCCAGATTTTGACTGCATGTTGCAAAATTAACTGTGATGTCACCTTGCCAAAGACTAATGCAGAAGTTCCAAGAGTGAATAAAGGAACTAAAATATTACTGGCTGTGCAGTTATCTTTGGAGAGTTTCCAGGGAGAAGATGTTTTTTCATTGTAAACTACTAGAGGTCTCAGTGCAAGACCATTTCTTTGGACCCACCACAGGGACCTCATGACTGCCAGACCTAGAGGGGGAGGAAAATTATTGTCAAATACTCAAGGAAACCCAGCAAGTGTGGTCTCATCACCACATAAATCCCTATGGAAGTCAGTTTTGCTGCATGGTTTCTTTGTTAAGGCCTCTCTTTTAAGCTGCAGTGTCAAAAATTTGGAGTCAGAACAAAAATGTATGGACGATTGCCTTGGGCAAATAGATTTTCAACTCTGAGTGCAAGTGCAAGTACAGCATCCTTGCTCAAACAGTTGAACACTTTATAATTAACTTCATTATTTTTTCATTTAAGAATAGCTGGTTTTCTCTGGATTTCAAAGTGTGATGTATTAGCATGCTTGTTGTTCTTCAGCAGTTACTGGCACTAAAAGGCCACTGTTGCATGAAAGTAGAAAGAGGGATAAATGATTGATGAAGTGTTTTGTTTTATATGTGCTACAAGGATCAGAACCTCTTAAACTCTGCCTGTATCTGCAATGTAAACAAAACATTCCTCCCAATAAATTAACTTAAAGATGATGAGTGAATATCTTAAAGTGGCCAGCAGGTGCTTACTGTCTTGTCCTTGAGAGTACTGAGAAGTGCACACACCCCTCCTCCCCAGTCCAGTTTCAGACTGAATTCTGGTAGTTCTGCATTCCTCTCCTAAGGTGCCACTTATGACCTTTCCAAAGCACCAGTTTCTTTGGCCAGACTGGGGAAGCTCAATTGTATTTATAGTCATCCTTGCACCTTCTTAGAGCATTCCCCAGAGTCATGTTCTAGAAGGTATAGAATCCATGTTTGAATGTATTCTCTTAAATAAATATAATTTTAATTATTTTTTCCCCCAACTTGTATCTTTGCCCTTAGCAAGTGTAGTTTTCTCAGTTTCACACATTCTGAGGTATTGTGTATGTACTGCATGTTGAGCTAATTTTCTCAATCTTTCAGTCAGAGCATTGCTATTGAATTACAGAGAATTGCTATTGGGATGAAAGTGTGCATATAGCAAGCTCTTCACTTGGGCTAGTACAAGCCTCTCAATTCTTCTTGCCCTCTTCAAGTCTTTCTCATTTATCCTGGAAAACAAGAAGAGAAAAAATATTATGACAGCAGCAGTTAGCTTTAAATTTGTATTTGCAAGCAGTTTCAAGTAATGCCATGCTCTTTTACTGTTTCCAGCTATAGATTCTCCAGTGTGATGTGGGAGTGACTTTGCAGAAGAAAGGGAAAGACGGATAATGAATGCTATGCTGATGTTCTTGCCAATTATGTAATGGCCTCTTCATCGGGAAGAGAATTTTACTTTCCTAAAAATTAAGAAAAGTACATTGCAGCAAATGGAATCTGGTATGGTATCTCCCAAAATATCTGCCAAGTCTCATTGTAGAAAAGTTAAGGGAAGAAAGCACTCAGGGAAAGGAGCTGTTAGTGATCTGTGCAAAATCTTTTCTAACTGTTTTAAATGTGAAGAAACAAGCAGTGGCAAAAGCTGTAAAACTGCTAATATGTAGGCATGACACAGGCACTCAATGTGTTTGAAAAGGGGAGAACAGAAGGACATTCTGTAGCAGCTGGCAACTTCCTATTTTTCTCTTGAAATGAAAAACTGAGAACTTTGGTAGTCTGGTGCAGAGAGCTTGTTGGTGTAACTTGGACATGAGTATTTTGCCCCAATATTTAAAAACTGCTCAACTTCCTACTCCCTGCCCCAAATAACCCAATCCATTCTGCTGAGAAACTTAGCAATTTCTTCTTGCTTAGACACCTGCCTGTTGCTTTGGGACAGCAGTGCTGTGGCCTTTTGGACTACAGCAAACTTTACATTATCCTGTCCAGGTCCATGGAAGCCTTTTGGTGATTCTCAGATGTGGCTTGTATATTCCTTGCCTTTTGACTGTAACACAGACTCCTTTGGTGAATTCTTACTTTCTGCTTTTCTTCTGCTCAATACTCCCTTCCCTAGAAGTCTGGAAGCTTCCCTTGTCCAAGAGAACTGGACTATAAAATTCTCATATACAGCTCCTAAATTTAGAAAACAGCCTCTGAAGCTTCTGAATCTTCTAAAGTAGACCACCCCAGGTAATTACTGGTTGGTAACCAGTTGTGTTTGAAGCAGCAAAGTGGCTGGCACAAGTGACCTTCAACAAGAGTTTGCTAGATCTTTATTGATGAGGGAGTGAGTCTGATCTTGATAATTATTAGCTGGTGAGGATCTGCTTAAAGCCCCTGAACAGAGCAGAGAACCCATGTTCTTGTTGGCTTGTACAATGCCTGGTGGGATGCTTCATCCTACTGTGCTGGAGTCAGTCTAAGCAGACATGGTGATTCATTGCTGGTCCTGAGGAGCTTCTGTTACTCTTAGGCTCCTAAGATCAATTAAAGGTGACTTATTAGCCAAAAAGTAAGTACACATACATAGAAGAAAAAAGATACAGTAGGGTGCAGCAACTGGAAACTAAAGCCATGCTATTGCAAACTGAAAAGACTCTTTTGAGCAGTGGAAGAAATTAACCTTTGGAAAAAGTGATGAAAGGGTACTGGTGATTTCTGTACCAACAGAGCTGCTCATTCAAGGCTGCTCATCTTTCAGACAGGATTTGTCTGATTTTCAAGAATAAGTTTTATGTCCCATATTTAGGCATTTTGTTGGACTGGCCTTCTCTGGGCTTAATGCATGAACACTAATGTCTCAAGTCTCTGCTCTGTACATCAGCTTCAGTTCTGGTTTTGATTCTTTTAATGCTGTTCATGGCCCCTGAGCACAGTGCTGATGGAGAAAATTGGCCTAACATTTCTAAAATTTATGGTACTGGTTGAATTTTGAACTGACATTTGACATTCCAAAGGTGAAGTTTGGAAAGTTTGTGCTTTTTTTTCTACAGCATAGATTCTGTATTTGTTGGCTTCAAAAATAATTTGAGGCAAACTACTGAAGCCAATGCTTTCTTGTTGTATTTTTGATGAGGAAAATGATGACAGTCTTAGGGGCTGGGATCAGGATATCATGTATTTTTTAATGATCTATATTTACTAAACTGGTAAAAATGGTCTAAAAAGAGAAAGCTCTGATGGTGAAAGAAATTTTTTAGCAAGACCAGTGATTTAAAACAAACTGTCTCTGGAAAAAAACTTATTACAAGGGTTTAGCGTTGGGTTTTTGCAGCTGACAGGGATGGTTTCTTTGTCCCTGTTGGAGATCTCACCTTCTTTTCCAGTTCCCTCCCACTCTTCCAACTCACACACACCTCTCCTTGGTTTTACTGGTTTTATTTATCCAGTGACCAGTTTGTGTAATACTGCACACAAGCTCTTCTTGCAGAAGGTAGCTGAAGGTATGGCTGCTGCCATTTGCATTTTCAGACTTTTCAGTCTTTCTCTACAACAACAGACATCCCAGTTATGATAATGATGGATGGGAATATTTAAGAAATTACATTTTAAAAATGGGAATTTATTATGTACAAGTGACAAGAATTGTCTTCTCTGTATTGAGAAGTTTTTTGAGTATTTCTCAAAAATTAGGAAAAGTAGAAGCAGTTTATTGAAACTACTGGGTTGTGATCGTTTTGGCTGAAAATCTAGAATTGGTTTAGCCTTGAAAAATATTAAAAGTTGAAATCAGGACTGATGGAAATCAAGATTAACCTTCCAGTCTGGCTAGCCTAAATTTGTAATACTAGTGAATTTTTAAATGAACATTCTTAAACTAAATGGAGCCTCTGCATTATCTGTGGGTAAGTGCTTTTCTTTCTTCTGGAACATAATTTTAGACTGGACTGAGTTGAAGTTGGCATCATTCCCTCTGCTCCCCGTCATATCAAAGTGCACCATATATTTTAACTTTTCAGTAGCTTCTGCCAATGAAAACATAAGTTATAATTAATAGTCTCAGCACTTTTACTGCCAAGGGCTCCTGGCCACAATCCTTAGTTTGTTTTATGCTGCAGATGCCTACTTCTGAACCTTGTTAACAATTTTGGTTTCCTTGCCAGTGTGCCAATGATTAAAGGCTACTGCTGGCTAAAGAGCTCGCCCTACTCCAAAAAAAAAAAAAAGGCATGGCTATGAAAGAGTTAATTTGATTCTGAAAAAATATTTTTGAGCTAGAAAAACAGGAGGTAAGGATAAAAGAGATTAAAAAGGAGCTAAGATCCCTGTTGAGGTTAAAGCACCATCTCACATATCAGTCAATTTTTCTAAAATAATTTTTTCTATAGAGTTCCATATTGCAGATGGAGTGTGTCCTGATGCTGAAAAATGACTCTACACAATAAAGTAGGGGTGAGCAGGTTGAAGTCTTATCTCTTTTCTCTCCAGAGCATCATGTTATTAATTGCCTTTATAATCTCAGCCCTATAAGACTAGTAAAATCTCTTCCACAGTGATTTGATACTTCTTAATTATTCAAGTATATATGTGGTTCTAAATATATGATCTGATTTCTTACTGTAGAGGTCGTTTGAGAAGTGGAACTCTAACACAGGACTTTTAGGAAAAGGTAATTTTTCTTGCCAAAAAAATTAGGTCTGGTCTCCCTGGAATTTTTTCATTCTCTATTTGTGGGGTTAGACCACACAGAATGGTTTTATATTATTGACAACTGAAATTGGCTGATGAACCTGCTTTTGCTGAATTTGATGTTAGACAAGTGTTTTCATATCCTGTAGAAATGTTTAATTTTTTTCCCCTGCTTTGCCTTAATGGTAGGCTTGCTAATGTAACACAAGCTGGATATTGGTGTGGTAAGACTCTGATGTCTCATTCAGCTCTTTGCATTTCTTCCAAAGAAGCTTTTGTTCTGCTTATATGATCTTTTGTGACCAAGCCTCCTGCGGAAAATACAGTGTGGGTGGTTCAAACACTGTATCTGATCAGATGCTGTTTACGTAGGGCATCTGATTAATGAGCACGTGTCTGAGTGGGATTAATTCTGTAATAAGCGCCTTGGACAGACACAAATCTCAGGAATGGATCCAGGCCATCTTATTCTGTCATCTTATTCTGTAGTGCTTAGTGACTGAGATGAGTGAAATTTCAAATGGAACCTCAATTTCAAACCTCAGAGCTGAAAAACCTATGTGTAACTGATGTCTTTTCTAGTATTGTCATTTCTATACTTTTCTCTACTTTTTCAGAACAATAATGATTTGAAGAGAGCTAATTAAATGTTTTAGTGCTATATGTTTAGTGCTATTTATTTAGTGCAGCGTTCTGTGGGTGCTTGAGATGTCACAGCAGGCAGTGCCTAAATGTGTCTGAAATTTGGCTTTGTCTCATTTTTACACATGAATCTCCTCCTTCCTTACAGTCTTTCTTTGTTCACCTGGTAATAAAGTACTTCTATAGTATCTTCATGTTCCTCATACACAGTTTGTATTTATTATACTCCTCTATACTGTGCCAGCCTTGTCAAAACAAAATCCGAAGTGCTTATGTAATTCAGGATTCTCTTTGCTTTGGTCTTTTAATAAATTCTATAACAGGCTTAGCTCTTAGGAGGGTGATGTTTCCTATTTTTAGAAACACTGTTGTATTTGATGAGTTGTAGGACTGTCATCTTAGCTATACCGTTAAATCTTAAAAAAAAAATCTTAAAAAAAAAATCTTCATAGAAATAAACTTCCAGTCAGAATTTGTTGAATGCTCTAAACTGAATTTCCACTGCCAGGAGAAATTTGCATCTAACTTGAATGCTGTTCAGAGGTGCTGATTAGAGTGCTTGGCAAGATAGCCTGAGGGTCAATGGCTTCTTCTTGTCACTACCATTTGAATTACAGGAGTCTCTTGTTTAGCAATCAAATGGAGTGTGAATTAAACAAACATTCCTAATTTGCTGACTCTGTGACACCAAGAGGTGACCAGCCATACCGCTATGACAATTCCATCAGCAAGGCATTCCATCTGTCCTGAGAAGTAGAAGATGAGCTGTGGAACAGCTGGCCAGCTACAAAGATGTGGTTTGAAAAACATTGTTGATCTTGGCCTGTTGTGATTTGTAAAGCTTGAAGATAGTGATTGCTTGCAACTTTGGCCACACTCCATGCTTGCACTCCCCACTGGACTTGCACCAGTGGAGAACCAAGAAGTAGTGGGTTTAGAGGGGCTGAAGCTGTCACTGCTACGTTTGACCTGGTATCTTGGTGTGGCTGTGCTGGCTCAGGTGCAATAGCAGTAAAACTGGTGGTGTAACTGATAGTGCAGGTAGGGAGCCTGCCCCCGAACCTCCCAGGTGGAAAGTAAATCCCTATATGCTGCAGTGTATTTCAAAATGTGGGAACTCTGGTGGGGAGTAGTTTTGTGTGGGTCCATTCTGGTCCGTTTTTATTATTATTGTCATTAAGTATCTTTCTCTAAGTAGGAATTAAAGTTAACATTGCTGCAAATGGAGTGGTGTTTGTGCTATGACATGAGTGTAAGCTATGGGATGACACTAGGTTGTAGGTTACCCTCTGGGGTTAAATTAGGCTTGGAAACATAACTAGAGAAGAAATCTTGGGAGAATAATGAAGAGGTTCCTGCTTTTAATTATCCTCAAAGGGATCCTACCTCTAGGGGTCTTGAGCTGCTGCAAGAAGAGCCTCTGCTGGTAGGATGCTTTGAAGGTCAGCCTCCCCCAGTGAAGGCTATCAAGAGGTAATTATTGGCCTCTGAGGCAGCTATGGAAGATATTTCAGGACTGCTGAGCAGCAGAATAGAAAGTCCCCCTGTTGGTATCAAGAAAAAGTGAACAAAAAAATTCTTATTTTTCCTATCATAATTTGATAGTCAAAAGCAGGGTTTTGAGATTTTGACAGCTTTTCATTGCTAGAATATTATTTTGATCAAATAAGCAGTAAGAAATAAGGGGGGGGTTGTCTTCTCTGTTCAGGAAATAGGAAACAAAAAGGTAGTGAGGGAGAGCAAACATATTGACTTGCATTGTAAAACACTGAAAACACCTGGAACATAAGCTTTCTGTCTTCCCATGACTTCTTGCTATAATTCTTTCCCAGTTTAGTGGTTTACCTACAAACATGCATCCAGCAGGACTGTGCAACTCCATAGGCAGGAGAGCTGGCACCAATTGTGTGTAGAGAAATCTGATTTTGTGTGGAAGAACTGATGGGACATGCTGTGACATGAAAAGTTAAACTGGAAAATCAAAACCTGACTGTCTTTAAACAGAAATCTAATCAATTTGCTCTCTGCAAGAGCTCACTGGATTTCACAGGTGGACAGTGGTATTTCTTTGCTCGTGTTCATTACTGTAGTCTGCCATTCAACAAGAGCTGATGTAGTCCACACTCAACTTGGTATCACTGCAGCTTTCTAATAAACTACAGTGAAAATAAGCATAAATCTCTTGAGTATCTCTTGCACTTGCTGCTGTATATAGACTTAAACTGTGTTCTTGATAGCTTCAGTCTACAGCAGATACTAGGCCAGAAAAGTTTAGTAGAAGACAGCAACCTTCTCACCCACGTCAGTACCCACGATTATTTTTTGCTACAAACAAAATTTATTGTAAAATTAACATTTAACCAAATAACCAGTAACATCTGGCTTCTCTTCTCACATAGGATCACAGAATTAGTTGCCTTAAAAAAGATCCATGTAGGTCACCTGGTCCAATCTCCTGCCTAGAGCAGGATGAACTCATGGAATCACGTGATGCTCTAAATTGTAAGGGACCCAAAAGGGTCATGACATCCAACTCTTAAGTGAATGGCTTGTACGTGGATTAAATCTATAACCCTGGTGTTACTAGCACTATGCACTACCCAGCTGAGCTAGATGAGGCTACCAGCACATCATGAAAAGGCATGATTCACTCTCTGACCAGAAATTTTGAATTTCCAGCTCTCAGCTGCTTTAGTGACAGTGTGCTGAATTAGTCACTGAGTAGTATCAGCAAGAAGCTGCTTTATAAAGTTGCAGGTAATATTTAAAAATAAAAAACAAAAGCCCTGGAAAATACTTTTGCTTTGGTTCCATGAGTATGTGCTTTCCCTGAGGTGACAAAACATACAGGTGCAAGTAGTGCTGTGTAAGTAGAGCACTGTGGCAGCACCTAACTGGCTGAGCTCTCTCTTGGACAAGAACAATGTCCCTACTGAATATGATGAACTATTTTCAAGCTCTTTCTGAAGCCAGTGTATGGAAAAAAATTCAGGCTTTATGTTGGAAAGATTTTGATTTTTTCCTTCTTGAATATGGGATCTTATTGTGAGTTTGGAAAGGCATGCCTATGCCACTAATTCCAATGGTCTGAAGGAAGGGAGACACTGCCAATCTCTGTAAAGATGCTTTTCATTATGCCAAGTAGATGGCAGGGTGTGGTACATTAAAAAAAATCAGGAAACAAAAAATAAAAAAAAAAAAAAAGGGCAAGCTTAGGAAATTGTTTAATTGAAGTAAGAGTTCCACTAATTATGTCTGAGGCTACACAGAAGGAGCCCAGCACTGGATACATTTTTCAAACTGTTGGCAGGCAAAAAACAGTAATGGCAGGCAAAAACAGTAATTGCAGGCCCAGTTACCAGATGAGGTATTCTATTTAAGGAGAACCTGTGCTATGGTGCTTCACAGTTTATATGGCTGGGTAACTTGTAATGCTGTATTTTTTATGTTCTTAAAAGAAGACCATACTCCAAAGAGTTAAAATGCTCTTCTGGGAGGTGGTGGCACTCTTCACTGAAAGCAAGTAATCTGGTTTCTTTTGCTGCTGTGCATCCTTTTGGCACTTTGAAAGCTGTTCAGCTCAATAATATGGGTACTGCATGTGAGTTCCTCTTTTGGTCTAATAATGTGAAAGGCAGAACAAAATGTGGTTTGCTAGAAGTGCTACAACTTGTGGAACAGTATAGACAGAAAGTTGAGCTGCTCTTTTTTTTGTGCAACACTGGCAAATTCTTCTTGTAATGACAGCAAGCAGAGAGGGAACCTGCCTTAATGTGGGGGCTAATGATCCATGCTGTCTTTTCTTGTTTAGGTCTCTCAGTCTTGGGATGAATTGTAACACAGATGAAACAACCAGCCATAGTTACACTGATCTTTGGTGAAGGAAGCAGCTTGTTTGAGGCAAACCATTTTTTTTGCTTGCCATGTTCCACAGTTATAAAGCTTAGGCAGCAGTTAATGTAAACTGGTGCAAAGTTTTTGGAATGTAATGAAAATTGATTTTTGGTGTGCTGGTGTGAGAAGTCTTCATGGAAGGGACTACTTAAAACTCACCACTTGTTCTGGAATTGGAATGAATCAGGATTGTAGATTATAAATTTGAACTGCAAACAGTAAATACAGACACTCTTTGTTACTGTGACCTCAACTGCTGGAGTCAGAGAGCTGTCAGGATTCTTTAGGGAAAGCCCTAAGACTCTTTATGGAAAGACAAGAGCAGAGCAGGAGTATCCTGTCCACTGTCAGAGCTTCCCTTCAGCAATGAGGTCACAGTCAGAATATAGGTTTGTCACTATGTCTAAGGCTAATGGATACTGGCTATTACAATATCTTTACTGAAGTTGAGAAAGGAAAGAAGGGTCCTGCAAAGTAGGGTATCACTTAAGTAGTACACCTTAAATAAGCGTTTGGGAATTTGATGTTGCTATGTATTGAAGATGGTTTGGTTTGAAGTTTCTCATCTCTTATTCTGCAAACTGAATTTTGAAATAGAGAAGTTGCTCACAGCAATAAAATTTAGGTTTTATCTATGGTGTTTGGAGGATGTATGAAGAGGTTCTGACTTCTCAGCAGCTCAAAGGTGTGTATTTTATGGTAACAATTTGCTTACAATGTTCTGTGGTGGTGCAATGACAGAAACTGGTTGGTCCATCACTACAAGCCTTTTAGGACGGAGATCATATTCCAGCTACTGACTTGCATAAAATTCAAATGTTAATTTATGTTTTTTGGAAAAGCACATGAAGCCAAAATTGCTATTTGCAATATCTGGAGAGAATATTTACTGCACTTGGTTCGAGCCATTCATCTGTTGGGACTGAGCTCATTGAGGGGAAGGGAGAAGAAGGTGGAGGACAGCACAGGAACATTTCTTTTCTCCTCTTAACTTCCTCTTCTCTGTTAAAGAAGTTTCATATTTCAGTGTAGAGCTGATTAAATTATTCCCAGAGATTTAACATCTCTATCACTGAACCCGCTCAAGTGACTGGAGCAAAGAAGCTGAACAAAAAACCCTAATGTAACTCTCTAGTGTTTGTTTCACACAATCTGTTACTGGTAGACTGGGGAGAAAGTTATAGAAAGCTCTGTTGTCTGTTGTCCAATATTGTGAATATTGGACAATGTTTGTGCATAGAGAAATAGACAGTATTATGAGAAACTAATTAAAAAATTGTTTACTGATTGTTGTCCAGTGCAGGTGCTTTAAAATTACTGTGGGAAGTGAGGGGGCGAAACTGAAGTGTTCCTGTTCTGTTACAAAAGGTTTTTTAGTCCTTCGTATTTTTATTTTCAAAGCAGTTATTGCCATTCATTTTCAAAATAAATAGTTTAACAAAAGGCTTTTTTCTGCAAATGGGAACTGAGATGGGCTGTTAATGATTGTTGAAAAGTACATTTTCATAGAAGTAAAACAATAGGCAAATTAAAAGCTTGGACTTAACGAAACAAGCCTTGAAGCTACCAACCCTTTTATAAAAATTCAGACTATCTTATTTGAATGTTCCTGTATAATGAATGACTTTCCTGTTGTAAAATGCAACTGTAGAGGCATAGCTGGAAAGAAGGAGGTAATATACACAGACAGTTATCCAGATGGAATGGCAAAATTTGTTCATCACTTCATAAATGTATCAGATTTTAAACATATATTTTATGTTATCTACACCTGTGATGGCTCTGTGCTGATGTATCTGGGGAATAGAAGCTTCTAATCCATCACAGTTTTTTGAGAGGTCCTCAACTACGATGCAGGTATGAGACTCCAGGGAAAATGAAGATTTTTCTTTCCTCATTGATTTTGTATACTTTAGGGAGTAGAAAGCATTTCCTTTCCCTTTGATAAATCTCTTTAAGTATGACAAAGTAAGAAGATGAAACCTGAAAAGCAGAAATGAACAGAGCATCAGGATAAATTATTTGTAACTGAATATTAAAATTCATAGTTTTTGTGGCGGGTGTATGGTTGGTTTGGGTGCTCTTTGGTCTGGGAGTGGGTTTGTTCTCCTACTACAGAACTGGACACACTATTCTAGATGTGCTCTTACGAATGGAATATAGAAGGGAACAAACAATTCCATTACCCTGCTAGCATGCATGGCAGTGTGTAGGTGATTTCCTCCACTGCAAGAAAGGGCACACTGCTGACTGTTTTAAATTTGCTCTCTATCAACACACCCAGACTTTCTCTGTATAGATACTTTCTAGCTAGTCAGCCCTTGGCCTGTACTGTTGTGTAGGGTTATTTCATCCCATGTGCAGGGCTTGATACATCCGTCTATTGGACTTCTCAAGCTTTCTTGCCAGCCCACTTTTCAGAGCCACTTTTACAGGCTCCTGAGTAGAAACTTGTTCCAGTGGACTGAGTGACTCCAGTCTGGTATCTTATCTGCTGAGAGTGAACTCTGCCTCCCTCCTGGTCATTAATAATGACATCAATCACCGCTGACCATGTCATCCTTCTTTGAGGGATAGCGCTGCTATGTGGCTGCCCACTGGACTTTAGTTAAGTAGTCCTGTTAGGGAGTGGAGTTTGACTGACTGGCCCATGACTCTCAAGAGTCTTTAGATACCCACCTTTAAGGTGAATACATAATTTGTCTTTTTATATTGAGAATATCCTCTGATCTCCATGACCTTCCTTTGAGTATCTATAAAGAATCATTGCATCAATACAAAGGTTTTAGGATCCCCCTTGTCTGCAGAAATATAAATCAGCTTCTGCCACTGTTACACTGCTGAAGGGCAAAAAAAAGGTGGAGCAACTATTATTGGGTTGCCATTTCAATCAGGAAGAGATATCTGGCAGAAGTGGAAAATTCCGAAGGACTTTCTGGGTGGAGATACCAGTGCAGAAAAGCCTAGCAGCCTAGCTCTGGTGTCATGTTAAAACACTGAGTGTGCATGCCTGTGAAGAAAGATGAGGAAAACATTGTATGCTGATGAGATTCTTTGTGGGTGGGGTTTTTTTAAATTTTATTTTCTTATTATTTGTTTATAAGCCCCTCAGTAGTTGCACTGAGTGTTTAAATAACTGACCAAGCACTTAAAAGCTGTTTTGGTTCTTTGCAATTCCAAGTGTGAAGGAGCCAAAGAATCTGTAGGACGCTTCTCTGTTCTCCTCTGCATAGAATGGCTGGATTGTAAAAGGTTCTGGGTGGCTTTTGGAGAATTTGCCTTGGAAAAATGTTGTGCACTGTCCTGTCTAGAAAAAGAGCACGTGGAGCTTTTAAACTACAGTAGGAACTGTACATTCCCTGTGTGTGAATGTGGCTTAGCTTGGTTTGGCTTTGAAGGGTGTTTGATGCAATTTGATCCTCCATTAAGATTCAGTAGCATATACTAGCTGTATTTCTCTCTGCCTTTGGATTCAGAACACATACAAAGAGGCTTAACTCTGTATGTGTTTTAATGTTAAGTATTCAAGCAGTTATTTTACAAATGATGCTTGAACCATGCTATAGAGAGGTTGTGAGGAAAGAAAAAGTCATTGTTACTATCTAAGTGCATTTTACTCTTGTTGATTTTACAAGAGGCTGCCATATTATGTTTCCATTGAAATTTGGGAACTGAAAAGGCTTGCAAATAGATTTGGTTCTGCAAAGTACTAGAAAAATGTGGGGCATCCAGCACTTTAAGGAAAAACACAGGCAAGATTTTATTGCAGGCTGTCACTGTGGCTTACTAACGTCCTTCCTCAGAAGGGAAGTGTCTGAACTACACCAGCTGGCCATTGTGCTGGCATTTGTGAAGAAGATGCATTGAGTTAGAACAAATAACAAGTTGATAGGCGCTTTACTGATCAGCTTAAAATATTCTGCAGCCAAAATAACCTGTCCTTGAATACACAAATCTAGGGAAAGATTCTTTCCTGAATTGCTGCAAGTGATCCAGTCCATCTCTTCAATTTTTAACTCCTGTGGAGAAAAGATAAAATGTGGCAGACTAAATCAACATACTGAGACATTATAATCAGTTGAAAATCTGATGTCACTCTGCTGTTAAATTTAAGCCAGCAGGATCTGTGCATGGTTAGTTGACAAATAATATCATTTAGCTAAGGTGTATATCATGTTACAACATGGGATCTAGGTGCCTTGTGCCAAAAGCAAAATTTTCAGGGAAGCAAAGTTACAAAACTGCTCCTTCCAAAGCACATGCTGGGAAGGCTCTCTACAGAGGATTAGGCATGTAATGAGGTGTTTATTCTCTTCATGGCTGGGGCAAAAATGTAGGACATGTACTTACCTTGAATAGAGCCAACTGGCTGCACATTTGTAGTGGGGTCTGGCATGGCCCTTGTCACTGCCATAGAAAAACTCATGGAACCTGTGCTTCTGCTCCTTTCATGCAGGTAACAGCAGTGAATCTCCTGCCTCTGTTTATTGTTCTTTTGGTGTTGTTTCCTTGGCTTAAGTAACAGCAGAGGTTATGGTCCAGCCAGTTGATACAAGTAACACAAAGCTATGCTAGGACATTGTCCTTGCTATTCAAGGACAAGAGGAGCTGGCATAAAACTCTTCAGAGCCAGGAGCCACTAGTCTAATCATTAGGTAAAGCATACATTTCTGATGTTTTTATTTCCCTTCCTAGGGAAGGCCTAAGGTATTTCGCTTTTAGGTATGTCAGGAATACTTCGGGTACTGTTTTACTTCTGATGCATACACATGCTGTGCTCTTTGAGAAAATGCTCAGCCTTTTTGGCTGATCTCTCCCGTTTTTGAGAAGGCCTAACTTCTGTTATGAAGTCTTCTTGACTTGCATTGATGTCATCGAAGAAGATGAACAATGCTGTTCTGCATATGGTTTAGTTTTAGGCAGTCATGGGAGGAGCTGGGATTTGGACGATTGTGATCCTTAGAGTGCCTTCCAACTTGCAACTCTCTGATTCTAAATTCTATTGAATTCACTAAGGATACTGTTTTGCTGTTACCAGTGTTTTTGTGCTTGCATCTTTTGTAGAGATATACATAACTCTGACTGGTTTTGGGGTCAGAAAAGTAGATAAATCCTTAAATCCATTGTTCTGTATATAGCAATTATACGTGAAAAGACATTGCTTCTTGTATCAATTTTTCCTTAATATGTTTTGAAAATTCTCTTTTGGGTGTCTGTCTTTAAATTTTGGAGGGGCATGAGGGTAAAGTGAAATTCTGCAAGTGTTAATAAACATAAAAATGAATATTATTCCATTTTTTTAGGCTTTTGCTTTAAGAAAATTCCATGGAGCTCCCAAGGGAAACTGTCCCTGTGATGGAGATGTGGCTTGCCATCCCTATGTTTTGTGGGTGTTCCTGTCACCTTGGTTAAATCCAGAAGTTTATGTCCACTGGGCATGGCCCCAGTCTAGAATTTGTTAAGAATTTTTCCTTGTGCTTAGCTCCTGTAATAGTCCCATAAAGTGTGGCCTGTCCTGAGTTTACTTCTTAATTTGGTATTGCTCTCATTTGGTTAAGGTTTTTTCTAAAGTTATCATTCACTCTGTTTGCCAAAGACTGTGTGTTGCTGAAAAAATCCCAGTCAGGAAAAGCCCAGGTGTTGCAGTACAGAAGTGTGTGTGTTGTCAGGGGCTGGAAGGCCTGGCTGCATCTGCTCTGAAATCTGCACAGCAAGCCAAAGACAGTGGCCTTTCAGTCCAGGAGATGCTGAGCTGTCTCAGGGGTTGAATACAAAATCAGCCAGAGGACCAGTATGGGTACCAGTACTGATCAGCAATGAATATGATCACAGATATTCTGAGCTGGAAGGGACCCACAAGGATCATTGAGTCCAACCCCTGGCCCTGCACAGAAGACTCACACCATGTGCCTGAGAGCACTGTCCAAACACTTGAACTCTGCCAGGCTGGTGCTGTGAACACTTCCCTGGGGAGCCTGTTCTAGTGCCCAACCACTCTCTGGGTGAAAAACCTTTTTCAACCTAAGCCTCTCCTGACAGTTTCAGGCCATTCCCTCAAGTGCTGTCACTGGACTCCACAGAGAAGAGATCAGTGCCTGCTCCCCCTCTTCCCCTCACGAGGAAGTTGTATGTGAGGTCTCCACTCAGTCTCCTGCTTACAGAGCGCTAGAATCAGAAAATGTCATCTGCCTGTTTTTGGAGGGGGTGGGCCACGTGGGATCATCAGCTTTACCTAGGGTGCAGCTTCACTTGGATGATCCTTGTGTTGCAATCCTTCATGCTTCTATGCCAGGGAAGCTAGTTTTCTTCCAAGAAAGCCACCTCAGGACTACTGGAACTTCAGCTACCAAAATTATTTGGATTGCTTCAGTTGAAAAGATTAGATATGAGCTGACCTTTGGATTTGGGTAGCTGCTCACATGTGAGCTCACACAGCTAATGAGCTTGTAGGAACTCAAATTTGCTTTGCAGAGCACCAGTTTTGACTGGGCAGCTTCCAGGGAGAGTTGACAAGGAACGTCAGGTCACTGAACCTCTCTGCTTCCATGATGTTGCCTCACAAAACAGTTGATGCTTGGCCAGCTTGTGGCTTCTAAATTTAAAGTACTTAAATCACACAACTAGAACATTCTGTTGTGTTTTACAGTCTCATGATGTCTAATGAAAATGGAGGTGGTGTGGGTACCACACCATACAATGCTGTTGGGATACATCTTAATTTTGTTTCAGTTAGAGCGTGCAAAAAGTGTTGAAAGTAATCAGTTATTGTCACTGTTTGATAGAGTGCAAAGGTAAAGATGTAAAACCAAAAAAGCCCCAAAGCACAAAGTAACCCCTTTGGTGTTCAAAATTATGGGAGTTTTATCTCGTGATTGTATAACATGCAAAAAAATGTATGGCTAAGTGTAATGGTTTTCTTTAAACTTGTTGAGAGCTTGCTTTGATTGTCAAAGAATGGAGTCAAAAGGCATTTATGAAAAACTGAATGGTCCTCCTGTATTTGATTTGAGATTGCAGGTGAATCTTCTCATGTCATGTATAAAGGCAAGCCATCTCTGCAGAATGCAGCTGCTAAAGATTTACTGAACTGGACACTGGATGCCAACATTGCTCTGCAGAAATCAGTAGTGGAAAGTTGTTTGTTTGTTGTTTGTTTTTTAATTAATATTGCAATGGCTGCTGCAATGCCAGAAGTGTTTTATTAGTTGTTTTCTAAACTGCGATAAAGTGTGAGTAAAGTACTAGGATGAAACATGCTTCATTTTACTTACTTGAGAGGCTAAATAAAGAACAGTTGTTGATTTATATTTGACCTGTATTAAAGTACATGAGATTTTAGAATCACCCATAGCAGCATACTTTGTAATGGAAATAACATCATCTTTCCAGCTGGCCCTTTTAAAAATTCATTAATCTGTTCTGCTGGTCTTTGTTACTTTGAAATATCTTGCAGAAGGGAATTTTCTTTGCTAACTCAATACACTCAAAATCAGAACTGAAAATCCTGATACTGACTGAACAAATCCATGACATCTGTGGCAATTTTAAAAATCCTATAGCTGTGGGCAGAATTCCAGGATGAGTAGGGCTGAATTTGAGGACAGTGGTTTATGTCCTCTGTCCTTTTGTTGTGGAGTTCATGACACAGTGGGGAGAGAACTTTATTCACTGTTAAAATATTTGTCAATGAGATGCTTCTAATCTTCAAAGGGCTGTCAGAGGCTTAATTGAGGGTTTGCGTTCTTTGTTGTTTTGTTGAGTTTTTTGTTTGTTTTGTTTTTCTTTTTTTTTTAAGAGGTATCTTGTTCTCCTGAAGGCTTAGAAATTATGAAGTTGCCAACTTGTTCACTAATACCACAAAAATTAGTGTGCAGAATTCTCAAGGAAACACTATTGTTGAACCTCATGATTCATTCAACAAGGAAACACTGGATTTGGCAAACCTAACCGCCATACTGAAACACTTGAGTGGGAAAATATACTTTCTCTGTTTCATGTCAGTCCAACATGCCATCTCATGTGCTGGAGCTAGCATGAGAAATCATTACACCCCAAGGATGCAGCCTCTGGGTAAAAGTAATCAATGGATGAAATGGTAACGACACTGACTTAACTATTCAGCCTTAGCCTTTCCCTTCAAGTATGCCTTAGAGATAATACTAACCTGGAAGGAGCTGATTTTAGTACTGTGAGAGAAGAAAATGACTTTTTCAAAGTTTTATTAGCTGATATGGAAAAATGTATGAGTTTCTCTAGGATTCATCAGTTGTAATGGAAGTGAGAAGTTGTTTGATAGTAGGGTCCATTTGTTTATTTTAAAGGATGAGTTATAAAAAGAAGCTTGTGAGGCACTAGTCTGACTTAAATTAGGGTTACTATGCTACTTAGCTGCCTGTGTGTATATCACAGATGGCTGGCAGGGATTCAGAGGTTAAAGAAGCTGGATGTCTCAAACATTGTCCTGTTCATCAGCCCCGTACTCTGACTCCTGTTCCTGTTAGTTTAAATGTGCAATGCTCATCGTAACTCACTCACCCTGATGGGTCCTGAGGATGTTTCCCCTCCGGAATGTGTGGCAGCTGAGGTTCATGGCCAGCTCAGAGATTACTCCCTGGATGTGATCCCACCTTGTTCTTAACTGCAGCCCTGGCAGAAGGAGCCACAAGTTCCCACCAGCTGGGCTGTGGTGGCAGACTCCTGCTCACAACAAGAAGCTGAGAGTTGCAGAGTTTGCAGGAACTGGGAACAGTGCAGGCACAGTCCTGCCAGGGGCAAAGCAGTAGGAGAGCTCTGGAAACAGGATTTGAGGAGCAGTATTGATTATCCTAAGATAAATTACTTGTCAGTAGAATTGCCTTGTTTAAAGTTTGGGGCTTGGCATGCTTCAAAGATCCCAGACCCAAGGGGAGGTTAACAAAGCTCAGGAATAAGAGTGCTACTGATAGTGAACACAAGGATTGCAGAACTTAGAGCTGGCAAGAACACCCAAGATAGCAAGGTGCTAACTCCACTAATTCATCAACTGTGTCAAACTGTTCCCACTGGACAAAGGGGGAGATCACAACCACTGAATGACCTGCGACTCAAATGAAAGACCTTGATCATGCATGGTAGCTAATAATGAATTAAGTAATACCTTTCACAATCAGCTTTTTTATGAGCAACCAGTAATAGAGCAATAAACATCGAATTTTTATTAGATAGGTGGAACACATTAGATTAACAGTGTATAAATAATAGTCGTCTCTGCTCAGGGTGCCAGCTTCATGGATTTACCACCTGGTAAATTGTGCACCCATCTGTGTACAAATATGAAATAAGTCATTATCTGGTGTTTTACTGCACACTGGGTGATGAATCCTGATTTTGGAAGAACAGTTTTCTGGTGGCCCAGATGGGACAACCCTAAAAGGCTTTTCCCAGTTCATATGTGTACCTGAATGGGTGTGGTTAAACAGATTCCAGGGCACACCAGCTTTTGGTTTGGGGACCCTGGACAACCTATCCTGTATACCATGTATAACATATCATCATGCTAGGCCTGGACTAAAAAATGAGGGTTGTTTTCCCCTGTGGAACACAGAACATGGGCCTGATGTGTACAAGATAAATAGTAAGCTCTTGGTGTCCAGAAACATAAACTCTGTAAAAGCATTGTAATGATTTTCTGAAACCATATAAAATTCAGATTGGTTCCTAACCAATAACCATGAATTTGGGGTAAGGAGAATACTCTAAGCAATGTATATCTCAGAAATTTATGGCATTTTTACACATTTGCTTTCAAGTTTTAAGTTTTAGCAGTTTTCCTTGCTGTGTGTTACTTATTTATTTTTAGAGAACAGAACAGTTAAAAATCTATTAAATAGAATAGAATGCATTGGAGAATACAGATATTCTTGTTTTATTTTTTCTCACTGTCATTTAAGACTTAAACAAAGCTAAACAACAGAAAGAAATATTACTTTAAACAAAATGCAGTCTCTTAGTTCTTAGCGTGTTTATTTTTCAAACTATTTCTGTTAAAATAATTCTGTCCTTGTCTGGCAAGAAACAGAAATACACTCTTCTGAAGGAGCAGTCAGGAGCTAATCCATCCAGCCATCTCTGCTAAAACCAGAAACCCTTCAAATATGTCCCAGGTCCCCACAGTTAGCTCACAGAAACTAAAGACTCTCCTTGACTTTGTACCAGACTTCTTTTCCTTTGCAAGCCTTTCCCCAGAGAACTGAGGCTCTGAGCAGACATTGCTGCTCAGCATCAGGATTTTTTGGCTGGGTTGACCACCACTTGAGCTAAAAACTTGTTCTGGCATCAGTCAAAACCCAGACAGTAACTAAACAAGCCATGGCAATCTTGCTTGGATAGTAAAGGGTCATATTTATTCTTTTGAAATGCTGGACGCAAAGACTCCCATATATGATCCTCTAAGCATCAGAGAGATCGGGAAATTTTGCAGCACTTAAAGGGCTTGGAGGTGGTGAACTGGTGGACAAAATGTCTTCAAGAACTAGAATTCACATGCATGACTGTTAGGTTTTTTGATACAACGCTCATACTCGCGCAGAGGGACCATGGTGATGCGGGCTTTCTCTCCAGAGAAGGTGACACCTTGTCAAGGCCCCTCCTAGGGCTGTCCCAGGAAAGTATTTTCCTCAGTGTCCTGTTGTGAAACCCGTCAAGAAAAGTCAGCAAGAGCTACTCTCCAGAGCACTGTTTCGATTAGTTGTTTACAACTTCCCAAAGGGAAGAAACCCAGGGAAGTCTTTTGTTGTCTTTTGTGGCAGCTTGATAGCACAGAGGCTGCTGCAGCTCCCAGCCCCGAGGTCCTGTCAGTAGTGAGGCAGAGCGTGTATTCCCAATATGTGCACACACAAACACCCCTATGTGCACACACTCATGCACGTGCCTGGCTGCACAGATCAGCACTAACACACACCCAGCACACACAGAAACATGAACAGCACCAATGTCCTCATCCTGCCTCTTTCTCTGGCAGCTCAGGGTGAAGGTCTATTAGTGGGATGTACATATCACCAGCTTGGAGCTGTGTTTGCAGCACTCAAGCAGCTGTTGCCACAGCTGCCCCGTGAGATGGACCATGTGAAAGGGAGGGACAGTGTAGGGGTAGGGGACACGTGCTCTCATGGCACAGCTGAGCACTCTGAGGAGGAACAGGAGGGCTAGGCTGAGTTAGCCACACACTATTGTCATGTCCAGTGTCTGACCACCAGTAAAAGCCCCAGCAGTGACCAGTAGTGGTGATTTCTTTGTTATGGTGCTGTGTCCAAAGAAATGCACTAAAATGGTGCTGGATTTGTCCCTGGTGAAAAGGAACAAGGACCTCTGGGCCAGCAGCTCCTCTTCCACTCAGGAGAAAATGAAAGCAAAACATTGCTCTTTGCTTTCCTTGAAGGTCCTTCAGGGAATCCAAAGTACTTGTCAGTGGGTGGGTACTTCATTCTTGTGGCTGTGGGGTCCTGAAATCACAGAACTTGTAGTAAAAGCTGTAGAGAACAGGTGGAAGAGCAGTGAAGGTGGAAGAACAAAAAAGGCAGGGGATGAAAATGTCTGCAAAGAAAACACACCGGTATACCTTGGATGCTGGCTGACAACATGAAAAGGATACCAAGACTGGCTTTAAAGTTACTAGAAAGCATCTCATCATGCTCAAGAGAAGCCTGTTTAGTGGCCTCCACTTCAGCAAAGAAAATATGAAGAAAGGAAACAGTTTTCTTTTCAATAAATTCCCCCTTTCTATGTTTTTGTAGAAGTACTGTGTGTAACTATTGTTTTGTTGTCCATATGTAGTGATTAAAACTCAGCCAGCACAACTTTCAATTGTTCATCCTTTCTTAACACAGATGGTCTAGGTTTTGTTGCACCTGTGCAGTAAAATAAAACAGATTTCTTGGGAAGTTAGTTTGAATTTTCACTGCAGTCAGCTGAAATGTTTGGTTTTGCTTTAGAGGTTTGAGTACCTTTCTTCTTTTTGTACAAATCACTTTGTACAATTTTTTCAGAAATGAAAGCTAACTCGTATTACGTTTCAGTAGGAGCACTTAGCTTTGTTTACACTTAAATGCTGAATGTTTTGTTCTTTTAAGCTTAAGGAAATTAAGTAGGCTGTATATTTGTGAGAAAACTGATGAACAGGTATGCTGATAAATTGTTTTATGATTAATTCCTAGGTAATGTGAACCTATTACATATCTTTACTAGCGATCTTGGGTCTGTTTATAGAATGCTCCAAAGGAGCCCTGGTAAGGCAGCAGAGGAAGGCAAAACCATCCTGAGGCATTTTCTGGTCCACCATGTGGGTAAAATAGCCTTCCTTCCCTTAGCTGCAGAGCACAAGAGGTGTCTTTGTGGTACATGAGCATTAGGCAGAAATGTTGCCAAAATGGATCAGAGGAGCCCTAAAAAGTGGTCATGCTCCATGCTGCCGAGGAAAGCAGAAAACATCTGGAGTTCAGCGTCAATCTGCCTCAGGGGAAAATTCCTTCCTGACTCCAGGACTGGTGATCAGCATGTGAGCTAGACATGCCTCCTCATTCCACAGCCTTCTGGTCTTGCCTCCCAGGAATACCCAAGCCCTATTATCTCTCAACCTGAAGCTATCTCAGGGCCTTCCAATAGAGGCCAAATACCATGGTCCTGATCAGCCTTAGGGGAAAGAATCCTTCCCAAGCATAGTGGGTTCTGCAAAGTGCTGAGACCCCTGGACAACATTTCTGGACCGCATTTCTTATGGCTACTGCCTGTGGTTCCCCGGGGGATAAGAACAAGCTCTGCAGAGCTCCTCAGGAAGAAGCATCCAAGAAGAGACATTCAAGAAGGCATTTTCTTGGTCTTGCCATTGCTACCTAGCTGAAAAGGTGCCACAGCCCCAGGCAAATCCAGGGTTTGGTGGTTCTAATCTATGGAAGGGCTTGCATCTGTTCTGTAAGGCTGAAGCGGGATTTCCATCCACCAGATGGGCCTTGAAATGGCCCCTCCAGGAGCTCGCTTTGCAGTGGAGAACCTCCAGCAGCCCCCTCCAGCCTCCTGCCTTCCTCCTTCAGCCCCCATCAAGTAATTCCACTAGCTCCTCAAGGACTTCTCTGACGTTTTTAAAGTGCCCCCTGGCCTGCTGTGGCAGCATCGCATGGGAGAATGCTCCTTTTTATCCTCTCCCTATGGTTTAATAAGAGCTGCACCAATTGCCTCCTTTTTTTTTTTTGATACTTAAATATTTATTCTTTTAGGAACAATAGACAATGCTTTTCTTTGTCTTTCAATGTCTTTCTTCTTTTCCTACATCAATTTAATTGCATATGTTTTCCAGGCAGTACCACTGCTAATTCAGCAGGGCATATGTGCATGTTACAAAAGCTCTTGTAAAAGAAAAATTATTGCAGTTTCACATTTCTACAGAAGGCAAAGAGAATCAAATCTCTGCAATTGCCCTATATTTACTCTCTTGCTCTCAAACTATAAATGTTTTATGGAAACACTGGGATTTATATGTACATTAATCCTTTGAGGAGAAGAATAGGTCTCAATCTCCTGGGGATTTGGTTTACTAAAGATGTGAAGCCTCTGGCCTTTTTGCTCCTGCAGCACATTGCTTTCTGCAGCATAGGACAACACCCACACCAGAGCTTCGCTGAGCTCCGAGGCAGATGGACAGCTGATGGGTATTGTTTTGTCACTAAGCAGACTGCTTTAAAATACTAATGTAGTAATTGCAGTAGGTTTTTTTATTTAAAAAATATCCATTCCTCATTCCAAAACCACATTCAGTAATGCCAAATTAATGCCAAAAGAAGCAATGAAGCGATCTTCCTAACACAGCAAAACCACGAGAAAACCTACTAGTGTTGAAAAATTAGTATCCAAATTTTTGATACATATATACTAATACCAATCTCCTCATTATGAGAAGGCTGACCTATATGTCAAAGAATCCATAGGTAAGAATGAAATCCATACCATCTTTTAAGTGGCCAGATCATACTGTGCCTTCTGCTTAGGAAATATTGCAATGGTTTGCCTTTTGGGGAGATTGTTTCCTTTTGCTTTTTGCAATTTTTTTCTCTCTTTGTTGAAAAGCCCTTGAAACAATTATTAAAACAGGCAAACAGCTAACAGTCCTTTTATTCCATCAAAGCATGGAAAACCATATCCATCTGCCTTTCTGTGAATTGTAGGGGAAGGAGGTGAAAGCTATGCTAAATATCTGAGGAATGATGGAGTAGGACAGACTGCACTCTGATTTTCTGTATCAGCTGGATAACTCATTCATCACTCTTACAGTTTCCAGCTGGGGATATTGCAGGGCTTTGACATGAACTGTACTGGGAGAGGGAAACACCCTGGTGAGTTGTCTGCATAGTGTAGTTAAGAGGCCTCTGCTGTTGCTTCAAGTTGTAAATGCTTCTCTGTTGCTGTTCAGAAAACCAGTACTGTTTTAAACAAAAAGCTTGAGTCACTTCTGACTCTTTGAAAGGTCTAGACTGATGACCTACAGTTTCAAATTCGGTTAAGTTTGATTTTTTAAAAGTTTTTGGAAGTGGCACATGCACTGGAACTCCTTTCCATTTTCCTAACCAATTTTTTTCAGCACACACACAGTGGGCTGTAAGAAGAAACTGAATTTTAGAAAAAAGGGGTAATGCCTATTTGCTGTCCCTCGCTAAAATTGTCACCAACAGTTCAAATATTCCAGCATTTTAATTTCTTGCTTGTTTTCCCCATTTTTGCCCTTCTCTCTTGCATGTACCACTGCTTTGTCTGGGATTTTTTTTTTCTGTTTGCTTTTGTTTCCTAAATATTTGCTTTTTGCTTAGTTTTATGCCCTGTCTGAATTTTTAACTTTCCGTTTTGAATTCCAGCCTCTTCTGGTTTGTCCTGGCTGTATCGTCATGGTCAGACTTCCAGATACTGTCAGAAGAGTCTAGCTGTTGTCAGCTCTGGATGTAGGAAGTGGTGTGACCACATTGGAGGTAAGCCCCGTCTCTTCAGAGAAAAGTGGAATGACTGGAATGTGGTGATGCCCCTTCAGGCCACTAGTGTGCAGTAGCTTCATTGCAATCTCGCAGCAGCGTTTAGAATACATGATGCACGGTTTCAGTAGAGGGGGATACCCTGAAAGGAGGGGTCTTGGAAGCCTTTCAAGTTAAGTTTTGAGTTTCAGGTGTTTAGAAAAGTTTATAAATTCATTCCCTAAAATTCAGAGATTTAACATTGTAGTTTCAGCTTGCATCATATATATTATGTTCTAGTAGCTGAGTTTTACTGAGAAAACTGCTACAATGGCTTTTCTATCCATATGCTGCTGCAAATAATTGCTGTCTGAATCAGACTGCTGTGTTTTCTCATGACTATCAAAGGATTCTAAGTAGGCTTCAGTGCAGTAATTTTATGATATATAAGACAAGTTATTAGTACTGTTTTTAGCATAACAGGTCCCTATTTTAATTGTAGGACTGACATGCCTTTAAGGGTCCTATTTTTTTTTTTAACTTTTGGAATACAGACAGCATAGTATGTGTAGCTTTTGTCAATTAAATATATAGGAAGTTTTTATTGTGGTGGTCTCTCTGTACTAGCTAGTGAGTGGGAAAGGAAGAGAATTTTCTTCTCTCTTGGACATGGGGTGTGTGCTGTACTAAACAAGTTTAGTTAAGTGTTAACTTAATAAACAAGTTATTAAGTGGTTTGATATCTTTCAACTAAGCCTTCTTCTAAGCCAATCTAGCAGTTGCATTACCAAGAGTATCCACTTTCCCCTTTTCCCAAGTCTTACAAGTAACCACAAATAGGCTGGTTGCCAGGGTGGTAAGTTCTTGAATTTGTCTTAGTTACTAGTGATAAATTATCTTTCCCATAAAGACATGGGGAGGAGGAGGTCAGCATAAGTACTTCTGTGCTGTGCTTATGACCCTTGAGTGAGTTAGGTAGAAAGAAGGACCTGAAGGCTAAGAAGCCTCACAGAAGGTTAGGTGGCAAACTTTACTATGAACCATGATTTCTCATTGCATTTCCCCTTGACCAGGAAAGCCCAATTCATTTTAGAAATTTTTATTTTGCTCTCTTTTCTGTGAGTGTAAGAACAATGTTCCTTTTTTGGAAAGCTTTTAGTTTTATTTTTCTGGCTTAAATTAGAGGTTAGATTTACAAAAACAATAAGCTTCTCAGTTTTTACAATTGTTATAAATATAGAAATGACTATTCATAAATCTAAATAAGGTTGTAAAATTCAACCTGATTGTAAAAAAGAATGGAATGGATTTTTAGTTTAGGCACGTGAAATTTGTTCATACCCTAGTCCATAAAAAATCTCATCTGAACCATTATAAATGATTTGGGTCCATAATTCCACATTTTTGCTTTAGATACCCTCAGTGTGACACACAGTGAAAAGCTCCCTACTTGGCAGATTACTTACTTCTAAGATCCCTACTTACTGGGGATCAGGGTGTTCATGAGGAAGGCCCTAGTTTTGATTTAATGACTGCTGGCAGAAGACATTATTAATACTTTTAGAAGTTTCCTGATAGCTACTGAATGCATGCCAACAGGCTGAGATGGGTTCATTCAAGTCTGGTACTGGTGACATATCTATATTCACCACCATTCTGCTGAAGATAATTGGAAAGATAACTCATTGGCTGTGAAGCCTAAAGTTAGGGTTTCATACTTCTGCCTGCCTGAGAAAGGTGTTCTGTTGCCTTCTACTATTCCCAAAACACACTTTTCTCTAGCAAAAATGGGAAATAATAGACTCTATTTCCTTTGACAGAATTTGGTATATGGCATCTTATATGTAGTGGCCTGCCACCTCTCAAATGTATGATTTAATGCATTGCAATATTTTTTAATGATTTTAGAAGACATCATTGGATATTAGTACATTATGGGTATAGAGTACATTATGGATGCTAATAGTCAGTCTAGAGTTAAAGTTGCCAGTTGCTTTTCTTCGTTATGAAGTTTCATTTCATTGTCCCTGAAATACTGGTATGCTTTTAAAAAGAGTCTGAACTTGCTTGATGAACTCCACCCTGATTATTTGAGCAGCTACATAAAGCAGCTTCACAGACAGGGTGAGAAGAGTCTTCCAGGGCTGCAGCAGGTCTCACTAAATCCAGCTGCCTCCAAAAGAAAACAGACTGGAGGCTGCATAACCGGTTGTGTCTGTGTTTAAAGAGGATATTACCCCAACAGTTTAAAGATCAGATTGATAAGTTTCTCTCTTCTATTTACTATGATTATTTCATTGCTTTTAATGCTCTTTTGTGATTCTGTGACTACCCAACCTTGGCAAAAGGCCATAGTGATGAGCCTTCGCTTATTGGCTGATAGACAGTGTGGAATTCCTAACTTAACACAATGGGGTGCCTGCACCAAAATTTTTATCCCAGGTTTTTGTATCAATACTTTAAAAACACTTACATCCCAAAAGAAGACTGGGTGTGACTGACTCCTCTGTGTCAGCAGTCGGCAGTGGGGGTGTTCACTCTGTAAAGAGATGCCTGAATAATGTCTCCTCCTGACTGTGTCCTCAACCCAAATCCAACAGTGTGCTTTTATATTCAGGCTCTGCCTCTCTTCCAAGCACCTTAATTCTGAGTGTCTTGGATTTTCTAAGGTATGATGTCACAGTCACAAGAGGATATATGAAGTTTTATCTATGACCTGATGGTCTGAACCTCTTTTTTGTGAGAACAGGTGTTGAAGTGGTCTATTTTGAGTGCACTGAGCTCAAGTCCCCCATCTGATGGAGGGTGCCTTATTCCACTCCTCATTTTTGTAGATGTCTGCTTACGAGACCATAGTGCAAGGAAAGGGACTTAAGCTGTTGTTGCAGGTCTTTGACACAGAAATAGTTTTGGGTGTGTGAACATATGGCATATACGAGCACTCGATTTTGGGTTACAAGAGGTTTTGCATGTAAAGCAGTCAACTAAAAATGTGCAGCATGCTGAGCAATCCCTTGACTTCCCTTGCCATGTGCTTTTTTCCTGTGAATTTCTTTCCAAGGCGTGTGAGGCATGACTGTTATTCTTCTCTGGGAATCAGTCGTTTCAGAGGCATGATGAATCCCTCCCTCTATTTTAAATCTTAGAACTGACTATACTGGCACACTGTTCTAGCGTTATACCTTGCCTCATATCTAGAAAATGTGCTTTTCTCTTTCACAAAAATATGTATTATTATTTTGGAGATATTCTCTGTACATTCCAAATCATACCATAAAGACTAAAGCAAAGATCTGTCAGCTGGAAACTCACTTAACCTGGACAATTTCTCTGTCAGGAAAGCACATGATAGTTTATGTACATCTCATAAAGATGATTTTACTGATCATTAATTTACTGCCGCTATAAAATATTTAAAACTTACTCTCCTTCATGTAGATGTGTAGCATCAGCCCTTGGTTACAGGTTAATGCCAGGTAATACCTACAGTAATTATGAATTGTCCTGGAATTGGTTCTTTTACCTTTCACTGCAAAGTTTCCCCCAGTCTGCAATGCCCACCCACACATTCACATACACATTTGGGGAGCTCAGCTGCAGGAACTGGGCCAAAACCTGTTTTTTTATATGCACATGCAAACACACACATGGAGAATAATGAGTATTTTGGTGAAGAAATGTTTAACAGTTAAAAATGTGGTTTGAATTACATAGTTTTCTGTTTCATATGAATGTGTATCCTTCCCATCAGAATGGGCTCTTCTGTAAGCTGGTACGTTTGGAAATCACAATTACTGCATTCATATAGCCAGAAATGCTGTTTTATGGTAAGGGAAAAAGATACCAAAAATCTCCAGTGTTCCAGAAAGATTGTGGTGTTGCACTCAAAAGGCCTAAGATGGAGATGGTGAGAATCCCCAGCCCATCCCCAAAACTGGATCTCATCAGTACTGCTGAAAAAACTTGGCAGCAAACTCCTTTATTTCAGGTTACTTTCCAGCCTTCTGGCAGCTGCGTACTCTGCTCATCAAAACCATGAAAAAGACTTGTAATTCATTGGCAAGGTTTAAAATCACATTTATATATGTAACTTTGCGTGTTTGAAAGGTAATGTTGTAGACATGTCATTAGCCTAGGTGATAACATAATCCATAATGCTCGGTATTTCTCGTTGTAAGTTTTTTTTCTAAGTTTTATGTGCTATTTTTGCTAAGCTTTAACAGTTTGAACTGCAATTTTCCACTTTGGATATCTATCTCAAGCGGACCTGGGGGTGGGGAAATGAGCTAAAACTTCTTCAATGAAGACTAAACAATGCCAGAGAACAGAAGAGATTATATCCTGTCTTTTCTTAAAATTTAGCAGGTTCTTAGTGTGAAGAAATTACTTGATATTTGATAGGAGGCTACCTTCATGCTGCTCATCTAGGGAGGCTAGAAAAACCTCAATTTGGCTAAGATATAAGACCTTTAAGAGTCCTATGAACATGGCATCTGAATCAAGAGAAGAGACTTGCAAAATTTGAATGATAATATTTCATATGTTCACAACAATAGTTCACTAGGCTTTGAATTATTACACTGTATGAAGTACAATGGTGAGAATATGAGCCCTGAGAGTTTACTGGTGCTTACAATGTTGATATGGTTATATTTCATCTTTATCTGTGGAAGGTGGGGATAATTTCACTGCAGGGTATGGATACAATTTAGTTTTCATGAGCCACTTATATTCTAGTAATAGTATTAGTATTTGTTCTATTTCTCTTTTCTAGTAATACTATTGTATCCTGTTATTGAAAAAAAATTTATATAATCTTACCCTGCAGTAAATATGTCCAAGGCAGTACACAGAGCAGTAAGAAAAAGGCAAAATGTTGAATAACTGTTTTGTAAAGAAATTCTGTTCACCCATGGCTGGTCTGGTGAGCATCCTGTGGAAAATACTCAGAGGACATAATTTAATGTAGTATCATATATACATATATATGTGTGTGTGTGTGTGTGTGTATGTGTGGAAAGACAGGAAAAATAAAATTAAGATCAACTTTTCAATCACTTTGCCAAATGGAAGTATTTTTGCCTATGCCTATTTACTGTAGAAATGTAGGCACATAATGTTTTAAAGAGAAAGTAGAATATATTTTTTAAGCAATATTAATGTTGTTTATATTTGCCTCTAAAACTACTATGTTAAACTTGTAACAAAAGTCAACTGCAGGTTTATTTTGTTGTGGAAGTAGAACGTGAATCAATTGTGCAGCTTCTGGTAGGGTTTGAATTTCCACTACTTGCCAACTGATTCTGGGACAGATGCTTCTGATACTAGTGAAGCGAGTGCCACATGAACTAAAACACACACGTGTGCCCTTAGTAGACCAGCAGTGCTCAAAACATTTCCACTGCTGTACCTTGTCATGCCTGTATGCTGGCTGCCAGCATTCATTAGCAATCTGCGTTAGAAGTAGGGCTCTGCTTTGGCTGTAAGAGATCTGAGCTGCTATTCCTGTGGTTTCTCTTCTGCCCAAGAATCATTCCAAGCCTAAATTTAGCAAATTTTTTTTTTTTTTTTAAAATCTCATTTTAGTGTAACATTCAAACTGATAACACTAACCAAGAACATGTCTGATTTTAGAGCTGCAGCCTTGAAAATGTTTGTACTGGAAGAAAGCTTCTGTTACTATTTGCATTGCTGGTCTTTGTTTTTCTCTTGGGGCAGGAACAAAAAATTCATGATATAGTAAAGCTTGGGATCACCTGACTACTTTCTATTTTTAAGAAAGAAACATTTTTAGATCAATAAGTGTTGTTTTTATTTACACTGCTAATAACTCATCTAGAAATTTTAATTTTATCTTGCAGTTTCAATTTAAATTAATAGACATTTGTTAATGTTGCTTTGATCTTTTGGGGGAGTGAGTAAAATATTTTACTTTTTACTTTACTATTTTATGAGTAAAACTTATTTTTAGTGAGTAAAATAAATTGTAAAATGGTATTATAATTTTAGATACAACAGTGCATGTTCTCTTAATGAGAATTTTTTCTGTCTTGTAATACTGCTCAACCTTCAGCGTTTTACTAAAACAGCTTAACATCAGGCACAGTTGGAACAGAAACTGATACAAGCCCTAATGCACTGATTTTAGTGTTTATCTGCATAAGTATGCATACTAAATATAGCAGAACTTTTACGTATGTTTTCATACAGACTTGGAAATTTGAATTCTCAATAGGCAACCCAACAGACATGGTAAACAGAGGATGAAGCATGGAATGTACCGGTGGGGCTCTAAATCTAGGACAGGAAGCAGCTGTATGTCTCACTGGATCAAACTTTGTTGTAGTCAAAACACCTGACAATATGGGTCCTAGTTGTCAACATCTTCAAAATGTTTAAATGCTTCTCCTCTTTCTAAATCAGACTTTTCAAGGAAAAATAGGCAACATATTAAGTTTCACGTACCTTGTCTCCCACCTTGGCATATTTGAACCATCTGCATGTCTGATAAGGTTTCAGATAACATATCAAGGTTTTATAATTTCTAAGTAAGGAAGAGTTGAAGAATGTAAGAGCCTATTATGCACCTTGGAAACAAAGCAAATAGCAAAATTCTTTCATAGATTTTTGTCGATGTCAAAATATTTTAAGAATAATTGTACTTCAGACAAGTCAATTGAGTCTGGCTGTATTAGAGAGTAATAGGAAAGAGATATCAAAAATCTCAGAAGACCATTTCCCTATTGTGGCTGCAACTACAAGTTCCTTTACCTACTCACAGCTCTTGAATAACCCATGAAAGGAGGATAAAACCCCAAATAAAATAGTAGAGACAATTTGCATTATTTAGGTTCAAAGTATTTATTTTACTTTTTTAAAAGCAGTTCCAATTGCACATGTATGTTGTTTTTTTTTGTTGTTGTTTTTTTCTACAAGTTGGTCTTTCAATTCCTGTTTTCAGTTTACCTCTTTAGTCTTTTTTCACTTCTTTTGTTCTCTTGTTTCACCTCCAGGGGTCACAGCCCCTTGGTTAACTTTTCATGATCTGTCTTTCTCTAATGAAGAGAGTACTTCATATAGTCTGTACTTCATATAGTCTCTTCAAAGAAAAATTAAAAGTGAATTTTTATGTATTGTAATCTATAGGATCTCTTTCTTTGTTAACAAGTGAAGAGTTACCCAAATAAATCTGTGACTGATATGAGTATCTCCTGTTAAGCAGCTGGACATCTTGACAGGACCACCAGTTTTCCAGCCAGGTTATCCTTACAACCCTTGTTCAGATGATTCCTGATATGCACAGCAAGACACTGCTCCAGTGCTTTTCTTGGCTGAAGAAAATATGGTTGTATGAAACAAAAAGCAGTAGTCCTTTTCAGGGCCTGTGTAGAGTAAGGAAGCATGAATCTTATAGTTTAATTAAATTTGGGATTCTTCTCAGTAAGTGCCTGGTCTGCTTTGATTTGTATGATAAAATAGAAGGATTCAATGTGTGCTTCCTGATGCACTGTTTGAACAGCTAAGTGCTTTTTTTTGTAAAGTTATGGCAAAAATAGCTTGTCTAATCTCATTCCATTAATACAAACAAAATGAACAATACCTCTGTCTGTTCTGCTGCTTATGCTTAGAGTTAGGTTTCTGTTGGAATTACTTGATTCTTAAATTCAGTTGTAGGTGGAGCTCTTGGTATTAAATGAATTTATTTTTGAAAGTACCAGGATGTGGTGTGTCCAAAACTAATGAATGTCTGCCATCATCATCAGTAGTGCAGATACCTTGCAAGACAGATGTTACGGTTCAGTGTGAAACGTGGGGGATTTCAAAGGCTGCAGCACGCTGCCAGCCAACTGGATAAGAACCTGGAATTGTCCATTAGGTTAATATTAGGTTAATACTTGCTAAGACTTGCAGGGGTTGGCTGGGAAAGGGAGATTTGGGGAGGTGCATCTCCAAGATTCTGGCAAAAGCCACTCGGAATTGGTAAATGAGGAGTGTGTAGAACCTTACCTAAGTTGGTGGTGCTCAGTTTAAAACCAAATTGGCAGTGAAAAATATGAGGATTGGGTGTTTGGACACCACAGAGGTGGTGGCAAAGGTGCAAAGGGTAGAGAGTGATTAGAACAGCACATTAAGATAAGAGGTTTGTCTTGCTCTTGTCACAGCATTTCTCTCTGCTCCCTCAGGACCATTCTTAGGACTTTATCCCAGTACCTCCAGTGTCATCAGTGGAGGCCAGTGCCCTCATTGCAGTGATCTTGATACTATGCCTATAGATTTTTCTCATATTATACTGCTGTCCCTTCATCTTCCCCCAGTGTGCTGGAATGTTTCTTATCTATGATATTTTCTATTTTTCTACTGTTGTCACTGATGTCTGTTTGGTCTAGTACCATGACAGCTAAGCACCTGTAGCCATACAGTCATAAACCCTGTATTCACAAAAGGATTATTTTATTCTACACAGCAGCTGGCTGGAATTGATGTGTCTCTGTTTCTTAGCTACCAGGAGCATTTTTTTCCTCCTCTATTTTTGTGCTGAGGATCTGAGATTCCCATGCATAACCTTGTCATGGAATTCTGTGAAGGAGCAGTTTCTGGTTCACAGACCTTAACTGAACTAAAAGTTCACAACAGAGTAAATCAAGTTAAAAAACTGCACATCACAGATCTGAGTCTGCACTAGATTTAGAGTTTTGCGTAATCCCATCCTAACCTTTTCCTTCTGGGTTTTTTTTTTTTATTTTATTTTATTTTAACAGTCCAGGAAAAATTATATTTTAAGAGTTTAAAGTTCAAGAAATAGGTTGCTAATACGTAGCTTCCTGTTAATTAGTTGGGAATTTTTTGGAAATGCTGCAGTTTTAATATACTTTGATAGATCTCCTTCAAAACTTTTTACAAATCTTATAAACAGTGATGAGAAATTAATATTATTTGGTATTTTCTGGGAATGTGGTCAGTATCTGAATGAAAAAGGGAGGATTGAGAAAAGTTTCAATCAAAAGACTATTATCTGCCTTGAAAGTAGCTTTCTGCCACTGATCTGCTATACACAATTTGATAATAAAAAGTGAAAAGCTAGACTGACAATAAGATACACTGAAGAAAAAAAATAGCTATGGGCTGAGGACAGAGCAAATGCTTAACTTCAGTGACAGGTTTCATGCTTTTGTTGAATAGTTAGTTGAGGGTTTCTTTCTGAGATCAGGTTTGATTGAACTAAATCTACTATATTTAGATCAATTATTAATTTCTTGTGTGCACCAAAACACGGAGTCAATTTTATGTGTATTAGTACATACCTGTCCCATGAAAATTATTCATAGGTACTCAAATAGCTGCAAGATCATTATAATTTTCATTATTCTGTGTTCTGCAGTTTTCCACAAAGATGGACACAAAAATCAGCACAAGGGTTCACTAGTCTTTTAACAGAAGAGTTTTGGTACTTAAATGATGCTGACCTCAGTATATTAAAAAGGAAATCAACCCTGCTGCTTTCTTCCAATAAAAGGAAGAACATAGGGGGCATGCACATTTTGTGTTTCTTCTGCTAATTAGAGGTTTGAAGGAACTCTGTATGAAAAACTCCCCACTGAGCTTATTGACTTTTATGTAACAGCCCTATTATCTGGTATTAGTGTTAAATGTCCATTTTCTCTCATGTCCCCATGCTGGTAGGTGAAAAATTACTGTTTGGGCTTTTTATGTTGGCTTGATCACACACAGTCCTAAGTGAACACAAAAGTCCTTTTAAATGAGCTCAGAGCAAGTCAAATCTGTTCCAGTAGGAAAAGTGGTTGGAATATGTTGTGGCTTTAGCAATAGTTAAGAAAAACTACCGTGTAATATTTTAGCTGCCTATGGGACTCTTCAAGAAGCAAAATGTATGATGTCATTCTTCCCACCATCCCTTTTGTTTTGGGGAAGGGAGGAAAGAGGTATGGCGTGAAATTATGAGAACAGCCTCCAAGATACAGTTTTGTTAAAGTTACAACTTGAGAATACTTGAGAATATCTTTGCTCTAATAAATAAGTCTATTTCTTTGTCTGTAACTTTTCACATGCTTGATGTTCCCCATTTATTTACATTGCTTTTGGTGGTTTTGTCTTTGGAAGTTGGTTGCTTTAACTCTTTAATTGCCACAAAGCAGATAGTTTTCTTGGGTTGTGATTTGCTAATTGAAATGTATGGCCAGAATATGTAGCATGAGGTAACATAAATAGTCAGTGCAAGATGTGTGTAGCAATATGGTAGAAAGCCTGAAAAAGTTGTTATGTCTCTTTCTGTACTTCCTCTGGATTCTTGTGGATTTTTCGGCATAAGTTTTTTGGTGTGACAGAAGATACAAACTATATCTCATAAATGGACCACAGAAAGCTAACTCTGATATCCTGCTGTGTTACTGCATTGTTGGCATATTTGTAATACAAAAAGTTAGTGTTTAGATACTACCTTTAAAGGAGAACCCATGCTTGTTGTGAGCCCTTGCTTTGTTTTGCTAGTACTTACAATAAATATGGGAATTCTTACTATAGGAAAGTCAGGACCATTTTGCACTGTTCAGCTTTTACTGCTTTTATTCCCAAAAATGGTTACAAGTTTTTTATTTGCCCCTAGGAGTTGCCAGACTGGTTTGCTTGTGTACCACCAGCCATGAGATCTCCTGCAGAAGCACATATGTGTTCATTCTGGACTCATTTATTCTCTAAGCAGGCACTGTGATGTACCTTAAGATTTTAAGTGATTCGGGGAGTGAGTATAAGGCTGCATAGCATCAGTGCTTCCTCATGGCCTGAAAGAGTACAAATCTGTTTCTTTGTTCACTTGCCATCAACCTGTGTCCTGTCAAAGGCTTTTGACTGTCTTTGTGGCCCATAAAGACAACACTTCACACAGGCAATTCAGAGCCACCTCCTGCCGATGATTCTCAGGCCTTTTCTGTTAGATCTGCTGCTGCTGCTACTTCCTGAGGGAAATCTTAGACCCTAACAGGTTGGAAAGATTTTTAATTTCACTTCTAATCACTAGAAAGATTTCACCCATTTTGAGAGGTGGCATCCACTTCTGAAATATTTTCTCCCTATGTCTCATACAAGGCCTATATTGCCATCAATTGGTGTTTACTTGCTGCATGCACTCAGCCTCTAGGTAAAGGAGTTAAGGCTATTCTTGATAATTTTCACTACTTGCCTCTACAAGTATTCCTTCAAATTGTCTCCATCTTTCTCCAAAAGCCTTTCTTTAATCTCACCAACTGTGATTACTTAGTCTCTTCACCTCTTCTTCTTTGACAGGTGAATCGCTTCACATATAGGATGTTTGCTTGTACGAACAGTTTTGTAAAATCGTTCAGAGAAAGAAAGAAAATCAGTTAAACTGGTGAGGTAAGGTTGGTCAGAGCAATACTTCTGATGACAAACAGTGGAAAAGGTCTGCCTTTCCAGGTTATCCTAAATGCTGAGGGAAGGCTGTACTGCTGTTGCCAAGCATTTGACATCTTTCAAAATTGTAATGAGTAGTTTAAACCCCTACTGGTATCCTTTGGAGGGAAAACTGTTCATGAAATATGAGCTACCAGCCGAAAATAATAGTGTATTTTGAGCCTGGGAGTCGAGTTAAATTAATGTCACAACTAAAAGAAAAACATGATAATCTTTCCTGTTGCTCTTTTTTTCCCAGTTGAGGCGTTTGTTGCTTAATTGTGACTGGCTTTATGCATATACAGCTTTGCAGGGTTAATACACTGCTTTGTAGCAAGTATCTGGATCCTTTCCCACTTAAGACTGATCAGTGCTCTCCTGGTGCCCGTTTCCTCTCCCCCTTCTTCCCCCATTCAAAATGCCCTAGGTTGTGTTCAAGTGGTAAAGGCATCAGTGAATGGACAGGCATCCACATTAAGCACAGAGCTCCCAGATTTAGAGCCCTGCAGCAATGGTTCTTGAACGGTAAAGACAAAACTTCCAGTATGGTATTTCAGCCCGGATTCAGGAGACACAGCTTTGCCTCGGTACAGTATTATTGCAGTTTCTAACAGCAGTAATGGAGGAGCACTAATTTAAAAGAGTCAGCATTTGGCACAGGGCCCGGCTGAGCCCCGGGGAAGGCCTGGCCAAGGGAGGGCAAAACGCTGCCCGGCAGCCAGGGCTGAGCCAGGGGAACCGAGCCACAAACAGCCCTGCGAGCCCCGGGGGGACAGCGGGAGAAATTCCTGCTCCCCACCATGTGTTTCTGTCTGTATTTGGGGAAATATAATAAATAATTCACTTTTTTATTTTTTTATATTTTTTTAAGGTCTGCATAAGATCTCCTCAGCTGTGAACTCCACAGGTCCTTATTTTCTCTCTTCAGTGGCTATTTTGTCTAGAATATTGAATATTTAGCCTAAATATAACAGCTCAGGAGTAAGCTATGCCACTTGAATAGCTACAGCCAGTAATTCCCAGTTTTACCCTGTGGCCTACATTCCTATGCAGAAAGGCATAGGAATGTCAGTGATTTATGTTCCATGATGGTTGATCAGGCCAACCACACCATTTCTCATTGTTGTTTTAAATGATGGCTGTTTACATTTATACCATGCTGTTTGATTCTTTGCCTTTCCTGAGAAGTTAGCTGAAAACTGAAAACAATGGTAGCAGGTAACCTGTGGAGGTCAAAGAGCTTTTTGTTTAAAGATAGAGAATGTGAATGCTAATTTTGATCCCAAGATATGTTTCTGGAAGAGTAGATTAGCCCAAATGCTGTCTTGTTTTTCCTTAGTAAGGGTACCTAGACATCTTAATTCTATCCTTCATACTGTCAGACAATATCTGGAAGAAGCCTAGTAAACATGGAAATGTTTCAATTTTTTTTCTTTTTTTTTTTTTTAAATAACAGCACTAATTTTAGAAAACACTTTTGGCAAACTCTAGAGTAGGCACAGTTGTCAGGAAATCAATATAATTTTTATTCTGCAAGTGGAAAAGACACAAGTACATGAATTAGTTTACTTTTTAGTATGTATTGTCACTTCCACATCACCTTTAATTATTACAGATTAAAGAAAGAAGATAGCTGATTACTGCCAAAGCCTCTGTGAAAAAAGTCATTGGTTTCAGAAGGCTGTATTTCCATGAATTAATTGGGCAATTTGCACTTAAGTCATTGTGACAACTGTGTTTTCCTCAGTGCCCCATCTCCTGAACTTTAAGTATGTGAACTGAGCTGAGGCTGCCCTGCACGTGGCTGTGATGTGGAAGCAGCTCCCTTTCTCCAGCTGCTGTGGCATGGAGCTGCAGTCAGGAGAATCACACCCTGGTTGGCTCCTGGGCAATGTGCCATTTTTCTCCTGCAGCAAGGCTCACAGACAAAGTTGGCTGGTGGCCTGATTGGCTGCATTCAGCCTGTGTCTTTGAGGAGCTGAAGAGAATGTGTGAACTGTATTTTTTGGCATGAAATATAACAGGTAAAGAATAATTTTTACAAAAATGCTTAATTTCTTTTTTTTTGTTTTTGGGAATACTTGTATGTATGACTTGTGCATCAAGCGTTTGGGGTCCTGGCCACCTGAGTGCTGGCACAACACTGACAACTCTGAACAAACAAACCCTTCCTAGCTTGACACCTACTTAGTGTAGCTCCTGCAGGTCCAGCCAGCTCTGTCTTGTGTCAGTGCAGGATTCATGACCAGAAGTCTAAAGTAAGACCTTGTAAAGCTGACAAGACTTCTGCCCTGTGTTTTTAGCTGTAATAGCCACACCAGCTCCCCACCCACACAGACTCAGTGAGCTGATAGAAGCGGTTTAGTTTCAAAAGTATGAACCTGCATACAATACTAAAAACAATAAAAGCTTTCAAAACAGTGTATTTCCAAAATCATTCTCTTGGGGTGAGGTGGATGTGTGAAGTCCTCGGCACAGGGTTGGTGTTTTTGTGTCATGTCTCACGCAACTTGATAGGCTCACTCAAGCAGTAAGGAAGGTGTAATCTAGTAGCAGAGGTTGATTTCACTCTACATGATTCAAGCCTCTGATTTAAGAACTTAGAAAAACTGCATCCCATTCATCAGCTAAAATTCATGTCCTGCATTGCTTTTTGCTCAAGGCAAAGAACCTTTATAGTTTTCTAGTTGGTTCAAGTCTAATCCAGCTGCTACAGTCAAAAAATATCAGCATCTGGGTAAAGTAGACGTAAATCTATCTCATGGTGACAGTCAAAGAAGATGAAATGAGAAGTTACTCCCTCCAATTGTTTTGAGTTTTTTTTGTTGTGGTTTTTTTTTTTTTCTTTTTTTGTCTACTAGTGAAAGATTCATTCTTTATTTTTCCCAAGAAAATCTCTTTGTAAATTGCACTCCCCCATCTTTTGTTTTGTGAACTTGGCTGTGAGAGAGATGTGATTTCATGCTTGTCTCACTGTCACTACTTTTTGTTGTTAGTTTTGTTTATTCAAATGTTAGACTATTCAAATGTTAAATGTGTGATTAAAAACAAGAAAATATATCTTCAATACCTGTTTTATATCTCATGGAATCTGATGACCAGGTGTCTTCGGGTGTCTTCCTTCTGATGTTGTGGGGACAGGACCCTGATCCTGCAGCTCTGCAGCAGTGCTGTATGACTACACAGCCTGACCTTGTGGCTCTGCTGAATCCTTTCTATTGGGAAGATTGAATGGGTTTTTTGCCATTTCCTTCACTCCATTACAACATTGATGCTTTTGCCTCTGCTTACACCTTCTTGCCACTTTCCTCCTGCCAATTCCTTTTGGCCCTATTATCCTGTTGCTCAGACTCAGGTATTGTCCTTCTCTGTAGCCCTACCTCAAATGTCAGGCCTTTGTCCAGTTCTCTTCCAGCTCCTAACCATCAGCCTCACACATGTCAAATGGATTAGGTCTCATCCTTCTTTAAAAAAATAAAGGCTTTTTTTAAAAAAATTGAAATAACAAAAACAAAAAAAAAAAGGCAGAAAAAGTGCCCGTTCTCAAACCAGATCATTCCTTTACATTGCTGTTCCCTTACTTCCAGTGCTCACCCACCAAATATACTGCTGTTTTTATAGGTTCCCCCTCACTTCCCCTTCCCCTGATGCCCTTTCCCGTGCAGGATGCCAAGCACACAGGAAGGAAAGAGAAGAGGTAGTAGTAGTAATAACTATGATGCAAACAGAATAAGTCTCTGAGTAATGCTCTTTCAGTATGCTCAAGTGAGTCGGGTGAATGCTTTGCTTAAGTGACCAAAGAAACATCAAAGAGCATTATGTACATACATCTGAGTTAACAAAAGGTCTTATTCTGTCTCAATTTTGCACCTGCAAAAAGTTGCAGAAAAGTTACAGGAACTGTTCATATGCACAAAACTTGGGTAAAGTTCACTTGCTGAATTAAGGGTCCAAGTTCTCTTCCCTGTTGTATAGTAGTTTTGAAGTAAAACAATACTCCCTTTAAAAGATAAAATGAAAAAACCCAAGAAGGAAACTCAGCAGGAACAATGAACACTTTATATCTTCCCCCCTTCTCCCCTCTCTTAGATTTGGCAGGATCCTTCAGGAATGGAAAACATACCTTAACATTAACCAGCATACAGAAATTTCTCGAAATTTCTGCTCTTATTTGAGCCAAAATTTGCAAGGGCCTTAAACCCGCTTCTGCATATGACGTTCACGTACGCCTTCCTGATGGTTATCTTCTAGTGTTTTAATGAGTCCCTAGCACAGACAAGATGCTGCTAGTAGAAGAAATAGTTGTACACGGGAATGGCTTGGATAACCACATGGTTGCAAAACTTACTCTTTCTTACGTGCTTTTACCATGTTAAACTGAAGAACTTTAAAAATGTGGCTTAAAGGATCTTTTTAAAGCAGGTATTCAACTTGGATCCGGTTTTGTATGCCTAATTTTTTGCATACAGGGCCTGATGGTTATCTGAACCAGGTTTTATTGCCAAGGGACACATTCCATTATTTGTAATACACACCAGTATAAGTCTACTATGCTTACCCTTGGATTTATGTTGCTGCAGTGCTTGAGAGCCCTTGTCATGGATGAAGAGTTTATTGTGTTAGGCTCTGCACAAATGGAGGACAAATAGGTGTTCCCTGCTCCCAAGGTCAACCCTCCACAATCTATTTGGATGCTTGACAGGATTTTTTTTCTCAGCTACACCTCAGTTTTGGGAGGTTTTTTCTAAAACACCAGTAAAATATAATGCTGTCATTTTACATTGATAACAGTACAGTGTTTAAGAAGGCTTCCTGATATGGTAACCCCAAACCTTGATCTTATTTGTAAAAGTCATAATATTTTAATCCCCATCCTCAAGAAAACATGCAGGAAAATTCCAGCTGTGTGACATTGTTAAGTGGTGTTGCTGTTGTTTGTATTAGTATATGCAAAAGTGTTGAATGAAGTATGGAGTGAATTTGTTTTTCTCTTGTGATTAGATTGCTAGCGCTTAAACTTGGTGGGTTCATGAAGCTTAAATTTTTTACAGGTGAGCATATGGATAGCTAAAAAGTGTTGCTGTTCATATTTAAAGTAAAAACGAGGAGTGAAGAGGCACTATGACAATACTGGAAGTAAGGAAAGAAGGAAGGTGCATGCAGGGACAGTAACTTACTTCTCTGACATGGTGAAGTTGGTGTCTTCACAGCCTCTGTAGGTAATTTCTACTACTCCTCCACTGTTGCCATAGAGAGGTCTCAGGTCTCATCTTTCAGTTTACGCCCACTGCTTTCCATCCTCCCACTGCATCACTGTGAATGATGCCGTAAGATGCCCTTGTCCCCATCTTCTCAGTGATCTCCTTGGATGTACTGGAAAAATGCCATGAGGCCTCTCCAGTGCCTTTGGTTCTCCAGGCCTGAAAAAGCCCTCGTTCCTCAGCCCTCCTCAGAGGACAATGTTCCAACCCCCAAACCCTGAACTCGGTTCAGTTCAGTTTGTTGATGCCCATCCTGCATCAGGGGTCCAAAATTAGACACAGATGGTTGAAAATGAAATCTCACAAGTGCTGAGCAGATAGAATTCCTCCTCTCCATGTTCTGGCTATGACCCTGTTCACAGAGCCTAAGACACTGTTGGCTGTCCCTGCTTTATGTGAAGCTACAGACATTTTGGTGCCATAGTACTTAAGTGGTCTTACTACTTATGTAAGTAGTCACGGTACTTAAGTAGCACTATGTTGTGCTATGTAGGTAACATTGATCAGTCCTTAAAAGCTAAAAAAACAGATCCAAAGCTTAAAAAAAACTCAGGTAGGAGGTGGGAAAGTGAGATAGTAGGGTGAGATTGAATTTTGAAATGCAGAATCATATTTGCAGCTGACTGTACCTGAGGTCCAGACAAATGCAAGCAACATATCTGAAAATGCTAAAGCAGGTGGGATTGCATTCTTGGCTCAGGTTCTCTTCTTCTTCATGCATTTTCAGGTGTTTGATTGAAGAGGACTCTCTGAACATCATCTGAACATCATAAGAGGATGTCTCTGATCATCATATATCAGTATGTATCAGTTTAATAGTGTATCCTAAGGTGTGTCAAACCACAGAAGAGCAATGGGCAGAGAGGGTGGAATTCCATAAAACCTGCTGTAAACATGAATCTAGCTTTTCCTCCTTGAAAACCTTGTACAGGACTTTTTCTTTGACTTTTCTTTTTTTGTGGGTTTTTTCTGTGGTTTTTTTTTTTTTCCTGCTTTAATCATTCTCCAGACCCTATTAAACAGGAACAAAAAGAGGAAGAGGAAGCACACATTATCTGCTTTCTACAAAGCAGACTGTATTTATTTGTTTAAGTGAGAAAGAATCTCAATGTCTTCAGTGTTTCTTAAAAGCAGATTTAAGCAAATGAGCCAGGCAGCCAGCCAGGCAGAATGCATTTCTAGGCACTGGCTCAAAGGCAATGTCAAATCATATTAAGATGGGTGCCTAGAAATTATGTATGTGAGATTAAAAAAAATAATATTGGAAGATCATCTTGCCACAGTTGTGGATGATTATTTGATACAGGTTGAAGAGAATTTGCATTGTAAATCATAAAAGGGTGATGAAAAATGCTTTGAAATATTGAGCTAATGTAGTATCTAAAGCCAAATGCCACCTGGTTGCTATTTGTCAGACATTTAACTATGAATCACCTGAATATAGACAACAAAATAGCTGGTTCATACCAGTCCTCTGGGTTTGACCACCTTCCCAGGAAAAAATTGAGATATCTTAATTATATACTTGTGTGGAAAACTTGCTTAAGTGATTGTGTATTTCAGTAGGAGATTTTTTTATATTACCAGGTTGAAACAGCTATGTTGATTCCCCCTTTTGTTTTTATATATTCAGCAGTACAAATTAAGCATCTCCCCTACAAAGTATCATTTATATGATGAATAACCAATTTCGTTCTTAACCCTGGGTGCTGAATTGGGAACAGTTTTCCTCAGCTTTGAGGACCGCAGAACCATTAGGGTTGGAAGGGACCTCTGGAGATCATCTCATCCAACCCTCCTGCCAAGGTAGGGTCACCTAGAACAGGTTACACAGGAATGTGTCCAGTTGGGGTTTGAACGTCTTCAACAAGGGAAAATCCATGAACTACCCCAGCACCTGTTCCAGTGGGTGAAACTTCCCATGTTGGGGTGAAACTTCTTGTATTTTGATTTATGGACATTGCTCCCCATCCTATTGCTGGGCACCACTGTAAAGAATCTGGCACCATCTTCTTGACACCTGCCTTTGAGATATTTGTATGTATTGATGAGATCTCCTCTCAGTCTTCTCTTCTACAGAATAAACAGGCCAAAAAGCGACAATCATAGGTGAAGTTAGAGTTTTCACAGCAAGATTAATTAAGTTTCCTAGTTGTAACTAAAAACAAGGTAATTAATTATACCATTTTTCTTACACACTTGGTAAGGCATGCTTGGATTTACAGAGGCTCATCTCGGTAGATGGTGCTGTTGTGTCTCAAACTGCTTCCTAGGATGCGATGGAAACAGTGCCTGAGGCAATAGAGGCACAGTAAAGGTTCTGCCTCTAGAGCAATTACAGGCTGCATTAACTAAGTTTGGGTTATTTTGGGTTGTTTTGTTTGTGTTTTTTATTTGTTTGTTTGTTTCTTGAATTACGAATGGACAAGATTGATTTGGTGAGGGTTTATGTGTCTGTAAAACCTGTACAAAAATAAAGCCCAATCTTTGAAGTAGGTCATATGGTTAAAGTAAGGCAAAACAAACTCTGTGTGCGATGAATGAGCTGCGCTACTGAGTCAGGAAAGGAGGAAAAGCTTTAGGTGTCTACTGAATTGTTAGAGCTTATGGATGTTAGTTGTCTGTAAAAGGATATGACCATACCTTATCTAATCATGCTTTTCCTCAGACTGTTTGAATGACAACTCTGGCATAGGTTTGTTCCATAAAAAGAGAGTTGCACAGAAGGGTGCTGCTAGTATGTGCATGAAAAGAGCACTATGCAGCTCTGAAGTGCTCTGCTCTTACTTCAGTACCTGACATGCAGAAATCAAAACAGCAGATTTGATTTCAGCCTGGGTAAAAAAGCCTGAAGTTATGTGAGCCTGCAAACAAGAGATTATTTCCCCTCCTCCCTTCCTTCCCACCACCACCCCCCCCCCCCCCCCCCCCCTTAATTTTTCTTAGAAGCATTTCCCCACTGGATCTTGGGATTTCAATAATGCAACAGACTAGTGATACAGTCTGAGAGCCACTCTGGTCATTTCTGTTATGTTCCCCAAAGCTTTTTTTGGCTTTTGCACAGCAGATAGCAATTCCTGGATCCCAGTTCTGCTGAGCCAGCTGGGCTCTTACAGCCTGTTTACAGTTGGGAGCTGTGCTGCTGAGAGACTGAGGACAGTAAGAAATATTGGCACTCTCAGGATAGTGGGAGGTAAGGCTTTAAGTCAGCAGAAAATTAGGGCAACATGAACTTACAGTCTAGGTCTGGGCCAGTCTTAGCCATGTAAGTAGCCTTACAAGATGGATAAACTGGAGGGATCCAATCTGTTTAATGAGCAGCAGCATCTTTTTTCCCCTTTTTTTCCTTTTAAATAGATGTAATTAAAGTAGCAGACTGCTGCCCCACAGCATGCTCCCAGATGGCAGCACAATCTCTAGGCCAAGGTTTCCGTCTGATTTCTTGTAGGCAATCAATCCCTAGAGCAAAAGAAGTCAAGTTACTGTGGTGGCTTAATACAGGACAAGTGGATATCACAAACACAAAAGCATCCCATTTGTTGAGTATCTCCTGGATGCACCTTTTCCATTACCTGAGGAGCTGATAAAATCTAGCTGAGCCAAGCTGTTTCGCTTAATTCCTCAAGAGAAAAAAAAAAAAAAATTATTTATATGTCACATCTGTCTGGTTGCCACTCCCTGTCGTGAAATCCTCTCTTTGTTATATGCTATTAAGCACACTTGATCTCTTAATCAATTTTTAAGGCCAGAAGATGGTTGTGATTCAGAAAGAACACTTCACTGGAAACTGTACACCTAGCTTGTACCCTCATATTATGAGCAGAATTTGCTCTTGTGATGCATAAGAATCAACGTTAGAGAAATGATGACATGTGATGGTGTTTTACTCTTACTACATATGTCATGTATCATTGACAAATCTTATCAAGCCACAAAAAATGTATAGATTTTGGTGGGAGACATATGTAGACATGCAGACATGGTATTAACCTGAACACTTTATTTCTTAAGTAGCTTACATTTTTTATGGAGAAAAGCTGCTTTACAACCCATTTAGATGAAGATTAACTTGTTTAATGTTTAGTTGCATTCCCAGTAGAGCAGTGATTGAAATCTATTTAGTCTGAGACAAATGCAACAGCGGTGTTTTGCCTTCATTTGAATATTGCTAAGGATAAGAGACAGAGACTCTTGAGAATGAGTCCAAACAGTCAACTGTTTACACAATTCTTGAGTCACTTGGTTGGATGGCCGTCTTCTTACCTTTGCATGCACAAGACTATTCCAGTCTTCTCAAAATGGGTCTTAGGAGCCTGAATCACAGCTCTAAGCCCTATAGAAGACTGAGCATGCTTAATTATGTGGCTGTTGAAATGAGACTAGCCACAAACATTTCAGAATTTATAAATAGATGACTGAATCTGAGTCTGGTATAGCAAATCTCAAATCCTTAAAGTAGATTTTGCGCTGTTTTACATCCACAAGTCTTGTAGGAATCTGGTAACATAAGACACATAAGTTTGCAAATAAATCAAGCTTGCAAGGAATTAGTTATTGGTAAAGCCAGTAACCCTCATTTTTCAGGTCAATATATTGCCTTCCTTGAAACTCAGTGCATCTCCAAAATGTCCATGACTGATCACTTCATATAGGGAGCCAGAGTGTTCTACATTTAAGCAATTATTCTCTGTGCCCAATGCTGGTTTTCTAGAGGGCTGCTTGTCTCCCTGAGTTTTTGCACACTGCTCTAGCTCATGCCTATGCTTGTGATTGCTCTGTTTGCCCCTCTCATCCACAGAAACAGGAGTAGGACAAATAAAATAACTTTGACAAAGTAATTTTACAGTAGTTTCTGATTTTTATAGTACTTTATTTTGGTTGCAAATCTTCCAAAATAAATCTTTTGAACTAAAAAAAAAATAACAATAAAAGGTGGGGGGAACAAAGCTAGGTGTCTCTCTCAAAGAGTTTGAATCTGTTGGGGCAGTAGATAAAGTCATCATTTACCTTCTGACTTCCTTTTGTGGTTACCACAGGGAAGCAGCTGTTGGGTCTGCTTAGCCCTGCCATCCCTACAGCATAAGCTGGCATGCTCAGGTGCCATCTTAGTTCCTGGCAGGTGATTCATTCTGGTGGCTGGTCCATGACCAGCTGATGGGCAGGTGAGATGATTTCAATCCTGCAAAGAAGGGAAGATATAATTCAGGCCATATGTCAGGCTGTGTGTGTAGAAGCAAGTGGGAGAGTGACCACAGTAGAAAGGAAGAAATAAGTGATTGAGTCAGAAGCAGAGAGAACTGGAACTTACCCAAAATATATTGCCTAAGATTTTGGTAGTGCTCAATAGAGGCATTGCTAATGATGAGGCTGGGAGGTTTGGAGTTCCACTGATTGGGAGCTGCACCCTTGGAAAGGGACGTGGGGAAACATTCTCATCTGTCAGGATCTGATTATTCGTAATGTTGTCTGACAGCTGTAAGATTACATGTGTATAAATCAGCCAGGCAGAAGAGGAGTCAGTCAGTAATTTTATTTTGCCTTAGCACAGTGTGAGAACTGTCATACTGGAGTCCGAGCAGCACAGCCACTGCCATGTGCCAAGCAAGCCTGTATCACTCCCAAGATTTTTCTGCCCATGCTTCCACTCTCTGCTGTGGCCCTAGAGCCTTCCTCCTTGGAGCTTCCCTCCTCCATCCTTTGATTTCTGAGAGGCAGAGGCAGTGAGCAATGTTTACCTGTCCCCTTTCTGAGCTGCATGGATTTGAGAACATGGCTGCATTTATTTTCTACACTTAGCCCTGGGGTTCATAAGGTGCCAGAGAAAATATGAAGTTTAGTAGCCTCTCTCCCTTTCTTTTTCTAATGTACAAATAGTGAGGGTTTCTGTGTCTGTGCAGCCCCATCCCATTGCTTTGGTTGGGTCTAACTATCTCCTTGGGACATCAAGGACTTAGCAAATGGAGCTGAGGCTATAGACATGGCTTCACCTGTCTGCCACCCCTGCCTCTTCCCTGATGTTTTTGTGCTTGTGCTCTTTCACGCAAAGGAGAAGCCATGGATCCATTCAGCACTGCTGCCTTTATTAGCCTTTGTAAAACAGACTGAGAAGACTTCCTTACAAGTGGGAGGAACAGGCACTAGTATGGATGCTAACTATGAAGCAGGGAGCACAGTGCCTGTGGAAAAGCAGGCCACATAACTTTCTCAGTCTTGCCTGAGAAAGTGGCCTGGGAAATCATAAGGAGGAATTAAAACAATCCTCAGAGATAGAAGACAGCCTTGCAGGTGCTGTTTGTCAGCTGTTTGTTCCTTGTTTTCTTGCAAGAGAAGGTCGAGGGGTGGTGTACCCCACTGAACAATGATGATGATGTATTAGTTTACTAACCATTAGGAGTTTTACTTTTCTGTACTTTCACATATTGGTCTATAAAAGAAAAGCTGAGGTAATAAACCTTAAGAGAAAGAGAAAAGGAAGAACTCTCCTGTTTAACTCACAAGGGAGTCGGTGTCATTTTTCTCACCGTTCCAAATAGAGCGACACACTAGGGCAGGGAACAGTAGAAGAGGGGTAGGCAGAGCAAGGATGGCAGGAGACCAGGCTCTATGTATTGTGTTGGGCTGGGGTTGGTACTGTGGCTCTCCAGGTACAGGGCTGTTTCAAGTACCACAAGCTGAAACAAGCTGAAGCAGTTTCGTGAGAACCACATGCAATGTGAATGCATCACTTTTCTGGGGAAAAAGTGCCAAGGGCTCAGCTCTTCCAAACTTCAGTCTAGCTTTGGTTCCTCCCATCCAATTATCTGTTCTCCTTGCTAGTGCATTGTGAATAGGCTTTCTCAGTACTTTGTTTGACTGGAACTCCTGACTTTCTCCAGCAAAAGAAAATGTACATGTTCTCTTTTTGCTGTTTCTACTGCCCACCATCCTTCTGCCTGAAAACATGAATTTTGTGTATCTCCCCTTCCCAATTTCTCTCCTATATTCTCTTGTAGCTGTGGTCAAAGAACCAGATCTCTTCATATAATTACTCTCTCTTCTATGAAGGCATCTTCCATTTTTCTCAGGTTCTTGGGCTGAACACTACTGTGGAGGACCCGGATGACTGCAGAAAATGTTATTTACATCATTTCTCACTGGGGAAAGCTGCAAGTTGTAAAGTGTATGTTTAAGCCTATTGGCTGAGGCCGAAAATTAAAATTAACCCCCTGCATTGCACTTACCCACTTTGCCCAAATAGCAGAGGGCAGAAAAACCTAAAAAATTATGAGTGTTCTGTTTACATCTCGGGGGGGGTGGGGAAGACAAGGAGGGCCAATGGATGAACCTAAAATATGTTAGGTTTTAATGCATTAATAAGTTTGAGAGGACTTTCTGCTGAAAAGGGAGCAGAGTTTCAGGCCAATTAACCCTAACTGTGCCTGGAATAAACTCATCTCCTTGTGTGAAGGAGTTGCTTCCGGGGCTGGAGTAGAAAGATTAAGGTGGACAGGGGAGAAGAGAAGAGAAAGAGATGGTTTTCTGCAAGTGTTTGGCAAGCTCTGGCAGAGAAAAGATTTCTTAGGGGTTTCCTGAGAGCTGAAAACCAAAAGCACCTGCCAAAGAATCACCTTTAAGGGAGATTCCTGGTATTTAACTGTCTGTATTATCCGTACTTTCTAAAAAGCTGAGATAACAAACTGAGCAAAGGCAGGGAAGTTATGACTGTTTTTAGAAAGGGATTGATGGCTGACTGGCAGAGGGAAGAAGAGTTCATGGCAGGTAGAAGGGCCCACTTTAGGAAAACATCATGACTGCAGATCCTCTGAGGTGACTCTGGACCTTGATATTTGTCCAAAAAGACAACTAGAAGGCTTTAGCATTTCTCTTCAGCAGAAAAATACACGCAAACAAGAACAACGTAAATTGTTATTAGGGCTATACTTCAGGGACTTCCTCCTTCCCCAGAGGAGGGTCAAGGCAGTATTATTTAAAAAACTTCTTTAAATGTAAACTATATTCTGTTGTTGCTGGCAGGAGGGCCACACACACATGTAACTTTGCAATAGTGTCCAAAGATTTTACATGTCAAAACCCTCTTGCTGTACAAGTGAAAGGGAGATACTTGTAGAGCATATAAAGTCCATAATGAGAGACGTGTGTGTGCAGAGTGGGGGGCATATTTGAGGAAATTACAAAATATTTCTTGAGTTAAGTATGTTTATGAAACATTTCAGTCAGGACCAGTTATACACCAGTGATTCCCGACCATGTTCAACCTTTTCCATAGCACTGCATGCTGTTTTCTTATCTCCTATCTTGACAGGGACCCCCAAAATACTGTTGCTGCCTCTGCCTTCCTCCACTGCTGTCAGTTTGAGAAGGTGCCAGTGGAAAGACTTAGATAATCAGCCAAGCAAAGCACATTAGTTTTTTCTCTCAACTCTAATGTTGGTGCTCAAGCCAGAGAGGTTATTTTAATTGGGACCCAGTATTAGAAATAATTTTATTTTTTCCTAGAAAGTGATTGTGTTAACTTTGAGATTAATGCTAAGATTGATTAAATTTAACCTGGACACAGATTTGATCTTCAGTCACTCAGTGGTGGCTTCCACAATATAGAAGAAAAAAAAAAAAAAAATTAAAGCAGACGAAGTTTGGGATATGTCAATCTCAGCTATTCATTTTTAGGATATTACTGGAGGTGAATGTGTTTGGACAGGGAAACGAGAGAAATGGCCTGGCTTTAGAAGTGCTTTTTTTCCCAGAGAATTCCTGGTACACTTAAATTTTGGATGCTAAATCTTCCTGAAAATCAGTTCTACAGAATACAACTACATTACTTGCAGTATTGAAAAAAAGATATGGAGTTCCTATTCTCATGCTGGTTTTTCTAGTCGTTTTTTTTTCCCTTTTGCTTCATTGTAAGTGATTAAAACCAACTGACAATACCTTCTCTCCCTCCATGTTTATTAATTCAAAATGAATTCTGTTTTCTGGCTGACATCAGTTCACTGTCATGGTTCAAAACTTTTCCAGTGCTTGGATGGCTTGCTGCTTGCTTGCTGAAAAAAGTGTTTATATCAGGATTTTTGGAAAGAAACAAAATGTGATGTTATAGGGAGGGAGGAGTTATTTTGTTTTGTTTCTACAGAAATTGAACTTTGAGATATTTACATTGTCTTATATGTGATTCCTATTAATAAAAAATAATGCAAAGTGTTTTGGTGGCTTTTTTCTATTCATTCTTTTGTTATACTTTTGACAGAGTATTAATCTCAATAGGATATGGCATTCTGTGCACACAGGTGAGATGTCTGGCAGATTTTCCAGAGGGTATGACATATTTGAAAAAAGTCTCAGGTGTTCCTGTGATCCATTTTTATTTCTCCACTTGAGTTTCATGCCTGTCTCGCAGTCACCTGCTGCTGTATGCAAATCCTTTCTGATTATTAGGTTTGACCTTAAGAATGCCTTCTGTTAAATGCTCTGTGCTTGGAGTAGGCTCACATGTCTCAGTCTGATCCCACAAGTGTCCTACATAAGGAGTGAGCTCTCACCAAGTGTCTAAATCTTGAAAATTCGAGTCCTTTGTCGGAAGTCTTTGTACTGGAACAAAGATGACCGCTCTATATTGTGAATTCCGTGAAAGCATTAAAAAATAAAGAATGAAACTACCTACAAAACCAAAGAGCATTCTAACTGTCACCTTTGCCTACAACCTGATATATTTGTTTAAAGACATTAAATATTAAACTGGCAATGGTTTTGCATGCACAAAACAATGGGATATAGCTATTGTTAGAGACAAGTGCAAAGTTTTAAGACATAAAATGATTATTTTCTCTTATTGTTCCCAGTGTCAAAGGGAATGTTAGTCTCTTAAAAAAATTTGGTTTCTGAAATGGAAAAAGTACAATAATGGGAAGTCCTGACTAGTTTATAACACTGATCTTCTTTCTGAGTATGTTCTCAAAATGCTTGAGTGTTCTGACTCCCAATGGATTTGATCTTGTTTGGTACCTAACTAAAAGCAACTTGTTTCTTGGGTAGCCAACATAATTTAGAATGCATTACCTACACTCAGATTATCTGCTAGAAGTTGAGATTCATATCTGGCCACATGGGCAACCAGAAAATTCAGACATTTAAGTCTTTAGAGTGTCTCCAAGATGTCCTTGCAAGCAACTGCTTTTTTGGGGGGGTGGTTTTAAACTGAGGGTCAAATTTACTTCATTGAATATCTTTCTTTTCTTTCTTTGTTCAACAGAATGCTATCCATGTTTTACTGTGTCCAGCTGGCACATCCTCAGCATGCTGATTTAATTTTAAAAATTACTACCCATTGTAGAAGCCAGATGTAGCTGAATAGCAGAGTTTTTCTCATAGTATGGCTCTGGTGCCTGAACTGTTCCAAGGACCATTACTGCAAACAGTGCTGTGAGCACTTCCAGAGTAGAGAGAGGAGGCAGGAAGTGCTACATCTGTGATGTGCCTGAGAGTGAGATTGTGCTTTGACAGGGTGGGCTGAGCCCATGGCTCTAGAATTTGAGATTGTTTTTTAGACATACTATTACTGGGATTCACTTAAGTTGTAGCAAATTGTACAGGCTTTCAGGGATCATCCCTGCCCAGTCCCAAACTTGCAGCTACAGATTTGTACCTGGGGAGCAGGCAAAAGGACTATGGACAGCTTGCTTTCAAAAACAACAGAGCAGCCATCAATACAGTGAAGATCCCCATAAGCTTATTTTGTAGTTTCACACTGCAGTACTATCAACTCAGACCTGGTAGCAAAAATACAGTGAGAAAAGTACCATTTGCTTTAGATACACCACTGTGATTTTTGAGAATTGTTCATGCTGTCCAAGGAATTGAAAGCTGGAAGGATGCTTGTCAACAGATTACAGTAAACCTGACTGCTAGATCATTCTATTTATCCCTTACCTCCCTTGCCTTTTACATATAGATTTTCTGTCTATTCATACTGCTGTTTGGTGAGAAAGAAATGAGATTGTAAAGACAGCTGGATGCACATAGATAGTATAAATGAGGATAAGAACAACTGATAAGGATAAAGATAAAATAATCTCAGGTAAGACTTCCATAGTAGAAACTTTGCTTTGGTATAAAATGACAATCATTCCATATCTTCCGTTCAGAAAGAGCCTGTCGCCTAAAGAGTATCTGGAAAATAATGGCTACAGGTGGGAGCATGGGATTGCTCATGAAAGGGCTTGAACTTTTCTGAGTTATTTGGATAAGTAACCTCCTCACTGTTTAAATCCCTTGTTTGCACTTTAATAATATGTAAGCATCTAATGTTGCTGCCTATCTTGGTCAAACGTACCCTTTACATTTTGAAAATGGTTACATCTCTTTCTTCACTGCATAAACAATCCCGTGCCTTTGATTTTCCCTATTAGGTCCTATTTTCTAACTGTTTGATCAACCTCTTTGCCTTTCTCTGGATTCCTTCAAGCCCTACATAAAAACTGTAACTGTGGTGGTTATAAGAGGGCACGTTACCTCAGCTCATGCTGTCTCCCTCTGAGGATGGAAGAGCACTTGCTAAGGATGATGAACTGCCCCAGCTAGGAAAAAAGGAGAGACTGGGAAGGTGCTCTTAGACGTTACTATTTTCAATACCTTCTATGGAAGTCTTGATCACCAGATGCTAATGCTAAATCATCAATTGTAAGCATTGCTTACAAAATACAAGAAAATACAAGATAACAAAATACGAGCTCATGGATCAAGCTAAGAGCAGGGAGATATCACTCTCCAATTATTGTCACAGCCAAAGCAGGCTTGACTTTGGGAAATCAGTTTAATTTATTATCAATCAAACTAGAGTACGATAAAGAGAAATAAACCGAATCATAAAACACCTTCCCTTCACCCCTCCCTTCCTCCTGGGCTCAACCTTACTTCTGATTTTCAGTACCTTCTCTGCTCCAGCAGCACAAGGGGACAGGGAATGGGGGCTGTGATCAGTTCATCCCATGTTGTCTGGGCCAATCCTTCCTACTCAGAAGGAGGACTCATCACAGTCTTTCCCTGCTCCAGTGTGGGGTGCCTCCCATGGGGTGCAGTCCTACATGAGCTCCTCAAGGTGAGTCCTTCCCACAGGCTGCAGCTCTTCACAAACAGCACAAACAGTGTGTGTCTCTTCCAGGGGTATAGTCCTTCAGGAAAAGGCTGCTCCAGTGTGTGTCTTGCACAGGATCACAAGTCCTGCCAGCAAACTACTTCAGCATCCTCACTCCATGGGGCCACATGTCCTGCCAGGAGTCTGCTCCAGCACAGGCCTCACCCAGGGCACACCCTCCCTTGGGCACCCACTTACTCTGGCATGGGCCCCTCCAGGGGCTGCAGGTGGATCTCTGCTCCCCCATGGACCTCCACGGGCTGCAGGGGCACAGCTGTCTCACTCACCATGGTCTGCACCACGGGCTGCAAGGGAATCTCTGTTCCTGTGTCTGGAGCATCTCCTTCCTTCCTCCTGCCCCTGGGTGTCTGCAGGGCTGCTCCCTTCACATATTCTCACTCCTCTCTCTAGCTGCTGTTGTGCAGCCTTTATTTTTTACCCATTCTTAAATACATTATCCTAGAGGGGCTACCAAGGTAGCCTCTGTGCTTGGCCTTGGCCAGCAGCAGGTCCATCTTGGAGCCAGCTGGCATTGGTGCTGCTGGACATAGGGAAGCTTCTAGCAGCTTCCCACAGAAGCCACTCCTGCAGCCCCCCCAGCTACCAATACACTCAGCAAGCAGATGGGGAGTCAGGCCTGTGGAAAGGATCTGGAAAAAACCTGGGCTACAGCTGAAGCAAAGAAAGGGGCTGGATGGTAGGAAGCACTGAGAAGGGAGAAGGAACTAAAGGTAGGTTTTATATGTACAGCAGAGATCTAGAATTAAAAAGAACACCAAAGTGCTGTTTCCTGCTCTTGTCCCTCCCTTTCCCATTTTCTTAAATTCATCACCTGAAAACGGAATTCTGCATCAGCTGGTATGTGTTCTGGGCAAGCAGCATTCCTACATTTCCTTAAAATGCTTGGTGAAATGCCCTGAACTAAGTCTGTATCCAAGAGCATTAAGGGACAAATAAAGTTTGTATATGAAGGCTGTTCTTGATGTGAGATTCTTCATAAACAACAACAACAGAACTTCCCATTGCTTTGCTTTAGCAGATTTAGTTATAAGGTATTTTAGTGCAGAATAGCAAAACACCTATTTTCATGCTGTGTTTTTTTTTTTCAGTCAGGATAATTTTTATATCTATCATTTGAGTAAGTTATTCTAGTCTTCAGTCCTTACAAAGAGAATACAGAATTTCATGGTACAAAGAAGTATTGCAAGCTTAAGGTTTGTATTTTCAGGTTTAGTTTTACTGCAAAGTACTGTATATTCTTCATTCTGGAGTCTACATTCTTGTTCATGTATACGGTATATAGCCTCTGTTTCATAAAAATAAATCTTAACCAGCTGTGGTCATGAGATAAACCCTGACATTTGAATTGCCTGACTTTGAAAATGATGGGTGAGCACATTTTGTTCTTGAGTCTATAGGTATGGACCAGCGAAGAATTTAAATGATAGCCCAGTTTAAAAATCATCTTTTGCTATTTTCACAGATTATCTGTGTTGGGAGAATGACTGGGGAGGGGAGGAACTTCCTTCATCAGCAACCAAAACAATCAAATGCCTCCCCAGCTAGACAGGGACAACAGTAGGAATGCCAGTTATGCTGCCTCAGGGGAGAGGGAATGTCATTTCAGAGAGAGTAGGGCAGAAGGACGTCAGCACATAACTATTCTAGCGGAAAATCGATATGTTTCTGAGCACAAAGCCATTTGTAACTTTTAATATTGAGGCCACCAAATAGAGTGGGAAGTTAGCTGCTTTTGATGCAGCAGTCAAAGGGTCAAATTCTTTTCCCTGCTGCTCCAGCAGAGCTCTGTGGCAGTCTGCTGGGCTCCGCCAGTGAAACTGAAGAGGAGGATTTGGCTTGCAGCCTGGTTTTAATCTGCACGTATGGTATCAATTTTGGAAGCATTTTCTGGTTGTCCTCACAGTTATAAAAGGGTAGAAAAATATATTTCTTCTCTTCCCCATTAAAAACCAGGCTTTTGTTAACTCATTTGTGTTAATTCTCTACCTGAAAAGTGTAATGTTTAGCTTCATCTTTAGTTTTGCCATAGGATTTGCCTGTCTATTAATAAGTACCTCTGCTGTCTGTCCTAAGGGAAAGGCTGCTCTGGAGAAACTAGGTTGCCCCAGCAGACTCCAGTTCTCTCCTATCTCAGCTGATGCTGAGTCCATGAGGACACTACTCTATGGATCCCCCTTCTGATCATGGATACTGGAGTCTGCTGCCCATCAGTCTTCTTCTTCCTTTTTCTCTTAGCATGTTCATCCAGCTATTGTTTGCCTTGAGATGAGGAGTTTTGTGGTGTATGGGCAGTTGGCAACAATTGTGTACGTTTTCAAGGGGCTGCTGAAGAGGGAATGTCACCTGATGCTCGCAAAAATCTTCAGCTCTTTTGGTGAGTGCAGGAGCCATCAGCCAGGGATAAGTGTCTGGCCCCATTAATGAGCACTGACCCCCTCCGAAGCACTGACATTACTTGCTGTTTTACTGTAAGGTTTCTCTTCTTATTCCTGGACTGTGGTCCCTTCAATGTTTTATGTCAACTCTTGCTTTGGGATAGACACTACTTCCTCCCATTTCTGAAAAAGAGCAGCATCTCTCCCCAAGGCACAGGACTGTGAGAAGCTGCCTGTAACAAGAACTCCAGTTTTCCCATGAAATTGCAGACAGTGTTCATGTTTTCTTCAGAATCTGAGGAAACTTACATTTGAGAGGCAGTTAAACCTTTACATTAATGTTTGCATCTTTTTTTTCTGCTTTCTCATTTAATTACTGATTTTTCTTCCCTTACAATTGCTTTTTTGCTTTGTGTGTCGTTCCACCCTCTTTTTGCACTCTTCTCCTTTTTTTATCTCTTTAATCTATGTTGGTACTCAGCACCCAAAATCAAAATTCCCATGTAGGTGTAGAAACTTAATCACTTCTTAGCTCTTTTAATAGTCTTAAAAAATCTTCCTTAGCATAAAGTACTTCAATAAATATTGTAAGACATTCATGTAAGGGGCAACTGAGCAACAGTGGCAGGCTGCATGTGATGAACTTAGCTTTAGTAATGCTACTAAGAAATGAAATGAGTGCAAAACATAGAAGGTGAGAAAACTGAAGCAGGGAGACGAGTCACGGTTGTTGGGTGCAGAGTGATAAGGGCAGCCCTATCATAAATGAGACAGCAGGTAACACATCCCACCTGGAATTTCTGCTCATAGCTGCCCATGTGTGCCAGTACTATTATTGTCGGTTAACAAATCAATGGAAGTTCTCATTATTTCCAGCAAATTAGAGCTGTAATTGCTTCTAACAATTTCCCTAGACTCCTTGACCTGTAACATCAGTAGTTCATAGTGATTAAAATAGGAAGCAATGCAGCAAGTTCATCATGCTTTCTAGAGCATAGCACTGCTTTGGTACTTTAAACAGAATACGTAACATCTGTGTTGTGCTGGTTTAGATTTATCTCTTATGAAATACAGATATCTATCTGCTGAAATAACTGAAATTACCTTCTAACATACTCATGAGGAAAACAAGCTTTAACACCCACAGATCACTATGGCTCTGTCTGTAGATCAAGAACTGAGAATACCTGTCAGAGGTTCTCTTTTAATAAGACAGAAATAGATAACTATCCAAAACTATTAGCTGATTAGGATCATCATGGCCTTATCTTAATCTGGCTGTTTTGTATATTGAAGGTGAAAAATATCCAGTTTTGGAAATACATTCCCAGTATTCAAAATTACTATGGAAACAACTCAGATTTTTACCTTCAACATCAGTGTTTTAAATGATAAATCAATCTGTCTGAAAGAATCCAGGTTTCTGAGTCTTTCAGATGTGTTCTGGCTATCTACTACCAATTACTATGACAGTTCCAGTTCACTAAAATCTTTTGCTTTATGCAGTTGTTTGATCATGACTGTATGTATGGACGTGTTTCCATAATTTTCATGTTTAATTTTGGATAGTGGTAGCAACAGTGGAAAATATTAGCTAATCAGGCCTTTGAACATAAGCCTTGTGTGTCTGGGGTTTATCATTGCACCATTAGAGAAGTTATGGCCATTGCAAATTTACATCTGCATGATCCAATTGAAAATAATTCTGAGTAACTCTCCAATAAGTTTATGACATGTTCAGAACCTCAGGTTTGAAGTACTGCATGACCGTACTCATCACTGTCAGTCTTTAAACACTGATTTTCTGAGTGTCTGTATAACTCTTGCCAGTGAGTTTAACAAGAGTATTGAAAAGATTTTTCTGAGTTTTAAGGATTTTTATGCAGGGGATATTATGACAGCATATTTAAATTTTATTCCTGCAAAAGAAAAAGAGTTCCAGAGCCAATTAAAATGTAAGGGGACCCATAGAAAATAAATTTAGGTAGTGCATTCACACATTCAGGACTAGATCAATCAGGCAACATAATTATTAGATTGGATTTTTCCAGTGAAAATGACATGCTTCTGTATTTTATGCTTTGACCTCTTTTTCACTTGCCCTGTTGAATAGTTTAGAAAAAAGCCCACAACTGTGCTAAACAAATACATTTGTTTGGTTGTACCAAGCTTTTGTGCCAGCAGTGGAATTCATTAAAGCAACATGTTCATATTGCAAGCAGGTCATCAATGCATGATGCAGTCAGATTCCTGACCTTTACTTTCACTTGCCAAGTCTGCTAGATTGCCTTGTCCTGGGGACTTTAAAAATATATGTCATTAGTTATATACTTTGCCCTGTTTTTCTTGTAGCTGAAATCTTCACAGGTGTACTTGTTGGTTTTCTCTGGTAATTATCAATTAGTTTATTTTTTGTAGAGTCAGATGCTTAACTCTAAATAGATGCTGAACAACATGAAATAGAAATATTCTTCTCTCATCTAAATAAAATTTAAACTAAATTTTCAACCAATTTAGGATTTGAGGCAAGCTTTTTCCTTCAGTGGGATGGTTGGAGGTCATCTCAAGCAGCTACTCAGCAGTATATATATTCCCACTGAATTATGTGGACTTGTCATTTTCTAATCAGGTGTTCTGGTTGCTTGTCTAGATGTAAATTTTTCTACAGTGTTACCCCACCAACATCTCTAATAAAATGTTCCTCTATGCTCTCCTCAAATTGGGAAATGGTAATCAATCCATAGGGGTCCAGCTCAGCACATCCCTAACCTCTGTGTTTAAGTGCTATATTTCACACCCTGTGTTCGTTTTGGCACTGACCATGAGCACCTCAGTCCATACAGCTCTAAGTGTCAGGACAGCTCTGACATCAGGGTCCCTGTCTGGAATCAAGAAATTATGCCCCTGCCTCCCTAATTTTGTAGATGTTCTCAGAATGTTCTCAGTGTAGTTGAGTTGTATCAGACATATCCTGGGAACAAAGAAGGGGTATTTTTTTTTGTTTCCAAGTTGCAAATATTTTGTAGTTGACCAGAATTAGTAAGGATACTACATGTCTACATGTAAAACCTCACCATGCTCTTCTCTTCCCTTTTCACAGGGAAAAGAGATCCTGTCAAGAGACAAACTTCCTTCAGAGGAATTGTGCACAAGACCTGTGAATATATGCAAGGTGAAATGCCAAGATCTGTACCAGTGTGCCAACTCCACTGTTACTATGATCAGCAGACTTTTACAGCACCAGGATCCACAGTAATCTACACACCAGACTCCCCTGAATGAAAGTGTGGTATTGATTTTGCTGTATTCTGTTGCACTCTTATGGATCTTAATGACAGGCTGGTACTTCAAACAGCATGACAAAAACTCACTAAAATAAACGGGTTTTCCTCGGTAATTAAAGGCAAAGCAAAACAGAGATGATCACAGTTTCTGATGAAAACCTCTCTTAATGTTCCTTTTGATTTCCAGCGCTGCTGGTCCGAAGTGAAGCATCTAGGTAAAAATAAAATCATTTTAATACAGGATGTTAAATGGAAACATGTCCTTAAGAATGAAGCTATACAATTTAGTGTCTAGCTTTTCCTGGCATTTGTTAAAGCCCAGTGAATGCAGTTCATTTCAGTATGATTTTAAAAGCAGATAAACAAGTATGTGCATTACAGGAATCATTCAAAAAAGATGCTTTGAGGTTGAGACCAATTACTTCACAAATGCTTCAAGAGTGCAGAATCCCATTTAATAATTTAAACTCTGCCTTAATAAGGATCTATGATATTGACATTCCTTAGAGATATCTTTTTTCTTTTCATGTAAGAGAAACACCTAAAATACAATCAGAATAATCAGATCTATCCATCACTGAGATCATGCCATGTCCTTGAGACCTGCAGCAGAATCATAGAATCACAGATTGTTTCAGGTTTGAAGGGACCTGTAAAAGTCATGTAGTCCTATCCCCTGCAATGAGCAGGAATGTCTTCAACTGGATCAAGCTGTTCAGAGCCCTGTCCAACCTCACCTTGAATGTTTGCAGGGTGATAAAAGTTGAGATGCAGCTCTTCAGTGTTTCTTCACTCTCCTATTTCTTCTGTTATGTGGTGTGTTCCTGTAAGCCTGTGAGAGGAGTCAGTCACAGTCTACAGTTTCCATGCATAGATTTCATAATGATTATAGTAACTTTGAATGATTGTGACTGGTGCCTTCCCTTTTCCAATGTACTTTTGTTATTTTCCCTTCGTCTGGTACAACTTTCCAAATAAATATTTTCCCTTTCTTTTTTTGTCAGTCATCATGTAAAATATTGCTCTTCCATCCCTGAGAACCAATGTTAATCATATACGAGCTTTTCTACGTAGCTAAATTGTAAAGTGGCTAAATAATATGTCAGGGAGTGTGACTTGCTATGCAAGGTTACTGAATTTACCTAGATGTGATTAATGGTGCTAGTTACCTTATTAAAGGTAACTGAGGGAGAATCTGGTGGTACAGTTTTCAAGACCTACAGAAATACAGAAATTAAAGCAACTTCATCTGCAAGTCACTTTCAAATAAAAAAAAAAGTTTTTATCTGTATACAGAATTATTCGGTTGTTTCTTTACTGGTCAAATAATTAGTCCTATAGGGTTTTGAAATTAAGTTGAGGGAACAACTTCATAAAAGTTTCAGGAGTTCAGTAACTACATGTGGGTGCTGGGCTCCAGATGTGTGTGGAGTCCCAGAAGAAACCACTCATACTGACTCCTCAGAATGAATATGGGCCATGTGGCCACCTGAGTCAAGGAGAGTTGCATGCTTTGCAGTTGGTGCAAACCTCTCACATGTCATGTCTGTGCACATATTCTTGCTGTGCAGATTGAAATCTGCCATGGCAAAGACTCCCAGTCTGCTGGGACTTGTGTTCCTCATGTGTTCTTGCTGATGAGCCATCCATAGCTAATTGTGCAGTATAGTACTCTAGTCATGGTGGTCATAGTTCTATTAAAAGTACCGTGTAAAAGAGCCAAGAAATATGAAACAGATGAAAAAGTTGTAAAACAAAGATGAGGTATAATGGCTGATCTCATGATAACTTTAGAAACTGTCAGTGCTGTACAGTGATGTGTTAGCCTGTGGCTTTAGGAGAAAACATAAATGCAAACCAGGTTTTTCTTTTTTTCCCTATTCAGCTGATGAGAACTTGACCAGGGCGTAAGCATTTCATGTTACCCTCTACCTTCACTCATTTTGGGAAACTGTTGACACTTGAATATTTTGTGTAACAGCTTTGTAAACCAACACATACATCTAATTTAGCAACCTGCTGGACTATTGCATCCATCATGGCAATGATGCACTGAAACAGGCTCTGCTCTGTCTTGGTTTGGGCTGTTTCCTGCTTCAGACACACCATGTTCCCTCTGCCCTTGTGTCAACATTTTCTGTGCAGTATTCCCTCCAGTGGGTTGGATGACAGTGAAATCTGGTCAGTTGGTCTCTCCTGAGATCGGCCAGTCTCTCCTTCCTCCTGAAGGTAAGGGCAAAGGCTGCTTTGCCTAAGAGGGAAAGAAACAGAGAGTGGTTTCAGCCACCCTGTCTTCCGCTATGTAGCCACGGAGCAGAATGAGGATTCTAAATCTTTCAAGGTTGTGTGGGGGAGCTGTCAGCCTCAAATCTTTCTCTACACATGCAAGAAAAGAACATTCAGCTAAAATGTGTGATGATAAACCCTTTAATTCACAGTGTTAATGCCTTTTGTTGCTAGCATTTTAATATTCCCTTTCCCCTTTTACCTTATTTTATATCTCTCCCTCTGCAAGCTGTGAACCTGATCACTTCCCTCCTGATTATTGTCTCCCCCAAACTTCCATGTAAGGAAGCTGTTCAGGCTGTGCATGGTAGGATTAGGAATGCTTGCAACTATTTCAGAATTTTGACTTTGTCATATTCTTTTGTCACACTGAAAATGCAGCTTGTCCCAAAATATCATTGCCTTACTTCCTGTGGCAAAGTGGCTAAAGCCTCATTAGGTCAAATAAGCTATTCAAGGTACCTGGGTGCTACTTTGAATGAGTCAAGAGCAGTTATCAGAAAATACTCTGCAAAGGATTTGTCTTAAAAGTGGCATAGTAGCACCCAAACCAAAAAAGATGGGTTGTCAGGGGAAGCACCTTAAAATGGGAGGACTCAGAACTTAAAGATAATAAAATGGTTTAACAAAATATGATTCTGAAAGTGTATCACTTTCTGCAGTGTTTTTTCCCAGCTCTCTCTTTTCTTGTAATGTACGGCATAACAAGAAATAAATATCCTGAAGCATAGGCCCATCTACAACCTCAAAAAAAGCAACAAATGTGAAAGAACAGTAACCCCAGCTCTGGGGGTTTTTGTGTTGTTTAAAGCCCTACATAAATCAAGAGGAGGCCCACAAAGGGAAGACTGTTTGGTTTCAGGAACTGGTCTTGATTTTCTGCTTTGGATAATCAAGATCAGGAATCCATCTCTAATTAAAGACAAGCAGAAAATATGAAGGATTTTCACATACATTCTTTTCATACTCATTGTTTAACATGTTATGTATACAGTATTCTTTTCCTTTAATTCAACTTTCTCAAATTATGTGTAGACAGCTTCAGCAGCAGGGAAAGGTGGGAGTATTTAGGATATCTAGAATTTAACTCTTTCACTTCTACAGAAAGACCTACTTATTTATCAGAGGTATTCAGTAAAATGTGGTTTCTAGTTTCAACGAAAAACCTCAGTGAATCTGTGTGATCCTGTTACATGGGGGCTTGGGGGAATATTTTGTTTAGTAGGGTTTTTTTCTTTTGGTGTTTTTTGTTGGGTGTTCAGGGGCTTTTTGTTTTTTGGTTGGCTTGGTTTGGTTTGTTGTTTTGTTTGTTCAGGTTTTTTATTTGGGGGGTTTTATTTATTTGTTGTTTGTTTAGGGAAATTTTGTGTGTGCCCTTATTTTTGGGTTTTTTGGGTTTTTTTTTAACGGAGTAGATTGTAGCAAACATGCTGGCCTGGTTTCTTTGGAAAAAATACATGCTTTTAGTTTTAATACACATAGTGCTTTTTTCCTATCTGCTTCTCTTGTAGCTCTGATTTGCTTTGCAGTAATTTTCCATGGATATGTCATTCAAGTGAATGAAATTTAAGCAGGATGTGGGTTTTGTCACTTTGATGGTGATGTAGTTTCCCAGATGTAAGTTTTTCATTAAGAAATTAATATTGGCAGATTGGGTATTACAGTAAACTGAACAAGCTCGAGTATGCGGTAGGACCACAAAATTTTGGGTGGTGATGTTCAAGTTCCCCTCTCTCCCCACACAGTGAAGTCTGGGGCTGATTTACATAAATCCTTAGTTTTCTAACAGCAACACCCCATCAGATGAACTATCCCCTATGCTTTTGGCTCCCGTTCTCGGATATATTTCTGACACTTCCATCATTGAATCAATATAACCGAATGAATCAATGTCTGATATCTAGTTTTCAATAGAGGGGAATATTTCTGATTATATCTGTGGTTACATTTAAATCTGTGGCAATAAGATGGATGAAGATTAAAGTTTGGCTGAAATTGGTCTACCCTGAGATCCTCTTCACCTCATGCTTGGAGTAGACTTGCTAACACAACTTGATTTTATCCATGAAACACATTTTTCCTTATTAAAGGAGCTTTGTATGCTGAACTAGATGCACTGACACAGCCTTCTGCTAGGCCAGTTGTCCAGAGTGGTTATATAACAAGCTTTTAAGAAAGACATTACTGCGGTGATTTCCAGTCAAGGAAAGGAGTTGATATCTTCAGCAAAACAGTTTTCTCAGGAAAAAAAATTAATAGCCGATTTCCTTGAATGAAAGAGTGAATGCTTTCGTTCCTTGATATTAGAATAGTAATAGCAGTGCAAGGAATCCTGGAACATTTTTTTGTAATGACTATTTATTTCTGTGGGCTATTGGTCTAGTAGTTAGAGGCTTCCTGTAAATCATTTACAGTAATGTGGGTATTTTTGGGGCATGTATTTTTTAAAAAGTTTATTTAAAATAATAGGAGCAAACATGAACAGCTCATTGGTTAGTCACCAGTGCATCCTTGGTTCTATCTTTTCCTTTCTCATCTGTTCATATGCACTCCACTGCTTACTCCTCTGATAAAAAGGCTGAAAGTGGAGAGCAGGCAGATAGGGCTAATATAATTGAAGAAGACATCACTGTAGAGGGAAGTTTAGCTTCAAAACGCAAGTGACCCATTCTTCCTGCTCTGTTGTCTGCCCAGCTCCACTGTATGGATGATTTACCTTTTTGTAAAGCAGGTTCAGCACTGCCAAAGGTAATAGCAGAGTAATACTTTAGTGGCATGAGAATGACTTCAAGAGCAGCTCTGCCTGCATGGGTGGTGGGTGTCAGCATCTGCCTTTTCAGGGCCAGCCTAAGCTGTGCTTGCACATCAAAAACCTCACAGCTAATGGAGGTGACCAAATACAACACTAGATTCAGTTAACAAAAATTCTAATTTTATTTGGCTTTTTTAAAGTTGCATTATATGGCTAGTTTGTTTTTTTTTTTCTACTATAGTACTTGTCAATAAGAATTTAGATTGGCAAGCATGTACAATTCATAATTTTTTTTACTTCTTAAATTTGACTCTAAGCAAATTTCTGATTTACATACCTAAAAAAGAAGTGTCTTCTAACAACTAACTTGTTTCATAAACGTGTATATATAAGGAATCCTATCAATACCTCACTTTTTACAGATTTACCATAGTGAAAAGGTTTAATGCTAAAATATGCAAAAAAACCTTTTTCTGTAACTTTAAAATCGGCAGTGAACAACTACTGTAATTTTAAAATATATATTTTGCATTTTGGTAAAGATTGTTGCAGGTTTTCTCTTCCAGATTAAAGTCTTTTCTTGTTTTTGAAGAGTGTAGAATATTTGGAACAGTTCAATTTTTTCCTGTTTATATATTGCAAAAAATATTATCTTAATTATTAAAAGAATAACTTAAAAATAGGTCTTATATTTTTGTAGTATCACTTGTTTTCAGATATATTTATTTTTTCCTTTACTTTCTTTCATTGTTTTTTGCTCTAAAAGGGTTTTTTGACCTTCTTAAATCCATTTCTGCCATACTTGTTCCTATCTACTGATCAGCTGTCAGTATTTTCCTAGAAACTTTGTTGTCCCAAAGCTTTTCCTGTGCTAATTGCTGCGTTTGGGAATTTAAGCTCCAGATGTGTAAATCTAAAGTCACTCAGTATGAGGCTGACCAACTTTTCTTCCAAGTCCTGAGTCTCCTACTACAGATTGCTTTGTGTGGCAAATTATCTTCATAACCAGATCCACGTGGTCTTTAGTAGCTGAACTCCTCATGAAATCCAAGACTGAGGAGTATTTCCAAAGAAGAAATAGATATTTATGTATATTTAAAAAATGTGTATTTTATATAGGTATTTATGTATAACTGTATATTCCTGAGGGAATGCAAACTGGTTTTTTTGAGCACGAGCACATGTAGGGATAAAAAATGTCCTGTACAAAGGACCCCCACTGCCTGACCTGCACTTTTCCAAAGTCCAAAAAGGAAAGAAAAGTTTGTGGAATTTTTACACTCTGTGGAGTTTGGGTCTGTTGATAAAGTAAAGAAGAAATAAAAGCAAAGTCTGTGCAATTTTGAGTCATCTGCTCACTGACTATAAATCTACAGCAGTCTATTTATCACTTCTACTGAGGCTGCAGCAACTCAAACAGGCAAGAGAATACAGCTGCCTGTGCATGTACGCAGAGCCTGTAGATGGGTCAAAAGCTGAGCATAAATCAACAACACAGAGCTGCTGCCTAGACAACAAAGCTCCCAATCCAAGGGAGAGATGGAGCAGTGGATGTGTGAGATCTGCACTGTGCAGAACGGGCAGTTCTGGTAAGGTTTTAACTTGGATATTGTGCCTTGTTCTGGGTGCTGCGCTTAGAGACACTTGCAGCTTAGGGAGAGGAAATCTAAGACCACTTATGAGGATGATCAAGTCTCTTAACAGTATTTATCTCAATGGAGGGCATAATGAAGTGGCTTCTTTCATCTCAGAGACTGAGGAGGGAGGAGGTAGGATATCTCTGTTCATATACATGAGCGTTTTGTGTCCATGGTGGGTAGGGCAAAATCTGGTCAGGTGTAGCAAGGAAGATTCAAGTCGGATATTACAAAAAAGTCTCTCATGGCAAGCATGTGGAAGTACTGAAGAAACTATCTTCACCACAGAAGTCTTGCAACTGGATTGGATAAACATGGGCCCAGGACAGTTCACATAATCCCTGCTTTTCCAAGTGACCTTCTGAGACTCTCACTAACCTTAAGATGTCTGTAGGAAAATTACCTAAGTTTCTTCTTTCCAAACCTTGCAGTGACATAGCCTAAAAGCAATGGTACCTACTTAAGCACCCAGTCCTAATGTAATTTGTTAAGCATGTCAAGTTTTTTTCTTCTGAGAGAGTCTAAATTTTACAAGAATTTCATAAATATCTTATGTAAAGATGCACGGTTTCCAAAGCTTTAGCAACATCTTTAGGAAAGCTTGAAGCAGGGACACCCATCCTAAATATGAAAAAGTATGTATGTGTAGGTGTAGGAAGTCCTAAGATGACTTGTGAGACCAGTCACTTTGCTTCCAAAAACTCATCTGAAAGCATAAAGCACTTACAGAAAGCTCTTGAGTGTTATCCTTGATTATTTGTATTTCCTTGCCCTTTTCTGTTTGAATTCAGACCTTTTCTTTTATTTTTGAAGGCAAAAGAGCACACATACTTCAAATTAATAATGATGCAATAATAAAGCTCAGTTGCGCTATTCTGACAAACATAGGGTATGAGTGTGCAGGGTTAGGAATCCTGGGGTGTTTGTGGCACTGCTTTACTAAGCTGCAGGGGCCTTGCTCTGGGCTGTAAACTCACAGTGCCAGGTCAGTGGTGAGATATCTTCTTTAAGTGTTAGCCAGAATTTGTTGGCAGACAGCGGGGAAGTGGTTAGAGGCCTCGAAGGTCAGATGTTGCTCCAAGTTTGTCACAAATATGCATTAGGGAACTGAAATGTGGGGGTGGACGGGGCTGAGATGCTAGATTTAAGCAGTAGACTGGTGCCTGACTACACCATCATTGCTGGATAAAAGAACACAAAACTACAATGCTGTTTTTCTTCAGACTTTTTAAATAATGAAGTAATTCCAGGGCTGCCTGTTATATCAACATTAACACAGCCTTATCCAGTATAGAAAACATGATCACAGACTTCAGTAGTTTTGGGGCATGTCTGCTGAATGTCACACAGATTCCTGATGTAGTTGCAAGCAGTACAGATTTTAAGTGCCTACGAAGAAGGACATAGATTCTCTAAATGCTCCACCAAATCAGATCAGCTGTGTTTCCCAGTATACTTCCTTTCCAGCAGCAAGGATAACTACAGTTGCCATTTAATGATATTGTGCAACCTTAGTCATTTTCCCTGGTCCATTCGGATTAGATTGCACTGGATCCACAGTTGGATTAGGGATGTTAAGGGTGCATTCCCTCCTGTTTCCTCTCTGTTTATGGACCTACTCTCCATAAATTTGCATGATCGTTTCTGAATCTGACAATGCTCCACAAATATTTCACCATGTGTTAACAGAACTAGTTAAAGTATTAAGTAAACTGATACACTCTCATCTTTAGTCATCTGAGGTTTAGTATTTAAACAACATATTTTACACGTAGCCTATAGTTAATTCAGGTCAGGATCACATCTTTTGGCAGAAAGATGTGTGGTGTAACAGTAGCTGTATAACAGGGAAGAAACTATGATGAGTACTCCTGGTATATCTGTACTTTTCGAAGAGGAATTTTTTGATCCATAGGGGTTCACCATAAGGGTTGAGAATTATCCTTCATAGACATATCTTTGGTCTCTCACCTATGGGTGAAGCCAGTCTTATGGGAATCCTGCCTCTACCGCTGCCCTGATTTTCCACAGCATGTGCGCAGGAGAACCTGTTGTTGAGACAGCCACTGGAACTTCCTGGGGCTCTCACAGATTTTCCTTTGAGAAGGGTTTGATAATGCAGAAGTTTCTATTGATAAAAGGCCCGTATGGCTCAGGGCTTCCAGAGTTTTTCAGGTGGCTCTTGAGTGTTCACAGGACGTCTCCATGTGCAAAATGTTAAGTCAGTCTTTCTTCTCCTGTAGTGCCTATTGCTCTGCAAAGGGATCTGGACTCTATTGATGGACCATTTTGTAAGGTTCAACAAGGCAAAGTGCTGGGTTCTGCACTTGGGTAGCTGGAAAGCTGCCTGTTGGAGCAAGACCTGGGGGTGCTGGTTGACAGCTGAACATGAGCCAGTGTGTGCTCAGGTGGCCAAGAAGGCCAAGGGCATCCTGGATTGGATCAGCAGCAGTGTGGCCAGCAGGAGCAGGGCAGTGATCATCCTCCTGTATCTGGCACTGGTGTTGTCACACCTTGAGTTCCGTGTCCAGTACTGGGCCCCTCAATTCAGGAAGGACACTGAGGTGCTGGAGCATGTCCAGAGAAGGGCAATAGAGCTGCTGAAGGTTTTGGCACACAACTCCATTGAGGAGCAGCCAAGGGAGATGGGATGTTTCGCCTGGAGAAAAGGAAGCTCATGGGGGAACATTATCACTTACAACTGCCTGAAGGGAGGGTGGTGTGGGGTGAGCACTGGTCTCTTCTCTCAGGTAATAAGTGATAGGACAAGATGAAATGGCCTCAAGTTGTACCAGGAGAGATTTAGATTGGATGGTAGAAAAAATTCTTCACAGAAAGAGTTGTCCAGCATCAGAACAGGCTGCCCAGGGAAACTGTGTAGTCATCATCCCTGGAAATAATTAAAAGGCATGCGGTGCTTGGGAATGTGGTTTAGTGACAGACTTCATAGGGCTGGGTTAACAGCTGGACTTGATGCTCTTAGAGGTCTTTTCCAACCTAAATGATTCTATGATCCTATGACACAGAAAAGCACTCCGGAGTTCTTCAGCAACACTGAAATTTGTGGCATGGGAGTAAAAGAAAAAGAAAAAGCCTTTGACCTTGCTAATTGAACAAATAGAATTTTCTGTGGCTCACAATATTACATCATCTTCATGTTATTTTTACAGGACCTTTCTGACTGTAACCATAATGTAAACTATGGCCAGCAGTGCATTTTCAAAGCTCAGTTCTGAAGGTTCTAAGTGATTACTTTCCTAAATTTTAGACTGATGATGGTAGTTTACCATGTATTACTACAGCCAGTAAAAGATTTAATCTAGACAGTAGACAAAAAGACGTAGGAAAACCCCTCAACATATGTGTATCTTCTGCAATAGTTTCTTTTTGACTAATCTGAACAGGTTCATACCTGGACACCTGGGGTCAAAGGCTCTTTTTAAAAAATTATTTTATTTTATTTTATTTTATTTTATTTTATTTTATTTTATTTTATTTTATTTTATTTTATTTTATTTTATTTTATTTTATTTTATTTTATTTTATTTTATTTTATTTTATTCTTGCCAACCATTGACAACCCTTCAACAGCTTCCAGGAAGGGAAAAATCAGAATGTTTAGAATGTTAATTAAAAAAAAAAAAAAAATCCCTGACCTTTCTGTATGGATTTATCTTTTTTCCCCCATGAAGGACAATCTCTTGAAAGCCTGTAGGATAACATATCTTAATCCCTTCAGATGCAGTATGAGATATTTGAGGAATTTTTTTAAAGTATTTTTTTAAAATGTTGAAAGATAGGTATATCTGAAATATTCTGAAAACACACATATCTTTAAACAGATACAGAAAAAATCTAAAAGGAGTGATTTTCTGTTTGCCATATACATGCAGTTATACATATACACAAGCCCACATTTCATTTAACCTTTTATTGATAATTGCTGAAGGCCAAAATAGTAAAATCTTGATTTGCTGCACTTCAGAAAACAACTTTCTTCTTTCAGATGCCTCTGGCAAGAGAGAGCACAGTTAGTGAAACTGCTCTGGGTTGAAAATGCTGCCAGTGCAGATGACAGCAGCACTTTGTCTCCATGGAAATGCTTTGTAGCTTGAGCTGTGTCTTGCCCCTTTAGACATGCTCAGTACAGCTCCCCCTGTCCTCCACCGTCTTCTCACAACCTTCCTAAAATACCTTCTCTGCAAAAGGGAGGGATCCTATGTAGAGTATAAACTTCTAGCTCCACCCATTTCCCTTTTTCTTTTACTTAATTTCAGGTTTTCAACATTGTTTAAGCATAACATAAAACATATTGCAGAACTGGCAATTCTTCCTACACATCTTTAAAAGTTCAGATATTTAAAAGTAAACTTAGTGCTTTCTTTTGCTCATATTCCTACTACACAAGTCCACATAACATGAAGTAAGCTATAGTTGTTGGTGTCTTGAAATTTTTTAGTAAGATCATGTCAGGGGATTCCTTCTCCACTCTTCTCAAAACCTCCTTACTAGGAGCATCAGAGAAAAGAAGAAAGTGTGTAATCCCATTTGGATTCCATATTTACAGGTTCATTGTTCTTCTATTGAGTTTTCATTTTTACTTGTTCTCCCCTGGGTCCTTGCTGAAATAGCAGAAACATCTGCCTCTCTTCCTTCATGGAAGAGAATAATTTATAAGTCCCAGATTTACCAACAGTATCATTTACTTCCAGCAAACCTCACTTCTGGTTTTCTTAATTACTTTCCATCTGCTTTTCCTTCACTCATCTTGGTTAGGAGAAAAATGCTGACAATCAACAGTAATGACTTCTTCAGTTGTTATTTATTAAGTCAATCTTTTTGCAGATAAAGTTTCAATACAATAAATACATGGTTTGTTGGGGTTTTTTTTAGAGTTATCTTTGAATTTGGCATAGTTGAAAAACAAAATGCAACAATTCCAGAAGTTGATGACTTCAGTATGAAGTCTCATCTTCAATATGAGAGGAGAAAATGGTTCAAGTTTTTTTCTACTTCTTGTATTTTTTGTATTTTAAACTGACTGATGGTCTTAACCTCTGCTTTGAAATTCGAAGGTGAAAGAAGAACAATTTGGATTTGATAGTTGTACACTCAGCTCAAGGAAAAAGTAGAGCTTCAAAAGTTGCTGTTAGAAGCAGCTACCGTGAGCAGACAAGGATAGTCCTACTGGAGTTTGGGAGTTTTGCTCTTGTATTTTGTTTTTTACTTTTGTTTTGTTGAAGTGAACATTTATATTCTTCTTTTCCCATGACTTTTCCCTCTTTTGGCTATGTTGTTCCCTTGGACTCCTACTGGGAAAGCAGCATTGAACTTGCAGCGCTGAAAAGATGATTAATGATAGGCAGAACTGTATACAACGTGCACTTTATTTGGAGGGGAGGAGCCTGCAGTGAAATCCTGCATTGGAGAATTCTAGGCAAATGGTGTGTGAAATTGTTGACAAATTGCTCTCATTAAACTCACTAAATGAATGCTTTCATGAGAACACTGGCTTGATATCACCATGTATAATGTAACTTTTCTACTTGAAATTGTGTGTGCTGCTACTCTTATCTTTTAAAAACTTGTAACAGCTTTAATGTCCTGATAAAGCCAACCATTGTAGCTGTCTTCACTGCTCAGTATATGGGATGTATAAGGGAAAATGTTAAGGGTGACTTCTGTAAGTGGTTTTAAATTATTCATTAATTTATTGCTACCATTTTGAACCCGGTCACCAGAGTTCATAAGTGCCAAGAAATGGATTTAGAAATGCCTTAAGTTCCTGAAAGGGGCAGCAAAAGGACGAAAGTCACCAAAGCCTCTGTTTTAGAATGCAACTTTGTTGAGGGTAGAAAACTTCCAGAAAAATTGTGTCTTAAAGATAAAAGTGTTTGTTGATCCAGGACATTCACCAGCATTTTAGTAAGGTCAGTGTGCACTAGACACTTGCCTTGCCAGGATGAATTCTGGCCATCAGCCTAAATATGCCCGCTTGGGCAGAGAATGAAGTGTGAAGCCATCACAGGGAGAACTGCACAGACTGCTGAGACCTTCAGAGATGAAGGTCAGGCCATGGCCTAGTGCCCAGGCTTGTACCACACACAGTGTGTGCTTGTTACCAGGTTTTAGAGTACTAAAAGGGAAGGTATCCATGCAAAAAGATGTTTTGGTTGTTTACTTTTGATTAAGCAGTTGCTTTAGCTTCTTCAAAGGCATAGGAGACAACAGCCAATCCATATTGAAAGATGATCTACATGATGAAATGTTAAAAAATCACTAAGCCAAATGTATACCATGCAGAAAATTACATAAGTATAGACATAAAGCTATCTTTGTGTTGAAGACTGATAGTAATTTTGAGGAGGAATTGTAGTATAAGAAAAGCATGGATATATTGTCAACCACTGATCTACTTGGGGTAAAACCAGATGTGTCTGGTCCTTACAGCTTACTGCAAGGAGAACTGAAAACTATGCTGTCCAGTTTCCCACATTTAAGAAAACCTCAGATGAGCTCCAGCACTTTGGAATTTTCTCTGAATATGGTGTCTCCCTGATGTAAAAATGTAGAACCTAAAATCTGTTCTGTGGCTGTGATATGCTGAAGCTAAAGCTTAGGTAGTAGGTTGCACTCTTTGCATTATCATCAGGTGTTACTGTGAGCAAAATCTTGTGATAATGAAATTGGTAGACTCCTCTTGGAGCCATACAAGCCTTCCCACTTGGAGTGGGAAGTGTGGTGAAGGACAGAATCTCATAAAATGGAAGTATCAATGGAAATCAAATTGAAAAATAATGCTTCAGCTGTTGTCTCATTTTATAGTAAGATCCCTATAATATTCTCTTAACTGCAAAGGACATGCACAAGAGAATTAATGTGTATGAGCAAAAATCTTTAGATTTAAGTAGATTCAGATATCAGATAGTAGATCTGAACGTTAAAAAGGAAGCCATGATACTTTGTTTTCACTGATTTATTTGAGCCAGAAATTAGTCTGCTAGATGATGTCTCATAAAATTTCTGGTAATATTAAATGCATGCTAATTGTGCTGGCTTCACATGTGGACAATATCTTTACAGCAAATTCCCAAATTAGTCATAGGCACATGTGTCTTGGCTCTGGCTAGATAATATTTCCTGGCAGTAGTTTTGTGGGGGGCACATGTCCAGGACACTGAGGTTATTCTATACCACCTCATGTCATCTTCAGGGGCTGTGGTGGGGAAGGGGTCCCCCTGGTCATGTAGGAGGTGAGTTGTGGGGGTAGATTTGTGTTCCTTGTGGTGAGCTCTCATGTGTGAATCACTCGCCTCTTGTACACAATGTTATTAATACTGTTGCTGTCATTGCTAGTTTCTGATCTCACAGCCCATGATCTTTACCTTTTGTGTCTCCAGTTCTCCTCTCCAGCCCTTGATGGGGAGGGAGAAGAGAGAGTGAGCAAGCAGTGCATGGTTTGGAGTCTTCTAGTAGGAATGTTACATTGGGGAATATCATTCCTAAACCACAACAATATGGGAGAAGGCAAGCTGTCTGTGGGGATGAAAACTGGAGAAAGCAGGGGACCTTTTCACTGGACATGATGCACTGCATGCTAGAATCACTCCTCTGGGACATTTGTCATCCACTGGAGCATTTCCCGTAGGCAGAGAATCCTGGTCTCTTATGTGAAAAACCTAGCAGGGTGTGCAAACAAGACTGTCCTGTTGTGAGAGGGGAAGTAGGTGTGCTCTTCCAGGGCTGATGCTTGAACTGTTTCTTTGTATCCAGACATCAGGTTCATGGCTGATGTTCATGCCTTAGCTTTGTTTCAATATGTAAATGCTGATGATTACATTGACGTGCACTTTTCCTTCGCTGTGGCGCAGTAGTCCAGCCCACAGCTGGACTGTGCATGCTTCTTCATGCACCTGCTTTTTTCAGAATACCACACAGCTGTTTACAAACCAAGTTCTGGTTCTTGGTTAAGAGTGCAGGATGTGCTGACAGTGGGATTAGTGTTAGTAACAACAGAGTCACTATTTGCTGACTTTGCCTTTGTGAGAAGGCACACACACAACTTGCTCTCAGTGGGTGCAAGATGCCTCAGAAGAAACCTAGTTCAGCTCCATCTGTGAGTTGAGTTGAGAAGTTCTAGGGTGAACAGAAAGACATTTTTTTCCCTCACTAAACCTTGTACAGACCTGTCTGTGAATTCTTCACTCAAAATCAATCCAAGCTTGGAAGAAAATCCAGGCTGGCTATGCAGAGAATGACACCACCAAGGGAAAATAAGGCATTTTGGCTGCAGGCTGGACAACTTAGGTGTGATGTCTAAGAATGTTCTAAAACACAGCAAAACCTTGAAACTTGGTGAAACTCCCTTCCACATTGCAAAATTTCCCTGCCTCTCCTTATGAAAAGAAGAGAGAACTGGAAGGGAGCTCATGAGGGTTGAACAATTCAAGAGCCATTGTGAATTTTCTTAGAATGTTTTGCATTATCATCAGTCTGTGGCAGAAGCATGGAACTGGCAGTGGAACTGGCAGTGGCAAGAGACTAGAAGCAATTTGGTTCAGGGAATGCTCACAAAGACTGAATGTAGAAGGAAGTAAGTGGAGATAAGTGCTGTGGAGAAAAATTCTGTGGAAATGCAAGAGTGTTCTGGTTACCAGCTTGGGAGGTGAGACTGTAGAAGAGGGAAGAAGGGAAGGAAGGCCAAAGGGTGGGAGGGAGATTTGTTGAGTGATGTGTCTGGCCTATATGGGGCATGAGAAGCTGAGACTACAACTAGCCAGATGGGAAGAAAGCATGTGAAATGAGGCTTTGGTGTGGATGTGGTATAGCACTGTTTGTGGGGTAATGGTCAAAGTAGAAGAAACAGAACTTACAGAGATGCAATGGTCAGAAGAAGCTCGGTCTAATGCAGCGACCTTGGTCCAGTACCCTGTGATCCTGGAACACCTACTGCTTCTTGAGAAGATACACAGCCCTGAAAAAACACTTTTTCTTTCCCCAGTATTGATTCCTGCAGGCTGTTTCTAGACAGGAGTTTCCAGAGTTTGTCCAGATCCCTGTATAAGGAGTGTCCACAGTGTGAAGGTCTACCATGAACAACCCAGGCACAACCCTCACCCTGCTCTGTTTGTGACTGGAAGGAAACCTGGCCAAGCCAGGAAAGAAGGCCACAACTTCTTTCTGAGAAGAAGCATAGACACAACCATGGTGCTTGGAAAGTCTTATGTTTCCATCATTATTTCTCTTAGTCCAACTAACAGCAGCCTGTTCAGGCTTCCAACCCTGAAAATCATTGCTAGAGATGTCAATGCGATGAGGCAATGCATCGTAAGTTCATTCTTTGCTCAGTTTTTGGAGAATGCACCAGCCAACACTGTTTTTTAAATCCCATGAAAAAACTCTGTTTTAAAATTGCAAGGTCAGACATAAGTTGTGAAATGCCAGAATTAATTTTGCTTCTACGGACTTACTATGTCTCATTGTGCCTATGCACTAAAATACCGCAATTTACATAATTGCAAAGTGCTCCTGGGACTGAAGTGGTTTTGCAGTGTTGGCTGAAGGCCTCAGGTTTATCTGTGATGGAAGGTGTTCTGCAGAGAAGGCAGGGGAATTCAGGATGGTGGTTCTGGAGCTATACACAGTCTCCATTCCTGTGTTTTCTAAGACTTGAGACTTAGGAGCTTGGCTTTTCAAACTCACTATTCTTTTCAGCAGATTTTGCATGTAATGTAAAACATGTTTCAACACAGTCTGATCTTTATTTATTGCTTTTGTTGTTGGAAGAAGAAAAACTCATATATGAGTGAGTATTTTCTCCTGTAAAACTGAAAGAAAAATCAGCAAAAATGTCTTAAAGTCTCAGTTTGGTTAAAAACTTTTAAAGGTTTGAATTAGTTGAAGTTCTGAAAGAAGTTTAAAATAAAGCTGGATCTTTATTTTATAGAATTCCCTGTACTTCATCTGGTCTGTGATCCCATCAGACAAACCTATCAGAACATAAACTCATATTATCCAAAATGTCCTAGAAGTTGAGCACCACCTTGATTCAGTGCTTTTTAACCAGACCTACTGAAGTCATTGTGGGACCAGAGCCTTTGCTTGGCTGGAGCAGCCTGACCTCATGCAAGTGGATGCTAAGGGACTTCTCAGCCAGGAGAACAGGCTCTACTAAAAGCTGCCCCTTAAAAATACAATCTGAGCTATCCTTAGATCCTTCAGCTTTTTATCCATGTAGATCAAGTCACTCATAATGATACTAAGGCTACTAATGGGAAAATGGCACATACTCTCAGGTCACAGGGAAATGAGGCCATAATTTTTATCTATATTGATGAAGATAATCTAGATTTTTTTTCTTTAGGAGGTACATAGCATTAATGGATCATTTTCTAGTTAATGGAACAATATGCTTTTGATAATGGCTTTAAGTTGCCAGCAACATAATAGTCAAATTTCTTTTGGATTCTTTTTCCCTTTACAATGCCCAAAAGCAGTCAACACAGATATTATCATGAAACATTCACAAAATATATGCAGCCCTATGAACATGGTGATGTAAAAGTAGACTTAATTAAAAAAATCTCACTTGGCTTCTGCTGTCATTAAAAGGATACTGAATTTTTTAACATTTTATTTAAATTCAAGTAGGGAAAGGAGAGGAGAGGAGAGGAGAGGAGAGGAGAGGAGAGGAGAGGAGAGGAGAGGAGAGGAGAGGAGAGGAGAGGAGAGGAGAGGAGAGGAGAGGAGAGGAGAGGAGAGGAGAGGAGAGGAGAGGAGAGGAGAGGAGAGGAGAGGAGAGGAGAGGAAAAAGAAAAAGAGAAATCAAAGCTTCCTTCACCAAATAGAAAACTAATCTTAGATTTGTTGCTAGAATTTTAAGACCTGAAATACAAATGGCTTTTAAACTGAACTTTGATATAAGGCTACTTGGAAGTAGCTGGAAGATTTTGGTATTTGTTTATTCTTTCTTTCAAAGAGGAGAGCTTAGACTAAAACTGAAGGGAAAAAACTCTACCAAAACAACTGTGGCAAAAATTTCAAAGCCAAGTTATTTAGTCCTGGAATTTCTGTGACGATACCTTATGGAAATAGTTCTGCTGCTTTCAATTTTTAAAATTTTATTTTATGCCTCCAGATCCCTTTGATTGGCTACTTCTTCAAAAATTGCTGTGGTCTTGTATATGAAAAAGAAAATGGTGCATTATGAGACATGTAATGTACCGCAGAGGGAGGCCCATAATGAATACAGATATAATATAAACATTCTGAGAAATTATTGTAGCAACGCATCCAAATAGAAACATTTTGGCCCATAGCTTTCTTATTTTTCCTCAGCTCTAATAATTTCTGAGTTCCTCTTGCTGGGATAGGATACAAGTCTGAGAAAAATGCATTGATACCTCCTTATGAAGAAGGAAAGCATAGGAAGATGCACCTTATATGGAACAACAAATCTTTCTGTCTTGCAAAACCAGTATTTGATAGTACTCCATCTCATCCCGGCTGAAGTGGGCCTGTACTGTTGGATTAAGAGGCAAAACCACCAAAAGTTGTCCTTACAGAGAGCACTTTATCTCCTTTGGATCATTGAAAAAATGGCAGAACTGATGTGCTTTTGGGTTCTTTGCACCATTTTGAAGGTGAGAGTGTCTTAAAGGGTTATTGTAAACTGTTTCACATAGGAGTTATGTGATATGTTTCAGATAGCTTAATTCAGTCACAACCAAGAGACTCTTACCTGTCCTTTGTATTTATATATAAGTACACTATGTAGTTCAAGATGAATAATCACAATGTATAAGGTATGGACCAACTAGAAGACAAGGAGAAAAAAAAAGAAAAAAAAATGCTACCTAATTTTGCCAAGAATGAGTGAAACATCTCTGTTGAAAGAGAATAGCTAAAGTCTCATGTGCAGGGACTGTAAGGGTGCTAAGCCCCAAACTGTATGTATGAACATAATAGGCCTCCCAGGGTGCCACAGCATATCCTACAACGTGTTTGGTAAATATTGAAGAGCTTGGTCAATACTGAAGGGCTATAAGATGACTCAGTCCTAGTCAGAACTTGTAGAGCCTCTTCTAACTACCATTTCCCAACTTCTCTGCTCATGTTGATGCTTTTGGGCTTATGTAGCTCCAAGTTTGAGTGTCCTACATGCCTTGCATGAAACCCATTGTCAGCAGTATCCTCTCTGATGGATACATTTCTGGTGAGAGTTTTATGTGTTTGTAACAAAATGAGTTTGGTACTTTACTGTTTGTCCCATCTCATTCTCCTACAGAAAGAAAGTAACACAATGTGCAGCAGCAATACTCAGTCCTTCATCAGAGAGCTGTGTTCAAATTTCCTAGAGCTTCTATCCTCTCTAGACTTTTTTTTTCCCTATGTGTTTTTTGTTTGTTTGATTGTGTATTTTCTTTTGTTTGTCTGAGGTTGTTTTGTTTGTTATTGGGGTGGTTTTTGTTTTATTATTTTTGGGTTTTTTTGCCTTTTAGTTCTGGTCATGGTGGAATATTCCTGGGCTATATGTCATAAACTTAACAGAGTGGTAACATGTCTGTCTAATACCTTTATTCTTTACAAGAATACAAGAATTTGTTCCCTCAGCAGCTGAGCTTCCTGTCTCACAAAGCACCAATCTATGCTGGTTTTGATAAGCAAAACTACCCCTTGGCAAAGGGAGTAATTTCAGTTGTGGTGCATCAGATGTTGAGTTTGGAGGTAGGGGTCTATGTGAGGTGATGTTTCCAGCCAGCCTGAGAAATTTCTCTCCTATATGTCAAAAAGGTTGCACAGCTTTCTAGGAGTTAGAAGTGGGATCATCAGCCTTCCTGGCTGTATGACCCACACAGGAAAACTTTCAGGTGATTTACTGCCATGGGATGCAGAGCACACGGTGTGACGTGAGGAGCTGAGAGGCTGCCTCGAGAGTTGTTCGCAGTGGGTACTCCCATTGCTGTGTTTCAGGCTAGGATTAAGCACAGCTGTGCAGCACATGGAACAGGGACACGTGTTGTTTTCAGCCTGCATGTGCTGTCCCACAGCTGGGGACTAGCACTGCCCCGCTACACTGCTGGGGAGGATGGTGTGCCTGGGTGTGCTGGTGAACAGCCGAGTTGGGTGTGAGGGTTTGAGTCACAAAGGTAGGCTGCTGTGCTTTAGAAAGCTCTATATTTTTTCTTTAACATCCTACTCTGCCTAGGTGAGTTCCTAACAAGTGTTTGGGGTGTGTTTTTCAAACCCCACAAGCAACACTTCAGGAAAAAAAATACTTGGATGTATGTGTTTGTTGGCAGCCTATGTGCTCATATGTGAGCAGATATTAACCTTGCCCACAACATTTTACTGTCTTACAGAAGGCAGATTGTTCCCCCCGTCCCCTGCCCTGCCCCTGAACAGGTAACTCTTGAAAAGAAAGTAGAGGATGTTCAAAGCAGACGCCTATGTCAAGGCCTATCTGCTTTGGCACAGTACTAAGTTTGTTTCATATTGGTGCTTAGAAATTAACCTTTGATTACAGAAACCTACATTTTTAGACTGATTCATATTTCGTTTCAAAGGACTAAGGCTGGTCATTTGGTGAGTCTGACCCCAGAAGGCACTATTTTCTTAGACCTCATTGATTTTTGAGAACTGAAGAGTGTGTGTAGCATTGTATTGTAGTGTTCAGCATTGAATCAGGACCAAAACGTTTTTACAAGGAGAAAGTTGATGATGAGTATCTGATGGGATTAGAGACTGATGACCATTGCCTGATTACTTGTCAGTCATCTGTGCTGCTGGTACCTATTTCAGCTTCTGGTAACAAGCCCACCTCTTAATGAAAATACACTTTAAAAAAAAAGTTTATCCCTGATCCCTGAAACTTCAGGTTTAGACACCTTTTCTGTAGTCCTGTCAGTGCTGATACTTTTGCCTCTGGTTTTTCATATACCATTTGTATAAGCTGACAAAGATATAATTAGCTCAGAATTATCTGTACGTGCGGTAATTGTCTTGTGGGTGTTGTGATATGTTTCGGAAGACAGGCTTTTTCATATGTAAGACCATAGTGTGGTGCAGGGAAAAAACTGCTCAACTCGTGATTTTAATCAAATCAGAGTTGAAGTGGTTTTGTCTTTTTAACAAGGACAAGTTGACCTAGCAATCAGGGAGCTCTATGCTGGGGCCAGTATGAGTAGTACAACACATAAACACCAACCGCAGATACTTGCAAAATGTTAATAAAGGACTTTGAAACTAACCCTAAAAATTCCTAGTCTCAAACTAGGAATTGCTTTGGGCGTGCCACTCCCCAGGTTGTATGGGCTACAAGCTGACATTCCTCTTCTGAAAGTGTGGGTCCCTCTATTGCCCCACATGTCCTGCAGGAATCTGTGTAACCACATCTCAGGTACCTGTGCTGCTCCCCATACTAACATACTTGCCACAAGACCTCCTGCACACCTGGGGTGGGGATCCCTGCTTGTTGCAGCCTGACCTGCCATCAGACAGAGTGCCAGCACCCATCAGGCCAAGCCAGAGGTGACATACCAGCACCAAACCAGGACTGTCTGCTCTGGTGTCTGTCTCTACCTATTTCAGAGTTTCATCCTTCTTTCTCGCTGCTTTTAGACCTGATTCTTTTCCCAAAAAGCCTTTGGTAACACCCGATTACCACTTAATCAGGGTAACAGTTGTGTGGAGCAAACTTAATTGATATTCTTAGCTAGCCCATTGAGGGCAAGTACCCTTTTGGGACTGGCAGATTCTGTATTAGCCTGATCACACGCAGTATATCCTCACTCACATTTGACAGCATCTCTTGTTGTCCAGACCCTTTTGCCAAGCAGAAGTGGTCTGGGCTCTCATGCAGAAGTGAACTCCTTGCTTCCCAATGCGGTTGTTTGTGCGGGCTGCACTCGGGAAAGGCACTTACCCCATTAACGATGTCCACTGTCCCTAACAATCCCAGTGCTCTAAGAGTCTGTCTTTTGGGGTGAAAGAGGCAGAAACTATGTTTTTTAAGACAGCTGAATTAAATAGAAACATCTCATCCCAAGGGATGAGATGCATCCCTATAGTATATCTGAAGAACTAATTTGGGGGACGTTCAACAGTTGGATATTTTTATTTCGGTACGGCAGTAAAGGCCGGCAGTGATTCACTGGAACTGAGTGACTGTGGGAATACTATTTGCAAGGAGAAAACAGCTCGAACTCCGGAGCAGCGGGAGGGAACGAGAGGTAAACACTTTGCTGCGCCGCTTCCTCCTACTTTGTGTCAGCCCTCGGAGAGTTGCACGGGGTCGGGGGTGCCGCAAAGGTGCAGAAGGCAGAGCCCCTGTCCCGCCCGTCGGAAGGACACCCGGGCAGGGCCGTCCTTGGGGGGAACTCTGCGAGCAGCCCCCTCAGCCATCCCGGCCGGGCGGCTCTGCTGGGACAGCGGGAGCGGCCGGGCGTGTCCCCCGTGCCGGGCGTGTCCCCCGTGCCGGGCGCTGTGTCTTTAAGGGCCGGGGCCGGGCTCCATCCTGCCCCCGTCCCCATCCCGTCCCTCCCCCGGCCCGGCGGCGCTGGGCGCCGGGAGGAGGCGCCTGCCGCTAACAAAAGTCTGCGGCCGAGGCTCCCTTTCCTCCCGCCCCGGGCAACAAGTGGCTGGCCTGGCCTCCCCGGGGAGGCGGCAGCGGCGGCAGGGCTGCGAGGAGGAGGAGGAGGAGGAGGAGGAGGAGGAGGAGGAAGGCGGAGCGGCGCTGAAGCGTCGGAGGAGCCGAGCGCCAGCCGCGGGGCGCTGGAGCCAGAGCCCGGAGGCCGTCCTGCCCGTCCTGCTTGTGGATTATAACTGGAGCCGCCTTCCTGGCCCGGACACCCCGGCTGGAAACCGGGGCGGGGAGGGAGCTCCGATACATCGCATTTTTGATTCTGTTTTAAAGCTTTTTTTTTGTTTGTTTTGGAGTTTTTTTTTTTGTTTTTTTTGTTTTTTTTGTTTTTTTTTTTTTTTTTTTTTTATGTGAGGTGGGGAAGAGAGGGTGTCGGCCGCCCGAGAAGAAGCGGAGGAAGTTGCAAGGCTGCTTTGGACATGTCGCCGTGAAAACTTTTGGGGGCTGTTCCGCAGCACCGGCCCCGGGCTGCAGTCGGTGCCCGCGGCAGAGATGCTGAGCGGCGGCGTGGGAAAGCGGCGGCGAGCATGAAGGCGGCAGGATGGGCGCGAACAATGGCAAGCAGTACGGCAGCGAGGGTGAGCTGGGGGCGGCGAGAGGGGCTGGAGCAGCGCCGGGGGTCGTCCCGGCCGGGGAGGGGTGACCGGGCGGGGGACACCGCGGCAAGAGGGGTGCTCCTCTCCCCGGCCGGGACGACCCCGCCCGGATCCGCGACACAGTCCTTGGGCTCCCGCTGCGTCCCGTAAAAACACCCTTAATTTTTGATTATTTTTTTTTCACTAGATAGGAGTTTAAGTGATGTCTCAGCTCATGGTGTCGCGGCGCGGCTTGCTGTTCGAAGGCAGCTCGGGGGTTATGGCAGCGTTAACTTTGCTAAAAACTTGTAGAGAGCTCTTTGTAATCCTTTCTACTCCTCTTTATATCCCAGGATCCTTATATTGTACAGTATGCTATATGACTGCTTCCTGTCTGAACAGAAAAAAAAAAAATTAACCCCGGCAAGGGTTGGGGGGAGAGTTAATGTTCTCCAGCTGTTACCCATAGATTGTACTCCTGAAATTTCGCTTCAGTGAAACTTTAGTGGGCTTGCTTTTAGATATACAGGGCCTGATTCGTTCTTGTGGAAACCTATTAGTCTCGCTGGAGTTGCATCAGGGATGAATTTCAGCTGCTTTGCTTCTGGTGTGAAGGACTACTGAAGCAGTCAGCTGCTGCCAGGCAAACCAATGGCAAGTACAGCAAATTTGTCTTCCTGCAAGCTGGCTTTAAGCTTTCTTCGACTTCCAGCTGACTTCTATACGTATTGACCTCCTAGTAGTTAGGCGCTCTGTAGGATGTGTGCCTTCCCCTTGGTGTATTGGGCACCCGGATAGGATCACCACCACCACCCCCTTTTTCTGTTGTTGAGGGTTTGGAGGTGGAGCGAGGGAGATGATCTTGTGGTCTGCTCCATTCTTTGGGAGTTCAGACGGCAACTGCCAAAGAATACACCTCTTGCATCCAAAATATGCATGAAGACTGTGTAAAGGAAAGAGGAAAGACGCCACTTCTTGAGCAGATTCCGCAGTTCCTTTCATTTATTGCCAAACGAGCTCTGCTTTCTGAAGAGTTGATGAAGTCAGACGTTTTAAGCTAAAGATGTTCTTCCTGTCCTGGGGTTTCAGTCAATTAATACCATCACTGGAAAAACTCCTGAATAAATGGGGTGAACCTGGAAGTTGCAATCAAAGCCTCTTAGGATTCCTCCTAAAAGGGGAAATCTTAGTTTTTCACCAGAGTTGAAAGGGTCGTTGTTGATCTGCTCATGCTGATGGGGGTGGTTACCTCAATGACAGGAAGGTGTGGATGCATGCCTGAGCTTTTTTGTGAATTCAGAGGGCTGATTGCTTCAATAAATGTACAGTTTTTGGGGAGGAATGTGACTGACATGGAATTTTTGCAGCCCTCAGTGAAGGGGAGATTAACTGTTCCAGAAGGACCTGATAGGCACTGTGAGGAAGAGGAGGATTAATACTACCAGGGTGTTCTAAGTTAAGTTCACCTCTCTCCGCCATTCAGAGTGGAGATTGGATCCTGCAAGTGCAGACTTCATGTGGCAAATTAATCTTTACAGTGCAGACCATTACCTGTCTTGAGAATTAGGTAGAATAGTGGTTTCAAGTTAAAATAAACTTAAAAAATCCCCAAGCCCCATGACCAAAACTTCATCATTTATGAGCCTCATAGATCGTGTTTCCTGGTAACTTTTGTGCATCATCAGTTACTGAGAAAGTTGGAGAAGCTCTCGTACTAGTTTTGTTTCCTGAGTGATACCGAGGAGAACAAATCTAAACCTGATAAAGGGAAGCTTTTTTTTTTTATTTATTATTTTTTTTTCAATAAACTACTGGGGCTTCTGGTGCCTTTGGCAAATGAGCCACTTAATTACTGTAAAAAGTTGCTTTTTAGTAGGATGTGATTATGCTCCCGGGTGGAGGAGTAACACCATTTTCTGTGTACTTTAAAAGCAACCTGAATATCCATTTGGAAGTTCATGGAGTGGTGTCTGTGGTACAGTTTTCAGCCTATTGGACTTTGTAGGCTGATGCTGCGCTGTGGTATGTCATTTGAGGGGTGGAGAAAAGTACCTTCGATAGCTGAGCTTCTTGAAGGCTGTTTTCCCATTTACTGCTTGCTGTTATCTTAGGTGAGGTCTCAGGAAGACAACTGCAGGTGATTTTTGAAATGGCTGGCTGTTCTTTCACACAGCTTTCCTTTCTACATGCTGTGGAACTGCAAAACTTTATGAATTTGCCCAAGTTGGTTCTTATCTCAATGTTGAGCAGATACATTAGGGCAAGGATAACTCATGCTCCACTTCTAAAATGGAGAGCTTTTTTGACCAGGAAATTGGGTGTTACATGGATTGTTACAGTTACCAGTAAGAAACTTTTATTGAAATTCACATCTGTGCTGTGTATGTGATAATCTCGGGCAGCTAAGCATTTGTGACTGATCACATAAACTACACTGGACTGCCTTTATTTATGTGGTTGGCCAAGGCTTTATTGAATGTGATTTTTTTGGAAGCTACAATTGTCATGTTAACATGCACAGGACAGTTGGATGTTTGAGGAGTCTAAATCAGTGTATAGAGTCGGTGTATAATTGACGGTGCTTTGAATGTGTTTGTTTTCCATTAATTTAATTTTCTAAGGCTAAAACTTGCTCTGAATGAAGCTTAAATGTAAATAAAATTGCTTACCTGAGAAATCATGTCATGCAGATGGGATATGAACGCAATGCTCATTTAAGGAATTATAATAAATTAATATATAAACAAAACTTTGTTTACAGGAATTTACCTATTTTTAAATGTAAAATATTAAGTATAAGTTTACTTTCTCAGTTTTCATTTGGATTTTAAAATAATTGTTATAAGGCAGATTATTCCTGGAAATCTTTTTACCTGAAAAATGTGTGGAACTTGAGATTTCAGGCTTGTTGTAGTATGCAGTAGATTCAGACTGAAGTGCTAAAGTTTGAGATGAGTCTTTGTGAATGTGTTCCAGCAGTTGTGTTTGAACAGTGCTACTGATGCTAAGAGATCACTGGAGCAAGAAATTCCCTTCATCATGGAGCAGAACTTGTAGGGCTTTTGCCTATGCAGATAAACTGATGGAAATTATCAGTTACCTTAGCAAGAGTCTTACTGCTGTCTTTCTTGCCAAGGGGATAAATCGTTGTACTTTCTCTCATTTATTTAGCTTCTTGCTTGGTTTTTGGATAAGAGGAGGCCTTGTGTCTGATAGTGAACAGAGCAGCCTTTTGTTTTAGAAGCTATTGAAAGTCAGGTGTTCTGTTTAAGGACCTGTCTTAAAATGTAATGCATTTGCAGCTGACCAAACAAGATGCTACTCCTCATCATAGATGAGGGGACTGAGTTGAAGCATGTTGCCCTTTAACTATTGCCAAGTTGATCAGACACCTTGGCAGTGTTTCTGTAATGTTTCTGCCCAGAAAAACCTGTGCTGGGCATGAAAGCTGGGGGGGTGCTGACTGCAGCGCCAGCTGTTTCCTTTGGGAGAAGGTTAACTGGATGCTGTCCCTCTTACCATCTCATCCTCCAGGGAAGGACTTTAAAACTGCAGGCTTCTGTAATACAAGGAAATTTGCTTTGTGATATGAGTTGGAGGAATAGTCTGTGTTCTTACATATGAAAGGAAGCTCTGACATTGAGGTGAAATTGCTGCTTAGCAAAATAACTTTTCAATGCTGCTTCTTCAGTTCCTCATTAAACTGAGACTTGAGAACCAGTCAAGTTTGAGAGGAGCTAAATAATGGTACAAAATTTTGACAATATCAGTGTTTAGGCCATATGAAGGAATGCCTTTTTAGTAAGTTGACTGTCCAGAATCCTGCAGTTGTGGAAGAAGCTTTCTTGGGGAATCTCCTGCACTTTATCCTTCCAGAATGTGGTCTAGTGGTGACAATGAGCAGCAGCTCCAGTTGATCAGCTAAAATGTATCATGAAAGACTTGATGTAACATAGGGGCCTGGTGTTGCAGAGAAGAGAGGATGGCAGGGGAACAGTGGAGGAAAATGTGGGAGAAATAGGTGAAACGACACCTTAGACAAGGAAATTAACGTCCTTTCTGAATTATAAGCCTTGTTGACAAACTTTTTGTTTTTGAATCTGAATATTTAATTTGGGAAGATTTTAATGCCAACTTTTTAGGAATAACTTTTACTCTGTTATTAGTTTGAAAAAATTGCTTGTTCAGACTTCTATATTTTTTGTTTTCTATTCACAAACCACTTGGAGGGAGAATTTCTGTGTAGATCCCAGTGTTCTGATAAAGTAAGCACCAGCACAAAAACCTGCCTCATGACCTGCCTGCCATGAGGTACAGCTGCTACAAAGCACAGGCAACATGGTTCCACAAAGACGGCATTAATTATGATGTGTGACCTGGAATAGAGTAGCTAAAACTTCCTAGGAATTGCCAGCATGTAGCATTGTGGAGAAATGAGTCAGTCTGTGTTCATTTTGGAGCAGGTTACTCTCTCAAATTTGTCCCTTCAGGGGTGAAGGTTCAAGGTCTGCACTATAGAGCCAGGATTCCAGACTTGTCCTTTTTCTTGAAGTTACTCTTGAACACTAACTCATTGTGAATGCTGCCTTTCATTTCAAAGTAGATGTCTGCTAATTAAGTGATGGCAGGTGTTCTGACACACCTGATGTTGTGTATGGAAACCTTTTTAATCCAAAAGCTCTGGTATTCATGACCTATAGATTTTGCCATATGTTAGGATTTGTTTCTGCACAAAGTGTTGCTGGATTTACTTCACATGCAGTGCTTATGTCAACTGTGAAAAACAGTATACCATGGTAATCTTGCACTCTTTTGTTCAAAGAGTTGAATCATAATAATTTACTAATTATTTGTATGGGTGGTTAGAATCTGTGAAGCCTCATGGGAAATTTTAATGAGGGTAGAAGGGTGGGAAAGGCAATAAAATAGCTTTTACTACATTATTTAATTACAAAATTGTGATATCCTCCTGAGGTATCTTCCTGTGTACTGCATCTTCAGAAGCAAGTGTGGTTTTTCTTTCTGGTATTTATTATTTTCTACCCTATGAGGTTCCCAGAGTCAAGTGAAGAGTCTCATCAAGTTGAGTTCTAAAAGGCTCCTAGACTGTGCATTTTTTTCCTCACCTTGTTTTGATGTCTGAGTTGCATTTACATATTACTATTCGACCTGTTGAACATGAAAATTTTTATATCATACTTATTGCTGTCTTACTTTACTGTTCTGGTGGGGTTTTTTTGTTTCTTAACTTTGACATCTGTGCCACTACTGTAAATATTAGGGTTTTGCTTAATAGTGCTTTTTGGTGTTGCACTTACTTACGTGATTGCATTCTGCTTTTTGGTACTTTTCCAGTATCGGTTCTTGCATTTTACCTGTGGCCGAGTTTCACTCGGCTACCTTCAGAGAGATGAGACTTGCCTCTGAACAGCAAAGCTGGGACTGGAAGTATAGCAGTATTCCAAATGTCAATCCTTTAGGCAGTGTTGTTTTTTTAAAAGTGAATTTGCAGTCTGACAGTGGCCAACTGCTCTGAACAAAAGTAATCTTCAAAAATGCTGCTTATGATGTTCATTTTTTATGTAACTGTCAACTGAGCAATGCAAAATGATTGTATGTATGTGTGTTTACTTAGTTTGTCTCCAAAAAGTAAATTTGCTCTAAGCTCAGTGCTTATGTTGCATGTTGTTGTCTAAATCACATGGCAGGGGCAGGAGGAGGGTCAGACACAGCACTTAAATGAGCTGCTGTGCTGCTGTCAGTTTCTCATAAGACAGAATTTTCTTTTCTGGAAAAATGACCAGCCTGTGTGTAATTTAAATGTGTGTTTATACTACAGCTACAGATTTGTGGGAGATTTAGGCTTTTAAAAGTTGCTAATTTTATCAATAGCTTTTTAGAAAGTAATTTAGTGACAAACATCCATGTTATTTCATAAAATGTTATTCTTTCATAAAATGCTTCTGGGGAAGACAGGGTCTCTATTTTTTAAAAATAGATATTAGCTAACTAGCTGTAGTCTAGGGAGTTATCTTTTACTTGGTTGGTAGCTTTGCATGGTGCACAATTTACTGGATGCTCTTCTGTTTAATTTAAAAAAAATTGTTGGCCTGGTGCCAGTCAGAGGCCTGAATAAACTTTGAAGCTGGGGGGATGCATGACATGGAAAGCTTCCAGCAGGCTTGTCTCAGCTAAGGTAGTAGGAGTCCAGGACTTGCACATCCTCATCCTTCTTTTGCCCTCTCCCCAAAGACATGGAGATGACATTGCTTTGGTACCTTTTCTAAGCTGAATTTGAACATCCTTCTACCAAACTGGACTTCATAAAATCCAAATTGAAGTTGATACTATATCATTCCTTGTGAGGGGTGGGGGGGGGGAAATCAACATGTACTCAGAATTGGGTGAGCAGTTTTAACTGCTAACCCCAAAAAACTCCTCAGAGAACTTAGTTTTCTGGCAGTTTCAGTCCTTTGGCCACTTCTGGATTCCTTACTTCTGTGAACAATTCCTAACTAGGAATTGGCTTGCTCCTTCTTGTGTCTTGTTTGTGTTAGGAAAGTGATTGGCAGAAGGCAGTGGATGACATTTGAAGGCTGAAATGCACAAGTGGTTTATTTCTGCTCTTCATTTTATAGTTAGCTATGCCCTATTTTTTAATATAGGACATGTGCTTTGCTAAATTAGGACAACTATTTCATTAAGGAGTAGAGATGTTCAAAAGCTGAGAAACAGGTGGTGGGCTCCCTGTAAAATCTGTTCCTTCTTGATGAGAAGAAGAAATATGCAACACTTTCTATGTGTATAGATGTGCAGCTTGTGATGGGATAGATGAGTGCCAGGACTTTATTATTCAAGTACCATTTAGGTTGAGGACTCATAATGTTATAGCTGACCTTGAGGGGAAAAAGCTCTTAGTTCTGACTGATCATAGCCCACATTTTAGTTCCAAATGTACTTGTGTGCCTTCTATCACCAACATGGCATTGAGGATAGGTTTATGTGAGACCCTTCTTAAAGGAGCTGAAGCATAAAGGAGGTGTTACCATCCTGATGTTGTATCTTGTCATCTGTTGGCTGTGTCCAAACAGGTATTTAAGGTAAAGGTTACAACTCTGTGTCAGTATACAAACTCAACAAAAGTAATCTTTTGGCAAAATAGGTCTCCTCACCCTATACACTTTTCTGACCTCTGCCTTAAGTAAACAGGGGAAAATTGTTGTCTTTTGGGGATTTTTTTTCACCCTTGAAGTCAAGTGAACAACAGGAAGCTCTTTTTCATGCCCGTGTTTTGAATCAGGAATTCCTGTCTGCAATACATAAATTTGTCAAATCAACATCTGAAATCACGTGGCTTTCTTTCTCAAGGACTTGTGTATGAACGTGTATAATAGCTGCAGTCGTGCTATACTAAAGTCTTTTCAAGCAGCATTAGTTGGAGGGAGGTGTTTTAATACTTTTGGTGAATCTATTTTAAAAATTATCTTCCTCAGTTTCCTTCTTTGTTCCTGTAAAAAGAAAACCAAATGAAATTTGCAGATGCTATTATAAAAGGAGCAGTTATGAGGTTGGTGTGTCTTTTTTGTTTGTTTGTTTTCTTTAAGAAAGAAAGAGGACTCCAAAAACTGGCATAACATCAATGATAGTTTACTAGGAAGAACCTCTTTTGATCAAGAGTCACACAACCTTCTTTCACAGTAAAAATAGAGTTGTAACAAGTTTTGTTGTCACATGACAAGTGTAGTCTTGTCAGTTCATGGGGAGTCCAGACTTTTATTGCTTGGATGACTATATGCATAGTGGAGAGGCATGCCATCTATTTAAAGCTCTGATGCTATTTTATTGACAGATTCCACAAAATTCACTTTCTGTGTAAGTTGCTGCATGGAGAAGAGAAACTTGCAAATTTGTATTAAATTTTGTAATAATTACTTAGGGTGAGTCCTTGAGAGATAGTAATGCTATTGTGGGAACTGATGAAGACAAAGTGCACTTATCTAAGAGTTTCTTATGGTGCTTGTGGATTTTATATTGTTTTGTCTCTGATGCAATGATGGCAGTACTTGACCTTGTTTGTCACTGCAGGGCAAGACAAAAGGGAACAGCTGGTTACCAACAGATGTACTCAACAGGTGTTTTTGGAGTTTTTCTCTGTAGTACCTAGTAAAACATATTTCTATTCCAGTTTTTCATTTGCCTTTCCTTTGATACTTTACATGGGAGTTGCTTGTGGCATCAACGTGGAGTCATAGAGTAGTTTGGATTGGAAGGGACCTTTTTAAATGTCATCTAGTTCAATCCCCCTGCAGTGATCTTCAGGTTGCTTACAGTCTCTTCCAACCTGACCATTTATGTTTCCAGGGATGAGGTATCCACCACCTCACTGTACAACCTATTCCAGTGTTTCACCACCCTCATTGTAAAATAATTTTTCCTTGTATCTGGTCTAAATATTTTAGTTTAAAACTGATGCTACTTGTGCTGTTGCAACAGGCCTACTAGTAAGTCCCTCCCCATCTTATAAGCCCTCTTTAAGTATTGAAAGATTGCAATAAGGAGTTGTCTTCTCCAGGTTGAACAAACCCCACTTTCTCAGCCTGTCCTCATAGATGTGCTCCAGCACCCTGATAATTTTTGTGGTTCTTCTCTGGACTTGCTCCAACAGGTCCATGTCCTTCCTGTGCTATCGTCTCCAGAACTGGACACAGAGCTCCGAGTCTTGCATACCTTTTTATAAAATAAGATTACGGAAATAATAAGCTATTGGTTAATTATGTGGTGAAAATTGTTGATATACTATTACAACTTGAGCTTTTAGAATTTTTGAAACTTCAGGATATACTAAGAGGTATAAGAAAAGTCTTGTAGCAGGAGGATTTCAATTCCAGTTAGCCATGCTAGCATTAAGTTGAAGCTAACTGTATGCTCTTCTAAGTCAAGAATATCTAGTAGTTTACCTACCTCTTGGCATTCATTTACGACTGTCCTCATTTGCAGCCAACAAGACTGAAGGTCCTCATCTATTTTTAGCATGGTTTGAGAGCATGGGTGCTCTTACTCCAGATCCTCTAGCTGTGGAGTTTTTCTTATTTTGGTGTACTAGACTGCCAGTGGAGTTCTGTGCAGACAGTAATACTACATTACAACATTTTCCAATCAACTTTTGGCTTTATTTTAATGTCTATAGAGCCTGAAGTACACAAACCCGAGGATTGGCAATTTCACCTCTGGAGATCTCTAATCCAACCTGCTGCTCAAATGAAGCCAACTAGAGCAGGTTGCACAGAATATTGTGCCATCAGATTTCTTAGCACCTCCAAAAATGCAAATATTACAATGTCCCTGAGCAATCTGTTCAAGTGGTCAGTCACCTGCAAGTTTTAAAAGAAAAAGAAGCTTTAATGTTTAAACGGAAATGCATATAAATGCATAAAAATGCAATTTTTGACCATTCCCTCTTGTCTGTTCACTGGCTGTCACTGAGAAGATTGTCTGCTTTACTCCACTCTCTCCAGGTATTTATACACAATGATAAGATTCTGTCCAAGTCCCCTCTGCTCCATAGTAAAGTGTCCTAGCTTTCTAAGTATCTTTCTGCCTGGCAGGTTAGTCAGTTTTCAGTTTTGTCTCACTGTCCACTTAGCTAGTCTCTGCTTTTGTCTGTGAAGATGATATGAAAAACAAAAGTTGGGAAGCCTTGCTGAAGTCGGGATAAACCACTTGTGTACTCCCCTTGTGCCAGTCGTTTCTTTATTGATGTCTGTCAGGCTGGCCAATCATGACTCCCACTTATCCACAAATCCCTGATAATGACTTCCCATCACCTTCTTGGCTTGGAAATGTTTTCCAGAAAGCCCTGTCACTTTTCCTGGGTTGAAGTGAGGCTGACCAACCTGTGGCTCCTTAGACTGTCCTCCAAGCTGTTCTAGAGACAGGGGCATGTTTTGCTTTTGTCCAGTTCTCAGGAACCTCTCCTGATCACCATGACCTTTCTGCAGTAATTGGGGAACCTTGCCGTGATGCTGGCCAGATCCCACAGCCATTACCAGTTCAGTCCCTTATGTCTCATGGATTTGTGTCTGCCCAATTTGGTTAAATGTTCCCTAACTCCATCCTCCTGTACTTCTACTGGTTACTTATGTTTAGAAAAGCTACTACCAGGCTTTCAGAAGCAATAGAGTTCAGCTGTAGCAAGTTCTGGCAAGTGTGAAGGCTGTGTTACAGTAGTTGAGTATCTCTAAACAGTACTCTGTAAATTTGTGTCTGCAGCTGGTTTGGAGTTTTTCAGCTATAATTTTTTTACCTTATATTATTAATGCTACAAGTCTTCATTTTCACTGGATAAACTCACGCTTTCTCAATGACTGTTCTTTCTCTTGGCAGAGAACAGATAAAATAGAAGAATCCTAAGAGTTTTTGTGGCAGAATCTGGCTCAGTGGTTTCTTGTTGCTGTTTCTGGCAGCATCAATGATCTATACTTTTCATAAGAACTTCAGTGGAGTTTTGCTTGCTTCAGGAAGAACAGCTTGCCCAGGATGACATTTTTTTGCTCTCCTAGAAAATCAAGATTGTTACTTTAATCAATAAAGTGGCATTAATAATAATAATGAATTACTTGTGCTATGTTCAACTTGATGTAGCCGTGGCCAGTAAAAATGCTTTATATTATATAATAATACAGTAATCCTTATTCTACTGGTGTAAGGTTTGCTTCTTTCCATGTATTCTAGGGCTGAATCAAAGAGGATTTAAATCCCCCAATTAAGTTACGGAAGATTAATATTCAAGTTTAGAAGAAATGCCAGTTGTTTTAAATTTTCTTCCGAAAGCAATCACTACCAGACAACATGGTTAATTTTAATCCTCTAAAGTGCTAGTAGATGCTTCTCAGTTTAGAGTCTTCTATTTAAAACTAAAGTTGTGTACAATACAATGGGTTTTGGGTATTGCTGTGTCTGATGCTACTTGGTGGTTGAATTTGCATTTTGATTTTAGTAACAAAAAGCTGCCTCTAGGGTAATTCACCTGTTAGTGATATCTATTCCTTGAACATTTGTTCTGTATGGGAGAGGGGGATAATTTTCTAGAAAGGTGAAAGGTTAAGTGTTCTGTGGCAACAGAACTATTGCTACAGTGCATAAATTAAAATGTTCCAAGGTAAGATTTTAGGGGTGACTTTTTAAACTGTTTTTCTTTCCATTTGTATGTATAGACTAGACAGCACAGTTCAGCCTAGAGTTTTCTTTGGCACTCAATTAGGCATGAGCAGAATATTTTGCTTATGTCTTCATTTCTCTTGGGAAATTACTGCTCTTTACTCCCCTGTGGGTGTACCTTTTGTTGCCCTACATGGTTGTCTTTATGGAAAAACACAAATGCTTGTGGTGAGTATTTATTTCTCTTGCCAGGAACTAGTGGAACAAAGGTGACTGTGAGACTTCCGCTCCCTCAAACAATTACTAATTTTTCCTGCTTTAACTCGGGTTTTAAAAGGCTCCATGTGAGACCCTTCTGTATCTGAGAAATAATCCTACTGTGAATTTCCTTACAGTTTATCAAGAGGTTGCACAGAAACTGTGGATAACGCGAAGGGCTAGTTTCTCTTTTGTTATCCAGGAATTGAATTGATTCAAATATTGTTTTGATTTAGGTCTTTGATAATGGTGTAATTTGCTTCTCATCATGAAAGCATGTATTATGGAAAGTTGTATTTGTCTCTGCAAGAGCTGAACTGTGATGACAGCATCTTTAGAATGGAACATGTTTCCATAGTGTGTGTCAGGTTATGAAGTGGTAGCTAACAACCTTATCACTTACCTTTTTTTTGAGCACAGGATCTGACAGCAGAAGTAGGACACAGTGGATCCTTTCTGGGTTTCCTGCCTTCATTTTGCCAGGCCTCATTTTCTACAGAAAACAAATTCTTGCCTGTCTGTGGATAAGATGTTCTCCTGCCCTTTGCCTTGCCATGTCTGTCACTGAAGTGTAAGGTTTCTTCATTAAGTCTCTACATGAGCAAAAACATTCCTATAAAGTGAAGTTTAGCTTCCCCAGGATTAGAGTCTAAACCAGAACAAGTCTAGTCAGACACAGGAGCCTTTCACGCAGCAGTTGGCTGTCAGTGGCAGTGTGGTTTGTGCCTTTTAAGCACCAGTTAGTCCTACCCATATTTTCCTCAGTTTTCTTCCTAACTGAGGTATTGGCACTTGACTGAAAACAATGTGGTAGGTAGGACACAGAGCTGGGGATTTTTGTTAATTGAGTCATATTGATAACAGCCTTATTGCTAATGCTAGCCATCCATGGTTTTGAGAAAATATAAGACAAGTTGTGAAGGATTCTGTTGATTCAGGGCGTATTTTCAAGCTAAGGTCAAGTCTCTAACTATGCTCTTGGGAGAAGAATGATTGTCACATAATCTTGCTTTAACCCTGTAGATGCCAGCTAATGAGTGTGAAGTATGAACAAAATCCCTGTAAAATTAGTAGAACTCATAAAAAACTTTCTTTTCTGTAGACTTGACCACAGATGGTTGCAGGAAAAAAGAAACAACAGCAACCCAGTGTAAACTCCATTACATATTCTAGAGTCTTGAGTCTTACAGCTTTGAAAGTACAAAGAGGTGGATCTAGCTGCAGTGGAAAGATGTGTGTTTTTTCCTGGACCTACAAGAGATGTCCATCAGGTACCCAGCAGAAGCTTTGCTTAAGTAATAAAAATGAATTAATTCTCTAGGACTAGTAAGTTAATATGCATCACTAGTGAGTCATTTGGTGAACTAGATGTTCCTAGTGGTGTATTTTTGGATGGTAGAGGAATAGTGAATTGCATGAAGAGTTCTCTGCTATTCTCTTCTACAGCAATATCAACATTTAGTTTGCTTCAGTTTTGAGAAAAGAAACTTATCTTGTGGTGTAGCTGAGCCTCTTTCTATTGGAACAAGAACTACTGCTTTTTAAAAATGGATTTTGGATGAGGACTTAATGTTTTTAAAAATCCTCCTTCATGATGAAGCCATGAAAAGTTTTTAAAAAAAAAATCTTAATATACTAATTCTTGCATGTTGGCTTTGCATGTGTCTAGTTACACCTGGACTGCATGACTGCACACAAGTAATACAGGTTTGCAGAAATAAAAAATGTATGTTCAGAAGAGAATTACCTAAACAACAAAATTCTTCAGGCAACTGGCCTTAATTTTAATTTCTGTACATACATTGGAAATGTTGAATATTCATACTACATGGTGTTAATAGTTTGACCTTTCTGTTTACCTGTGGGGCGTATCTTTAAAAAAAAATGGTATCAACAACTTTCTTTGAGCCTCTAGTTCTTCTGAGTATATGTGCTAGGTTAATGGAATTTCTAGTCTTAAACTCTAGAATTCAAATAAGGATCCTCAAAGAGGTTTTCAGTCTAGTTCTGGTGAAATGGCTTTGAAGAGCTAAGGCTAAGAATATGATTTTCAGTGCTGTGTGACCAACACACAGGTTTTTGTGATCTAAAAAGGATGGATTATTTCTGAAATATTTCATTTGAGGAACTGAGCTGTTGTTTTGTCACTCTTGTAAATTTAAAATGCAATATTCAGGTAAGGACAATGTACTGTTGTACTTTTAGAAAAAGATGCAAGAAAACAAGCACAAGTAATGCAAGAGTGAAATGTGTTAAGGAGATTGGAAACCAGATCACTGTACTTTCCTTGAGACTGTGTAGCCACATTAGTTATATAGGAAGGTCATTAAATTCTGGCTATCTTATGAAATGCATCAGCTGAGCCCAAATAATTCTGGTTGCCAGAAGACAAGAAAACAACTCACTGTATTTTTTATAAACCATTTACCAAAACAGTAATGCTTTGTGTCAATATCTAATGTATATATCTATATCTATTGTGTCATTATCTATCTAGTGCATTGAATTGACCCAGTGAAATGTGGCAACCCTACCCTTCAGTAGGGCTATGCCCTTTGAAAATCTGGTGAGTTAACATTCCTTTTTTTTAATGTAAAGTATTCTTAGTTTGCTGCTTGCCAGCTGCAATAAGCTGGCTATTCCACTAGGATTTTTTGGTAGAATGTTCTGTGGGGGAGGAGACAGGGATGCTGCATCTGAGCAGTGGCAGGATAATTCCTGTGAAGTGGAGCTGTGCAGTCACAGCTTTGATGAACTTTAACAGATTTGTTGCTGTCTTCTGTTTACTAAAGGACTGACTTGATCTTTCTCTTGTGCAATGGGTAAAAAGATGCACAGTAGCTTAATGTTATCTTTCCTGTTTGACAGTAGTCCAAGGCATCTCAAGGGCCTGGCATATCAGGTGCTCCTTTAGTTCTTGCCAACAAAGTTGGAAAGAGTATCACTGTTGCTTTTTTTTTTTTTTTGAAGATTGACTCTTTACACTAGGCATAAGAAAGCTTCTGTGCAGAGATTGCATCAGTTGTGAAGAGTAAATGGAAAACTTTCCCTATCTGATGATTTGTCATTGCTTTGCCACTTAAACAAGGATTTATTCTAAAGGGTAATGGCTATATGATTTGGTAGCACTGTGTGGATAGATAACACCATTTAGATTAGTGGCACAAACATTTTCAAAGGTATTTTAAAGAGAGTTTGCCACTTGAGTTACTTCTTGTGCTGTCTTGCTGTGTGAACTACTGTGATGCTCTGTGACCATGCTGGAAATTAAAGCTAGGTAAGAAAGATGTTACCATTTTTCCAGGGCGGGCTTTGAATGCTTGAATAAACTTAGAACTGGTAGGAAATCCATCCTGAATCTGCCAAAGGAATTTGTTTGTTATTTTGGGTGAAATCTGGTATTTCCCCTTCAAGAGCTGCCTCTCAAATTTCTCTGCAGCAGAAAGCAAACTCTGGTCTAAGATTAGTCTGGATTCACCTTAATGTGTTCTGAGAGATGAACATCAGTTGTTTCTGATTCTCTGATCCTTAGATCCTTACAGTCAGTAAATCCAGCTTTCTGCTACCCTCTTGTAAAATCCAACAACAGTTCCCTATAGTTCAGTAAGTGTATGTAAAGCCTTGGGTATGTTCCCATGTGAAGATGGTTGGTTGGTAGCAACAGCTGCTTAAATCTGTGCAGCTCAGGTAGTGCTTCTTTTGGCATTGGTGTCATTCAAAGTGGCCAGAAGTTTTTAACATCCTGAAGACTTTTCTGTTACACCTCCTAATCACTTTTGAGTACATTATGAAGTGGCTAAGAGGTTATCCTTCCTTTGCTTAATGGCATGGTTGTCCCTTGAGTATTTCTGTTCTGCTGCATGGTTTTGAGGAGAAGTACGAGAGAGTGGGCACTGCAAGCACTTGTGTTGTTTTGAAAATGCTTCTTGGGATCCAGACAAAAAGTAATGTCTGGAATATTTCAGTTTATTGTCTATGAGACAGGAAATGGGAAAGGCCAACTAAATTATAGCAGCCAGCAAACTTCTCTGAAGCAAAGGAAAATTTAGGAGTGACAGAACTGGGCCTTGCTGCCCACTGGGTCTGTGATGCACATTCCTCATAAATCTAGTGACAGAACTGGATTGTGGCTCCTTCATTTTAGAACAGCAGAGAGGAAATTAAATTAGAGCTTCAGAGCCAGTTTAGCAACTAGAAAAGGGACAAAAGCATTTACTTCTCTCCCCCCAAATCTCCATAACGTGTAGGTGAGTTCTCAAGAAGGTACCAGAGCTGCAGGAAAACTTGGAGGCAGAATTTTCTTCCACTTTCACAATAATGGTCATTATTTTCTTTTGCTAGTTAGAGTTGCAGATGAAAGTGGATGATGCTAAGGACAGATATTCTAAGTGAGGAAATTGCTGTAAAATACTAGAAAATCCTGTACTGTGCCAAATGGGAATCTGAAGTCTTGGCAAAAGTTCTCCTATGTTGCTATAAAGATAAGTGGCCTACCAAGTTTGCAAGTCCTCTCACCTCAAGGCAAAGATGTTTGCATTTTCAGTCTTTGGTCTTCTTGTAGCCTAAGCTGTCCCATTTTTAGGTTAAACACATCTGAAAAAAAACCAAAACAACCAAATCTGGGCATTTGGCCATAGTAAACAAACTAGAATTGCTGTTTCTTTGAATGTTTAATGACAACAAGACAAATTGTACTTTAAAGATGAAAAGGTAGAAGTACTTTATGCCTCATTCATAGCAAAGTACTACCCTTTATCTTAAAATGTTGTTCGCACATGTGTAACGTACAAATGTTATTTAGACTTGAACATCTTTATTTTTGGTCACTTAAATGGTGATTGATTCTTTGGGATTCATCGTCTTACTTTCTGCTAACCCAAGACCTGTCCTTGACCTGTGGGAGTGTGCTTCTGTGGGACTTCTTGCCCTCCTCTGTAACATGGCATCTGAGGGTTTGTCCTTCAGAGCAGTACTTTTTTGTGTGGGTTCTCATCGCAAAGGGACTCTTCATGTTGTGCTGTTGCATTTATGTCATGGAGTTAAATCCTAATGCTTTGCTTTTATCCTAAGAAATGTTGTGCATTGTTTGAGTAGGTGATGATCATCTCTCCAGGCTGACAACCCAGGGTTGTCATAGTATTTCTGTGCGTGCCCCATGATTTAAATTAAAATCTCTATGGCAGTTGTCAGCAGTGGCAGAAATAGGAATTGGAAGAAAAGGTTTGTATGGGCAAGATTGCTTTCTCTAAAGACACCCCTTGGAGTACCTTTGCGTAGAGCCTAAAATACATGAACTGGCTGAAATGAGATCCCTGTAGCCTGGTGTCCTGTCCTTTGCAGTGACCCTTCATGTCTTATGAACAAAGAACAGTTTAATGGAGTCATGTGAAGAGTCAACAGACAGAACCTGTAAGCTAGAATGGTATATTCTAGAAGTGAACTGGTATCTGAAGCAAGAACGAGATCTAAGTGGGTGCTCTTTTCTTGTTAGGTCTTCACTGCTCCATATTGGAAATACTACAATTCTCTTTACTACAGGAGTCAGTAGACATGAAAAGCTGAAGGCATGTTTTGTGAAATCCTGCAAATTGTGATCATTCATCACTATTGTTTAGTTAAAAACATTTGTTTCTGACACCTTGTGGTTGATCCTTGGAGCAGCAGTAACATGAGAAATTTCATTAGAGAGATTGGATCTATTTTTTCCTTGCTGTTTAGTCACAGAATGGCCTGGGTTGGAAGAGATCTTAAAGATCATCTTGTTCCAACCCCACTGCCATGGACAGGGACACCTTTCACTACACCAGCTTGCTCACAGCTCCATCCAACCTGTCCTTGAACACTTACAGGGACAGGACATCTGCAGCTCCTCTGGGCAGCCACACCACCCACACAAGAATTTCTTCCTAATATCAAACCTAAACTTACTCAGTCTGAAATCATTCACCCTTGTCCTTTTACTACATGCCTAAAAATCCCTCTCCATCTTTCTTGGGGGTTCTCTTCAGCTACTGAAAGGCCACACCTAGATCACCCCAAAGCCTTCTCTTTTCCAGTCACAAGAAACCCTATTGTCTTAGCCTTTTGATTTGATGTGTGTGCAGTTAGATAGATAAAGCTGCTTTTCTCACCCTGTTCCAGTAGTGCAGCCTTGCTGAGTGACAATGTATTAACCTACTTGTGTGATCTACTCCTCTCATAATGACAAAATTAATTGAAGCTCTATGAATTTGCAATGAACTATGAAGTAAAGCCATTCTAGGCTTTTGCAAATGGAGTTTTGTTGCATATATATATGTTGCACCTCTAACTATTGGCTTTATGGACCATAAGAAATAAAGCTGCATTTTTCCAAGCTTTTTATTTTTCCTGCATAAGCATTTTTATTGTTCAGCTGTTTTCAATAGCTCTCAATAAGGGATGGGTTTTATAAACATTTTTACAGTAAAAGCTTTGAAGCATACTGTTTTTTGAATTTGTCTTACCCTGAAATAGCATTTTCTGAAATACTTTGCTTGTATCACACTGTAGTGTAGCTCCAAGCCCTGACTTGGACTTGGTGGATCCAACTGGAGCAACTCTCACTGAGAATGACTGTGAGTCTGAGCATCTGTTTGCATGTAGAAGGTATCCTTGTTCTTCCAGAAGTCTCCATTTCAGAACAATGGGACTACCTTTTAAACTGAGGGTGAACCTAGAGTGAAAGACAATCTATCTGCTGGGTATAGCTTTAAGCTCCCTGAGTTTTAGTTGGTTTATACAGAGGAAAGGGCATTTTCAAATTTAGTCTGTTCCCCCAGATCAGGTAAGGTACCATTGGAGAATGCAGTTGTTGCTAGTATAATTGTCTAAACTGGGATCCTCATCCATGTAGAAGCTTTGCACAGGAAGAAATTCCAGTGCTAATGGACACTGCTTCTTCAGCAAATTTCTAATGTTGGCCTGGTCTGTGAATTTCAAATAACTTGTGCAGAATTCCTTTATGGACTTGAAGTCATTCCAGGGGTTTAAAAAAAGAATAGAATTGTGGTGTCTGTTTCCTCCTTGGTGAGGATAGAAGACAGGCAAATGGACACATTTACTGTCTGTGATTATTGGCAGAATCCTGCAAAAAGCAGATTTTGTAGCTTGACAACAGCTGTGACTCAAAGCTGCCTAACTTGCTTGTCTCTGTTTGTAATTATCTAATCCTGCTTAGGCTTTCTTTTCCTGAATACTGGTTGTGAGCATTCCTGAATACTGCATGGGGGGAGCATTTCCTACAGTAGAGGACTAATGCAGACTAAGGGCCTTTCCCATCACAAGGTAGGTTGCTCCAAGTCTAAACAGATATCTATCTGGTATTAATGGCTTGATTTCTTCTGACTTGTTCTTTAGGTCATATTTCTCTTTAGGCCTCATGAGGACTGTTGCTGTCTTCTGGTCTATGTTCTTTAAAGGAGAATGCCAAATACTCTAAATATTTTAGTTACTTTACTGAAAGCTGAATACTGTCAGCATCTGCTGCTCTTTCTCAAGAAGAATTCTTGTTGCCAGCCCGTTTGTTCATGTTTTGTGTCTCCTGGCATTAACAGCTTCTGGTGGCTGGATGTCTGATACCTGCAGGCATGTCAACATGGCTCTGCTTCCCATGTCAGGGAATCTGCTTAATGCTCTGGCTTAAATGGAGCAGCTTCGACATGGAAACACCGACTGTTCATCTTAAATTGGCAAACCTCTCTAAAGGTGATTCAAATGGGGGGAAACCTACTTCAGGGAAATTTGTTCAGCGTAAGCAGAGAGGAAACTTAGGCCTGAGGAGATTTTCATCTACATGCAGTGAATTTAAGGTATACTATTGATTTTGTAATTCTGGAAATACAGAAGCAATCCAACTACTTTTTAATTAAATGTCATGTCTTTATTAAAAGCTAAAGTACTTGCTTGACTTACCAGTCACTGATTGATTCATATAGAAAATAAAGTTTTAATAAAAGCTGTTATGAGAATTGCCAGGGTTAGTTCCAAAAGGTAATAATAAGATGTGGGTCTTGCTTCATCTATAAATCCAAAATTATTAAGAAACAGTTAGAGGAGTGACTGAGGTCACTTAGTTTGTTCAGTCCTGGAGGAGGCTGAGGGGAGATCTTGCTGCTGTCTACAGCATCCTCGTGGGGGGAAGAGGAGGGGCAGACACTGATCTCTTCTCTGTGGTGACAGTGACAGGACCTGTGGGGATGATTTGAAGCTGTGTCAGAGGAGGTTTAGGCTGGGTATTAGGAAAGGGCTCTTTACCCAGAGGGTTCTTGGGCACTGGAACAGGCTCGCCAAGGAAGTGTTCACAGCATCCTGACAGATTCAAAAAGCATTTGGACAATAGTCAAGCACATGGTGTGATTCTTGGTATATCTTGAGTCCCTTTCAACGTAGGATATTCTGTGATTCTATGGAACATGGAAAATGATGGCCTAAAGTAGATGTAGCAGTGTGGTTAGGTCTTCAGAAGTTTTTCCAAGCAGGCATTCAGACTTCCTGCCCTGAGAAAAAACAAGGTAAATATTTTGCTAGTTTTAAAAGTAAAACATTTAATTTTTTGGATTTGTTTTCTGCTTAGTTATGGCTTCTGTTAGAGGGTCCATGCTTGGAGGCTTGCTTTTGTTATGAGTTTTCTGTTTCTGTTGATACTCTTGTCCAAATCATCTATAGCAGGCACAGGACCCAGAAGCTTAAGCAGTCTTTTTAGGCATTTTAAGACTTCTGCTATTCAAGTTGACAGCAGTCTGTGTCAAGTACTGATAGTAATTTGTTGTCATTCCTAGAGATTTGTTTATTTAGTTGTGCAACTGACCAACACATGAAATGTTATCTAGTTATCATGGCTGTCTCTTTTTTTAATATGGTTTTGCCTCAAGGTGGCCAGGAAGGCCAATGGCACCCTGGCCTGTATCATCAATAGAGTGACCTTGAATCCTGTGTCAGATTTTGGGTCCCTCACAACAAGAAGGACATTGGGGTGTTGGGGAGGGTCCAGAGAAGGGAAACAGAGCTGTTGAAAGGCCTGGAGCACAAGTTTTATGAGGAAGAGCTGAGGGAGCTGGGGTCTTGTAGTCTCAAGAAAAGGAGGCTCAGGGGGGACCTTACCACTCTCTACAACTGCCTGAAAGGAGGGTGGAGGAAGGTGAGTGTTGGTCTCCTCTCCCGGGTAACAAGTGATAGGATGAGAGCAACTTACTTCAAGTTGTACCAGGGGAGATTTAGATTGGATATTAGGCAAAATTTCTTCACAGAATTGTCAAGCCCTGGGATAGGCTACCCAGGAAAGTGGTTGAGTCTCCATCCCTAGAGGTATTTAAAAAATGTGTGGATGTCTCACCTGGGAATATGGTTTAGTACTAGGCTTGGTAGTGTTAGGTTCACAGTTGTAGCTGATAATCTTAAAGGTCTTTTCCAATCTAAATGATTATATGATTCTGTGGTGGCATGGATAACTGCATGGACCCCAGTATTTACAAATAAGAGCTGTATCTTAGGAGTGTGTTTTTCTAGAGGCAATCAGAACAGTTACAGGGAACACTTAGCATTAATTGTAACAGTTTTCATTTCTATGAGGGTGTCCTTGGGTAGCTTTTAATGCAAAGAGTGTTTCTGGGCTCCTAAGGATATGTAGACTGTAAAGTGTTGGTAAAACTAATTCTCACAATAATTTGTGTATAGTAACCCAATTAAAAAGGTCTGGTTAAAAGATGCTGTCCTTTAAAGAAACCATTAAATCTTTGAAATGAAAGAAATATAAGCATATATATTCTTAATTGGCATTAGAATGTAGACAGTCATTGTGACTGGTTCTGAGTGGGTTTGTAATCCAGCTGGGGAACATTTGACATTAAGCATACTGTAACCCATTGTGAAGTCAGATTGTAGTTAGAACTTTTCATGGTTCTTGAAGAATTCTGATTCAGCTGTAAGTAAAAATCAAAAGATTTTATCTGGTAGCCAAACAATGCAGATGATTCATCAGAGCATACATAGTTAAATAATTTTTTGATGGAAGGAGATTGAGAGGAGGAACTTTCTGAGATAAGATCTGCCACCTCTGCCTTGCTGGCCCTGAGTGGTGCAGGGGTTTTTTTAAGCAAGAGTGGCTCTCTGTTCAATTTGGGTGTGTGCTTCCTGTCTTGCCTGACACAGTACTTCTCTATACTATGGACACTGCTACGTGTAGGAGGTTAGCAGTGGTCTTTGGTGGAAATGCTTTCCAGAAGCCTCATCTAAAATGTGATGTACAGAAACAAGTGTTTGCTGAAGGTCATTAGGGCACTCTTTCCCTCTTGCTTAGGTAGAATAGAAATTACTGGCCTGATGACCCAGGAATATATTAATTGTGACAGGAGCAATTGCATTCATAATACATACCAGTTTCCAAGGTGTCCAGTTCAGCTGTGTTTTGAAATCATTACAGTCATATTAATTTTGGCAGCCTGGAGATAGTAGGATTTTTGTGGGTAACTTTAGCATATACTTGTTAAAAATGTCTGTTCAGAGTTAAAATGACTACAAATATAAAAACTTAAAATGTGGTGTCACGTCAGATTAAACTTGAAGTTTAATGTTTGCTGCCATGTTTTAGAAAAATAACTCCTTGGCATGACAACAACTCATGCTGCAGATATTGTGTACAATACAGAAATTTTTAAATGCTTCCGAATTCCCATAAATTTTTGTTTGAGCATGCAGTGTACTTGACAGTCCAACCTCACATCTTCCCTGTAAGGTGCTTTGGAAACTGCTCAATTTAATGGGTTCTTTTGGCCAAGCTTACAAAGTTTTTGATATATTTGGGGCACTACAGGGCTTGTATACTATGATCAGGTATTTATAAAAATGTGGGTTAGCATTAAAGCAAGTAGCTTGAATTTCATAGCATGTCAATTATTTTAGCTGCAGGTGTTATTCTTATTATTGGCTTGTGTGTTTTCCTTTAATTATTGGGATTTGTTTGGAGGTTTTTTTTGTGTGTGGGTTATTTATTTTTTTTTTGGGTGCTTAGCATTCCATTTTTACATGTGCAAGTATAAAAGTTAGTTGACTAATTTAGAAGTTTAAGGCCAATTTATGGAGTTGGGCAATAAATCAGCCTTATGAGTCTTCACTTTACCTTGTGCTCTTGGTCTTGGTGGCAACTGTTCTATTTTTTTTTTAAATAAAATTTTAAAGGAGAAGAAACTTTTGAAAATGGATTTGTCATGTGTTTGATGTCTTACTTTTCTTCCCAAATACTATCAAAAAAAGTTTAACGTTTGATAGTTCACAGACAGGAGGCTGTAAGATTTTGTGATGGTTGTGGTAATAGTTGTCATTGAGCATGATGCTTCTAGGTTAGGTTTTCAAATTTTCTCAAGCTGAATTTTAGTTTAAAACTATCAAAGCCAAGCATACATCAGTTTTAGTTCCTAATAAAAAGCAACTCTGCCTTGTGTTGATTGTTTCATGCTTCAGAATGCAGGTGCTTCTTCCAAAGGTCAGTGTCATCTACTGGGCAGTACCTTTAGGCTCACTGCAGCTCTTGGATGCCTCATCTCCTTTTCCCCTACTGCCAGTAGTCCTGGCAAAACCTGTCTTCTGAAATGAGATGTCTTTAGGTGAACAAAACCTTGGTTGATGTGAAGAGCACATAGTAAGGTGTTTTCAAGAGGGAATTGAAACAATGTTGATGTTACTGGTAATGTTCCCTAAGAGACCTTTTGTCTAACATTTTCATTATTGCCTTTGAACTAGATGAGCCAGCAATGTGTGTAAGGACAGGAAACATCCTTACTGCAAAAGGACCATAACAGAATATGTTGACAGAACTGTGTGAGGTGCTAAAAACAAAAATTACGTGAGCTCACTGGTGCAAAATACTGAATAGTGCAGGGAGGAGACCATAATAGTAAAACTTTTATTAGGCATCTCATTGAATGGAGGCAGCTGAGGAGAAGGGATCAAGAGTCTGTTGCTAAACTGACCATGCATTGTCATGGTCATGACCTGAGAGACAGAGGGAAAGTCTACATTAGGGAAAGTATTTTCAATGAAAGGATCTGTGTAAAAGATCCTATTTAGAGGGCCTGAATGGCAATATTGATCTAAGCCAGAACATGTGCAGGAAATTGCTGGTAGAGTGCTTGGAGAAACTGGGAATGATATCTTGCATGCTAGACTACCTTTGAGATTGTTGTGTTCAGGACTGTGAAACTAGGAATGGGTCTTGTTTCCCCGAGGTAGAAAAGATGTTCTGGGTGGGTGTGCTTGCTACATGCTTCTGGGGAGTCATCCTTGGTTCCTCTTCAATTGTTCAGACTATTATAAATCCCTGAGAGGTTAAAAAAAAATTTAAAAACTACTGAAACTAGAAGGTAGAGTGCTTGATCCCAGGAATGTTGTTTTAAAGTTATTTTTTGGACCTGGCAGCAGAGGAAGGGATCTTATTTTAAAGCAGGAGTTCTTCAAGCTGTTAAAATGGCCCTGGCCTTTTCTCTGTAACGTGAGGAAAAAGTTACTTTCTAGGTAAAAATACCTAAAAAATGCTGACCATCCTGCTTGCTATTTCTTTATCTTCCTGTTGGGCCTTATATTTCTAAGTGTCTGGGGAAATATGGTGGCACGGCTACTCTGTGGACCTTTCTTCATGGGAGAAAGCCATTAGGAAGAGCCCAAATCATCTTTTCCTAATATTGGCTATACAGCTTTTATGTGCCTGAATTCAGTCTACTATGGTTTTCAGTGTTCTTGGAAAATGTGAGTGGTTTTCATACTCCTGGGTGTAGACCACCCCATTTAGCCTGATTTTAGGCATCTGGTGATGTGAAATGTTGTACTCCTGGTAGATTGGGACTGCTTACAGAGTAGGCACTGGGCCATAGGGGAAGTGCTGCTATGAAGCACATCATCAGGCCTCTGTGTCTCTTTGTCTGCTCTGCTGTGAGCTTTGCTTCAGAAAACGTCTGTTTAATTAAATGCCAGGACTCTTGCCAAATTCCAGCATGATGTAATTAAAACATTCCCCACAGGCAAGCTCTGACCCGGCATTCAGTGTGGATCAGAAACCTGATGCACCCTGGGGATCACACTCTCCAAAGGGTATTCTTCCAGTTTGAACAGAGACCAAAAGGGCATGAACAGATGGGGAGCAAACAAGCTCATCTGCAGAACTGTAAGGTTTTCAGGGAGCTGCATCTTTTCCTCCTGCCTCTGCAGAAGGAGCAAGTGGCCACTTTCAAGCACAGCTCAGTCACCCATCAGGTACTGATACTTGTGTGGGTTTTTACAGTGTTGTGAAAGTTTTGTCTACTTTAGTACAGTGTATCGGTGCAGACTTGTTGGATGAAGAGTGACATGACCACCTACTTCATCTGCTGATTTTTACAGCTTTTTAAAAAGAATAAATAATCTGTGGAAGATCGTGCGTGTCGTGACCCTGCATTCCGTTGCAGGATCCTGTTATATGTCACTTGGCAGTTTGTTTTACCCACTGTGGTGGGTACTTGATCAGCTTGCAGAGTTTTTATTCTCAGCTGTTCTTTTCAGTGAAAATTAGAAGATTAACTGCTTGCTCTTGCCAGGAATAGGAGAAATAGCTTTCCCTGCAGTTTTCCAGAATTGAAATGTTGGTTGTTCCTGCTGCTGGACTGCAGCGATAGAATAAAATTCCAGTCCTCCAGAACTTATCTTCTTTGTTGAAAGAGTCAGATGGATAAAGAAAAGCAGATTTGAGGAAACAACTAGTATTTAATACTAGTTGTCTTGATGGATATTTGCCTGCCTACCGGTAGACTGCTTAAATCATGGAGAGCTTCATCTGAGAGACTAAAAAAGGGCAGTATACTTAAAGAGCTTTAGTGAGCTTGAAGAGAACCTTGGGAAAGTGCTTGCAGATGTTGCTAGGTAGTAGATGGAATGGAAGGCTGTGAAAGAGGAGATGTTTGGCTGTTTTGTTTTCAGTTAGCAGGACAGGATATGGTAAATAGTGAATAAATATCAAGCCAATGGTACCTCCCTTATGGCAGGTACTGCCTGTGGGTAGTTTTCATTGTCTTGATTTTTAAAGAGAGCAGTGCACACAATCCAAGTACTTGCCCTAAGGTGTTGTGTATCAGTGATGCCTGTTTTGGAAAGGGTGACTGGGAAAGTGCTTAAGAAAGGTTATTCTGCACAGTTGCAAGCTAGTGGAGTGGGATAATGACAACTGAGGCTGTGATTTATCCCTTTGAAATAGCGATAGCCTTGTGTAGTGAAAGGTCACCGTGGGGACAGATCAAGCTTTTTGTTTCCTCAAAGAAAAAAAGTACCTTTTCAAACAGGTATTTACTAATGGTTGTTACACACTTTTAAGGTAATAGAAAATGAAAAGGGTGTGATAGTAGTCCTTTTTGAGAGGTGTGCTTTTCTTCAGAGTCAGATGTGATAACTGCCAAAAAGGCATCTGCTGTTGGGCATTGACAGCAGAGCTTGGAGATGGATCAACCTTTCTGTCTTACTTAGAACAGTGGACACATGCTTAGTATCCATCTCTCCCTCTGCCAAAACCACTTTGGCAAATATTCTTCTATTGTTATGTATATTTTAAAATGCTTTGGATATAAGATTCAAAATGCATTTTGTTATTTGTGAGTGGACTGACATAGTAAAGATATTTGTTATTAATAGATGCCTCTGTCTACAGCTTCAGATTTTGTAGTGATGCTAGTGATGCTTTCTGAAGCTGGGTTTCAGCTCAGATAAGTGTTTTTTACTGTGAAGAAAAGTGTGCTGTATTGCAAAGGAAAAACTCAGAACACTGCAGATTAAGAAGTAACCATTGAGAAAGCTTGCCTTGAGGTGTTTGCTGACATCTGAAATCCAGAATATGAATTTCAAAATAGTAGTAATACTGGTGCACTTGTTGCATTGTACAACTTGGATTTCTGAAATTATCTTAAAAATGGACACACTCTTGCATTTCTCAGTGTGTCAGAATTAGTTTCAGTATGTTGTTTTAGTTTTGGAGAAGTCAGTTTCAGTAGAGTGATTTGGTTGCAGTATTAATTAACAAAAATTCCCTGAAATGTTGAATTACTTCTGCATTTCAATTACATTTTGCACTATGTACTAATGAACTGGTAGAAGAGTATCTCAACCTTCTGAAGGCCCTTTCTATGTTAGAACAATGATTTAGCTCACAGACTTTATCCTGAATAGCATAGTGGAGAATGAGATAAATCAGCAAAACTTCTAGCTGGGCTGGACAAGCAGTTTTGCTCCTGCTGTATTGCTACAGTTAATTTATGAAGACTAAATTTTAAGAGGGGTAAATAAGGGTCTTGGAATGGCATGGTGCATTTCTCAAACTGCAGTTTTACAGTGGCATTTAGTTAAAACTTGTGTCTGAAAAAGAATCTCATGAGTTGTTAGCAGCTCTCTTAAGTGTAGTTAGGAAAGGTAAGCTGTCCTTTAATAGGATATTGTGGAAATGAGCACTGGAGCAAGCTTCCTGCACCTGTGGCCATTTGACATCAACTGTGTTTTGATGAGATATGCAGTACAGGCCTGCCAACACTGCAGAGGTGCAGGTGTTTCCCTCTGGCTCATGTAAACTATATGCTTCCCTGGAAGTAAAATGCAGCTTGCTATTGCCTACAACTACAAAAGTAGATGCTTAGTAGTCAAGGAAGTGCTTGGGTATGAAAGGTGCCAAATGGCACTAAACAGAGGTTTTCAAAGAGGAGGGAGTGGGAGGAAATGCACAACTGTCGTCAGTTCCCAGGACATAACTACTCTACTCCATGCTCTACTTCTGCATGTAAAAGTCCAGACTTGCTGTGTCTGCTAGCAAAAATGGACTAATGTGATTGCAAATTTTATTAGACTTATTAGAAGCCATCAGACAGGTTGGAGCAAATGCAGGAAGATGCAAACTGAATCCCAGATGACTAAATTGTTGAACATCTCTACACTTGAAAGACACGTGTTTCTTGTCAGACAGATTGTGGTCAAGGAGTTGGAACAGTTCTCACAGAAATGAGTTAATGGTGGTGACTGCTTTCAGCGGTATGAAGCTAACCAGAGAGACTGAAAGAACTGGGAAAAGTTGAGTTGTATTGTTTAATGTCAAAGCTATTCACTTATGTTTGGCTACTCTTGCCTAACAGGTCTGCCAAAAAATGCTGCTGTCCTGGGCGTGGCTCAGTTTGGCTTGGTTCATCAGGCACATCTTTCAAAGTAAAGAGGAGTAAGGGGCTGATCCTTAAGTAGAGCCAGTTGGGCCATCTTCACATTAGACTGCATAAATAGCTTAGCTGGTTTCAGGATGATACAAAAGCCATGAAAATGTATAGTTGAGTGGAAGTTTATTCAAGGAGAGAACAGAAGTATCTCATAGATGGCGTGCTTGGACCCACTGACCACGGAGCCTGGTGCGTTTGCCATTAGCCTCAGCTCATCTGACATCCCCATTTGGATTTCTAGTTTCCTTCTCAAGTTACCAACCAAGCAATTTTTGTACAATAAGCTGTTTCTTCTGTAATAATTACTATTGCGTTGTACCACTTTATGTGATTTCTCTCAACTTTTGAGTCGCCTCAGTTATTACAAATCTTAATAATGGTTGAATGGTTGTTTGGTTGTGGATTTTGTGGTGGTTTTTTGTTTGGGGTTTTTTTTGTGTTTTTAATTTTTGGGTCTGTGTTGTTTGGTTTGGGTATTTTCTTGCTTTTGGGATTTTTGCTTGGTTTTTTTTTTTTTTGGTGGTGTTTATTTGGGATTTTTGTTTTGTTTTCTTTTTGTTTGGGAAAAGTTCTCTAAAATGATCCATGTTTCTTTGGGTGTGGCTTCTGTTAGTTTTTTACCAGTACTGATTAATTAAAAAATAAGTGCAAAAGTGTGATCAAGAAGAGATGATTCCCTGAGTGTTTCAAGGGTGCTAACATGACATTGTAGTAAGTGTGGTCAAGATTTGGCGTCAAATAACAATATTAATGCAAGCTGCATGTCTTCTGTCCTCTCTTCTGTACAGGTAGTGGGTTGGCTCAGAGAAAGAAACTTAGGATGAGTTAAAGGAAAATTGCAAGAATCACTGTGATGCTGGGCAGGATGTTGGGAGCTGGAGTCTGGCCCTGCTGCAGCACTGCTGGTTCCCAGAAACCATCTCAACAAGAACATCAGGAGCAAGAGATTTTTTTTGAACTGTCATGTGTAGAGGTCACTGACATTCCCACTCTGTTTCTGTTGTTTCTGCTCTTTTTTTGTCTGATGGAGATGTACCCTAGTTTTAGTATTCTTTCTTTCCTGTAATGAGATGCTAATACTGAGTGCTACAAGAATGAGTTATACCAAAGAGCAGAACTAATTGTTGGTTCTGCTGGAAAGAAAGGGGGAGGAAAAATGTCTTTTCACAGACATTAGATAAAATGCTTTTGAAAGCAGTTCTATTTAAATTTTTTTCAGAATTTCAGAATTCAGTTCTATTTGAGCTTTATGGATGTACTTCAGAAGGAATTTTATAATTCTACAAACTGTAACAAATCAACTTTTATGGCAGTGGCATGCATACTAATAAATAGTAAGAATGAAAAATATTTCAAAATTAAATACTGAATTATCAGCAGGGAAGATATTAGTTTATTAGTTACTTTTTTTTTTTTTTTCCCCTTAATGTGTCCTCCTTCCACTAAAAACCTGTGTGAGTTGTAAATAACATGGCCCTGGTGAAAGTTGTAAAATAGTGTGCTTTGTCTTTTTGTTGCTGGTTTGTTGGGATATCTTGGAGTATGCTGTGATTAAAACAGATGAAGAAATTGTAATGCCTTGAGGGAGATACTTTTATGTTTAACTCTTCTGAGAGTTTCCATGTCATGTTTTCTGACAGGAAGGTTTTTTTGTGAAAGACAGCTGAAATATAGGTAATGGTACAGAAGGAATAAAAATGCTGAATTGGCACTGAAAGTACATTGTATGGAGAATTACTATCCTACTCATATTCTGGGGATAGATGAGCCTCTGTGTTATTTTGGATAAATTTTGCTCTCAGTGTTCAGACTGTGACTGTAGTAGCAAATTACAGTAATGTGCACAGTCTAAGTGGAGCTGAGGCTAGAAGATTAATTTACATAATTGAAACTACAGAGTGTTCAGTAGGAATATTAGAATTTTCTATTATTTTAAAATGATCTGTTAAAACTGTGTTTTTTAAAAAAATCAGGCAGGTACTGGGTCTTTTTGTTCTTGCTTTGTGGTTTGGTTCTTTTTTAGTTTTCAGTGCAATCATTGCCAGACATCTGTGGTTAGTGCAACATTAGAACTTTGTATTTAATAGAATTCAGAGAAAAAGGAAGAGGAAATCTAAAGCTGATTGCCAAATGTATTGTGTGAAGCCTTGGTTTGATTTCTTTTGTAAGTATGGCTTCTTTCATGCTCTTAATTATTTTTAACTCAGTTATTATATGCTGATGAGTTTCATTTCTGAACCTGCTAGTATGAGGCTTGTCATTTTTCCAGACTTGATTGCCAGTTAAGAAGAATAGGGATATTTCTCAAGTATGTAGTTTAGTTGCCTGTAAGATACCACTCCCTATATATGCCTTTTTTTCACCAATCTGTTTAATTTAGTTTTTGTAATCCCACTATTTTTCAAAGTCTCCTTCTACTTGCATCCTTGAGTCAGCCACTTCCCTTTCCCCCTCCTCCCCTCCCTTTATCCATCCTTAAAGAAAAGCTGGAAGTGACTGTGCTTATCTAAAACAGTAGAATGATCCTTGTCTGCTTTTCCTTACCTGTCAGGTTCTTTTGTTCTTCTTTACTTAAAGAAGTCATCTTAGGCTGTCAGATCTATATTCTCATGTGAGAGATTTTGTATCACTTTTCGCAGTGTACACTGATAGCAGAGTACTTTGTATGATGTCTTGATAAAGATTTTTCACTTTCTCAACTCTTTACCATTAACTCTGACTTAAACAGCTGTCAAACTGCAAAATTTGGGAGATATTGTGAGGTTGATTTTTGCAGTGTTACTATACACTACAGCATAAAAAGCTGCTTCCCCAGCACTGCAACAGTGGCCACTTCCAGCTGGGGTTTCTTCTGCTTCCAGATTGAGCAGTAAAATTGATAGTGTCAAGTTTAATATTAATCTTTTTGTTTAGATCTTGGAACTAGTTGTTTATGAAAATCTAAATACAGGTCTTAAGTGTTAATGGCATTATAGTGGAAGACAAACATGTATTTTGTGGGTTTGATTTTGTACTACTGAACTATATAATCAAATTCAGACCTATACTGAATGTCTGATGTGTTCCAATGCAGTAACAGGTTGCAGCCACTTCAGAATCTATACTGGAGTTCATCCTTGCAGGCTACCTCCACTCTTTGGCATGTTTCATGCAATAAAGTGCAAATGAAGTCTCTACCAATTTATATTTGGTATTGAACTAGATAGCCATTGCCTTTTCTAAATGGAAAAGATTAGCATTTTTTTAAAATTACAATAGAGCTGGGAAAAAACCAAAATTGAAGTAGCCATTTGTCAATGTGAATTTGTCAATGAACCGACTTTCTCAGAGAAAGTATAAAGCTAGAAAAAGGGTTTTGTTTTGACTTAATTGTGTTTATTAATTTCTTGTGTTGGTTTAATAATTATTTTTGTCTGTTGGATTAAAATATTAGAGTTAAGGTTAGGTAATAAATTTGAGAACACTGTATCTTGAGTAAATGCCCATCTTAAAACATGGTGGTGATTGGATGACAACTTGTAATGGAAAGTCCTATATTGAATGAATGAACATTTTCTAAGAAAATTCTGATTGATAGGAAGACCAAAGTTTTATTTCCCTGTTTCCTTGGCAAAGTAGAAGGTTACAGAGTAGCAACAATTTTAGGTAAGTAGGCTGAGCCATTTTAGTGAAAGATAGTGTTTTAATCCTTAGTTAATGCTAGTCCTGCTAAGTAATAAAAAAGGATGTTAAAGATTTCTCATCTTGTTTTCTCACTTTGAGTTCAAATAAGCGAAGTAGTTGCATTCTTTCTTTCTCAGGCAGCCTAGACTAAACATTTCATGGGTTTTTATCAGTGTGTGTTTGAAAAGTGGGTGCAAATTCTGGCATGCAGGCCACTTAGCAGGTGTGAAGAAAGGCCTCAAAGTAGTTTGATGCATTATTGATTGTTTATAAACCTAGCAGTGGTGTGTGATGTTTGTCACTTTGTATCATGAAGTCCTTTGATAAAGGATTCAAAAATTGGGTGTGACCTTCATAGTCTCATATAAGGGTTCTTGGTTAACAAGCCTCATCAGTGAATGCTGAAGTTCTCTAGAAAAGGGATAATATCTAGAAAAGATATTATCATCTGTTACATAGAGGAGGCAATATGCTCTGCCTCTGTTTAGTCATTAGATTACATGAGTCCACCTAAAGACTTCATTAAATAGACCCTTTAGCTATTCTAAACTCATAGTGAGTTATTTAGCACCTAGATGAGAGTTAAAGATGTCCTGACTACAAACCTAATAGGCTTCTAGCACAGCAGTTAGAATGTATGACTATGCAAACAATTTTATTTAAGCTTCATGATTTTTATTCAGACATTCTGAAGTCTTGCCTTGCTGGTAATAAACATCATTCTGCTAAACAGTTCTGAGAAATTCAATCCCCCACCTGCACGTTAATGTATGTTTTTAAAGCCTTTTGCAGTGTAGTGGATAAACTATCGTGTCTTGCTAGCTGCAGAACTTCTACAGCCATATTTACATCAGAATTAAATAATGCTTATTGCCTTTGTTGTTACAGCTTCACCTTTCAAGTAGCTTCCTATGTCTAGTTGTAACACCGCCTCAAAAAGGTGACACCAAGGAGCTGAGCCTTCCCTGCTCTGAGGTGCTCACCCACCTGTGGCTGAGGGGCTCAGCCATGCCCTGTGGTGGGGCCAGTGGAGCTGGCTGGTACCTGCACCTGGAAAAAGTTCCTAAAAGTTATAAAAAACGTAAGGTGACTTACTCCCTAGCAGAGATTTATTAGTGTAGCCTGTTGGCATTTGCAGGAGGTTTTGTCGTGTGCTGTGGTACTTGAGAAAGTGAGGCACGCACTGACTGGAAGAATAAAACTGGCCAAGTTGGCCTGTGGGACCTGAACTGAAATTTAGCTTAAAACTTACAGAAATGCTGCAGAACTAAGTGTACTATTTCATAGCTAAGTTATGCCAGATTTCACAGCCAAATTTCACAATCCTGGAAGCTGGAGCTATGGTTTAAAAATAAAAAAAAACAGTAATGTAAAATGCTTGTGGAGATTCCACTTGTGAAAGTTTAAAAAAGTATTGTACCAAAGTACCAGTGCTAGCACATACCAGCAAACTCTTCAAACTTCAGCATGCTTCCTGTGAAACATTCAGTTTATTTCATTTCCTTGGGATTGGAGTTTGTGCAGATTACTGTTTGTTTTATCATATTCTGACAAATGTTGGATGGAATAAAATTTGGAGCCTGCTTGCTATACTCCTAGGATTTTAGGGCAGAAGGTCAATGTGAATTTATAAATGAATATATTTCATCCTGAAAGCAGTTCAGTGAGTTAACAATGCTTGCAGGTAGGTAACTTCAGTGTTGAAACAGTGGTGGTTTGCTCAGCAGTTAAGAATTAATAAATGGAAATCAATTTTATGATATATAATTTCCACTGGTACAAATATAAAGTTCAAGGAGACTGATTGTAATCCAAATGTTCTTGTACTTTGGATAAATGAATTGATAATATTGCATCTTTAAAGGATATTATATATTGGCAAAGCCCAAGTACTGCACTAGGCTGCTGATTTCCATGGGAATACTTGGAAACATACTGGGAGTCTGCAGTCTTTGGAGGTGCAGATTGTAAAGGGATACACTTGAGGTTTTGCTGTCTTGGACCAGCAATAATGTGTGTGTCATGGAAACAAGAGAAGGAAGAGATTTTTCTTTCCTCTTGAATGATCCTTGATGTTTTGAGGTTTGGATTGGTTTTCTTTTTTTTTTTTTTTTTCTTCTGGATCTCTTTTTCATGTGGTTGGCATCTATTTGATTTTAAAAGAACTTGTCTGAAGATATAAAAGAAAAAGTAATGATCATCTGGTATGAAAACTGTGCACATATGCACTTTCACGTTGAGAAGTTTAATTTGAATAATGCCATTTGGATAAGAATTGATGGCTTAAGTAAACAAAATTTTCAATTTTTTTTTGTATCAAAGTCATATAACACTTCTGGACAGTTAAAGAGATTAATGGATATTCTGAATTTAATTGCTTTCTGCTCTCTTTTCCTAAATTACTATTTTGTTTTTCTATTTCGGCATTTTGTCTAACATTTCACTTCAGAATGGCAAGCAGTGGATTTGGGATTTGGCTGTACTATCCATTGAATTCCTGAGGTACCTGTCACTGCCTGCTGAAGAAAGGTGTCATCACATAAGAACTTGATGTCAAGAGAAATGCACTTGTTACTTTCCAGGGTGGCACATAAGAGACAATGTTCAGGTCAACCTGTCTTTGTAAGATCTTAGAAGGACATATAAAATACGCCATGCAAATGCATATACACCAGAATCCAATGCAAATGTGCTGTAAAAAAAAAAACAACCTAGTAAAATTGTTTAAGATGAAGTGAAGGGGATTCACTGCTCTTCAGACTAGGCCAGGATTTGCCTATGTGGTTCCAAAAATAGTTTTTCAGTGTCAAACAGTTGTAGACTGTGCTTTCCCAGGGAAGTTTAAATTGCACTGATTCTGTCCTGACTGATTTGTGATGTGTTTGACACTTCTCAGCAGTGACTGTGACTGGCAGAATCCAAAGTTTGCAAAACTGAAGGTAGCAAAGACTTCTGTAAAACAAACATAATGTCATAGTCAATATAGCCATCTGTGACAATAAAAAGAAAATTAAACACCTTATTTTAATAGTTACGATTCAAAAAGAGACAAAGTAAATTTAATAAGGTTGTGGGGCTATGGAGTAGAAAGACGTCTGTCTGAAAACCTTCCTTGGGCTACAAAGACCTGAAGACAGAGACAATGTTCAGGAGAAGTATCTGTTATATTATAGGCTTACCTGATTCTGGCTTTCTCTCCATCAGGATCAAAATGTAATCTGTAGGAAATGGGATACTAGTTTAGATGGATGGAATCTTGTTCCTATGACTGTTGTAAGATTTTGGCACTAGTAGGCGGAAAAAACCCCAAACTGTACTTTTGCTTCTCCAGAAGCAGGTCAGAGACATGATTTGAATCACAACTGTGTAGCTGCATGATTCTTTGCAGGTGTTGGGAAGCACATGTTACCTTTGCTCCCAATGTGAATTATGTTGTATTCCAGGAAAATAGGTTTCTTCTACCTTATCTACCTACTACCATAGTGCAGTTTTCTTTCTTTTGGATTGCAGCTTCTGCTTTAGAAATAAAGAACCGTTGACTGTATGAAGGAAGCTCTAGATGATTGCAGGTCATGTTAGGGAAGCTTTTGGCGGGCCTTTAATTTGCTTATGCAGAGGAACAAATGCCATAATTACTCCTGTAGTCTGCAATATTGCCCTCTGTTTGGTCCTTCTAGTTGTCATTGCATTAGAACTCTTGTCAGGGTATATTTATTTGCAATGACTTTCTCTGGGCACTTTCTGAATTGGAGAGGAACTGGTCTCTGGAAACCAGTGTTATACTGTGCTTTAACTTTTCCCTATGGCATTAGGAAAATCAGCAGTCTTTGAATTTCTGTGATTCTAATATTCCATGTAAGCATTTAGGTTGGAAAAGACCCTTACAATTGAGTCCAACTGTGAACCCAGCTTTGCCAAGTCCATTGCTAAACCATGTCCCTAGACACCACATCTACGTATCTTTTCAGTACCACCAGGGATGGTGACTCCACCACTGCTCTGAGCAGCCTGTTCCAATGCCTGAACACCCTTTCAGTGCAGAACTTTTTCCTAGTGTTGAACCTAAACTTCCCCTGGCACAACCTGATGCTGTTTCCTCTTGTCTGTCACTTGGGAGAAGAGGCCAACTGCAATCTCCAGGTGGAACAGCTGCTGCTCTCCTAGTCTTTCCCGTTTGGAGAATACTTAAATACTGTTATGTTTTAGCTCTGGCATGTGTACTTATGTCTGCAGGAGCCAAATATAGTGTACTGGAAGCTTTGTTTTGCACTGAAAAAACCCCAAAAGATATATAGTGTCAGCTAGTCTATTTGAAACACACTGAAAATTATTAGAAAGTATCTCCTGCTTTCCCCTCATCTGAGTGGAGAGTTTCAGAGTAGGCAATAAGGAAAAGGACTAGTTTTGGGGCTGTATATGGTAAGAAAACTTAATCTAAAAATATAATTACAGGTAGAAATGTACCCAACCAAAGCAGTAACTATGGGTTTTTTTTTTCTTAACTTCTAGTTTTAAATTCTTGCAAGGTGTTAAAATGTTTTAAAGTTCAAGTAGATTTAAATAATGAACATCTACACTTATATCAGGCATTTCACAATTTATACAGAAGTGTGCAATTGTAAATATGTCACTACTATGTTGTACCGACAGTAGCTTACAGTGGGTAAAATATTTTCATTATGCATTTTGAGGTGGGCTTGTATTTGGGCTAAATAGAACTGCTATTGTTAATGGAGAGGTATGGAGCCTGGGAAACATTCACTTTATGAAAACAACCCATGCCATATATCTTACAACTTCACTGTCATTTGGTATAACTGACTTCCTTTCCCTCTTTACCCCCTCCCCCTCAATCTTAAAAAAAAAAGAGAAATTATTTTTTTAGAGGAAATCCTGTTTATTTGCTTTGAGGAAATAATTTTTTTGAGTTAGTCTGTTCAGTTTTGTTTTCTTTCTATTAATCTGTTAAGGAGTGCTGATACCCCTTGGAAGTTTATTTTCTGCCTCTGCAGTTGCAGTTTTTGATACATAAGGAGTTGCTGGTAGTGACAGTACCACATAAATACCTTTCCTGTCAGCAGTGATTTGATTATCAGCTGCTGCAGGTGTTTCTTGTTTGGCCTCTTTCTGGGAAAGAGCATTTAACATCTACCCTTCCCTGTTATCTTCTGCCTTTCTTCTACCACAAACCTTGTTGCCTTAGCTGTAGAGTTATTTTGAGGCAGTAATTTCTATAAAGACCACAGTCTATTACTCCAACTCATGTTGCAGCTTGAGAGTAATTGAAGTGATATTCTGGAAGTGCTGCTTCTTGGTTTTGCCTAACTTAAAGGAATGAAAAAAACAGTGAATCACTGGAAATACACTTTTTTCTTTCTCTTTATCAACTACTAGCTTTAGGTATTTATTTTTTTATTTTCTTCTGACTATTTTAATATCCTTTCACAAAAGTTCAATTCATAATTATCTCTCAAATCTAAGCATGTTAACTAAAGCAACTTCCTGTGGAGAATGATTCTCTAGGGCTGGCTGATGGATTAAGTGGCAGGACCTTGGTTGTGAAGTCAACCTACATTTGCACATTCTCCAGTCGTTTCCCATTAAAATTTAAATCCTTGTTCTGTTGTAGCACCTTTAAAAAGCAGACCTCTCTTACATCTAAATGTTATGGAAACCAGGCATGCTGTAACCCAGAACCCCAAGGAATGCTTGATTGAAATAACAGATCAGAAAAGTCTCTTGCTAACATTCCTGTGATTATAAGTTTACCCAAGTGACAGAAACTTGGTGTCAGCTAGCTTTCTGCATACAGCCTAATTTTGGTCAAAAAAATAACACAGGCTTCAGTGATGCAGTGTTTGTGGGGATTCACTATATCTCCTCTCTCTAGAATTATCTCACTTTTACTGCTCATTGGGTGGTTGATTTTGTTCCTGCTGCAAAGTAGAGCAGTATTCTCTGTTAGTAATTACTGAGATTGAGTAGAATTAGTGAAGAGAAACAGAAGTGACTCCTTAGATACTCACAGATAAATAAAAATACAGCTTTGGTTTAGCCAGCTCTATTCTTCTGTAGTATTTGTCTGGGTTAATTTTTAGTATGTATTTGGATTTCTTTTGTTTGCAGCTTGTATCTAGAGTTTGACATTCTGCATATAGGTCTGAAGAGATTGATTAGGAAGTTCAGGAAAAGCTTTCAAGAGAGAAAATGAAAGAAGGAGCATTCATGGGTTGATTTACAGTTAAAAACCCTCCACCATTAGTGAAATGTTAGTTTTGAAATGGTGTATTACATCATGCAGTGAGTATGGTGAAGGAGAAAACACATACTTTGCTTTCATTTTCACATAACCAAGGGGCTTGAGTACATGATGTGAGCACATAAGACAGAAATCTAAACTCACTTAACATATTTTAAACATAACCATTTATTCTGATCTGTGTTAGAGGTATTTGAATGAGTAAACTGAACATTTAAGTTCCCCTAATGTTGTTAATCACAAACATTTAATTTTCAATAGAGCTTAGCAAATATGTAGTGAGAGGCTCTGTGGCATAGGAGACTATTTGCAGCCTTAATACAGTGCACATGCTAGAAGTTACATTGCAGTGTATTTCTATCCTGGTGTGTACAAAATGACCATCAGCTGTTTTAAACTTAGTTTAAAGCTTTTTTGGAATTGTTGCAGGTTCAGATGTTGAAGGTCTTTCTATTTCAGAGTTGATACTCACATTTGTTCTCTCTCTCTCTCTCTCTCTCTCTCTCTCCACCTCTTTCTCCTTTTGCAGGCAAGGGCAGCTCAAGCATCTCATCCGACGTGAGTTCAAGTACGGATCACACACCCACCAAAGCCCAGAAGAATGCAGCTACCAGTGAAGGTAGGCAGCTGGTACTCATTACCAGGGTCATGCACCCCAGCAGAATCCTAGCAGTTTTCAGAAGAGGAACCTCTTCTCCTCATTTCTTCTATGTACATTGCACAGTACATTGCTACAGTAGCATTGGCCTGCTAGAAATTCAAAAACAGTTCTTCCTTTAAGCAGTATTCACTCCTACCTGTAGTAGTTTCTGTTTTAAGTTTGTGACAAAGGATTTAGGATATTTCTGCAGATCCCAAATGTAGAGAGTTAGGAGTAATTTTGTGTGACACTTTTTTAGCAAAGGCTTTTTGAATTAAGATTTTATGTGATCTGATTTTGCAGTTACATTTGAAGTATATGCTTGATGGAAGCTTTTTGACATACATCTTAGGTCAAATATCACCCTCTTTCTTTTCATAATGTGAACACCATGAAAATGTGAGTTGTTTGAGATGAGTTTTCAAAAGTGTAGCTTGGGACATGAAGACCTGACACAGATTTAATTAGGTCAGTACACCTCACCTACAATTACTGGAGTATGTCATCACCCAGGGCTAGATATTTAATGTCCAGGGCAAGAAGATGTATCTGTCAGTATCAGTACAATGTTGTATGTTTCTCTGAACACAGAAATGCTGATACTTTCTTTCTGACTTCTTAGGTGTGAGTAGGTGTGCTCTGTTAAATGGTAATATATTTGCCCTAGTTTTTAGAGTTGTGTCTTTTAAGGCTGAGAGAAAATAAGTGTATATCGTTTAATGAGGTAACTCTGTCATAATGATTTGATAATACTTAGTATACTTGGTAGTAATCAAGTTATAATTCTGATTTCTTACACTGTCACATTCTTACATTTGTCACTACAAATTAAATTACAAGGTCTGATTGCTTTCAGTCTAGCTTTATTTCTTATGGTTAAAGAAAATCAGACTTTTGAATAGTCTGACTATGACTGTAGAATCTGTTCAGTAAAAGCAGTTCATATAAGTGATAGATGACCACGTAAATCACAGGAATTCTGTTTCTGGGCATGCATAATCCCATACCAAGAATGAATATCTGGCACCTATGAATCATGAGAGATACTGGTTTAGAATCTGTGCTTTTTAGTCCAGCCAATAAATCTAACAAGAAACAAATAAATGGTTAATAATGTTAAGTTGAATAGTAGACTTCATGTTTCTCTAAACCTTAGACTCAAAAGTTTTGAGGTACCTGAAAGATGTGAATTACCAAGACACAAAATAGATTTAGGAAATGTATTCTCTTTATGACAGCCAGGAATGAAAAAAAAAAAAGAAACCACAAAAGAATAGTGGAAACTCTGAAGTCAGTACTTAATAATTGCTCTGAATTTCTTTTTTGCTTTAGTCTGTAAAGCATTTTTTCCTTAGAGATAATGCATAATCTTATTTTATCCATGATTTATGTTCTTAATTAGTCCATTACTGAGACAGTGAATATGAATGTTGGTCTTGAAATCTTCACCACTAGTTTGCAGGTGATTAATTTGTTAGTGAGGAAGGCTTACATGCAGGCCAGCAGTTGCTGTAGTAAAAATATGTTTTTATGAGTTCAACTGCAAAATCAAGAGTTCAGAGCAGTTAATTGTGTATCTATATTTGGAGGCAATTTCAGTTTCTAGCCTAATTTTTCTGGAATAGTGTGATTTGACAAATGCTTACTTTGACAACAGATTCAGAAGTTGCTTCTTCCTCAGCCTGTGCTATTACTACTTTCTTACCATTTCTTTCTCCTGAAGAATTACTAATGTGGAGCAGTCCAGTATAAATTACCTTAATGTGGATTGCTGAATAATCTGGCAGATATTTTGACTGTCATAACCAGGGAGCATAAGAATTCTGTGAAGGCAAGTGAGACTAGAGATATTGAAGTAGTTGGGGAAAAACAGGCACTGTTGCTGGAAGACACATTTATCAGTTCTGTGTCTGGGTTTTTTACTAATGCAGCCTCTTTTCCCCATGATCAGTAAACTGATGCTGAAGGAAGATTCAGCTGATAATAAAAACTCATACCTTCCATAAGATGACTTGAGTTCTGTTCTTACAGAAGGCTGAAGTTTTTATCCTGTTCAGTTACAATGTCTAGGGATCAGCTAAGAACAGGAGTCTGATTGTGTTAGATGCTGTACAAGCAGTGGAACTTACGTGTTTTGGGGCGTTTGCACCCCATTTTAACCTATTTTTAACTGTTAGTTAAATTTACCTACTCCGCTGTAGTATTTGCTTGCCATGGTACAGTAGGTACCCAGCACAGAGGTTGGTACATGTATCTTTCTTTTCACCAGAGTCTGTTTACTGCAGGGACAGAATGCTCCAGTTCTGCCTATATTGTAAATTCACAGCCCTGTGTGTTGTTCTATGAAGGAGCTTTGTGTTGTGTAGTGAGCTGCATGCAGCTGTATGCAGGTTTGGTGTGGGAAGGAGTAGGAAACCTTGCAGGTGAACCCTTCTCTGCCATGGGAAAAGATCCTGATTGAGCAAGTGGCAGACAGCTTCTTTGCGTCCTCTGAATTTCTGTTGCCAGCTGCATTCCTGAGTGCTCAGCTCTGTGAAGAGCATAATTTTTATTTGGGGCTGAAGGGTTTTCACATCTTCTGCTTTCCAGCTTTTTAAACTGACCTAATTCTTTGCAGTTCTGCCCAGCTTGTCTTCTGTTTCTGTAAGACAGGTGACACAACACTTGTTGAAGCTGAATCAATGGAATTAATTGAAACAAGGAAAGGGAAATTTATGGGACTGATCCAGCTTTGCTCTGGTACTCTTCAGCAGAGAAGCAGTCATGTAAAGTATTACTTAGGCAGCTACATATGCCCAAGAACTGCAAAAACATGTCAAGCAGGACTCTTGCTTGGAAGGGCAAACCACCTCAGGACGTATCTGACAGCAGGTGTTATCTTGCCATCAGTTTAAGAAATCAAACCACATTCTTCATCCTGATGACTGCAACCATGTTATATGTCAAGTTTCAGAGCTGTGATGTTTCTTTACAGAATGGGTACCAGAAATAGGTAACAAGATGCTTGAAATGGCTTTTGTCGTTCCGTATCCTAGGATATATATTCTAGATATCCTTTTAAGACGACATCATTTAACTCTCTTGATGGGCATGGGTTGTGCAGTTACAGCCAAAATAATGGTACCCTTCTTCACATTGTGGAGAAACTCTACAGAGTATCTGTAGAGTTGTGGAATATTTTATGTTTCAAGGAAACAAAATGTTGGCTGTGCTATTGAGTGTATCTGGGTAAAGAGCACATCTTCCCCAGACAAGGACAGTGTGTGTTGATATCCTTAGCTGAACAAGCTTCTCTCAGTGATCGGTTTTTGTTGCATAGAAGAAAGCAGACTGTACCTGGCAGACTGTGCAACTTCCTAAATTCAGGCTTTGACATACCAGTGATGCGCATGAGAGGGATGCAAAGGTGCTGAAACTAGAGTCCAGTGGCTCTCACTTTGTGTACTTCATTGAAGGAAAGGTGGCAAAACCCGGATGTCTGGTCTCCTGTGGCGAGAGACCGGTTTGCTTGGCTACAGCTTATCTCAGAAGGAAGTGTGGCAGCCTGTGGGTGTGCATGCACACTGATGCCTCCACACTGTCTCCTCTTCTGAGGATACAGGTGTTTTTAGCTTTGAATATACACTGCCTTTTACTTCTTTTCACTCTCCAACATTGTCTGCAATTCTTTACCCTATCAATCAATTATAGTTGGAAATGCGAGAATGCATGGGTTTTTACTACCCCCTGTTGCTCTCTGGCAAGTGAAAGACTAAATGGATTTTTGTGGGCCATTTAAATGCAATTTGCTAGATACAGTCTCAGCTGGAATATTATTGTCTGAAACTTGATTTAGAAGATTAGACTGAATGACTGCTTTTGTACCGGCTTACCTTGATCAGAGAGTTTTCTTCTAACACTTACCTGCAAAGAGTGGAATGTTGTGTCCAAGCTTTGTATTAACTTGACTGACTGTTTTTCAAATAAAAAATCAATACTGTTTGCACTTCATGTATAGCACCATTAAGATGTAATCCAGAGGCAATTTTAAATTGAGAGCTCATGTATGAGCTCAGTGTAGAAGTTCCAATTTATTTCTCAGTTCCTGTAAAATCAAATTGAAGGATTAGGTCTGAAGTAAAACACTATTTTAGCAGAAAGGCTCAGTGCTGAAGTACTTCTGAATATATCCCATTAAATCTTAGTATTTTGAGTTTTGCAAAAACACAATGAAGCCAGCTGCTGTATTTTGAAGAAGTTAAAATTTTATCTGCTTTTAGTTGACTTCTAGGGACCTTCAAACACTAAGTATTTTACTTTGTTTTTCCTTTTACAGTCCTCTGACAATTCTAGAGTACACTGCAATGTATGTTTAGCATGGAGATCAAATTAATTTGTTTTGGCAATAGCTGCTTGTATGCATCTCAACACACGAGGTATTTCTTCTGCAGTTTTAGTGTGTACTTGAAAAGCCCTCCCTTTCATAGTTGTATCCTCCTTGTTTTATTTGGGTTTCCTAGTGGTTCTGCTGGACTTGACAGTGCTGGGTTTATGGCTGGACTTGATCCCAAGGGTCTTTTCTAACCTAAATGATTCTATGACTCTCAGAGCAGCAGAGCCTACAGCCTGGTGGGAACAATTAAAATAATTTACAATCATTAGAAGCTGTTCCTTCCATTAAATCATCTTGGGGGGGGGGGGGGGTAGCTGTGTGAAAATGTAGCATTTTGAAAACATATAATAGTTTAATTATTCATGTAAAAGTTCTGCCGTACCCTGTGCAAGATGGCTTGGTTGATGAGGCTGTGTTTGGGGCTGTTTGCCATCCTTTTATTGTGGGACCTGGCCACTGAAGCTTCTATATAGAATTTCTTTTTTTTCCCCAGAAAAAATCGACCTCAGTATCAGAAAACATTTATCACTGCTCTACATGGGAATATATTAAGTGGCATTTCTTGAATACAAATTTATTTGGGTTGTGTGCCTCCCATTTCACCTTACAAGTGAGGGAACAAATTACTTGTAATAGGATAATTTCAGGGAGGTTGTAATTAGTTTAATTTCTTTTGTCTTCATGATCACATTTTTTTCAAAACACATGGTATCTTTTGGACCTCTGAGTAATTCCTAATTTATTTAATGAATGTGTCTTGGTTTTGGAAGACAGGTGTCTGTTAGGGAGGGCAGGAGCCTTCCTTGGAATGAAAAATGTAAAATCCCCTCCCTCTGAATTACTATAATTTTGAAATCAAGGGGCTCTCAGGCAGAGATTTGGGGATAGGAATAACAGTTCTTTTACTAGTATGTACAACAAGGCAAACAAACAACAATAATTATAGCATTAATAACAAAACAGAACCAGGGACCCAGGGACAGCCTAGACGGGAAGGGATGGAGGAGAGGCTTTGTTTCACAAACCCCTGGGGCAGTCAGTCCCAGTTCTCCTGCAGGGCTCTGAGGAACAGTCAGCTGGAACAGCAGGGATGAGCTGAGATCCTGGGCCGGTGGCTGAGGTGGATCAGCAGGGATGAGCTGAGATCCCGGGCCGGTGACTGAGGTGGATCAGCAGCTCCACGGCGGTGCCTGGCACTGCCACACGTCCCGGCAGGGCAGGGGGTGTGAGACCAAAAGATGAAGAAAAAGAAGAAGCAGTAGTAGCTCTGTCTGGGTTATGGTGAGTTCCTTTCTCCATGCAACTACAGCTCTGAACATGCTCTGAAGCTGGAGAAAACCAACCAGCCCCCAGCTGCCCTCACCTCCCTTTTACCTGCCCGGTTTCCCCCGGGCCCAGCCTCACTCTTTCTGCTCTCAAGCACTCAATAAGTACCAGCAGTCAGATTTCCCCACCAATAATGAGGAAAAATTCTATAGGTGAGAAGGAACAAAAGGAAGGACACCTAACCCCTGACAGAATTTAAGAGAAGTGCTTGCATCGTGGACTGTGATGGAAGAATTGGGAAGATGGAGCAAGTTCTTTGCTACTGAATGCTTTTTGTATTTTAAATGGTTCCTGATAGAGAATCAGCTCAAACTGAGATTCAGGTGAGTATAATCCTGATCTTTTTTTCAGAGGGAGATAAAAATCTCAGAGAACCAGTTTACAAATAGACATCCTTTCTGTGTATTATGGTTCACATAAATAAGTGGGTAGCTATGTTTGGTATATCAGAGTTCCAGAAGCTTTTGAGTCATTTGTGTAGCCTCTTGGGGCGCTGAGCTCCGTGTCCTGGCAAAAGGCTATTGCTGGAAAGAGATGCAGTTTTTTTACCTAGATTTTTCTGGATGATTCCTTTGGCAGAAAGAGCTCTTCACCTCCCTTATTTCATCTGATACCTGTTAAGAAATATTTCCTTACCTCAGTTTTTTACTATTTTTCTTCTCATTTTCTCTTTAACATTAGAACCATTTAACATTAACCCAGTGTCAGATATGAAGACCTTTAGGTATTCTTTCTGGATGAATGCAAATATATGCATAATTTCTATTATTTAATGTCAATTCTCTTCACCTCTGTCCTTATGTCTTTGCAGCCTCTTATTGGGTATTTGGACTCTTGGTTCTACTGTTGAAGTTCTGTCAAAGCAGGCTTTTTCTGTACACCACAGTGTGTCAGAAGTTGGTATCAATGGCTGAGTTTGCCCCTGCTTGCTTGGAACTGGGCAGAGATTCAGTTGGCTTTGAGTGAACTGGGGTTGTTTTGAGTTGGTGGTGAAACTGGAGACTAGGTAAGTTTCCTGGGGGTTTTGTGTTACTTTTCTAGCAGGGGAGTTTTCTAGAAAAGTGAAATGTTGCATTGCAGAATGTGCCAAAACAGAATCATTTTCAGCCAAAAAGACTGAGGAGGAGTAAGAGGGGGCTGAGAGGCGTAACAGCTAATAAATCCAAAACCATAAACAATTTGTCTGAATAAACAGAGCTCACTATTGAAATTCCTTTAACCAACATATCTGAATGCATACCCAAATACAATCACCTCAAGCAGCATGTGAAGGGACAAAGTAGTCTGGAACTTGCTCTTAAGCACTATATTTTTGTGCTTAACCACATCTTGATATGCTTTTGCTATCTAATAGGCAGTATTACTGCAGAACTGTTCTGCTAATTACAACAATACCATTACAATCAGCATTTAAATTAGAGTTCAAATATAAGGCAAAAGTAGCTGAGACATTGGCAAGGTTAAACCTGCAAATTGAAACCTTACATTTTTCTGGCTAATTTGTACTGAAATGCTATAGCCAAATGTTTAAAACTTGCCCATACAGTACCAAGAACAAATTGGAAAGGTACATGAAACTCCAGTCTTGTTTGATCTGCTGCCTGAAATGTGAGACCCGCCAGAGCAAATGCACTTACAGTACAGTTAAAGAGAAATGATCCCAATTTAAAAACCTGGCATTAGCTTTTCCAAGTAAGGTCTGATGCTTGGTAGGAGGGATTACAATTTATTCAATTACCTGTAAATCTGATTTTAAGGAATCCAAGATCCCAAATGTAATTCTTTAGGTGAAATGCTGTACCAAGCTACTTAAATACTGTTATCACAGGGAGGTTCTGTGTTCTTCCAGTTATTGCCTATGATAGCTGTCTAGAGTAGTTTACTTCTCTGAAAAGTGAAGTCATCTCAAAGGATATGAAGAATGCCCAGCATTTGTTATTTAAACCCCCATCCTTCTTGAATGGTAGACTGTCTCCTAAGACTTCTTGAAGAATATATACAACCTGATAATGCATATTTAAATATGTCAGGTTTATCCATTTTTCAGAATTTATGAACTGAGACGAGCAAGTTCCTTCAGATTAGTTCTAGTTCTTGATTGAAATAATGAAATAAAATTGGAAGAGCAAATTTCTTTACTGTAACATTGTGATCCCTGTTAAGATGCTGTAGTTTAAATTTATTGCACGAAATATCCTGCCTTATGTTCCTGTATCTTATCTTTTAATGTCAGCTTGTCAAATGACTGTGTAATTTTTAAGACTGATACTACCAACAGTGCCAAAAGTAGCAGCATGCTTGAGAAATATCTGCTTGGAGCTGCTGAGCCATTCTGTAATTCTCTTCTAGCTATTGTACCATAGTTCCTGCTACTGTGTTTTTCTCAAGGTTGGCATCATCTTGTTTCTCCCAGCATTCCCAGATTTCCCTTGAGTATACTGGGATTGGCTGATTAAAATGGCAGTTCAAGAGTGGGTAGTGATGATTCCTATGCTCCTGTTAATTCTGACTGCTCATTGGTTTAGGCAGTTACATCAGACTAGGATGAAAGTACAAGAAGTTCTGAACATTAGCATAATATGAGGATTTGCCATTTGTGTGTTCCTCTAGCCTTAATCAGCCACACCTGAACATGTAACTTGTGGTGTAATGGTGTGCCTGGTCACTAACTGACCATTGTGATTCTTCCTTCCTGTTTAAGGGTAGTTTTCATCTTGAGCTGTGATGATTGATTTGGGAGTTTGTAACTCTTGAACTGCAAAGTGAAATTGTGGTATTAACAGTTCAAATAAAATATTTTTTTGTTGCTGTTGGTTTGGTTTGGTTTTTTTGATAGGGAAAAACAAGTGCCCATAGCAACCAGTCATCTGTACTGGGCTAGGAGGTTTTTACTTCCTTACTCTGTCCTTTTGGGTGTACACAGGTTTGCCAGAAGGCAGGCAGGATCACTTTAGACATGCACTATAAGTTCTTGTTTGCAAGATTGTGTAGTCAATTTAGATTAGCTATTTTGAGTTACCCTCCCACAAAGTGAAGTATGGAGACTTTTCATAGGCATGTCACCTGCTTGTGGTATGTTTGTGGTGCCTTGGACATGTGAATATGTGGGTGGGAAGAAGCATGATGGCTTTACTGGATGACTGTAACCCGGCATGCTGCCTGCAGTGACTTGGATACATCATATATGTAAATATTTACCCTTGTAAATTTTTGTCACAGTTATCGTAACAAGTTTTGGGGTTTACCACTGCCTAATCTAATCTATAGTGCTTTTAGTTTTCCCTAACATTTTGTATAGTTTTCTCATTTCCATCGTGTATATCAAAGAGAATGAAATTTTACAGCGCTGTGAGGTATTCATTCTTTGTGGGAAGTTTTTTACCTTGCTCATTGTAGGTAAATAATGCTGTGTGGGAATCTCTGAAAGACAAACAGTAAGAAATCTCAAAGATCTGGACAGTTGGAGTAAATTATTTTTTCCAGCTGTGATGCTTGCTTAATATGAATATTTATATGTCCATTTAGGCTTCTGTAAACATTGATTATTTCTTTGTTTATTAGACACACCCACATTTCCCACCTCCACCCCGTAAGATAAACATTTGTAAGCCTTGTCAGGTAGAGTTTGAGCTTCCATTTGTGGAATGGAACTTAGTGTGGCACCCAGAAGTTCAGAAACTGTTCACTGTTCAGAGCAGTCATTTACCTTGGTCAAGGAAAGACTTCTGTGGTAGTTTTCCTTATAGAACTGGCACAAGTGTAGATTAAATGATAAAATGATAATAGGACTGCATTTTATGAACTCGATCTTGGAAAACTATTGACCCTTCATTATTGTGGGCTGAAATAAACCATTAGCTTGAACTCTGCTTTCTGAAAATGTCCTTATTCTTGCTTTTCTTTCACTTTAAAAACAAGACTTTAGTAATTTGTTGTAATCTGAGGCAAAATTACAGCTCAATCTGATTTTAGTTGTGAGTGTATTTTCCCTTTGCTGTTCCTGTAGAGTTAACTTTCTCAAATTTCTTTAAATGCCCTTGTACCTCAGATTCAGTTGTATTATGGATTTTCTGTCCATCCTTCGGTTTGTCTTTTGAAAGCTTTTTCCATGTAAAACATGTGAAGCTGATAAAGAAACTGATCAAGAAGCTGATGATAATTAAGCTGGTTATAATGGGAGATTATTCTGGACCTGGCCAAAATTCACAATATTCTGAATATGCTTTGTTTTGTTCCAGTAAAAAAGCTGACATCAGTGGGTGTCAGTTTGTGCTAGTAATTTGGCAGACTACTTAACAAATTTGTTTTTGAAAAAGAAAAATCTATCAAGGAATATTTATTTTTCTTTCTTCTGAAATTTAGATGAATGATAAATCTGCTTCTATCCATCAGTGTTTCCTAACGATCACTTCTGCCACTGTCTAATTAATCCCATAGCATTTAGTGAAATGTGAATGTCTTTTGGACTATGCTGACAATGTCAATCTCAATGAAAGTGTATCCAATTCAAAATAGCAGCACTGTCATTTAGTCACTGGGTTCAGATTTTACCAATCATATTAAATAGCTATGTGGAATGAAGGAGAATTGGTATCTTCTCACCTTGATGTGTTAATCTTTTCACATATTTTTAATTCTGTTTACCATATGTGCTTGTATATGGCAAAAAAACCACAAAAAACCCAAAACCACACACAAAATATCCCCACCTAATGTGTTTTTTTTTTCTTGTTGTGATGATACTAGTTTTTTTAAAAATACTGTTCATAAGGAGAAGACTCTGAAGCAAACATGAGATTTGTTTGTCAGAAACTATGTCATGATTATTAATAGGTGTCTATTTTCAGCTAGCTGGCACATGCTGTGAACTGAAAAAACAAGGCTCAGAACTGATGTAATTTATCTCAAGTCCTGATTTGTTATTGGTTATTCCAATTTTGATATGAACAGAACACTAACGCAAAAAGAATGATGGGGTATCCTCTTGAATTTGATATTAAGTTAATGCCCAGACTGTTAGAGTAACTTATTATCCTTCATTTGTACTTTAACTCAGAACTGTAATTGCTTCAATGCTGCTTAAGTTTCAAACCTGCAAATTTCACAAAAATCAGAACATGAAATATTAGATCAGCTCCTTATATGTCCTCATCTGACAAAAATATATTTTCTCATGTATCTTGGAAATAAGATAGATGTAGAAGGACAATATGCCATGAACTTTCACTGTTGAGCATTTCCTGTTTCTAAATTGAAGCAACCATGTTTAAATATGTGATATTCTGTACTGTTTCTGAAGGAAGAATAATAAAACTATAACTAAACAAAAACTTAACTATTTGCCTAATAGGAGAAAAAAAAAGAATAAAGTTGGAACTGCAAGCAGCAAAACTAGGTAAAACAAACTGAAAAATAGTGTCTGCTAAGTCATTTAAAAAAAAAAAAAAAGGTTAAAAGTATGAGTGACCACACCTTTTTATTCTACTGTCTGATGCTCAATATGATATATTATGCTTATAAAGTTAGCAGGCTCAGATGGTTAAAGAAAGGACAGAGTATTTCCTTTGGGCCCCTTTGTGGAAATTGTGACTTTTGCTTGAATAGCTAGCCAGTGCATGGCAGAGAAACAAGCATTTTGTAGTAGATGATTTAGTTAACAGCAAATGTAATCACAGTGAACCTTTGGAATCTGATTTTACTTTTGGAATCAGATAACTTCCTTAATTCAAAAGATGAATCATAAACTCTATGTAAAATTTAATGATAATTATCTTGGGATTGTGAGTGTGGTTCTACAAAATTGTTGACATACCAGTCTGAAAACATTGCTTATTTTCTTGGACGGAATTATACTTCTATGCTAAATTTAAGAGTAATTGTCTCTAATTTCAAAGTCCTAAGAGAGGCCATGTTTCTTCAAAGCTTTGAAGGAGTTCAGTTGATGTCTAAGCTTCATTGAACCTATGGATTTGTCCCATCAAGAAGTTGTCCATGAAAAATAGCATGAGCTGTTCTTAAAAAGACTCAAACTGGAATAGTGAGATAAACTGGAGCTAGTGATCAATCATTACACAAAGCCTCTATGAAAAGAAAATAGTTGACACTTAAGTGAAAATCTGAGGCATGTCTGTAAGCTTCCTTTAACCTGAGGACAAGATCATCTTTGATATGGAGTGCATGGCTGTTAATGATACTAGTCTCCATTCATGTCTTGATATATTTCTCTGGAGCAAGAAAAATATGTGTATTTTAGGTGCTAGGGTGCTATTTTTGTGTTGGAGGGTTATTTATTTCTGTTTGTGTAAATTTACTAGTGTCCAGGAAACTAAATTCAAGATTTGGATGAGCTTCAATTCTTCCCATCTGTGTGTGTATTGGAATTTTCAAGAAATTTGGCATGGGAGGATGCTAAACTGTGAACACATTGTCAGTCCTCACCTCGTTAACACTGTATTGCTGTAGTTTGTGGTGTCTGTATGCTTACTCAGAAGCTAGAAAGGTTTTGTTGCCTTGGTTGCTTCTACAAAATTAAACAAGTAACATCAATTTTGTTCTGACTTTGAGTATTTTTTAGTACTAATGTGGTTCAAATGTCAACAGAAAAAATTTGCTTCTCCTTGGACTTGATCTTTTCAATTCTGACCCAGTTTTGTGGGCAAGGTTTGTGGTCTGGTAATGGTGTGCTCAGTTCAGAATTAGATCTTCTACTGGACTAGGAAATATGTAGACTCCTGTGCTGTTTTATTGACGTGCTGGCTTAAAATCTTCTTTTGTACATCATGTCTGTGTTAATTTGATCCAAATGAGGGACACTCCTGCCCCCAGTTTAAGGCATCCTATGCAGAGCTCTCAAAGTGTTACATGATGCCTTTGCTTACCATGCCAGATGCACTTAATTTGATTCTGCTTAATGTGGATGTACAAGTTAGCTGGAACTTTTGAAGCTCCAGGTATCCTGGTCAGAGCCATTGCCATTTAACATCTGGAAGTACTTGAAAAACCATCATTTTCTCTTTTTCCTCCAGGAAAGAATTGTAGGCTGAACAAGGCCAGGGAAAACCAGGTGTTTAACTATGTTGCACCATCTTGTAAATGATGTTGTCTTACACATCCAGAGTGTGATAGTCTTCAGATAGCTGTATTCAAACCATTAATCACTTGATGGCAAAGGCTTAAAAGTAAAAAATAAAAGCTTATATGTAGGTGTTGAAATACATGGTCTTATTCTTGGTATTTGAACATTGCATGCTGAATCTTGGCTCTTAGGCCTGGATGAAGTACTGTGTAGGAAACTGATTTTAAATAGGTTTTATTGCCCCCCCCCCCCCCCCCTTTTTTTTTTTTTGGGGGGGGAACTTTTGACTGTAGAGTTGATCCTGATAACTCCTATTCATCCGTGTCTAATTTTTTAGTTTTAATGGAACAGTGATACTTAGCTCTGGCATGAGCTTGTGACTGAGTCTGAATGGAGTATTTTTTTTTTTTTTTCAATTTCTGCACAAGTTATTTTGGTTCTCTATCACAGAAACACCAAACTGAATTTTGGGGAGGGAAGGGGCTGCTCAAGTTAAAGGCCCAGAATTTAGATTGGGAAAAGGAAGCAGTGACGTTAAAAGATAGCAAAGGTAGTAAAGCTAAAGTTGAAAATAAAGCTTCTATGGTGTATAATATTGAAAAGGTAGGTTTAGGTTTCCTCTGTAGGGATAACAGACTGCTAAGCAGTGATAACAAGACATTAAGGGAAATGTAGGCCATTGCATTCCAGCACTTGTGTCTCTTCACAGGAAGCTTCTGGTGGAAGCAACAACATAATCTTGCTAGACTAATTGAGAGGTCTGATAAAAGGAACCTATCAATTCTAGGTGCATGGAAATCTAAGTGTTACAAGACTAGTACACTATTGAAACAGTAATAAGTTGTGATGTTGGATAACTTTGAGTTTGTACACAGTGAAGTACCGTTATGTGCTAGAAAATCCCTGAAGCAAGGTCTGCGTTAGGAAAAATGGATTCTTTTGCTCCAGGCAATAATGCCTTCTTCACTCACTGCTTATCACTGCAGGGAGGTATCAGAGAACTCAGCCAAGCAAGTGTAGTTCAGCTATATAGAAACAGCATGAATAAGCTAAAAAGAAAGTCCTTGCATTTAGCTGGAATGTAGTAGAAGCTGTTTTCTATTGTGCACAGAATGTGTTTTACACGTTGGGAGGTATTATCATAGAAGCATGATTTTATGACTGCATGGAATAGAGTATATGTATCTAGAATAGGATCTTATTCTATGCCTTTAACTTTTGTGATGGACAGTTGTTGGAATAAAAGCTGAGACTGAAATTTGTAATGTTTAACTGACACTTAAATTGAAAATGGTATGGTTCAGAGTTCATTACTATTCCTCTCATTGGAAAGTGTTATAGAAAATACTTACTGTTTTTGTCAATCTAGCGTTATGCTTAGACATGCAAACTGGACCAGCCAAATTCTTAGTTTTCTGTTAGCTATCTTGTGGCAGTAATACCTCTTTGAACGGCCCTGGCAAGTTTACCCCTGCTCTGGCAAGCTTGGGAAGGTACCAGTAACCAACACACTAGAAACCTCTTGGATGATGGAAAAGCCTTGAAAAATCTGTATGCCTGCCACCTCCTCTGTCATGATCAAAGCTTGTTTTGCTGAGCACTGTGTTTCCTCAGTCATATGGATGATATCAGACTCCATCCATCTTAAATTTACCTCCTGGAAATGTCTTGCCTTTCCTTATTCCTATACCAGTCTTCCACTTTCTGAATATGAGATGAAGCTGTCCTCACTGCCAGCTTATTTTTCTGAATATGCTCGCCAGGCTGAAATGATATACATCATAGTTATGGGCTTCTTGCTGCCAAACTTTGGTCGTATATATATTACTTAAGCTGCAAACTTCCAAAGCAAACACAGAGAGGAAATCAAAATTAAATTAATCCTCTCCAATGACATATAAAGTATGGCTGCACTGAGGTTTACGTGTTGAGGGTGAGAGGGACTGTTAGTTGAGTGGGAGGCAGAAGCCACTTGGTATTCACAGCCCTGTCCTGTTGCATCACTTGTCTGGGCTGGGGTTGTTTAGTGTGAATTCCTTAACTTTTTTTCATGATAGCTAGACAAATGACTTTGCTAAGCCATGGTTGACTGTAGAACCATAGGGCATTCATGGCAGGTTGCATTCGTAGGACTAAAGGCAAATGAGTCACTAATTCCTGTGGAGCCCTCAGAGTTCATCTTCATTTAATGTTGTCAAAACTTCTTTGCTGAGACCAAACAGGGCTTTGGAGCCTTCAGTTTTGGACAGTGTGAAGGTTGGGTTTGGAGACCTGCTCTCTGTTTACCTCGGCTGAGAGGACTGGTATAGGACAATGCTCAGTTCTGTTGTACTGCTGGATTTCAGCTTGCCAGCAGGAGAAATCATCAGTAATCTTGAAGGCTTTGATGCTCTCTCAGATGATGTGAAGGTTGGAGGTATATAGTGGCTGATGGCTTTCTCGAAAGCATCCCCACCTACTGGCTATACCTAATCCATTTTCAAATGGAAAACATGGCTGAAAAGTATGCCTGCAGGAGATGAAAATAAAATGGAATTGTTTGGCAGAACTTGGTGCAATTGCAAAGTAGACTTGAATGCTATTTAATTAAAAAAAAAAATAAAAAAAGGTAGGTTTTCTTCCTTTTCCAGGTTTTGAGTTTTCTGTTTTCTGGGGGGGGGGGGGGGGGGGTTTGTTTGTTTTTGTTGGGTTTTTTTTGTTTGTTCTGGTTTTTTGTTTTGTTTTGGGGGTGGGTTTGTTTGCTTGTTTTTTGTCTGTTTCTTTTTCTTTTTTTTTTCTCCTGGAAAAAGGCTTTGCATTTTGATAGTCTCCTCTGAAATTAAATAATATCCCATATTGTACAGTTATTCAGAAAGAAATTCCTTAGTGAGCAATGGCAGTCATAAATTAATTAATCTACTTCTACAAGTAGAAAAATAGGCTTTATTGCTGGAGTAACAATCATAACTATTCTTCACCAAATATTGTCCATGGGAAGAAGGAAATACAAACCTTGTCTGTTTTTTCTATAAGCATAAAAGGGCTTCAGCATCATAAATCTAATATAGAATGCCATCAGTGATCATCTTGGTCTACCTTTTGCTTTGCTCCGAAGCTCAATAAATGTTTAGGAGCAGTTAAATTTTTGTCTTGGATAATTAAAATTGTTTTGAGAAATAAAGCTGTAACTGAATGGCTTAATATTGACTTGTTCTGGGTGAAAAACTTTGACTACATCAGAAGTAGACAAGTTCAGGTGTTAAAATGTGCTCTGTTTATCCTGCTAACATAGGGAAAAGCATCTTCTTGCAGTCTTCTTATACTATGTGTTACCGAGACCTTGCCACTACTTCCTGTTGTCCGAGATGAGACTTCTGGAGATAGTAAAGATTCTACAGAAGACCTCCTGTGATGGGAAGTTATTGGTGTGCTGTTTTGCTGCAAATTATCTGTCCCATCTTTCGTAAGCCTAATCTTTGTACAAATCCTATGTTTAATTTCTACATCAGTAGAAATTAACAATTTTCCATGGCTTCCCTGCTAAATATGTTGATTTATGTTACTGGAGAAACTTGTCAGTCATAAATCAAGCACATAGTGTGGACCTAGAAGGGAAAGGGTAATAATTATTGTCTGTTCTTCTCGATGACTGTACAAGGACTGACTCCTTGCCAACAGAGCTGAAGTAATGTACTGTGAATGTCAACTCATTGGTCTACAGATCTTGAAACTTCTCCATGAAGTAGAGAGTCCAATCATGAACTTAACCTTGCTTATAATCGGTTTTGTTTTGGTTGTTTTTTGGGGTTTTTTTTGCATTTTGTTTTGACTTTTTTTATATTGATAGTAAAAGTTCTGAACCTCCAGATAGAAACTGCTGATGTAATGACATCTCCACTGAAAGAAGGCACTGTTTTGGGGAGAATCAAGGAACTTGTAAGTCTTAGAAACCACTCCTGTCATCTATCATTTCAGTCCATTTCCTCACCCAGGAATGATGTAGGATGGCTGCCTGCCATGAAGGAAAACTGTAACAAGATGTAAAATGGTGAGGGTTGTTTTTGTTTGTTTAAATGGTGTATGTTAAATTGCGTTATTAATGACTCATCTATACTTCGGTTTGTTCTGTATGTAAAAAACTTACTCATAATTTGAACAAACAAGTATCCATCAATTTAATACTCTGAATCAAGTTAAGGCTCTGACTTAAATTATATTAGTTTTCAAAAGCTTGGAGCACAAGACTGAGCATGTGCTCTATTTGATAGCTATGTAACACACAGAAATACAGCAGGAAGAATGGCATAACTGAGTTGCTTTGGGAATTTCTTGATCTTAAGAATACAATTTCTTCCTTAAAGGTTTATAAATTACACAATTAATTGAAGTCATGTTATATTTATAGTCAAGATATATTTATTAGTGGAGACAGTTTTTAAGACATTGGATGTCATTCCAGTGGCAATGTTTTCTCATTGTTTTTTTATTCTTGCTTTTGCCATTTGGTAGGTGTGTCTGCCAAACTAAAGCAGATTTTAGAAGCCAAACGCAGGCCCTAGTAAAAAGGGTTTGTGTGGTTTTAGGTAGTTATTTTTCATAATCCATTAACTTAATTAAAACTGATCATAACTTGGTTATGATTTACTGAAATGCCTGAGAATAAAATGGAAGCTGAATTTTGTCCAAGTTAAATTCCAAAACAGAGTAAGGATGCTGCTTTCATGTTTCAAGTTCAATGCATGATAGTGGCTAGCCAAAATTTTTTCATTTTTCTTTAAGTTGCTGTAGAGGTTCAGCAGTTGGGAAACTTATCTTATGTGAATAGATGCCCGAGTGTACATATTTAGTAACTCTTTCCTGGTAGTATCTAATGGTATCCAATGTGAGTATTGGTATTGCAAAAATGTAGCTTCCCTTGAAAGACAGTGTAAAGGGAAGTGTAGCTTTTATTTGAAACACGGAGTAATTTTATGTTTCCATCAGCAGATGTATGCTGGATATATGATATGTGTGTAATTATAGCCACTCCATTAATATATAAAAATATAATATGCATAACTGGAAGCTTGTCAGTCTTACATGAAGCACTACCAACTGTCTTTAGACTACGGAAGTAAGTATATATCTCTTTTCTAGCTTAATCAAAAATTATTCTGAGATATTATAATGACTTTTTTCACAGGAGTAGGTTTTGTATTTGGTTAACTTTGCCTTATGCCAAGTAGCATGACTTGAAAAGTAGTCTTCTGTATCTTCAGATTTCATGTGATTGTTTTTCCCGTCTACCTTACATTTTTTTGTCCTGCATGCATAAAACTATAGTGAGAAAATTGTTACCAGTATTGAAATCTGTTACTTTTCTCTTTTGTCCCTCTCTTATTTTAAAGGCCAACTTAATGCTCCATCTAGGTAGACTTGATAAATGGAATTGTTCCAAGTCTTGTGCGTGAATACAAGGCAAGGATAGACTAGAGAGTTGAAAACCTGCCAAAACAAACTTGAGTGAAATAGCTTCGTTTGTCTGGTGCTGCACTTTCTAACACCATGGAGCTTTTTAAAGGTATTTCCTTTCTCAGATGTATGTGGTCTATCGGGTATCAGAAGAGGCAGTTGCCTTTGTAATCCATGAAGTCCATGTCCTGCAGCACTTAGGTGGCATTTCAGTCATCCTGGTAAGCAAGAAGGGACCCAACTTGGCACAGCCATCCTGGCTGACACTATAAAACTGGTGGTATTTAAAGTAAGGATGCTATTTTGTATAGAGGTGACAAAAAGTACTACAGTGTCTTAAAAAGGCAACTTCATATAAATTAAGTTATTTCAGAGTTCTTTCTTGGCATTTCAAATGCCTTCCTTCATTTTGCAAAGCATTAAAATATGATATACAAGCTCCTTGCTAGATTGAATTTCAAGTACTTTGTATTTTAAGCTGTGTTTATCTTTAAGAAGAATCTTGGTAGCTGTTTTGAGGGTTTATGAATGTATTTCATTACAAGTGTAATGATTTGAGTGATTTCAAGGCAATACAAGATTGAACCTGACCTGTAAATGAAATCACTGAAATAGCTTTATTTCCTTAATCTAGTATAAGGTTGGGAAAGGAAGAGGACATAAGTGTGTCTTGGAATACAAGAACAAAATTACTGCAAAGAGAAATGTTTAAGATCTTGCCTATGCTTGGTGTGGATGAGAGAATTAGATTTTAATAATAAATCAAATTTTAGTATGAGCATTGAACTAGGCTGTGCTAAATTCTGGTGCCTCTGCTGAGTCATGAAGGAAAGAATTTTGTAGGACTGATATTTGTAGGACTGATACTTAAGTCTTATACATGCGCTTGTAACTAGCAACTAACAGTGCTGTGAAATAGAAGAACTAAAACTGAAATGGGACTTTTTATGACCTTTTGCAAATCTATCCCTTGTCTGCTCTCATGTTGGACTTGTCCCCAAGTATTCTTCCTAGTGCTGGTTTTAATCTGTAAATTGGAAGTAGATTGTCATTCAGGAGTTGAGTATATTCACCCTGTGTACAGACTGTGCCTGCTAAAGCAAAAGATAAAATCTTCCCAGTTTTACTACAGAATACTGGATTTTTCCCTTTGGAGAATAGTAGCCTAAAGAGGACCAGGATTTGAATTGTATCACAGGGTGGAAAAACATCTCTTATGATGCAACTAGTTTTTTTGAAATGTCCAAGAGGTTTTGTAAAGTGTCTCCAGCAAGCCTTCTTTTAATGGTTCAATTCAACATGTTCAACCTGTTCTGTTGTAGGGTCAATTTTTATAGGTATTAAAACAATAAAAAAATCTAGCAAAAGGGCCTATGGGGAAGCATGTTGAATACTCTTTGTAGGAGCATGTGAGATAAAATGGAACTTAGACTTTCTCCTGTACATGGGAATTAGGTGAAGCATATGAAGACTTGTTCAGGGATTTTGTTGAAAGTGTGATCCATAATAAATCAATAAACTATTTTGCTAGAGCAAATATCTGTATATAAAAAGGTAACACTATTTGCTATAGATGTGAAAGTCAGGAGGTACCCTTGTGCTGGTTTTGCATTAATTGATATTTAGTAAGAAGGAAAAAACCGCTCACAGAAATTATTTTTCGAAGAGAAGTTGCTGAGAGATTCTTCTGTGCCTGGAAAAAACCAGTAGCTGGCTGGTTCTCTGAGAATCTCTGAGAACTGACAATCTATTAAACCATTTAAAAGCTGGGTCTGCCTCTGTGAATTCCACATTTTAAAAACAGACAAGACCAGGAAAGCTCTCTCTTGCTTCTGCCTTTAAAGAGGTAACTGGGGGACCGGCCCCTGCTCGGCCCATGGGGCCTGGTGGGGCCGGGCCAGGCTCTGCTGAGGCACTGGGCCTTCCCAGGAAACCCTCCAGGTCCCGTTCTGGCGGGGTAGCTTCCCAGGGGAGTCGAGCCCTTCCCGGGGAACCCACCAAGCCCTTTCCAGCAGCACTGGCAGGCTGGCCTCGGCTCAGCTGAAATTCTGCTGCTGCTGAGTTTCAGCAGAAGCTGCCGGGCAGGGGGAGGGGGAGCCATCGGCCCGTGGCGGGCTGCCTCTGAGTGCTGGCCTGGCTGCTGAGATCCCAGTGCAGCCACCAAAAAATCATCCAGCATAAACAGCTCCAGCCTCTGCCCCTGGCAGAGATGTCAGGACCATCTCCAGGCCCCAGGTGAGATAATAACCCTTTACACAGATGAGACCTGCAAACCTCAATCCCCTCTCAAGGGAGAGAAAAAAAGTGATGACATAGAAAGACAACATGAAGACACCAAGGTCAGTAAAGGAGTCAAGCCTCAGATGGAAGGAGAATGAGGAGATGTTCTAATGGGGCTGAAAGTTTTCTTGATAGGGCCATGGAGATGGACAGTAATACACTGAAATATCTTCTTTAATTCATGAGAGAGAATTGGGGGGATGAAGTGTTCAAACTGTAGATCTGAGCAGAGTTATCCACGGTGAAGCAAAATAGATGCTGAAGATCCCATGAGAAGCTTGAACAGGGAAAGCGTGATAAAGACCCTTTGCCCCCAGGGAGAGAAGACCTGTTCCCAGAGATAAAGATGATCGTGAAGACAGATGAAGAGAACCTTTGTTTTTAAACAGCTCATCCTTAAAATAATACTCCATAATTTGACATGGCCCATAAACACAGCTGTAGGAGGGCTGTGGAAATGGGAGGGTTTCATGATTGCTGATTTCTCCCCAGGCAGCTGCTATTCATGGAAATTAAAAGCTGTTTCTTGTGGAGAAGTCTCCATGGCATGGCAAGAGGAGCTTTAAGAGAAAGCTCCTCTCCCTACAAGAACTGATGAAAGACTATTGTAAAGTTGGGAACTGATTTAAAAATTCCATGTTTTGTCTCTACTTTGGAAAGAGGACAGGCAGGGGGAGGAAAAAGGTTCTGAAGGTTTCTTTATACCTTTTAAGTTTTGAGCCTTTTTTGCCCTTCTCCTAATCCATATCTCACAGCAAGAAATGAGTAAGTGCACTGGTGATTTTAGCCAGTGCTAAACCCACCACATTATTTGGTACACTGGCTGAGAAACTCAAATTGGCAAATCTAAACCACTACAACCCTGTTAGAGTCTCCACCTCAGTTAATAAAATGTGTTTAGTTGCCATATCAGAGTTTGTAGTCTCTGACTAAAATAGTGTATGTCTTGGGATGTTAACCTTGCTGTGAAGTTTGATTGAGTTAGAATTAACTTCCAAATTCTAGATGCTGAATGACATTTTCAAAACATCTGTTTTCTCAGTGAACTACTAAGAATTGTAGGCTCAGGGCATTTTCCAGACATGGTTTCTCCCTTTTGGGTTTACATTGATGCTATAGGCATATAGCACAAGCTTATTTTGAAGAAGGAGATAATGAATACCATAAGATGTCCTTCCATTTTTCAGTCTAGAGAAATATTTAACCATTTCAGTAAGATTACTGCCTGAAAAAATATAGCTGTTATCTAGTTTTGAAATTGCTGGGGATGCTAGAAACCAAGACAAAGCTAGATATGAAAAAGTAATGAGATTAAATTACCCCCCCCCTTAAATATGTGGCAGTCTTATAACATGATGAAATATAATTTTGGACCTTTAAGAGGAACAAATGAGTTTCTCACAGTCTGAAGCAGTGCTCCTAAATGTGTGTGTTGAAGCTGCCCAACCATAAAGAAAACTTCCACAACACCTGTACAAAAGAATCACAGAAGTTTAATTGCATTACTTCTTGGTGTGTCTGTAGCATGTGCTGTTGTTATTTAACTTTTTTTAACCTTTGTCATTGCAACATATTAACTATTTCTATGAAAACTGAGAAAATTATTTTGTAGCCTTATTATAATTTTTACTGATGTTCTATTGTTTGTTTCTCTAGCTGTGGAATACAGAGTCCCTGGTTTGAGTCAGGCTAATTTTAATTTTTGCCAGAATCCTGTAGCCTTGTGGTGCTTGATCCAAATTATGTTGAGTTGTAAACCCTGAAACGTTCAGTTCATCTATGTTTAATGAGAGTTGTGTCTTTAAAACTTTTGGTGTCACCATGAACATAACTTAGGATTATATGCAGGAGTACTAGAGCTCGTCAATAAACTGTTTCCTAGTTTCCCAGTGCCATCCCTCTACTGCTCGTGCAGATTTAGACTGAGGTTTAGACTGCACTGTGGTTTAGACTGAGAAAGTGGAGAAAATAAGCAAGCCAGGAACAACCTGTGAAGAAGGAAAAAAGAAAAAAAACTGACACAAAGATCCCACTCTTTCCACATTCACATTCCAAACCTCCAAATGCTAAGAAGTTAGAAGCAGACACTGGAGGATGAAGTATTTGTCTGTTATGGCCATCTGTAAGAATAAAAAGGAAGCCAGACAGGTGTGTGAAGGGGGAAGGAAGATAAAAGTCTGAGTGGTGAAAGGCCTTGCTTGGTCTGGAAGCATGGGACAGGGTAGGAGATCTCCCAGGTTCATGGCTAGTGCCTTCTGTTTGTAATTGCCTATGCAACCCCTCATTCCAGTCTGCTCCCTCCACTTCTGTTTTTGAACTCTGCTTGCTTGAATAGCAGAGGTGTGTGTAGTGGATCACAAGGTGGTGAGTAGTTGTTGAAACAAACAGGTTTCAATGCAAGAGCATTGTCTAAAATTTTATTTTAGATTTAATTTCTTTTCAACAAACTTAAAAGTGGTATATGACTGGAGTTGAAACAGTAGTAATGGTTTTGAGCCCAAGCATTATATAATTAAGAAAGCCTGTAAAACTTTAGCTTGCCTTTGCCATGATTATGAATTCTAAAAAAATCTTCTTTTTTGACCTTTTCTGCCTCAGTTGATATTAAGATCAGACAATGCTTGTTCAAAGACCTACTATTTTTTGTGGTCACCCTAATTGTGGTACCAATATTTCAGATGTAGTGCTCACAGCATATTTTGCATGGGGTGGCATTTACCTGTCTTTCTGTCGTGTCAAGACAGCTTTGGGGCAGTTTCCGTGTAAAACTCTTCAGCTGCCTAAGGGGAAGGGGTTGGAGGGGAGGTGATGACCTAAGAGCTATGTAATTATGGCATTGTTGGGTGTCCTATGTTTAACCTGAAGTTTTATCTTAAATCAGGTGTGAAAGCACATTATGTGCATGCAGATAGGTGGCCCGTACTTTTAGTGACTTTGGTAGGGGATGTCTAGATTTCTGTTATAAGAATACTGAACATCACAACTGCAAACTCCTATTGTGGGTTTTGATATGATTAAACTATCCCCATTAATAATCTCATCACACAGCTCTCTTTGGACAACGGGCCTCATGCACGTTATTTTTACTTGTCTCTCTTGAATGATGAGTTAAAAACCAGTATTTTGTCTTGTTTAGGCTGCTGTTTAGTATAGTCCAGCCTGGGAGAAAGACTGATAAGGCTCTGATGTTTATTTTCCAACTCTGACAGGCTTGAATTATGGTTGAACCATACATATTCTTAAATATAAAAACAAGGGTGTGGTTCCAATATTGCACAGGCAACTGACCAGAAAAGTTGAACCCAAACTTCTGGTATCTGGATTCAGTTCCCAGCTTTGTTTCAGACTAATTCATGCTGCTTAATTTCTGTGACTCTTTCCAGTTTTCATGTGGCTGTAGGCTTAAATTTTTGAGCTAACTCTTAGCATACTTTAAAATATATATATATATTCCGGGTTTCTTTAATGCCACATTTAAAAATATTTGGACTGTCTGAATCTCTGTGTCTCCTGTAAATCATATGACTTCCTATGGCCATTAGATGATTGTGTGTGTGAATGCATTTTTTTGCTGCTGAGAACAGGAAACAAAGTGTATCTGTAAGCTTCACAGCCATCTTCCTTCCAGTTAGTGATGATTTCCGTAAACCTAGGCTCCCATTTACTGTGACCTCTAGGTAAGAGAAAGGGAATGGGGTTTGTAGTTTGCCTTACTACTGAACTCAGGCCAAATAGTGACTAATGAACATACCAGATGTTTCTGCTTTTGAACGCTTTTTTTGGAAAGAACTATATTAACCAATTTATCCTTCCTCCCAGGAGATAATAGGACAGCAGTGTAGCTGAGCTCTGACAATTCATTACATGAGAAGAAAATATTAATGTTGACCCTTGCTATGTTGATAGTAGGATTTGAATCTAACCTTCTGCTCTTTTTGCTCGGAAAAATGCATGCAAGTAGTTTTCTTCAAATCTTTCAGCTACCGTGTTACGATGTTAACCACATTTTTAGCAATTTGGAATACAATGAACCAGATTTTTTGTCCATTTATAATTTTGTCCATTGACTTAATAGTTTTACTTCAGGTATTTATTCATCTTACCATGAAATTGTAATCTGACCTTTGGTTTGAAGAATAAACATCCCATGTTTGATTTGGGACAGTGGAACTATGGAGCTGAAAGGTTATAACAAGTTCCTTCTCTGTCTTTGTTGATGAGCTCTCAAAGGCATTCATCTGTGGTTAATTATGTTAAGTATGAGAGAGAATGGCTCTGTTGAAGTTTCTTATCAGAAAGTACTTGCAAGCAACCTAATATCTAGAGTTTTTGTGATTCAGTGGATGTTGTACCTTTTCTCCCTGGCAGGAAGGTAAAGGTAGATCTGTGAGGACCTCTCTGTGGGACAGCCAGTGAATAGGAAGGAGATGACTGTAGTGACTTAAGTTTTAGTAATAGTGTTAAGTTCTGCAAGAAAATAATGAAAAAGAGAATACAAGCATAAAGGTGCCTTCACAGGCATTGTTCTTTGCCACTCTTCCCAGGGAAGACAGGGACTCGCTCTCTGGCTGATAGAAAGCCTTCATTCTTGGTACCTTGTCCTGCTAGACTCAGGGGAAAGGGAGGCTACTGCAGGCAGAGCAAGGTTTTCCATAGCTCCTCTCCCTCCCTTTCTCTTATTATGTCCTTCCATTTCCCCAAAGTCCAGCACCCAGCTCTCACTCCAAACGCTTCCATTGCCTCATCCTGGCCTTGAGTTCAGGATGCAAAGACAATTTGAGCACCTCATGCAGGTGGTCTGTGTGTCAAGAACTTACGACCTTGAAAATTGATTTCCTTTGATTACCCTCTGTTCCATTGTTCATGAAGTATGCTTAACTACAAGGGATGAAGTCAAGAATGATGTAATAATTATGGAGCCATTAATCTGTGCAGTCACTGTGAATATCCAGGTGGAAAATTGTAACAACAGTTTATGCTCACATCTGCGTAGAATATGGGCAATAAATTATGCACAAAATCAAGCATCTTTTAAGTGAACAGCCTTATTTAAGGCATACTTCCAGAAATCAGAAGAACCTAACCCCCTTGATAAGCAGGTAGTTGCATCATTTTTACTGATTGCTTGCACATTACTGCTTGAGGCAGAATGGAACAAAAAGAATGGAGTGATTTGGGTTCACAAAACAGCTTGTTGTCATGAGCCACCCAGTTAATGTGGGAATAATCTCCTTAGGAGGCCTTTTTCTGTACACATGTATATCACCATTTCTGTAGCTTGTTCATTTCATCTATAAGATTCAGGAAATACGAAATTGAAAGGTTAGTAATTTTTTAGTTCTGGTTTCTCTGTGGTGGCAAATCCCTGTCTGACTGTAGACATTATATGTGAGCATGTGCTACGCTTAAATTTCTTTTGAACATGACATTTTAAACAATAGACTGACACTCTTAAAGGCTGGTTTGAGACCAAACAGAGGCTGTTCTTGATGTTCAGATAAATCTGATTTAGTCCATAAACGTATCTGTATCTTTCTGAAGCACTGTAGATTTCATGTCCATTGGAAAAACTTAATTTCTAAGCAGCAGGGTTGCTTTGCTTTTGTAACTGGACATGTGTTCTCCTGTAATAACATCCCTATAATGATTTTCGTGTGTGCTGGCTGCTCCCATATACAGTGTGGGCTGGAGTCGTTTCTAGCTGAAAATTCAGGAGTTTCCAATGTACATCCTTGTTCTTCCTTTCAACATAGCTTCTTATAGAGCTGTGTTGATAATGTGCCCTGCGGAGGAGTGTGAAAGGGCAGAGAGTGTCCTGTTTCTGTGGCAGGATGCTCTGGCTCCAAGATGGAGGAGGGAAAAATGGAACCAGACCTGACAAGAAACTGAATCTGGTGTTTCAGAATGTGGTTATCATAAATAGAGGCTGTTTCATTTTAATACCCTATGTGCCAAGAGGGGTGGACATAATTGGACAGCGTATCTAAATCTAGGAATTTTCTTCCCTCATTCTTAAGCTTGATTTATTACAGAACGTGGTGGTTGCTTATAGGTGGGTCAAATAGTGAGATTTAACTGTATTTCTTCATTCTTCTTGCTCACATGTTCAACTGAGTGTTTATATCAGACTACTAAGTATCATTCTGAGCACCCCCAGTCTGATCTGGGCCTTATTTTGTGAGCTGATATACATATGGGCCATATAGTGATAACTTATCATAAAGAGGTTCTGAGCTCCCTGCTGTTCTTGTGTGGTTTTTGTTTGTTTCATGTGACTTGAGGTTGAAAGGAGGCTCTTGACCTAAATACTATATTAATGTTTCACTGTCTTCTCATTAGATGTTTTCATGAGGTTGCAAATGTACTGGGAGACAAGAAAAGGGTTATAGATGAGTTCTGAAGTTGTTTAACTGAACTTGGAATATCTTTCTTTGAGTGAGACGGAGAAGGAAAGAATAGTGGAAAAAAGGCAGCAACTGAAGGGGGGAAAAAGTTGGATGTGTTTTATAACCATAAATGGTAAAAGTAACCTTGCTCCACTGCCAGCAAGCAGAAAGATGGAATAAGGTTTTGATTTACAAGAACAGCTCAGCAAGGGCCTTGTAGAGTGCTTCATGCCTGCTATATAAATGTGATTAGCTATAAAATGGGAGAGATTTAACAAGAGTTTAAGCATCAGCAACAGCTCTGTTTCATACAGAATGTGGATGCCTGCTTTTAGAGTTCTGTCAATACAAGCTAGTTTGTAAAACATAACATCTTTCAAGAGAGAATGTGGATTATTTTTACATAATACCTGAGCATCTTACTTTTTGGTTCTTTGCCCATCCATCATCTGGTCTCTAAGCAGCATTTATCCTTATAATTGTTCCTTTAGATAATTGGAGAGGACTTTTTTGTAGGCTTTTACAGTAAGCTGCCTAAAGATATAGAGGCATATGAGGAGATGCTTTCTCTTAGACAGTATTCTGTCTTGTTATATAACCTTTGTGGTCTTTCCCTACCTCTATATTACCACTTTACTCAGGAAGATAAATTTGTCAGCTTTAAGCTCCAGTGGTCAGTCCAGTAAAGCTTCATAGTTGTGGATGGCAAAGGCCTTTCCCCAGTTTACTGTTCTCTCTCTTCCAGCCCTTCCTGGGATGGAAACTCACAGTTTAAATTTTCTTAACAAGAAGATTATGAGCAAATGACTTATCAGCAAACATGCCAAGTTGGGTTTGGGGTGCAGAGGAAGGGCAGCAGCAGCATTTTTTGGGTGTCTAGTGTCATTCCTAGTGTCATTCCTTGTGAAGATTCTGCTGGAGGGAAGTGGAAGAGAGGGTATGGGGATTTCTTTCTGAAAAGTGAAATATCAAGTTGACTGTGAAGTTTTAGCTGTTCTTGTTAAAATTTGAGGCCAAATATTTCTTTTAAAGGACTCAGTCGAAGGCAGAAGGGGAGACTTGTTTGGATAGCATCATATGATTTACGCTTAAGCTGAATGTTGAGATTATCTGTTACTCCTAATTAGGCAAAGGTGAGACACCTTCATTTGGTTTAATTGCATTATGATAATATTACTGCCACTTCAATTAGTTCACAAACAACTCTTAAGAATGAACACATTCCTGAAAATGAGAAACAAATAATAAATAAATAAGAAGCAAAGATAAATTATTAATTCCAGTTATTTTCTTTTCATTAAATTGGGAAGCAACTGAAAGACTGTGGGACACCAGTGCAATAGAATGCATAGTTACCTATAAACTTGTGAGCATCTTAAGGTACTATTTTTGTTTCTTTTGAAATGAAAGTCACTCTCCATGTTATGTAAATGTTTCAAATAATAATGTTATTTTAGCAAGTATAAAAAATAAATGCAGAGACCTTGAATATGATATTACACTTTTTATTAATTTGACTTGAAGGTATTTGCTCAATAAACCCAAAATGGTTTAAAACTTACTTTTCTGTGTATTTTCACTCAAGGATCAATAAGCAACAATTTCAAACTGCTAAGTAAGAAACCTCTTTAATTTAAGAGAGTAACTGAGGGGATCCATACAGGCAAAATTTTGATATTCTGTGATATTGTAATTAATATAAAATCATTTTGTGTGAAAGTATTGCTATAATCTCTCAAGGAAAAAATAATTTCTTTTTTCTTCACTGAAGATAATGTGTTATTCATTAGTATCATGATACAGTGAGGAACTGCTGCACTGTAACAGTTTTATTGGTGTCTAAATATGCTTACATCAGGTTTATGGTACAGATGGTGAATGCAGAATTGCATTTGGAATGTATTTTCTATAGTGAAAGGAAGGAAGCTTTCTTCCCCATATTATGTACTCTTTAAATATTGGAGGTTTAAAAACTTAAAATTAGGTCCAAAGATACCAAATTGGTTGTTAAGTAATTATTAAATGTGAAAAAGCCATTTTGCATAGGCTCTGAATACAATTCTGGTTTTAACCAAGAAAAAAATGGTAATTTAATACAGTGCGCTCACTGTCAAAGGAGTATTTAAGAGGTTAAATTTTCAAGGTAATTGAATTTTCTTGGTAGTTCAGAAGCAGAAAAAGATGAACAATTTAAATAGTTGTACTAACACTGAAGACTTAAATTATTGATGACTGAGTTTAATTACTGGTTTTTGCACATAATCAGCTAGCTACTCATTGAGGAAATTGATTCTTGGAAACTGAAAAAGAAAACAAAACTGGTTGCTACATACATTCTAACTTGAAGATCTGACTAAAGCAGATCTAGGATCCCGTGGCTGTATATGATGAGATTAACCCAGCCAGCAATCTGTATGTTCTCTGTTGATGTGTGTTAGCTGAAATCCCACTGTATGTCCTGAATGCTGTCTGTATGGGGCTGTATGCAGATCTTAAGTGAGGATGCATTCCTCCAAACAACATACTTAGGGAAAGGAATGCATAACTGTGCCTTTGTTGCTGGGTTTTGAAGTTCATCCCCTTTCCCTCCCAGCCATTAAGTTGTGGTGGGAAAATGCCACTATTCATTTTGCCTTTAAATCATAGAATTGTTTAGTTTGAAAAAGACCTTTAAAATCATTGGGTCCAACCATTTAACCCAGCACTTCCAGGTCCACCACTAAACTGTGCCCTTAGGCACCTAAGTCTTTCATGTCTTAAGATAGCTTCTGGGATGGTGAATCCATCACTTTCTTGGGCAACCTGTTCCGGTGCTTCATAATTACCTTGAAAATGATCATCATAAAGTCCCAGTATGTAGTCACATGCTAAGTGACTTCTTGCTGTGTTGTGGGTGTCTTGTGTAAAACCATGAGTTTGATCTGCTGAGTTCTTTTTCTGGTCTCTCATTTCCTAGCTGCAATGTGAAAATTTTTTCTCCAATATTAATTACTTTACAATAACTTCTTTCTTTTGTCAAGTTACAGACCTTAGGTAGGATGAGATCAGACTCCAGGTTAAGGAAGTAGCTGCTAAATCACTGTTGCCTTGTCCAAATTTGGGAGTACATAGAGATGCAAAAAAATGCAGAAAATGCAATTCCTGAACTATGATTAAAATCTTCTTGCTTTAATTCCTGCTCTCCACCCTGCAAATGAAAAACTGCTAAGCAGTTCAAAGCTTCACACCTGTACTTCAAATATTGTGTTGCTGTCAGTTAGCTTTCTGCATTTTGATCTTCAGGGCTGGCTGTTGAGAGAAATAAAGTTTAGTGTAGCATCTAAAGATGACCTCACTGTAAAGTAAAAAGATTTTGTATCTTTCTAGTTGTATAAGTAGTTTTTCTGATCCTCGCCTACATGAAACGGAAATGCAGTTATTAATATCAGAACTGATTCTTGCAGCATGGATAATTAGTTAAGGTTGTAAGCCATGCTAGCACTTTCTTAACACCTGGTGCAGGGTTTTCTTTCTTTTCATAAATATATGATTCAATCTCAGTCATAGTCAATGCAGGAGAAATTGCTTGGCCAATGTTAAGATGGGTGGTCATTTGCAGAAAAGAAGGTGCTCCTGTCTGTTCTGATTACCTTATTTGCCTTACCAAGTCCTAAAGCATGATTTATACTATTCCCTAATTTTAGTGAACTTACCTCTCTCTTTGCACCTATACAGGCATTTTGTCAAATGTTTTGGGGCTGCTTTTTCAGCTGTCAACTGAATATTGCTCTGACTAATCCCTGTCAACACAAGTATCAGTACACACGATTGCTAGTTCAGCAAGTTCACAAGTTACTCTACTGCAGTGATGCTTTAGATGACACTGACTCCTTTTTAGATGATGTTGGTTACTTATGTAGACAAAACCAATTAGATGTTCCTGGTAAACACAAAAATGTCTCTTTGGCATGACAGCATTAATCTTAATATTTTTATTCTTACATTAAGTAACCTGCAAAATGAAAGTGTGAATTTATGTCAGACAAAAGAAGTGTTTATAAACTTTCATATCGAAGGCTTAAATGTAAGAGTTTTATCTGGACACTGGAAAATACAATTGCCAAATCACAATAGTGTGGCATAAATACATAGCATTTGGGCTTAGTCTTGTGCACCCTTTTTCAGAAATTTTTCTTATTTGTTGATGTATTTAGCATTAAAGCTTTTGCACTGAACATAGCAAACTGCTTCACTATGCACATTAATATTTAAAATTCTTTGTGAGCAGTACCACATAATTGACATTTCATATTAATCAAGTAATGAAGTGTACTAAGACCATGGGCACTAACTCATCACTTCTCTTTAACCCCTGAGGAAAAAATGAGAGCATCTCTTTCTGCACCAAGAAGAGCAGTGTTTCATGCTTCCCTTGCTACCTTTCTGTATCTGAAAAAGATAATCTGAAAGACTTTTCACCACTTGAACCTTGAATAGCTGCAACATATTATTTGAACAGACAAACATATTGACTGAAGCAGTACTTTTTTTATTGAATCACTGTAACAAAACCTGACCAGAGGTGTTTAGCTGTGTTACTCCCATTTAAAATTTTTTCCAGTGTTGACATGTATCCTAACTTTGACATTACTGTATGCTCATATTTTAATGCCAGTAGTATCTGAAGAAATGAACTGAAGATGCTTTTATGTTTGAGAAAGAGAGGGTATGGTGTGTGTGTGTGTACACACCACATATGTATACGCACATATATATATATGTACATATACATATATGTGTGTAGTCTTTTTAAACAATTGTGCCCTCTACTAATTTTCTAGCTTGAAGGAGGTCCCATTGGTAGCGAGTAGTAGGTAAGCAGTAAATAGTAAAGTCAGGTCCTCATTTACAGCTGGAGGACTTGTCCTTCTTGGAAAAATGTTCCTTATTTTGTTACACAGGCTCATGAGGAAGTTAGAAAAGCAGTGGTACCAATTTATTCACAGAGAGCTGGGCAAATACCAAATGTATGATGTTTAAGAAGGGCGAGTGCTGGATTCTGCATCTGGGGTGGGGCTGTGTGTATAGACTGGGGAAGGAGAGGCTGGAGAGTAGCACTGGCGGGAAGGGGCCTGGGCATCCTGGTCAGTGGCAAGTCAAATATGAGCCAGCAGTGCCCTGCAGCCTGGAGGACCAAGTGTTTCCTGGGGGGCATCAGGCACAGCCTGGCCAGCTGGGCAAGGGAGGGGATTGTCCTGCTCTGCTCTGCACTGGGACAGTCTCACCTTGAGTGCAGGTTTGGGTGACAATATAAGAAGGATATAAAACCATTAGGAAGCATCCAAAGGAGTGCCACAAGGATGGTGGAAGATCTGGAGGGGAAGCAGCATGAGGAGCAGCTGAAGTCCTGTGGTCTGTTCAGCCTGCAGAAAAGGAAACTGAGGGGAGACCTCACTGTGGTCTTCAACATCCTCGCAGAGAAGAGGAGGGGGAAACACTGATCTCTTCTCTGTGGTGATCAGTAAGAGGACTTAAGGAAATGGCCTGAAACTGAGTCAGGGGAGGCTTAGATTTGTATCAGGAAAAGATTTTTCACCCAGAGGGTGATTGAGCACTGTAACAGGTTCCCCAGGGAAATGGTTACAGCACCAAGCTTGGCATAGTTCAAGAAGCATTTGGGAAATGCTGTCAGACATGTGGTCTGATTGTCTGGGTGTCCTGTGCGGGGCCAGGAATTGAATTCAATGATCTTGATGGTCCCTTCCAACTCAGCATATTCTAGCTTCTTTGATAGGTAGAGATCTCTTGGCTCAGTGTAAAGTACGGAATCGCTGTCATAGGTTTAATCAAACCTGGTCAGTTGATACAAGGGTCAACCTTGTGTGGGAGCATCCCATTTAATGGTTATGTCTCCAGGTGGGCTGTTGTGCATCGGAAGCCTTATCTGCAGAAGGGTGTTTCTTTGCTCGTGTGTAAGTGTACCACTATGATTGTGCCACAAAAGGATTACCTAGGTAGCCACTGGCAAACCTCTTTGCCTGCTTAGTATGCAGTGAAAGAAAAGGAGTGATGGACTCCTTCAGGACTCAGGAGTATGAAACTGAAGAGAATGGAGTTGCTCCTGCTGAGCACCAAAACCCTACAGAAAATTTGTTATAGGGTGTACTGGAGGAGATTTGCTTGTAATTCTCTCAAAGTCTAGCTTTTATCCTAACCCAGTTAGGATATGTCCTCTGGCTAGTAACCTGCTTGTAAATGTGCTCAAATTAATTCTGCTGGTTCTCTGCGGAGCACTGAGGGTGGGAAAGACAGTAACTGTGTAAAAACTATTGAGTGGTTCCACATGTTGAATTTCCTTCCCCTTGCCATTCAGATCACCAACAAATATTCTCTCTGGCAAGCACATCCCTGCTTTCAGGTGTATAGGCTTGGTGTTGAGAAATAGAACGTAACATTCTTTTTTTCTGTCTTCATGTCCTTGCCTCTGTTTTCCCCCTCATATAAATCTTACATGTTTACTGTACTCAGTTGTGCCCTTCTGGATCCTTAAAACTCCAAACTTTATTTGTTCTTGTCTACATTCCGTCTTACAACTGCAGAAATTACTTTTATTTCTTGTGCTTACCCAACTCACCCATGTTTTTTTCTGCCTTCAGTCTGCAAGTTTATGCTCTTTTTCATTATCCTGTGTTGTGAGGCTTTGAGAAAATTTATGAAGTAGAAGGGGATTAATCCCTGTGTTAGTTTCCATCACCCAACTCCCTCTACCCCTGAAAAAAAGCCAGTTTTAACAGACAGTTAACTGTGTTCTAGCATTCTAGGACAAAGATTACTTTTTAACTTTTAAAGTCAAGACTGGTTCTTGATCAGTCTTTCCTCTGTGGTGTTCCCGCTCCGTGCTTCTCCTTCATCCATTTCTTTGTGCAGGAGTTTGTGAAGCTGTGTAGAGCCAAATTTCTTGGAGAAAGGACAAGCATAGTATTACCTCACAACCATGATTTTACTTGGATTCTTTTGGGGATGGCAGTTGTATGGGATAGTTGATAGGGTACCTCTGGGCTAAACTGTTGTCTCAATTGTCCAGACAGCTTCTACAGTATAAATTGATTTTTTTGTTGTTTCTTCATTTTTCTGGTAGACTTAAGCATACTGCACATAAATGCATAACACTTTCCTAGCCACAATGAAACTTCAAATGCCTGTAGATGTTGAAAAATAGAATGTTCTCTCTCCAGTGGTGATGTGTCCTTGTGCCAGCTGCAGAGAGAATTCACATCCAGTGTGAATCTTTTCTTTGTGGCTATTTGTCAGGAGTATAAATTTGAAATGCTTGTACTTCAGAATGAAGGGTCACCAGGCTTTTCTTCCTAATAGAGGTATTGAGGAGAAGTGATTGTCCTTAAGCTTTTGAAATACCCTCTTTTGTCTGTAGAATTGAAGCCAAGAACCAACAATGCCTAGAAATGTGTGCTGGTGTCCTAAAAAATGCAGTTTGTCAAATTTCATTCTGGGTGGATTTGTTTTGAGTAAAGCTGAGAAAAGAGACTTTCTCCCTAATAGCAACTCTTGAGTTATTGTCACCTCTCTTTGGACAGTTTTCTTTGTGAAGGTTGTACTTGTAGGAAGGGACTTCTGATCTGACAAGGAATGTATAATGGATATTAGTCTAGAGACATTACTTTTCGTTCTGCTAACATGAAGTTATGTATACCCTTGTACAATAACTATTTCTTGACAATGAGGGAAAAGGGGTGAAAACACTGAAAGGCTTCAGCCAGGCATGACTTGTACATGTTAATGTTACTCCTAAAATTGAGCTGACAGAAAAATAGGAAGCTGCATTTTCTGCTTCTGTGTGTTTTTAGTCAGAGTCAATTATGTCACTTTTGAGGACTTTGTCCTCTAGGACTTAAACACAAGGATCTAGTCTATGAACTTGCTATGATGTTTTTGGGAGAGGGGAGGCGGGGAGGAATATTTCCACTATTTTCATGTCTTTCTTCTGGAAAGAAAGAGGTAACAGCCTAGCCCATTCTGATTTTCTGGCTGGCTGCATCTGTAAACATCTGTAATCTGCCTAGAAGGTCTTTTGTGAAAATGGAGTTGTGTTCTTCTCTGACATCTGGTGAAAAAGCGACAGTTCAAGATTATATAGTCTCTTAATTTACTTTGCGATCATTTTGGTCAATTTAGGAAGATCTAGTACAAGTCCTACTAGCGGCTGAAAAAGTAGTCATTGTATTGTGGTGAAATGTCAAGCAGGGAAAAGGGCTGTAATTAATGTAACCTCCTGATTATTTTCTGGACAGCTGTATGTATTCTGGTTTTCCCATGTTACTAATAGATCTACATTTTACGACATTCTGTGCTCTATCAAATTTGCTTCCTTCCTTCAAGCCTTTGCCTCTGATACATCTTGTCCAAGTTTTCTAGCATTTCAGTAATAGACTATTGCGGGAATCATTTGCCGTTGCTCTGATATGAATGGGTTTCAGAATATTTACATCTATGTAGGCACAAGATTGTGAGAAGAGATTTGGCTTATTCTAGGTGATCTTTAGCTGTATGATTACTGCTTGATGGTTACTTACAAGAACAGCGTTGGGGACAGGCAGAGGAGAGAAGAGGCTGTGTAAAACTAACATTAATCTTTCCAGTTAGCAGAATTCAGCCTTTAAGAACATTCAGGGGAAAAGATGGTTCCTGCAGAAACTAACCTCTGATTAGTGTATTTTATGAAGAAGAATATGATCATTGCTATGACCCAATGGGTAATACTTTGAAAGATGTTCACATGCCTCTCCCAAATGCTAGGAGAAAAGTACTTTTCTTCTTCTAAGCACACATGGCCAAATGTGAACTGTATTAATCATGTTTTTTAGAGAAACCATACATACTTTGAAGAACTTATTGCCTGTAAATGTGTGTTCTTACACACCTAAATTCCACCCTCTTTGCAGATGGTTGTTTGTGGAAGAGTGGAACAAAAACCCAAACAAAATAACAATTGAGCAGTTTGGTGATAATCAGAAGTTTCTTGTTTAGAAATATTTTCCCATTTAAAAATTATTGCTTTCAGCTGTGAAAATAACAGGCTTTCCTGCAGAGAAAAAGAGGGAGGATGCATTTAAGTATTTAAAATAAATATCAATTCTCTTTTGTAAGTGTGGAAAAATAATGACTCTTGTTTTAAGATCACATAGGGATTCTACAAATATTGCTTGCATTTGTGGATAAGTTATTTTATTAGGTCAGGTCAGAGAAGCCCTGCTTGAAAATGTATCTCTTAAGGCTGAAGCTGTGCTGACACCATTTTTGAACAACCTCTTCAAAATGAGAATACCTTGGGGGTTGTATGTAAACAGAAGCTTCAAACTTCAGTAAACTTCTTTTACTGGTTGCACTGATGTAATCTAGCAGTGATAGTTATCTCGGGCTGGACAACTGCAGAGTGCTTGGAGGCACTTGCTGTGTTTGAGTCAAGAACTGATAGTCTAGCAGGTGATGGGGTATTTCAGACACTCCCAATCAAGTTGATTTCATATCTGCCACTTTTTAGGAAAAACAGCCTGACATTTATTCATTGTCATTTTCCCCAAGACTGCTGTTAAGGCTTTTTTTTTCCAAGTATAGTGAAATATTTTACAGAAACATATTGTGACCCAACTAAGCACAACAAGATAATCTGAGAGGAAGCCTCCAGGGAGTGTGCAGTGTCGGATAGCTGGACAATAAAACTTCTTTCTTGCATGTTGCTTTCTTTGACTGCTCAAGCATTACTGAAGGAGAAAAACAAAGCTTTGCATAAAGGGTCTACATGTGCCACCCAGTGAGTTTTGGGCTTTTTCTGCTTGTTTTAAGAGCAAAGGTCAAATACCATTTGCCTGGTTTCTTCAAATCCTCCCACTGTCCGCAGAAGTGGGTCCGTTTCAGACTGAGACTTCCACTGAGAGCCTTACTCCAAAAACAGTGTTGTTGGTGTCTCACACTGAAGCCTGGAATTCCTCTGTCCCGCTTGTGAGAAAGAATTTGAAGTGAGAAGGTCCAGTGTTACATTGTTTTTGTTAATTGTTTCAGGCAGCAAAGATGGAAACGTCTTGATGTAGGGGCTGCTTTGGAACAGAACACAGAACAAGTAGGTATTATGCCATGTGCATGTTGCTGGGTGGGGTTGGTGGTAGAACTGCTTTAAAGAAAGAGGACAGTGTTTTTCAAAAATTATTTCATTCTCATGCTGAAGTATCACTGAGTTAAGGTATTGTGTGAGAGATATGTTAATATGTCATGTCCTACCAATTTATTTTTTTTTATTATACTAGTAAAATAATGAGTTTTTGGCAGAAATGTATTTAATCGGCAGACATTGGTTATGGCTTTCAAAGGAATTACACAAGTACTGCTTGGAGAATAATGTTAACTTACTCAGCCTTTCCTGATGGTTGTACAATGAAAAGCAAATGCAGCTTCACATTCAGACTAGTTCAGTTTGCAGAAATTTGTAATGCTTAAACCTATGTGTGTGATAAGAGAATGGAGAATTACTCAGAATGCTGCTTCTTTTTAGAAACTCCAATTAAATGTTAAGTGAGAATGAATCTGCAAACAGCAACATTTGTAAAGAATATTATTGTAAGTAATTCTCTCCACATCATAAGAGGAGATATAAGCAAGACACATGTGCGGAGTAATCCTGCACATTAAAGCATAAAGAGTTAAGGGCTTTCCTTTCTTGCTTAACATCAGTTGAAGAAAAAGGAAAATCACCTGTGTTTTGGGTGGTTTTATCTCTGTCTTTAAAACAGCAGTTCATACTTAGCTCAGACGGCTACTGGCCAAAAATGGTGAGTCACTAGAGTGTGTTCTCCCTGAAGGACCTAGCACAAAAGCATTGCATTCCCATTTGGCCCTCAGTGGGCAGTATTGATCGAATGGAGATTCTCTTTGAGGATGGAACTAAAGATGCTGCTCCTGATATGTCTTGTTACAGTCAAAGTCTTCTAGAAGGCCAGTAGTGACTATTTATAGCCATACTCAGGTGGCCTAGGAGTAAACTTTCATTCGTACCATTAGTTTTAAAGAGTATACATCTCTGCTTGCTAAACTTTTACCAGATAAACATTGCCACAGAGTAAGATGGGGGAGGGAGGGTAGCAGAAGACATGAACACAAACTAAATGCTAATATGGAAGTTTTTTTTAAGCTTTTTATGAATTCTGTGGCACTGGTACTAGAAAAATATATTTTGACCATTATTCTATTTGGTTTTTTCCACTGTTCTCAATGCTCTGGCTCATGAGATGCAATCAGTCGCTTTCTGTTTTCCTCTGATTTCTTTTGGATTAGTTTGTTTTGGAAGGTAAGCAGGCTGCAGTAATTAAACAATTACATTGTCCACATGAATTTTGCTTCCTATTCAGAATAGATTCAGTGAGGAGGAAACATGCATGGCAGGAGAAGTAAAAATTTTGATCATCTCTGACCTGGAACAATAAACTATTCTGCTGTTGCCTCTTTCTTAGGTGATACTAAGAGACCATAGAACTTGAAAGTCAAGTTCTTTGTAGTCTGGATGTCATCAGTTCTCTCTCAAATCTCTCTCCAAACAATATGCTTAATGAAAACGATGAGACTCTTACACTAGATTATACCTGGAGTTTTCCTTTGGGGCTTTAGCTCAATTCAGAGAGAAAATCTGAAGATCTGATCAGACATGATGATTCTGATCAGAGACTTCTTAAAAATTATTTTAAGAATATAAGTTATTAATTAGTGGGGGCTTCTAATAGGCCTTTGCTCATGCAAAGAGGGGATATTTTATTAAGGAGTTCTCTTTCAAGATTTGAAATACTGAAGTAATGTTGTATCATCATTTGGGTGCACTTTTAAATTGTATTTGACAGCTCCAGTTCTTGAACCACTGAAAACTCAAGTTTCACTAGAATCTGACAGAGTAGTGGAAATGGTCATATTCATCAGATTTAATACAACTGTCAATGAGTGTAGGATGAAAAAATAATTTCAGTGATGCAAAACTACATGGCAAAAATGCCGTGTGACAAATTTTATTTATCAGCACTCGTCTCATACCAGATTTCAAAACAGACCACGTAGATGAAAGCTCCCAACTCAGGGTTTCTGCATGAGTTTTGAAGAAATGTCTTAATTGTACAACTAGTAAATTATTTAAATGAACAATATTGTTTTAGTAGATGAAATACTTTATGTAAATTTTTTTGCTGTGTGTCTTATCTTGGAACCTATCTTTATCCTTTCTGGTGGGAAGTTAGTGTGTTTTCTAAAAGTGTGTAGCAACCTGTGTGTGTAGAAAAAATGCCGTTTGGAGTATTATCATTGATGCAGTTCTTCTGTGGTGCATCACACAACGGATGGGTTTTCAGAACATGACAGCAGAGACCAAAGCTGTATCAGGTCTATAAGAAATGAAATCTGCATGTGCTTTGGACAGAATAAATAGCTGAAAATTTTGTGTATTAATAATCTAAAGTCTTATTTTGGATAAAGATGAAAACAAATGATTGGCATTACTTTGGCAGGATTAGCTAGAAACAATGAAAAGTTCAGTGACTCATGCTGGTGTTTTTTCTCTAAGTTCACTTGGAAGTTGTTAACTCCTTTCTTACCTGCCACTTGCAGAGCAGTGTTCAGTGTTCTGTAGAAATGTTGCATCAGGCACTAACCTCACAAAAACCTCTGATGTAGGGTTCAGTCCTGCTTGGAATGAAATGTGCCCCTAAATTATTAGTTTTGGTTAGTGCTGCTTCTAACAAAAACTCGTCTTGTCTTAATGTGGAGACCTACGTTACTAAATGTACATCAGCCAGATAATGCTCCCTGACCATATATAGTCTGCCTGAGAAAATGTACTTTGGTGTAAGTAGTATAGCAGCCATCTAAACATGATCCTCTGGCTTCAAGAGCCTTGGTTCTTTATGTGGAGAACACATACCTGCTCAGGAATTGGCAGGATAAATTACTTTTCCCCAGTAGCACAGCTGGCAGACTGGCTGATTACCAATGTATGGAGCTAATTGATTCAGTTTTGCTCATATTATCTCAGTTTAACTCAGAGCTTCCAAGGTATGGCTTTGATGTGACAACAAAATTTGACCTTTACACTCAGAGTGATGGCATTTACTCTGCAGGAATTAAGATGTACCTATGCATTTGCTAGGAATGTAAAAAGTGGATGAAATAAGTATTAGAGGGGAATCTCTAGAAGTAAGAAGAAAGGTAATATTAGACACAGAGAATTACTCTTAGTTGTACATGACGTTTTTGTTATTTCTCATGAAGGTGAATTATATGACTTGGTAATGAGCTGTGATTTATTTAACAATGATATACAGTTTATTCTCAGAGGCATTACAGGCAGAAGAAGGAGTCTGTGGGCATTGCTTTCTTAACTCAGGAATTTCCCTGATATCAGTCTGTGTTCAGCAGCAGTTTGTTTTGCTGTGTTTTGAGGTGGCTTAGCAGTGCATTGCTGGCATATTTCTATATGTGTAAGCTATGTAGTGACTTATGAGCCTGATTTCACTCACACACACATATTTTTATCACCTTTTATCTAATGGACTTATTTACATTTATATGAACTGGATATAGCATAACGATGTAGGCTACTTGTTTTAGTCACATTGAGGTAGTAAAATAATGGAAAAAACCCTCATTTTTTGTTTGCTTTTTTATTTTTGGTTTTGGTTTGTTTTTGTTTATTTTTAAGACTCAAATATTGACTGAACTTGAAGTAGTTTAAATTTGGGGCATATTTTGGTTAACTTTTTAGTAGCTACTAGGGCTAACATACTAGCAAGAAACTGAGGAGTAAAACAAGTATGCCTTTTAGTAATGTGAATGGCATGAATCTTAAGGGAATTATTTGGAAAAAACGGTGCAATTCACATTTAAGCTGTGTGATAGATGAGTGATATGTATATAAGAAGCTAAGACTGGTCCATTTAAAGGCTAACCACACATTGTGCTTGGGGGAGGATTGTATGGGGATTCAGACATTCAAGCAAATTGAATGGATATGTTAACACCATAGCTTGCTCATGTCTGAGAGTGCTAAAATGGCACCAGTCTACACTTCCATATTTTTGTTTCCTGGCTTTTTTTACATTTTGTGATCATTCCAACCATGAAAGATTTAAGATGGATCCCTCCTGAAATATTGGGCGATCAGTGGACTTTTACAGTTATAGCTCAAATCCACCTATCACATCTTCAAGTGGTAAAGCATATATGCAAGGCAAAGTATTTCTTACATTAATAGAACATGCATCTTAATTTTGTTTTACACTAAATATGAAACTCAAATGGAAGAAAAAAGGCAATAGAAATTATCATAAATTAAAAAAAAGTTAATTTAAAAGCAACTGTTCCAACTACAGCATGTTTTTAGCAAACAAGGAGATAGTAGCACTGCAGGGAACTAACACCTGAATTTGAAGCAATAGTTGGATATTTGGGACAGATAAGTGAAGAATTCCACAGGAAACAGCATAAAAATATTGGAGGAAAGAGAGTAGTGATTCTATCAGGGTTCTTTGGGTTTTTTTCTCTTTATAGAACCTGTGATGTACACATGAGCATTTAAATGTTGCTCTTTCAATATTCTCCTGTGTGATAGCCAGTCAAGACATCACTACCAGAATCCCTTTTCAGTGCTACATAAAAGTGGTAATATTTCAGATTGTGTTTGTTTAGCAGTGTTAAAAAGCAATCTTTCTGGTTTGTGGAGACTCACAGATCTGCAGAGTGATGCTAAGCCTTCTGAGAGCCTTCTGTAAAAGCCTTGGCTCTATATTGGGAAAAATGGATGGTTTTCCAGTGTTAACATGGATGCAAATAACATATTTAATTTAGTCTCTTAGGTTGAGTGTGCACTGTGTATCCCAGTTCTTCCTGGCTCTAGGAGGAATAGAATTTGCAAAGCTGCCTTAAGGCAGGAGATATTTAGTGTAAGGTGAGGGGAAATGTGAGGGAATGCAGATGTATTACCTGGATTCCAGGTATTGTCCAACAGATGTGAGATTTCAAGGAGATGCATAGGACTGCATGACTAGGCCATGACTAAATGTTGCAATCTCAAAAAAAGTCTTGAAATGGCTCCTGGGAAGGACATAAAATTGGATGCCCAGTTGGTGCCAGCCTGCATGCTGGCAAGGTGCTTTGTACAGATAATGCAGAGCTCACTTTTGGGGTGAAATAAAACTTGGGTCAGCAGTTGCTTGCTGATGAGAACATGAGTCAATGATAGGAATGCTGAGAGGGCATTGTAAATCCACAACTTTGAAACAACTGATGGATGATCTGGAAGTGGCTGAGCTGGAGCAGTTTAAGAATTCTAGGAACTGAGCCTTGGAAGAAAAAATAAAACTAAATCATCTGAGGAGAAAAACATTCAAAATGAGCATAAACAAAGTAGATAATAATTCTCAGTGAGTGTGTTTGCTTCATAAACAGTATTAAACCCCAACACTTAGTGTTGATTTAGAACAGACTTGTTGCTGTATAATCATTATTTTTATGACCTAGCAAATATTGTTATGATCAATGATTTCCTTATGCTGAGGTATTTCTCTTCAGTATTGTCTACTTAGCCATAAGTTCAGGTGAATGAAGTCCAGAGTGCCTTTACAGTTAAACTGGTCAGCTGTTAGGCTTGACTTTGAGTTTCAAAGTACTCAGTTCACTTATCTGTGCCAAAAGTTGAGTCCTTGACATATATTTGTAAACTAAAACATCCAAGCATCACTTAAAATTTTTGCCCCTGTTTCTTAAATGTTATCAAAACATCTTTAGATGTGTTAAGCTTGCAATTACTCTCCTTAAAGGTCAGATGATGACAATAACTCACCTGAGGCCTAGCTTCATTGCAGGATTTGGTTGTTTAATGACTTTAGATTGCTTTGAAAATGATAACCTAATTGCGTTGCTTCTGTAACTCATGGCTTAAAAAGCACCTAATGTTCTCAGGTTTGTTCCAACCCCCAGCACGCCCATTTTTATTTATCCTAGAAGAAACTTCCTTGTTTTAACCCGTCAGAAGCTAAATCTGTTTGGTACATCCAGGAAGAGCATCGTAGAAATACAGGAAGCAAACTGGGAGGAAGGATTCCCACTCATATTTTTGAACTTCATGGCCTTTAAGGGAGCTTCTCTGATTTCTGTAATTTTTTAATTGCCCTGTGCTTGAGGAGGTTTCAGGAAGGTGCTCTCCAAGTATATTGCAGCTAGTTAGAATTCAGCACTGTGTTTCCTCTTGCAGGGTTGTTGAATATAGTAAGGGAAGAGGGGAAGAAACAAGGGCTGAATTTGTTAAATTGGAAATGACTTTTTCTGGCACACTAGCATGCTCTTGATGATGCTATTTATGGATGCCTATTGCCAGCAATAACATTCATGTCAAATTACACTTCATGGTTGACAAAAAATTATCTCTCCAGCATGTTGCCATATTTAAGCCATTTGTTCACTCTCTGCTATTACTGATTATTTTAAACCCTCTTGGTGAATCTTTAAAATCTTTTGCCATTTTTGTATTTTCTTTTGCTCCTCAGAAGAAAAAAGGAGATCTATAATTCAATATTGGAGAGTGGTTTGGGCAAATATAGAGTAAAAAGTCTTACAGTAAATTTGCAGGAGTTTGGTTTCTATAGCTAAACTGCTTTCTTTCTCAGACATGAATAGGTAACTCTTCCACTAGTTAGCTACTGTTCCTTTCCTTAGATAGGAACATTTTTTTGATGAGTTGCATGTTTTTCATGGAAAAAGAGGAGTTCTTTGTTGTCCAAAACAAATGCAGAATTCAGGTCTTAAAGCATGTATTTTTAATCTGAATTCAAATGATCAGGTTTCTCATCAGGTGGCAGTATTCAGCTGGCATCTGCTTTGAGCAGCATGTTCTTCATGTTCTTCTGTATTGTTTGAGTGGCCAATATCTACTTCCAAGATGCTATAAATCACATGTGATTATCACTTTTTTATTCAATGGTTATAGTTGAATTTTGATGGGGAATCCCATGGTGGACTGCTTTTTGTTGTTTGTTTTTTTTTTGTCAGAATGAGCATCTGTTACAGATAAGCTGAATTATGATGGAATTTTGTTTCTAAGGGAAATTAAGATCCCTCTGTGACTTTCCAGATGTCTTCCTGGGGATATATATTGCAAATATGTTAAGTTTTTAAGGATAACTAGTTTTCTAACAGTCAACACTACCAACTGGAAGCAGCTGTCTCACATTTTCTATGTCTGCAGCTGCCTGTCTCGGGTAACCAGATGATTTTGTGTTCTCACCTGTTGTTTGTGCATTTAAAAGTTCTGGCTGCCATGCTAACTTCAGCATTCTTTTTCCCTCAGGGTTTGACCATATGTGGCCATCAAATCATAGTGGTCAGCTTCTGAGACTGATTAAGTCATGTAGCTGTTCAGGTCTGAAATAAATTAAGCAGCATGAAATAAGTTGTCAGACTTGCATCTCTTTCCAGAAGAAAGACATGTGATTTGCTTACATAACGCATCAAATGGCAAATATGCTCGGGTTTTTGTGCTTGCATTGGAAGGGCTGCAGTCCTGGAAGGGTTGGAAGAGCAGTGGGAACCAAGTGAATTACCCAGATCTTCATGGGACTAATTTTTGCAATTCATCTAGGAACTGGAAATCAAATCTGCAAGGCAAGAGAAATTTGCATTGCAAGGCAAGACTCCCAAAGAACAATGCTATGCTCTGCCAATAAATTTACCTGTAGATTTTTTTTTATTTAAAAGAGGAATTTATTTCCTGAAAGTTTGGGGTTTGGTGACCTGGTATTTTTTGGTTTCTCTGTGTGTGGAGTTCTTTTGTTGTTAGGGTTGGTTTTGTTTGCTGGGGAGTTGAGTTTTTTTGGTAGATTTGGCGGGTTTTTTCTTTTTTTTTTTTTTCCCCCTTTTTTCCCCCTTTTTCCCCCCTTTTTTTCCTAGTATAATAGGAGACAATCCTACTTCATTAGTATATACAGATATAGGTACTGCATGCCAGATTACCCCTATCTAGCCAAGATACTGATAGAAAGCTTTCATATCCTGAGGCAGACCTTGTCTGTTTGTTTGAAACAGAACAGCTGTCTGGAAATGTGCAACTCATTGAAATCTGAAGTGAGGTATGATTCTTCTTGTTTCATTGCATGTCAGACCCTTTGTATTTTATTTTTTTTTCTTCTGTTTTGGTAGGTAAAGTGGGGAGCTGCTTCTCAACTTCTCTTTTTTGTCTATTTAATAATGTTTTTGTGGCTTTTTACTAGATAGGTTTTTGTTATTTTTTTCCAGAAAAATGACATTTTTTATATAGTAGTAGTATCTTCTTATCTTTTGCTCCTTTCTGCAAGGGAAAAATTACCATATTCCTGGTGTTTCAATGTGTCAATAATTCCATCCACTAATGGGTAGGTCAAACAGTCATAAGGAAAGAAAGATACCTTATGTGTCCCAGCAAATTTGGTACAGAACATGCCAAGATATGCATTTTGTGTTAGGAAAGAACATCAGTGTTTAAGTGTCATAAATGATTTGGATAATTAACATCTCACTAGCCTCTAATCTTTGTCCATCATGATGTAACCTGCAGGGATAAAATAATAAAATAGTGTGATTTGAGATCTGGTTGAGTTGAAATATCTGTCTGCTTTTAATTCCTTTTCAAATTTTCCCTCTCATTTCTGGCACCAGTAATTTAAATAAGCAGCATGCTGTACTGATACCTGCACCTTCTTGGTGGCCACTGATTAAAGATCAGTGTCATTTGCTATCTAACTTAATTTAAATTCAAAGTGAAACAACAGCGGCTCCACGAATCTGATAAAATCCTGTAGGAAAGCAGACTGGGTTGTAAGTGGATAAATGAAGAACTTCAATTTGCTAAACAATTTGCAGATGTGAGAAGCACAGGGGATTAAGATGAGAACAGCAAACTTAAGACTAACAAGTATGCATGCTGTGGGCCAAGTTTGCAGAGGCCTCTACTTGGCATCTTGCATGCTATTTGGTTACTTCCACCCACAATTGACTTGTTGAAGCAAAATTGGAGCCACAAAAAACAAATGTGAAGTCCTTCTACCATAATATGTAGAGGCAAACAGTGCCTGTACACATAAATCAGGTGTTTAACTATCTGCAGTAACTTGAATCTGCAAATGATTGAAAGCTTCCTTCTCCCTCCCATGTGATGGAAGTACTGCTTTTTGAATTTTTTTGTGCGTAGAGTAGGCAGCTCTGAAGTAAAGACATGTTGTCACCTTACAAAATAGCAAAATGTTACTTTAGACCTTCAGCTATAGAGTATTGAACTCCACAAATGCAGTCATTGCAGAAAATGTTTTTTACCACTTGCACTTTGAAGTGCAGTTCCAGTCCTTTTCCAGAATAGAAATCTGGATACTGGCTTTCAGAACCCTGATTCCAAAAGTGCTGTTGGGGTTCTAGAAAGTACCAGTGGGAGCGTGCTCACTGTAATGTTGAGCCATGTCAGCTGCTTGAATTTCTATTAATTTAATTAATATTTTTAGGTATGGCAAGTTGAAGTCTTCTCAAAAATTGAGATATATTGATTCTTTGAGCCAAGGGACAAAGTCCATTTACATTAGCAGTATCTTGACACTTACAATAAAACTGAATTACTAGTGTGAGATTTTCTGGCTGCAGATAAACTTGCTAAAGCATTTTCCTTTGTTCAGACATCTTTCTGGGAGATCAGTAACAGCTGGAATACTCCAGAAGTGAGTCATTTATCTAGATAGCTCCCAAATTGTAGTGACTGCTCAAACATTGCTAATGATGGAAATGGAAAATCTGTGGATTTAAGAAACTTTTAGAAGTCATTGGTTTGAATGTTCTTCCCTCCCCCATATCCAGTAAAATTTATTTCTGTCCCCAAAAGACAGCGCTTTCAATGTGGCAGTAGGAAATGGTGTCCTACATTTGGGATTGCACAATATAGCAACAAATGCCATAGAATAGGTCTGTTGCTAAATGCTATAGGATTCAAAGAAGGATATAGTAGTATAGTAAGAAGATAACTGAAAAAAATGGTACAGCCTGTTTTAGTCTCTTCCTCATTAAAATCCAGAGAGTAGACTTGTCCTTAATGACTTTGTACTTAAATGTTATGTGTACATTTCATTAATGGATGCTTTATCCCTTGTAGTATGAATTTTGTTACTGGGAGTATCTTGTGGACCTCAATATTCAGTAGGGGCAGAAGTAGAGTCTACTGCTGCATGCATGAGGTAGTAGTTGTCTGGTCCTGACTTTTCCTAATAAAAGCAGGTGAGAGGGATATTATCATAATTACCTCTGCCGGTAAAAAACCTTTGGATAAATTAGCTAATGCAGCCTAAATGGTAGAATCCAGTGGGTCATACAGACCTCAGTCATGGTTCTTGATCCCACAGCATGATTAGGATGCTTATATTCATATGAAATAACTTTTTTTTTATATGGGGAAATGGTATGAATGGTTTAATGTAATGAGGCACTCTTGAGTTTTATTTCTAGTTCTTTCTGAGAAATTTAGCTGATATTTTTTTCATTTAGTTTGCTACAGGTTGTCCATGCTGGGAAGAGCTGCTTTAGAAAAGTTTGTGTACATATAATAATGAAGGTCTACTAGCGAATCTGTCACATCTCTGAATATGAAGTCCTACAGTGTTGTTTTCCTGTAAAAGAAAACAAATAGTATTTTCCAAAATTATCCAATAATTCAGGTTGGAAGACAACTTTGGTGGAGAAGTCCAGCTGCCTGCTGTATCACACCAGATTGACAGGTTTATCCAGTTGGGTTTTGTAAACTTCCAAAGCCAGTGGCTGAGAATCCTCTACCACTGGCTTTCCTTAGAGTAAAAAAGACCTTCCCTTTCATAGCATCTGGGTGCCTCATTTCAACTTATCTTGTCTTCACATCTTGACTACTGTGAAGAGCCTGCTTCTCTTTTCTTGACAACCTTCTTTGTAATATTAGGAAACTGCTGTTAGCCCTTTTCTCCTGCCACTTTCTCAGTTGTTTTTTTGTCCAGGCTGCAGCCCAGATCCCTCAGCCTATTCTCACAGGTCAGTGCTCCAGTAGCCTGATGACTTTGGGGGCCTCCTGATGGACTTACTAAAATTTTTCAATGTCAGTCTGCTATCAGGGAGTCCAGAACTTGGAAGTAAGGCAGATGTGGTCACATGAATCTCCAGGTTTACTCCTCTGGTGCTTGTAACTAGCCTGGGTAGAGTACAACCAAGTAATCACTACCCTTTGGGGATGGACCAACCATCCAAATTTTTTTTACCACTCTGGTTTTCCAGCCATCCAGACTGTGGTATACCAATTTGGTTGCAAAAATATCGAAGAAGATAGCAAAAAAAGGCTTAAAAATTCAATGTCACTGAATCACCGAAGGCAGTCAGGTAGGTCAGACACGATTTCCTCTTGGTTAAGCTTTGCTGATTATTCTAATTCTTATGTATGTTGATTGTCCTCATGCTTATGTGTGACCAAAAATGGGTTCCAAGATGGGACCCACCCAATTCAAGGAGTTGTTAATTGCAGGATGATTGTTCTATTGCAGTTTCTCATATGAAGGACTTTGTCATGTAGCGATTTTAATATGCATCAACGGAGCTGATTACTCCATGGATTTTCCTGCTTCCCATAGCTAATACAGATTAACAGCATAGTAGGACCGAGTACTGAATAGGAAAATTGATTTGACACAAAGCATCCTCCAGTACCGGACCCTGAGCTAATGGAGTTCAGTGGAGTGACACATGAGAAGATGCTTTATGTGGTGCAAGAAATGATCTTTTGATGCACTTTCAAAACAACCATTGAATTAATTTCCTAACAGCTAAGTAGGTGTTAAATATCTGGGAGACATGTTTCTCCTACAGTTCCAGAAGCATGAAGAATTTCCTCAGCAATCCATTGTTATTACTTAAAGTCAGTGCTTGGCTTTGTCAGCTTTGTTCACCCCCTCTATGTCTAACCCCACCGCTTGCCTGCCTTTCTGCAAAAGCATCCAGGCTCACTGCTGCTTCTGCCTTAGACATTTCTCAGTGGTCCTCTATGGTTCTGTCCCAGCAGCACTTAGAAAGGGGTAATATTCACCCTGCTCTTGCTATCCATCCATTTTAAATGCAGCACAAAGTTCTGGAAACAATAGATTTTGGCTACTCAGAAGCTCATTCCTCAGACCCATTCTCCCCAGTTGCCTGTGCACTAGCTTTGTGCCATCATGGGGTGTCCTCCCCATTCAGCTGGGGCACCTGGCAGCTCCTCAAGAGTGTAAGCCTCCCCCAAAGCCAATGTCCTGGAAGCCCACAACAGTGTTCCTGCCTCTTTCCCATCTACTTAGCCAATCTCAAGGCTGATGCCAGTTTACACCTTGGTGCTCATGTGCCCAAAATCGGACTTAATATTTCCAGCAGATTGATTTACTTAATTTGACTCCTCTACAGGCTTTATAAAGTCTGTTGTTCTTTTAAAACATACATGCAGGAGAAAATTGGGGGTTTTTTTCTATGCTTTTGATTGCTGTTGGCTGGGTATATGCAGCTGCCTAGACACCACAGTTTTAACAATTCTTGCTGTGGTTTATACAGCTTGACGTATCCCGGCAAGGAATGTAAGCCACAGAAAGCTGAAGATGAAATCAAGGAGGGACTATTAAACTGGTAGCAGGGAACAATTTAATTGCAGTTTAGAATAGTGTTTAATTTATGGAGGCTTCAGTTATGTTGTTTCGTTTTTTCACTTAACGCCCCAGCAGTTCAAAAGAAAACCCTGAACTTACATGTTGCAAATCCCTAAACCTGGCTTTTCCTGCCACTAAACTTGCATTGTAGCTACATACACCTTGTAGCATAGAAAAAGTGATATATTCCTGAAGATTTACTCGATTTCTGCTTTTTTCTAAACTCTGTATTGAGTCTGTGCCTAACTAAGAGAGTCAAATTTGTTCTTCTATTGGGGGGAGAAGTCTTCCCTTTGTTTAAATTTATATTCCCATTCTAATACATCTAGTATGCTCTTTTATAAAAGCAAACTTCTAACTTTTTGCAAAGAGATGAGGCATAATGCAAGTTTAGAAAATCTATTAAGTCTGGAAATATAGATGGTAGAGTGAGACAGAGATCAACATTTGCTGTAAATAAAAAGATAGTTTACATTAGAAGACTACTCCAAACAAAAATATTTTCATTTGATTGTCAGAGTTTTCAGTTGTTTTTATGATTTGAAACTTTGTTTTCACTTTTAATACTGTTTTCCTATTACTTGATGCAAGAGAAAGCATTAATTTCACAATTTAAAAAAGTGACATTTATTTCTGAAAAATTTTCAACTATTGTGCTGATTTCTTCCTAAAATTGGGAAAATGATTGGCCTTTATACAGGTTTTTGAAAGACACTCAAGAGAAGGACATGTTGATGAAGTACTTTCACTGAAACTTTTAGACATTTTTATCTAAAACCGAGTTAACATTGATGCACTTTAACAAGCTGTGCCCTGAACACATCTCAGTATTGGGACCAAAGTCATTAGGGATGGAGGAAATGCTTTCAGTGTCTCTTTACTTGTATAGTAATTTTGGAATTTAGATCCTTGATTTATTCCCATATAGTTCAGTCCATTTTTGGAGATGGATTAATTATATTTGGAAGAGAAAAGGCTTTGTGCTTTAAGGCTTTTGTTCTTTAGCACCAAAACATTTCTTCAGCTGGATTTTTTTTTTCTTTCACTTAGTGATGAAATGACACTTAAAAGGTTAAAAAAGCTTGCAAAGTATTACAGTGTGTGAATGTTACACTGACTCCTGTAATAAAGGTGGGCAAGGATTTTATGGGCTTTTTCTGAAGGACAACAAAAGAATTGAAGGGATGTCTGAGGACACTGGGACCAGCTGCTCTGCTCTAGGAGCAACTGCCTCATGCAACCCTTTTCATTAATTTGCTGGGCCCTTTTGTAAGCACTTTGTCCCATCCCATTCATTTCTGTGGGAAATTATTTTGAAGCTTTATTTCTCTAAGGATCCAGAATATTTCTTTCAGTCAAAGCCTAAAAGTATTCTAGGTCTATTTATTCTTCAGCAACACCCTGTCATTAGAACAGCTGTTCTTTATTGTTGTATCTTAATTGTTAGACTGCTCTCAAATGATCTTCATCTACATTTATTTCTGGATAATTCCTCTACTACTTACTTGTGATATTATTTTTTCCTTTTTTTTTTATTTTTTTTTATTTTTAATATAGTTTTAGAACTTCTTGCTGGATGCTTTAACCTTTCAGTGTCTAGTTATACTTGATTTTGGGCAGTTTCTGTCTGATTCCTGTGCTTCTAGACCAGCGTTTTCTCCTTTGATATTTCATTTCTTAACAGCACCCTTCTGTATTCCAAGCAGATGACTAGATGTCATCTTTCAAGGAAATCTGTGGATCTTTCTTAGAGACTTCCTTCCCTCCAGTGCACTCCTCATGTGGGATAACTTCCTGAGTTTAAGCACTTCTGTAATGGAGCCAACCCTCCTGCTCCATTTATTGTCTTTAAGTAGTTCTCTTACTGTGTCACTGTTAGTGCCTTTTCAAAATGAGCACTCTCCTTCCAGGTTGACTCATCCCCTCTCACTTCTCGGGTGGCTGTAGGAGCTTCTTGGCTCTAGTGTAGATAGAGTGTCACTTTTCCAGGTATCTATACTGCCAGCTTTGTGAGCAGGTGCAGAGGCACTGGGGTTTTCAGCAGTCTTACCATAGACTGGGAATGAGTTTCAAGCTCAGCTGGCCATAGAGTGTCCAGAATTTATGAAGAAAGGTGACTGAATATATAGTCATATTTACATACCAAATACAGATGTTCAATTCTTCCAAACTTGGCTAGAGCTGGGCCTTGACCAGCACCACCATAAGGCAGATGAACATCCATCATCCAAGTCTTTAGTGAAGACATTGAACAGAACTGATCTTAGTATTAACCCTTGAGTTTTAATCTTAATTTTTGTGGCTGGTTTAAGATGAGAAATCGATATGCTCCACGTAAGTAAAGATGAAGCGTGAGATAAATATAAATTTAGCAATAAATTGTGTGATGCCATCAGTCAGACAGAGCCAACTGTTTTCCAAAATATTATGACATTTTCAGTGACGCTGCAGAAATAAGTGTTTATAAGGAGTGAAAAAAAGATACTTCTGCCTGTGCAAGGCTTAGAGGAATCACTTAAAGTGTGACAGGTACTGTTTCATATTTACCGTTACATCAGATGAATGGACACCTTCTTTACTAGAAAAACATGAAATTTTATTTGATAAGGCACCATTCTTCAGTTCTTTCTGGGGAAATGAAGGAATTTGTTCATCCTTACCCTGCCCAGCCATTTTTCTTTCTCTTGGAAAACACATAGTCCTTTCAGATGTTAGGCATAAGGTACCAGGGTGAGTCATTCAAAGTTACTTAGAGGCTTGAAATGATACTGTTCTACACACACACACACACACACACAAACACACAATAATTGCGGGCTTTAAAAATGCAGTTGTTTTAAGCAAATGCTCTTGTTCTCTGTAAAATTCTCTACTAGGAAATCCCTCCACCTATTTCCATCAATTATTTATAAGAGCAACGGGCATGATATTTAGCTTTGGACACAAATGCAGCTGCAACTGTTCTCACAACCTTTCCTCAAGGGATGCTGCTGGTTAAGCCCCGTCCAACCTCAGTGCCCATTCTGCCTATAAGAAAAATCTCTCGTAAAATCTTAGTGAGATCTAGGGAATTTTGTTGTGATTTAGGATGAGCTAAATGAGTTCGCTGTGGCCTATCTAAGGTTTTGTATGTTGTTCCCTGGTGATAGGCTTTGTTTGCCACCAAACATCCCTATGCTGAGTAAACTTTTGTTGCACTACCAGCACCAGTGGTCATGCCTACAGGAGCCCAAGATAAAATAACTACCCAACTCTTCACCCATTCTTGTGTGAGAGTTTTGCCACCAACAAGGAAGATGTATGTAGTTAATTTTTAAGTGGCAGATTCTCCTTAACCTGCTTATGTACAGATGTTTTTTGTTTTGTGGTGGTGAAGTAGTAATGTGTCTTTTTAGCTTAGAAGAAGAATGGGGTAAGTCTATGGCTCAAACTGTCATGGGTTGGCCAGAAAAGAAGGAATCAAAAGGTCAGCAATGAAAGGAAATAACGAAAAGCAAAGAAGTTGATAGAAATCCTGCAGATAATAATTTATTTTTTTTGTTTCTTCACTAATAACTTGGGATTTTTTACCAATCTGCTCCTGAGATTATCAAAATTTGAAAAACAACTCCTATACCATTTAGGATTGCAAAGGATTCTTTTATCTAGAGGGAAATACACAATGCTGAGTAAAACTGTGGGTACATTTTTCTTGCATATATGCAGGGTTGCTCTGGTGTGTGATTGGAAGGATGTAGGTTGCCATATCTCAGTAGGAATATGCCTGCATTTGTAGTGATGGAAAAATGGTCTATGGAAGGTGCTCTGTCTGGTTTATGTGTCCACAATACTTCCAGGTATTATAAATGCATGTAACAATTGCAATGAGATTTTTATTATTTTTTAATACTACTTTAGCTGCAATTTCATGTGATAAAAAAAGCTTACTTAAAAGTTTGTTATTGATTAATTACATCAGTTGGTGCAAGAGAAATGCAGTGGTACGTAACTAACCTGAAATCTAAGTTGGTAATACATGGGATTTAGTTCTTCTTCATTTTGCCTCAGCAATAGCCACACCTTACTATAAAACTTCTTCTTCTGATCTTTGCCAGGCTGGATTATCACACTGCTCTGAATGATAATTATATAGATCTTGGAATTCACAAAGTATGTCAGGGATGCATTTTAGGAATAAATAAACATACTGTGTACCACGTCCAGTACTCTTCAGTTCTCTTGTATAAATATAAAACATCTCAGTGCACAAGAGTTGTAAGCAAATGACTTCTGGTATTTAGCAAGGCAGGGGCTTGCTAAGTCAAACTTTATGGCAGTTTAAAAGCAGCCCTAATGATTTGGTAACCTGATGAATCAAACAACCTTCAATAAACCAATGAGTTCAATGTTTAAAATTCACATGTATCAATTTAATTTTTCTGTTAACTTTTTTATTAAATATCTGCTAAAAACATCTCACCTGTTTCCAAAATGTTAACTATGTCTTAAAACAATAGACCAGAATTAATGGCTTGTTTGGGAATACTGTGAAGATGCACCACGTGGTCTCAAATCCTGTTCCAGATTTGGCATTGTCCAAGGGGCTGCCTGTGGTTGGCTTAATGAGAAGTAACCTGGTGTCCTGGGGTGACTTTATGATGCTTGTATCCCCAATCGTCTGTCCTGTTTATGCAGGATGTTAAGTTCTGCACTTTTAAGACTGGTTCTGAGAGTGAAGGTAAAGAGAGGAAAAGCTGCAGTTTGTGTTCAGAAAGAGCCCTCACTGCCCCACATCCTGCTCCTGGACTGTGTTGTCTGCAGCATGGACAGACAGTGGGACAGAGCTCTCCTCTGTTTTTAGTTAGTTTTAGCTGGCTGAGGCAGAGAAGTTCCCTGGACTGTGGTTTTTCTTTTTCTTGGAACTGTTCAAACCTACTCTGGACTGAAGACCCAGAAAAACACAGGGAGCTCAAACCTGTAGCCCACCAGGATCAGGGATGCTGCATTCCAGAGCCGGGGGTTAAGAGACTGAGTGAGCTGAGCTACTTCTCAAGTAGCCTCAAGGCTGCTTGACAAGGACCTTCTGAATTTGCCTTCTCTTCTGAACTGTGAGAATTTTTATTGTTTAATATTATTGATTCTTTATGTTAAATAAAAATTGTTAAATTGTTAAATTAACTTGATAAATAACCATTTTTTTCTACTTTTTTCCAAGGAAATCTTTTCCCGAACCAGTTGGGGGAGGGGTTGCTTGAATTTGCTTTTCTAGAGGGGGACCCCATTTGGAGGTTTCCTCCCAAAATTAGCCCTAAACCAGGATACACTGATAAAAATGGAACTTTTAACTTTCTGTTACTTATTCCCCCCATTCATTTTTTTTTCCAAGGAAGTGAGAAGATATGCAGAGATGTCAAAGAAAATGTAAAATACATAACTGCAAATGATGCAGGCAAGGAAATAGAGTCAGTCTGTATGGAGCTATAGATCTCCTTCAAAATTATGGAATTGAAAACTTTCCCACTTTGCATATTGTTTTGGGCAGGAACAGCAGAAGGTGCACATGGAGGGAGTGTTATGACAAGGTAGCATTTTGCAGCAGTGTTGGAAGGAACATGATTCTTCAATTTCCTCTCCTTTGTTCCGGTGTGCTGCTGAGTAACGTGCAGCATTAATTTCTTATGTAGGTAATTTTCTTTTCTCTCCTTTAAAAATAATTGTAACAGAGTGTGCACCAGAAGTATTTCTGCTTTCTGTCTAGGGTTGAGATGGAAAATGGCAATGATATACTACAGCTGTCCATCACGAGGGCAGCAAAAATTACTTCAATTGTGTGTAAATGAGACTTGGGTAATACAGGAACTGTTTTCTACATTGGAAATAGCTCATATTTTCTGGAATGCACGTGCAAACATTCATTTTTCTAGACAGTGAACCCAGTTGACTTTGTAGTAAATCAGTAGCCTACACAGTGTTGTATCTAGGTATGACTTTGGCCCTCTGCCTGAGTGGGAGTCCTGGAAGGCTTCACTTTATGTGTGCTCTGAGCATTGTGAGCTCCTGTTGTTTCTCTCATCTTTGTGAGACTGCATAAAGCTTCATGAAATCATGTTGCCCTCCTCAGCAGTGAGCTTACAGGCTATTAAAAGTCATTTCAAGTAAGGAATCAGTCTGCATCAGTCTCCTCCAGTAACATGTTTTTTTCATGTCTCTTTAAAGGAAATGGATATTTTTCTTAATTCTATTGAAATTCCAGGTGTTTTTCCTCATGTTAATGAGGACCAGAAAATTTTTCCCTTTTTTTGCCACTGATTTTCCTGAGCATGAAGGGAGACTATTACCAGACCTAAAGGAGTATTATAATTACTTAAAAAATGAATAATTAGATGTCTTACTTGGGGTTTTGTTTTCAGCTTTTTTTCTCACCAAATAGATTGCAGTATGAAGACAAGAACTCCAGATGTTAGGAGCTTGAGTTCTCAGTACACTGGGGAAATTAGGATGAGTGATCAAGAAACTGATGAAAATAAGGGCTCCTTGTAGCACTGTCATAGAAAATGAACTTGTCTGGTCACACGTAATGTATGTTGTTGGAGAATAAAAGAATTTTTTCCTAGTTTTGAAAGTTCTTTCTGTCTTGAAATTTGGTGAATCTTTTTCCTAACATGATTGGTAAGTATGCAGGCCTCTGTGAAAGGTCACTTAAGTTATTTCTGTTCGCAAAACCACTCTCTGCATTTCTTCGTCAAAAGGCCACAGAAGTAAGCCTCTCCCCAGTCAAGAGTGGCTGAAGGGCTGAGGTAGCAGATTAGTGTTCTTATAAATTCCTTTGCTAATGCATGGATTTATGCTCATATGTGTTCCAAAAGAAGATAAAAAAAAAAAGTAATTATTTTTGTTCTTTCCCATGTTCCTAGGGTCACACACCTCTTGTGTGGGTTTTCTGCTTATCAAATACATCTAGTGGATGCTGCTTTCTGCTGCCAGGGAAACTGTGACAGTATTTTGTATTTCAAGCAGAAAAGGATAAGTTCCTTTCAGGGAGACAAACTGGTGTTCCACTATTTAGGGGGATCCCAGAAAAACTACGTAAGACCCCTGTTGCTTTATTTCTGAATGTAGTAGAGAAACTTTGTGGGGGTGGAAAGAATTATAGTTTAGAGGAAAACTTGTGTGGACAGCACTGTAATTTTGGGGTGGCTTATCAACTCTGATCACATGTCAAATTTCACTGTCCTCTTTAAGGGAATTATTTGGGAAAGGTGGAGTAGCATGGAGGCGAAGAATAAGCTCCTCGTGCCAAGGCGCAGTTGGCAGCTGGTCACCTTTTTTAATGTTTTATTTCCTTCATGACCTATTGTTGTCTGACCTGACCTCTGTTTCAGCTCTTAGGCCCTGGCAACAGAGAGAGCAGATTAGGTCAACTACTATATTGTTTAAAAACCAGTAGACTAATAAGTACAGCAGTCTTCCATGTAGCTTTCTAACAAGATTTTCAAACAAAACCCAACCTGAAACATGATCTTGAACAAAAGTACTTCATTGTTTCACTCCTCACTGCTACCATAGCATAAAACTATCACTGGATTTTGGATTTATTTTTTGAGGTTAAAAATCTCTGATTAATGCTAAGCACCACTTGTTAATGTCAAGGATTTAGTACATTCTATCTTTATTTGCTGATTGCTGGAAAAAATATGTTCCTTTTTAAGAAGGTACCATAAATTACTAACTTGCTTGGAATACAAGTGTAATTCTTTATTAACCCTCCCAAAATATATTGACAAATTCTGCTTTGTTACTCCAGTGCAGTTACAGGGTTCTGTTGCTTCACACAGCTGAGTAGCAGCTGCTGTTGATGCTCTCTATTTCTAGCAGCATTTTGAAAAAGTTAGTCAGCAACTAATTGTAAATTAATGAAATCTTGAATGTACTTTCTATTGCAGTTGAGACTGCTATGAAATTCCTTCACTGTTAGGCAGTGTCTTTTAATTGATTCACAATAGGTTCAGCATCTGAAGTGATGGAAAGTCTATTGCTGATTTCTTCCACTCATCATGGTCTAGAGTGGTGGACTGGGTGATCTGACTTAGTGAACTGACATTGCTGAGATGTAGGGTTTTGTAACTTTTTTCAGTATTAAAACCAGGACGGAACTAAATTAAGTCTAAATTCTGTGAAGTGATTACTCCCTGTACTGGGTTTGTGTAGCCAGGTTTTGATATTGGGGCTATTGGGGTGGGTTCTTTGAGAACCACCAGAAGCTTTGGCCATGTCAGACAGAGCCAATGCCAGCTGACTTCAAAACAAACCTGGGCAAGGCTGAGCACATCAGTGGCAGTGGAAGCACCTCTGGGATAATGTATTTACAAAGGGACAGTAAACATCAGCCAGGAGAAAGAAATGATATGTGAGATAAACAGCCCTGCAGATACCAGTAAAGGAAAGGGAGAAAGTGTTCCAAAAGTTTGTGGTGGATGTTTCCCATGGAAGGGAGCCAACAGTGAAGCAGAGGAGGAGTGTGAGGAGTCCTCCGGCTGAGGAGAAAGCAGTGACAGAGACAGTGGATGATGAAATTATTGAAAACCCCGTTACCCAGCCCCCTGTGCTGCTGGAGATCTGGAGGTAGAAAAATCAGGGGTGAAGTTGAGCCCAGGAAAAGGAGGGCTCTGGGTGAACGTGTTTTTTAAGATTTGGTTTCATTTCACATTATCCTATTCTGATTGGTAATTAATTAAGCTAATTTCTCCAAGTCAAGTCTGTTTTGCTCATGACAGTAGTTGGTGAGTGGGCTCTTCTCCCTGCCCTTTTCTTAACTTATAAACCTTTCATTAGATTTTCTCGCCCTTGCCCTGTTAGGGACAAGTGATAGAGTGGCTTTAGTGGGCATTTGGCACACAACCATGGTCAACTCACTAATTCCTTATGAGATTGAACAATGCCAGGTCTTGCTCCTGCGGGAGGCAGGCATGGAGTGGAGCACACCTGCTCCATCTTTTACTTCCTTGTTGGGTATCAGCACCTCCTGTTTTCTTGGTGTGGTGCTGCAGTTTCTTGGTGGTCGTCACCAGAGCGTACTCAGCCAGTTCTGGTTGGGGGCTGAATTTGGTAAGTTTTCCCAACAATTTACAAAACCCACATGAGCGTACAAAATACACCAATCAAAGGGCTAATCTATGCAACCTTATTAAAGAATGGTGCACTGTCTAGGTACACTGGCTCTTCCCCTTGGAATGCTCTACTGTATCAGGAAATCTCCCTTCTGAAATCATGCTAAATTCACTGGCTTTCAAAGTATGTGGTTGAAGAGGATGAAGTTGCAAGAGAATTTTATCTTGGGTTTTAGAGAAATATGATCAGACACAGGCTAAATCAGGCCACTGGCACAGGCACTTAATGCCTGGAGAGCTTTTATGTAAAAAACAACACAATGAAGCTTGCTGTTTCTGTCAAAAGCCATCCTTGCACAGTCACGGCTGGTTATGTGGTAACTTGGCAGCATCAGTGTGGTCCTGGTTGGCCTTGTGCTGTTAAACTGTTTAAAGGCTGTACAGTTCCTTATTGTTGGTTGGAACTTTTCACATTATATTATTCTTGTTAATCCTTCTTGATTTCTCATGGTACACCTCTTGTTTTTATAGTTCTTTAGTGGAGAGGTACTGTGTCTTCTAGACTGTTTCCATAGAAACACCCGATTAGAAGAGTAATTTGAAGAGATTGAGACGCAGTTGCCAAAACTCCTAAAGGGGGAGAGGGGTGGAGGGGAAGGGGAGAAGATTTGGGCTGGCAAAATTCAAGCAACTTTGCTTGTCCTCTGCCAGCTATTTCTTATAACTTGTCCATAAATTCATATCTGACTGTGCATCTTGCATCCATTTGGTTTAAGCTACATCTGTAATGAATTTTAAAACTATAATTGAGTCTGGTGCTCAGCATATGTGATGTTAATGGTTGGAATGTGAAAATTTTTTCTCGCTGCACTGCCTCTTTCATATGTTTTTTATCAGGCAGTGGCCAAGATATTGAGACCAAAAAGGGAGGGGAGAGGAATTAGAGCATCTCTGTCTTGCCAATGTCTCATGTAAACACACATGTTGAAAAGACAGTTTTCTGTCCTTTCTTTGACACAGAACAGGGTAACCCAGGTATCTGTGATTCAGTGGTTCTCAAACCATTTATAAAGGAAAATAAACCAAAGCGAAACATTCTACTGAGATAGTTTTCTGGTAGTCACATAATTAACATTATCTTTTAACATTATCTTGTTTATTATTATCTTGTATTTTGACTCAGTGGAGGCAGTCAGGAGCTGATTCATATGAGAACAGGAGAAAAGAAGGAAAAACTAATGAAGCAAAAATTGAGTACTGTGTGTGTGCTTTTCCATAGGTGAAAAATCTATTAATTGCATATATGAAAATATACTTGTACCCCAAGAATGATCTCTGTACTAAAAAGGAAAGCTTTGCCACTGCCTTTCACACAGGAAAGAGGATGAAAATTTAGATTTGTCACAGGATGTTAGGTTTCATTCATATCCACAGAAATGTGTGCTGTGATGACAACTTGCAAACACCACGTTAATTTCTGTTTTCTTACAAAATAATGGGTTTTCCTCAGTATTTTTTTATGAAGTACTATATAGACTGACCCAAAGACTCCTTACTTTCCTTCCTGACTATAGGTCTGTCTTCCAAGATTCACAAGAACAGCAAAGAAATCCCCACCAAACCTACTAAAGGAGCTGAAAACAAACAAAAAATCCCCCTCTCCCTGCAAAAAAACAATCCAAATAAGCAAAAATCTCACATATAAAGCCCACCCTCAAACCCCTACTTTTATAAGAGAAGCTTTGGCACAGGAGTGTGTTAGAAATCTGGTGTCCTTTAGGGAAGGCAATTGCAGAAGCCAGCCAATATTCATGGGTAATTCCTACTCCGATCTTCAGTGAGATAACCAGGACAGACACTCTGAGCCTCTTAGCTGACAGATTTCAGCTAAAACACTTTGGGTGTTTTTCCCCTTTTCACTGCCTCTACTGCCTTTTGAGCAGCTAAAGGAATAGGTCTGTGCTGTCCTTCCTTCCTTCCTCTTCTGTGACCTCGCCTTCTGTTTGTGTCCTAGTGGGAACTAGGTTGCCTTAGAGCATCACCTTCCCATGGCATTCATTGTGAGTAATGCTTTTAGGATCTTAGGACTTGGCACAGTGACTGCTGTAGTGCCTTCCTGGACATACAATCACTCACTTTGCCACACTGTCAAACTGCAGCGTTCATGAATATTTTAGATCTGACAGATCTCATAATTGGTAAAGCTTCAGTGCTTTGCGCCTTTGGAAAGTGCTTTGTGGGTTACTGAAACTTTCTGACTTTCATTACAATAAGTAAAGGCAACACAATTTAACATTTTAAATTCAGTTAGTTAAAATGGAAATCTCACAGGAACCTCCTCTAACTATATTTTGCGAACCAAGTACATGTTGCATTTAACCTCAAGGGAAGCAAAGATGCTCTAATAGTTCATGCAATGCAGTATTGTAGGAGAACAAATACTTTGTGTTGCTCATTAAAGATTAGAATAGAAAACCATCATTCAGGCTGAGTAACAGGTGATTTGTGATTAAGCTGTTGCTGCCTTTTTGCTGTAGAACAGATGGGAGATCAGTGTCTTTCTGTTTAGGTTGTTATGCATGTTTTCCACAGAACAAAGTTTCTCAACAGTATCTTGATAGAATGAACAGTCTTAAAAAACAAAACAAACAACCACCCCTACAAAAGAAGGTCCCCCAACAATATGGTAGAAACCACTTATTGAAAGACATCTGCAAGAAACATGCAGTGAAGCGACAAACTTAAACTCTCCTGTTAAAGGAGACTGACAGTATCATATTTAACACCACATGTTTATATAATTGTGGATATATATGCATATAGGACCTTATTAGCCAGCAACTCAGATTAACAGTGAGTGCTTGAGCGAAGTGTTGACTAGTGTGTGTAGTTAATTAGATGTAAGCATCTAACGAACCCTGTCACCAGTTGCTTCCTATTAAATCATTATCTGTTACAGAAACATGTTGATACAGTTTTCTTTCAATAGTAGAGTTAGAATAGATGTATGAAAATCACATTTGTTGAGTAAATTTCAGGTCTATGTTGCTGAATGCTACCTCTTTCCAGAGAAGTGGATGGTATTAAATTTGTTTTAGTTGCTTCTAATAATGGCCATAATAGCGATTGCCATTGGGGGTTTTGGCAAATGGCAATATTTTTCCTAATGTATCAAAGTCTAGACTGAACATGGAGAGACTGAAATGCCTAAGCAAGTAACATCATCTTTTTAATATTCCTCCCTAAATTTAGTACGGACAGTCAATGTGGCTTGGCATTAGAACAGCTTTTTACAGGACTTACCTTGTAATACTTACCATTTTTAATGGCCTTCTTTAAGTGCTTCTAGGTTTACTAGAAAAATGTAGTTTCCCATCTTGATTGTGCACCTGTAGTGAAGCAGGAGATGTGAAATAGTTTCTTGTAGTTCAAGCCAGAATTAGCAAAAACATGCCTTCCACAGAAACAACCAACTAAATCACAAAACCCCCAAAATACTTGTCATGACCAAGCCCTTCTATAAATGCTACTATTTTTCTTGTGTGATGTATCTTCCTCATACGAACTTTTCTGCTTGTAGATATTTAAGTCTTTGCAGATGTATGGCTTAAGCCATATCTCATGAGCTGTCTGCTTCCTGCTTCTTCCTTTTTATCAGCAAAGGTTCTGCCAGTGTCAGTCTTCCAAGTTTGCTTTTTTCCCTTCCTGGTATTCTGATTAACTACAGCTTTGCTAAGTTTTCTTGAGAGGGATTTTTTTACAGCATTTGTTACTGATGGTTTTGTAATGGAAAGTTTATGGTCTAAAATTAATTGTTAGCCAGTTTTATTTGGTAGCAGTGATTTTCTGCAACTTCCCAGGCAATTTTGGGAGACCCCCAAAAACTTGGTTGTGCTGCATTTATTAACTCCATCTCTACATGTATGGCTGCAGCATTCTTTTATGGTTTCTTTATTACAAAATAATAAAGTGTTCGTTTTTATGAAATTTGTTTGGGGTTTGTTTATTGTTGTTTTTTTTGTTGGTTTTGTTGGGGGTTTTCTTGGGTGTTTTTTTTTTTTTTGTAATAACATTGTACTTTAGCAAAAAGACTCTTTGTGCAATACTCTCTATTAAAGATTTTTAGTCATCACTCCTAAGGACAAGTGAGAAAAGTAGCAGGAGCCAGACTCTGAGTTTGAACTCTGAACTCTTTTTCAGCATTTGGTTTTGGGATTTGATCCCAGTGAAAATTCATGTTGTCCTGCTTCCAAGGCTGCTTTTCAGATACACCTTGTGTTGGCTTCCTTCTATTCCCACTGACACGACTGAAAGTACCCTTAAGCCTTCTCTGAATCCTGATTGGTATGAAGAAATAAATTATGAATGAGACTTGTAGGACAGGAGTCTTAAGCTTGCTCTTAGTCATTTTTACATCATATGTACACCAAATTTATCTCTAGGATGATCTTACCTACATGCCCACTGTTAGCTTAACTGAAAAAATGAAGAAATAGCAAAATATGTGTAAGTAATCAGCAAATCTACAACAGGTCCTTGCAGTGGCAGATCCTACAAATATACAATAAACCAGAATTACAGTGAAAAGCATGAAGTTTAAAACAGCCTAGAAGGGCTTTTTGAAGGGCAATTTGTAGTTTGTCAGTTTTTGAAATCCATTCTTTGTCCTTAAAGCATTTTTGCAGGTGCTGGAAAACACATTGAGCTTATCTGATGAGTGACAGTTGTTATTTAAAAAAGTCACGTGTTAGAAAAGCAGGCGCCACTAAACAAGAAGATCTGACAGTTCCATCTGTAATGTTTTTGCTGGCAAAGTAAATGAGATACTGTTCCAAAGTCTGTACAAAGCATGCTGCAAACCTCTAACACTGGAAAGAACTTAAGAGTTTAATGTGTTCTGGCTTCACGTTACATAAACAGGGGTCCCTATGGTCCTATATTGATTGGGCTTGTGTTCCACCACTGTTTTTGTGGGTATATGCTAGCCCATAAAATCACATTTTTGTTTTTGCCTGCCAACTCCCTTCTATTGCTTTGTCTATTAGGCTACAGCGGTAAGTGCTACAGCTGGTGTGCTCAGGGATCCAATGCAGAACAGTCAAACCACTAAATTTTAGGCTGATAAGCCTGAGAGAAACTCTTGAAATTTGATAATACAGTTAAAAGTATGTCATGAATTGTCAAATCTGCCTTACGCTGTTTGGAAGGTGATGGTGTAACCCCTGGTATCAGCAGGTACCAGCACAGACAAACATCACGAGCACTACAAATACTTTGCAGCACATCTCTAGCAGTCACAGCCTCATAAAATGACTACTGTTTGTAACCCAGGGGTAATCAGATGGGGAGAAACCCTAAAGTAAAAGATCATGTTTAGTATTCTTTGGGTTTTTTTAATCTATTCCTTCTCTAACCACACAACTTTTGGGTTTTGGTAAACCTTTCTATCATCCTTGCATATGAGTGTGGAACATGAAGTTTTGATGAAATTGGGAAGCCTTTCTAGCTTTTTTTAACAGGCTGACACTTGGCTTATACAGGAAGATATAAGGAATCTAAATTTTTTCTTTAGCAGGCAGCAGTTAGACTGACTTAATTGAGCCAATTTGAGTTTCCCGGCCAATGTACCAAATAACGTGGTGGATTTCAGCACTGGCCACAAATCACCAGTGCACTGACTCATTTCTTGCTGTGAGATATGGATTAGGAGAAGGGCAAAACAGGCTCAAAACTTAAAAGATATAAAGCAACTTTATTAACAGGACTACAAGAATAAGAAGCATCAGAATAAAACTTCCAGAACTCTTTTCCTTCCCCTGCCCAACTGCTTTCCTTCCCCAGCTGACAGCGTAGAGACAAAACCTGGAATGTTAGATCAGATACCAACTATACAATATCAGTTCATCAGTTCTTGTAGGGAAAGGAGTTTTCTCTTGCCATGCCGTGGAAATTTCTCCACAAGAAACAGTTTTCTCATGGCTTTTCATTTACACTAATAGCAGCTGCCTGGGAAAAGTTCTGCAATAGTGAAATCCCTCCCATTTTCACAGCACAGCTGTGTCCATGGGCCACGAACTCATGGACTGTTATTTTAAGGATGAGTTGTTCAAAGGCAAAGGTTCTCTTCATCTGTCTCTGTGATCATCTCTGGGAACAGAGGTTTTCTTCTCTCTCTGGGGGCAAAGGGTCTTCATCAACTCTCATCTCTCTCTCTCTGGTCAAGCTTCTCATGGGATCACAGCTACTTCATTATGGATGCCTCTGCTCAGATCTACAGCTTGAATACTTCATCCCCCCCATACTCTCTCATGAATTAAAGGGGATATTTCAGAATATCATTGTCCATCTCCTTGGCCCTACCAAGAGAACTTTCAGCCCCATTAGGGCATCTCCTCATTCTCCTTCCATCTGAGGCTTGACTCCTTCTTTTACTGACCTTGGTGTCTTCATGTTGTCTTTCTACTTGAGGTCACTCTGTCCTTTTCTCTCCCTGGAGAGAGGAACAAGGTCTGCAGGTCTCATCTGTGTAGTGAAAGGGTAAAATCTCGCCCAGTGGTCACAGCAGTCATGGTGATGGATTTCAGGCCGTGCAGAGCCACTCTCTCTGCCCGGCAGCCGCTGGAAGGGGCAGTCCTGGCTCGGCCTGGAGCCATCGGTGTGGGCCGGGACAGAGGGGTTTAGTGTGGGTGAGATGTCAGCAGCCATGGCCCAGCCCAGCCTGGGGCCAGGGTCCCGCTGCCTCCTTCCCCACTCGGGAGCTGCTGGGGTCCGGCCCGGCCTGCACAGGCCGCGGGGGAACAGGGCCGGCCCCACCAGAGCTCAATTATCTTTTGAGGCTGGAAGCCAAGAGAGAGAGTTCCTGGGCTTGCTGTTTTTAAAATGTGGATCTCACAGAGGCAGATCTAATTTCTAAATGGTTCAAAATGTTGTCAGTTCTCAGAGCTAGCCAACTATTGGCCTTTTCCAGGCACAGAGGAAGCTCTTAGCAGATTCTCTCAGAAAACTCATTTCTGTGGGTGGTTTCTTACTTCTTCCCCAAATGTCAATCAATGCAAAGCCAGCATAGTAAAGTAAAGTTGTCTAATACCTGTCTGGTGAGTGAAGGACTCTGCAAACTGACCTCCTTAGGCTCAGGATGTTCATGGGGCCACCTCCTGCTTCCTGTTACATCCATCTCGACATCCATGTGTACATCTTCTCTCTGATGGGAACAGACTTTCTAGAAGAGTCTGTTGTATTAGGACAAGGAGTTATGGTTTCAGGCTAAAGGTGGGTGGATTTAGACTTTTCGGAACACATTGTTTAATGTGAGGGTGGTGAAACACTGTCATAGATTTCCCAAAGAGCTTGTGGATGCCCCATCCCTGGAAACATTAAAGGTCAGCTTGGATGGGGCTCTGGAGAATAACTGGACATTGAATTTTAAACCCAAATTGTTATACAATTTCCTTATCATCCTGATATATCACTATATTATCACAATATCTATTATTCTGGCTCACTAAAATATATTATGTAGTATTCTAGAATAACTTGGAATACATATTTCTATTTTTTCTTTAACAATATTTGGGTGATTTTTTCTGTTTGTTACTTTTGCCAGGTGGGTCAAAGTCTATTTTTAGTTGAGTAAATGCATAACAGAACACCTTCTATCATTTTATTTAATCTGAAAAAAATTAAGGAACTCCTTCTGAATATGGAATGAGTTTTTTACCTCAAGTATTTCTGCCAGTGTCTTGCAGGACAGGAATGTCGCAATGTAAAGAAATTAGTTGTGAAGGAAATGCTAGATTACCAGCTGGTTTCTACTTCCCACCCTCCCCCCCCCGCCCCAAGAATGATAGACCACTATCCTCAGCCCCCCAGAAATTATGAATACAATATTGGAGTTCAAAGGACAGTGAGACTGAGATTGGGTGAGAGCTGTACTCAGTTTAGGATGAATCTTCTCTTCTCCAGCATTTGATTTAGGGACTACTTTGGATACCAAGGACCTGAACCATCAAGTTTTAGTAGCGTGAGTTGAAGCAAGCCACTTCTTTTCATCGTATATTTCAGTTTCTCACTGGCCGTTTAATCTGTATGGCTTTGCTGAATGGAATATGCAGGGTTTAGCATGATTGGTAGCCATGTGCATAACAGACCATGACTGAATAATGGAATTATCTCTAAGTAACAGATGCACTTTTTGGATAAGGCTTGTAATTGTGGTGAAGAGTTTTACCACTAAGCGTGGCAAGGAGGTTACTCTTGCAAAGTGGAGGAGTAGAGCTCCTAGCGGCACTTTGCAGCCCTGCTCCTACATCTCTTCAATTAGTTGCAGAATTGCGGAGATAGTGAAAAGTTGTCTAAGGGTGGACATCATCTGGTTCTCCCTTTGCCATGTGGAACAGTTTGCTCTAATGAATGAACACAATGAAAATTTCCTACTTGCCTGTGTATCTCTGACCCACTGGAAACACAGGCACAGCATATAACCATTGTATCTGCTAGTGCAGTGGGGTGAGACAGCAAACTGAAATTCTTAGATGCTGAGGACAAGAGGCACAGCTGTAAAGCAGTTGAAAATCTGCACAGCCACTACTGCTGTGCATCCAGAAGGCTCTAGTTGTAACCAGGCAAAAAGACTTCCAGACAAGTGTCTCTATTTCTGGAGATACTTCTGTCCTGGCTTGTAGAGTAGTTTTATTACGCAGGTGTCTTGCATGAGGACTACGTTATCTGGAGCTGGGCTTTTGTATGTTGGACCTACCTCAGAGATGCCAAACAGGGCAGCATCTGAGTTGTGGAGCCTTGGGAATAAACTGCTCAGTGTCTCAGACCCTCCTTCATGTTCAGGGACACAAAGTTAGGATTATTATGGCAAATAAATGTTCCAGGTCTAGGTCACTGTTCTCCTTTCTCTTAAGAATATTTATGGTCAGAATAATTAATCATTTAAGTGGTCAAAACTGACAGTAGTTATCTGATGTAGGAAATTGCACAAGGAAAGAAAAATTGGCAAGAAGTTGTGGGAATACTGAAGTGGCCTCCTGCATTGTTGGAAGTGACAATTTTGTTCATTGTTTCCCTTGGATCTTCTCATTAGTCAGCTGGATAGCTTTGTGCCTGCCGTGTTTCGCAAAGGTTGGGACACGGGGCCGTGCGATGATCACACAATTGTGCACAGAGCTTCGGCTCCTGTAGTCTTGCCATAGAACAAAAAGGCCATTGTTTCCAGCATAATACTAAAGCAGGAAAATAATCACAAAGGTTTTTCCTCTAGATAGAAGGCTGACTTAGCAGCAGGCAGGAGAGAGCTACCAAGGAGTTTATCTGCTGGAAATGGCTTCTACAGTTTGCATTTTTGTTTCATCTTGTTTTAATGATGGCTGGAGTAGATACTTAATGCTAAAACTGCAAAATCAGTTGGGGTAGATATCTGACTGGAAGCTGATGATGTGAGTAATCTAGCACTGGAAACTGTTTTGGTTTTTTTCAGGCTGTGTTACAGTGTAGTTTTTAGAACCATTAAATACTAGTGGAGCAGGAACTGTGCCTTTCTTTGTGCGTGTACATTCTTCTGGCAGACTGAGAGCCCCTTAGTCACTTGTTAGGAACAGAATACATTGTTAGAAAATACTTAATGACTTGCCAAAGTAGACTAAATAATACACATTAGTGTATTATGGGAGGTAGTTTCTTCTTAAGTAAATTAACTCATGAAGCCTCTTTGTGGAAAATCCACTCTTGAAAGTTATCGATGGAACAAAATACTTATCTAATTTTATTGGTTCAGCACAACTCAGAAAAGGAGTGGCCAGACACCTTTTTTTTTTATTTTATTTTTTATTTTTTAATTCTACTTTATATCAGACTTAGCATACCTCCCTTACCCCATCTCTGTGCAAAGGAGTCTGTAGCAGGCTTGAGCAATGCTATGTGGAGAGATGTAATTTGTCTTATGGTGACTTCTAGGATCACCTCCAGGCAGTGGAATTGCAATTTCACTATTGATCTACATGTTGGAGGAAGCATTTACAGAAACTACTTTCCTACATCTGACATCTTAACATTGCCAGTTTGGACTCTTACTGTGCCTTATTCTGCTGTCAGTAGCATTGTCTGGTGTTGAGCCAGAGCTTGGATCAGCAAAATCTATGTTACTCTTAATATACATATCGATGGGTACATAAACACACATCTATAACATATGATATAAATTATGAAATAATTTTTCTGTAGTTTCTTGTGCAAACACTTGTACTATTTGCATATTGACACTTCCCCCTCTAGATGAGATCACTTGTGGCCTTAACCAACTGCCCAAAAGGTAATACAGTCTTCAACAGAGACTGTATTTAAAAGCTGTTAGGAGTCTGCCTTCTGGCACAAACTAAATTTTATTGAATGGTTTGCACTAGCTTGGTAAGACGTGTCTTGTTCCTGGAGATGTACTGCATTAAAAGCATAAGAAAAATATTATTTCATGGGGAATAATAACAACTTTATGGGCAGTCTGCAGTCATCAGTTATTTCTTAGTGAAACTGGACTTTACCACTTCTGCAGTGATAGAAATGAGGAATATTTAATTACCAGATAGAAAATATTGATTTGGTGGGTTTAGGAAATAAGGGTGACTTCTATTTTTCTTGTAAATGTTATCAAACATACTGAATATTGCAAGTGGTCTTGCATTGCCAAGTAAGCTAGAAACAAGCTTGTTATTTCACCTTGTTGGTTTCTCTAACTCTAAAAATAGAAAATATTCATTTTGATGCTGGGTAAATGAGAATTATATCCACAAGACCCAGAAATGGGTATAATAGACATAATAGAGTGAATGTTATAATGGCATAATGATGGAGACATTTGAATTTCTGGAGGAAAACCTGACAAATGGATATACCTCATTACATATAATGATGGTGGTGGTAACACCTCATCAAAGAAGAACCTTATTGAGAGCATCAATAACTTAGCCCATTGTATGTAAAAATGTTTTACCAACACACTTTGTTCTAGTGTCACAAACAGTTCCTGCCATTGCAGAGGGAGAAAGTCTCTGGAAATTGAAACAGTAACTAGAGAATAACTTTTGGCAGCACTGCATTTTATAGGAGCTGCAGCTGATAAGTGCTATGCCTTGAAATAGAGTTGCATTGCTTGACATGCCTGCTGCATTAAAAAACTTAACTTTTTTAAATGTGAAACCTTTCAGAACAATTTTTCCAATGTTCCAATTCCCCTGAATTCAATTTTCTCTTTTCCCCCCATATTAATTTAGGTAAGTTCTTCTTCCTAGTTTTTGGAGAAGTGAGCTTGGACTCCCTAATCTTTATATGCTGCCCTACCTGAATATTCCTGGCAAATGAAAAAGCTGGGAGTCTTTTTAGGTAATTGATAGCAGTCTCCAGAAGGAAACAAAATAGCCAAGACGGAGAAAATTTGTGTTGAAATTTGTATTTAAGCACTGTGAACTTTTGGAACAGTTGGACCCCTTCTAGGAAGCAGTCTGAAAACCCAAAAGGAATTTTTTTCAATTTTTTTTTTTTTTTTTTTTTTCCAAAAGGAATTTGAGGTAGAGATGCACAAATCTATCCTTGGGATAGTGAAGTGAGAAAAGGAAAGGTCTTCTGAAATAAAACATGTATCAGAAGGAAGAGTAGGAACCAGGATGGCTTCTCATCTTGCTGTGATGTAATCTGCAGCCCAGATGGCAAGCAGCAAGCATTGTAGAGGCAAATGACAGGGCTGTGGCTGTGGCTGGCCCAGACTGCCAGAGTCTGGCACTCCCTCTTGGGTTGTGATAAGCAAAGTGATGATGGATATACCTGTTGATGCTGTTTTCCGAAAGTAGGAGTAATGAGGTATTGATTAACTTCCCTTCAAAAGCAGGAAGCCAAATTCTCTGATATCTTCATATGTCAGCTGTTGCTTTGCTGGACTGCTGGAGATGCAGATAAATAGAAAGTTCTGATGTCACTTCCCCCTTAGTTTAAGAGTGGCTGGTCCATGCCATTAGCCCTGCTGACTGTTCAAGGGAGGCAGAGTCACTTTGTGGTTAGAATTCTTGGCAGTTTCCCTATAGACTGGGGGAGACAACAGGACAGTCATCCCCTTGTCTGTTACTGTCTGGGGCAACCCTTCAGTGATGTTGAATTCCTTTTTAAAACAGGAATGTGAATTTAGATGACTTAATTTGATATTGTCCTGGTTTCAGATAGGGTAGAGTCCATTATTTTTCTTAGTAGCTGGTACAGTGTTGTGTTTCAGATTTGGAATGAGAAAAATGTTGATAACCCTGATCTTACCAGTGATAAGATCAGTGTTATCACTAATATCACTGATGTTTTAGTTGTCGCTGAGCAGTGCTACTTTAAGTCAAGGATTTTTCAGTGTCTCAGGCTCTGCCTGTGAGTAGGTGCACAAAAAGCTGTGAGAGAGCATGACCAGGACAGCTGACCCAAACTGGCTGAAGAGATACTCCATGCCACAGAACATTATGCCCGGTATATAAACTGGGAGGCTGGCCAGAAGGGACCAAGGTTTTCCAATGTTAATTTTTAATCTGGTCCAGAAACACCTTTGGCATGGACTATGCAATGGGAACATGAGGCCAATCATGCAGCATGTGTATGTTCTCCTGAAGTGCTTGGTGGGAAAAGTGATGCACAAAGCAGCAGGTCCCTGAGCAGGGCTACATATGTGGCTGCTGTCTTGGCAAAAACATGGGAAGTGACTGAGAATTGATAGGACGGCCATAGGCACATGTGAATTCAACTCCAGCACAGACAAGCACTGTCGTTTTCATGAGAGATCCAGATGTCTGGAAGAGATGCACAGAGAGAGGAGAGAATGGTCCTCAGGACACAATCCAAAAACCCAGCCTAGTTAATCTAAGAGCAGTGAACCAACTGTCAAATATCACTGCTATTTGTTTCCAAGTTTTCAAAGTTGTTTTTTTTCTTTTAACTTTCGCTTTTGATCCTTTACTTCTTTAGCCACAGTTAAATTTCATTTCAAGGATAGCAAAGTTTGGTGAGTCATCAGAGGTTATCTTACCTGCTGAAACTCAGATGTGATAGGCAGTTGCAGCCTTGTTTGGGTAAGAGAAAAAAGCTGTTACAACACAAGCAAACACTCTAAATTTTCCAGTAATTCTGAAAGAATATCTCCTACAGCTAAGTTTCTTGGGAGGGGCTTTGTTGCTGATTTTATTTGTTTTGATTTGGTTTTTGACAACTGACTAGTCTGAGCAGTAGTTGGAAAGAATAGTTGTTTGGATCATTTTATACTGCTTTATGGCAAAGATTTTACTTCCAACTCTCTTAGAAATGAAAAAGAGCAAGATGCTGATATTTTGTCCTGCCAAGTTCTTTTAGTTTGAATGTGGACTAATGAACCTTGTCTGTAGGCTGAACTGGCCTTGAGATTTTTTGTTAGTGGTTTTCTGAAGACCATTAACATTTCTTGACTGAGTGAACTGCACATGGATGCTGATCTTCTGCCCCCTCTTCTGTCTATACCATGCTCCTAATCAGCAATTTAACAAGGTTATAGTGTGGTTTAGCTGACTGCAGAAGGCACCTATTTTTCTGCTTTGTGTGTATTAATGGAAAAGTTAATCTGCTTTCACTTGAACTGTGATACAGTCATGAAGAGGTAAGGGGTGGTATTTTGTTCCTCTTAAGCTAGCAGTACATCGAGGCATTTTTATTTTTCCAATTTTTAGTATATTCAAGTCATCCTGTAAAATTTGACCATGTGGAAAGAAACAGATCATACTTAATGTAGAAGTTTGTGGCTTGTAAAATGATAACCAAAGCAAGCCAATGAAGTTGCTGAGCTTCTAGATTTGAAGTTTCCTTTTTAGCACACTTTGAGTGTTACTGTGGAATTCTTTACTCCGGTTTTGGGTTGGTTAGCATTATGTTGCTAGAAACCATGTTATTTTCTTTCTACTTGTGACACAGTAACTGTTTTGACAAGTGATTGTGTGATTAAAGGCTGTGTAGTGACATAGTAATGGCTGAAACCCTGTGGGTTTCTGTATGCCTATAACAGACCTATTTATCAGATATTTATCAGAGTAATTTTCAATAGCTCAGCAGGCAGTTGTTCTGCAATGCAAAAGTGAAGCAAGTGTTTGAACAAAACCCTGCTGTCATTTGGCAACGCTATTGTGAGCAAAACCTGTAGCTATGTAAAAGACCACTAATGTTCGGTATGTTGCTGGCAAAGTGCTCATTTTATTTTTGATGGCAGATCCCCAAGTGTCTGTACACTGTAGCACACGGCAGTAGATGTAGCAAGAATCCACATACACACACTTCTGCCTTAAAGCACTTTCTTTTCACAGAGGGACAGTTTAGGATAGGAGCTCCTCAATTTTATGATTCTTTTCATCCTATCATATTCCCTTCCTAGCCCTGTTTATAGCTCACTCTTCTTTTGTATGCAGATGACAAACTCAGTGTTTATCAATCATATCTGAAATGATTAATCAAGTACTGTTGTTTTTATTTGGGGGGCAGTTTTTGTTGTTTCTTAATGTTTTCCCAGCATCCCTGCTTCCTCAGAAAGTTTTATGAGCATTTAGTGACCTGTGGTAGGAGTGGTTCTGTAAAATGCTGACTGCAATTTTATATTCCTGTTTCTTTATTTAATTTCTTTGGTTTGGTAGAGTTTTGAAGGTCTTGCAACAACCCTGAAAGTTTACAAGTGTAAGAACTGAAATCCTATGTTTATCTTTGTCCTGAGTCTCTTCCAACTCAGAATACTGTGTGAAAGAAGAAACAGTTCTGTGAAATCAGAAAATGAAATGTGATGGGGGAAAAAAAGACCAATAATAAAGAAAGCTTTTTCCATTTCTAGCTTTATTTCATAAGCTATAAACACTAAAGACCCAAATTCTGCTAAGGTTACTTAAATGTGGTAGTACTGGGTGTTTCTGTCTCTCCTTGCACTGGAAAGGTATTGTACTCAGGGGACTGAATACAAATTTCAGTCTGGTATCCAATCCTAACCTGAAACTTGGCCTAGGAACAGAAGATCCCCATTTCTCCAAAATGATTTTACAAGATCTGTGTCTTAGTCAGGCTCTGGTTTCCACCTTAGCCATACAAAATTGTGATTTTCACATCTTTGTGACCCTTAAGTCAAAATCAGGCATTTCTGACTACTTTAGTGTTTTAATGCAGGTCAGAAAGCAACAAAATTCTGGGAGTGGCAAGCTTGTGAAGGTAAATGCTGCCAAGTTCCTCACAGCCTTGGTTTGAGCTGCATATGTACACTGGTGATTGAGATAAGTACAAGCTGTCCAGGGATGCTTGCAGGAGAGGAGGGAGTTGCTACTTGGAACATGTAACACTAATGACAAGATTCTTTTTTCATGACTTTTTGCATTAAAAGTCTCGCCCTAGAAGAGAAAGGAAAACAAATGTAATCATAAATCTGTGTTATAGGAAAGGAGTAAAGCAATCTGATTTTCAATAACCATATGTAGAAGATCATGGAAAGCAATTGCATGTAAAAATCCTTCATTAGGCACTGCTCTGAAGTTGTATTTAATCCATTTTCTTGACAGTTCATAGGAACTTAGAATGCATCTTTGCATGGCAGTGATTTAACTGCATAGCTTCACTCAAGCTAAGATTTTCTCTTTGTTTAGATCCAAAAAGTCAAGTCACTGTAATCCAGTTAAGTAATGTAAATTGCCTATTTCTTATCTGTGGTCTACCCAAAGGGTGTTCATCTTTTCAATCTAGATTATCACAGTATGTTGTGTAAAGCAGCATTCTTCTCCAAATTCTTTGCCAGTCTTCTACCATTCATGACCTTATTCCTTTTCATAATCATATAACTTCATTTTCACATTCCCAGTTATTCTTTGTCCTCTTCCTTCATAGTGTCTGGACTAATATAAGAGGATAAATTCTCTGGGGCAGAGTCTGTGTTAATCTACTGCACTAAGAGGTGCTATAAAGTAACATAAATACCTGAAGGGTAGGTATGGATGGATGACTTATGGGACAAAGGGGACTCCAATACAGGAATGTGTTTAATTCCTTGCTTGGATTTTAGTGGGATCAGAATGAGTTGTGAGCTCTTCTGAAAAAACTGATCTTAATAAGATATATCTTGACTTCTGTAGGTAGCTAGTAAGTTATTGCTTCTTTGTTTGGGAGGCTAAAACTACTGGAAATAACTATTTGTGACTTTATAAAGAGCTGGTCCTCTGAAAATATGTGAAAGTTGGTTGGCTGAACTTACAGCACACCAAGGACTACTGCCAGCTCACTGGCAAATGAACAGGTCTTCCAACAGCCAAGATCTATAGTTTTAACTTGAGTAGCAGAAATTGGTGCTCAAATAGATTAGCAGTGCTTTACATAGCCTTATCTTTCATCAGTTCAGGAGAGACTCGTTGTCATATTAACAAATTCTTTTAGGACACTCTTTTGTTATGTAACACAAACTTGGCAGAGCATCAGACAAAACAGTTCTTCTGTTCACCCTAAGCTATTATTGTTCTTTCCTTCTAATCTTCTGTAAAGTCTGTTACAGGATCCTGCTTCTCTTCTGCAGCTTCTGTCAATAGTTTCTAAGAAAAATCTTCAACATCCCAAAATTAAAGCAAAGCACCCTGACCCCTAGCCTGCTACATCTCTTAATTTTGTGGGTATGGTGTGCTGTTCCTGTGCTGCATTCCCTGAGATGCAGTCAGCTCTGAAAATGCCTGTGGTGTGGTCATCTGCTTTACTGGATTACTGATCTTGGATAGCACATAGGAGTGTGTGTTTTGTGTGGCTATAATTTGCACCCATGTGCATATTTATGTAGAAAAGCCACGTGTAGTTTCTCACTGAAACATCCTTCTGTTAGTGGTGCTGGATGTGCCCTTTCCATTCCTAGATCCTCACAGGGTCTTTTCCCCACCTCAGGTCTAGAGACGTCTCAGCATGCAAAACTACTGCAGCTCCTTCTCTTGTGTGAAAGAATAGAAAAGAATGTGAGATGACCTTCAGAGGCAAGAAAACAGTAATTAACAGCTCAAAGCTGTTTATAGATGAGGAATAATTTCTCTCCATGGAAAGAGCATTTCTCAATAACCCCATTATATAAAACCTTGTTAAGCTCTTTAAAAGTCTGGAGCCTGTGAGATGCATGATGCTGTGCAAGTCATGGGGAATCATGGCAGGTGTTGCTTGCTTGCTGGAGACAATAAGGATCTGAGGAGATAAAGGAATTAGACACTGGTGTATTTATTAAATCAGTTAACAATGTTTGTGTGACTGTTGCATGCTAAGTGCATATTTTAAGCAAAACAAAAAATTGATTCTCTTTCATTAGATATCTGGTACACAAGATGTGCTGTTAGTGTAATTTATAATAGAAATGTGGTAGTTAAATCTCCCAGATAATGAAAGGGATTTCTTGACCCCTTTTCTGTGAGTGCAGAAATATGGTCATACCTCCTTCAGAACTAGCAAACTTCTGTTAGCTAAATGTGTAGTAAATAGGTTTATCAACTAGTGTATTTCAAGTGTCATCTACCAGCAGGTAGAATGAAAATAAAGGAATGAATAAAAAGTGCTTGCGGTGAAAGATATGAACTTAAAGTAGTGTTAGGTGAGTGTAAGAACACTTGCCTATAAGATAGTCATGAGTGAGAAGAGAAAGTAGGACTATATCTAAAACTGATCCTTAATGCTTGCCTCTTTCCCCAGCATTTTGGGCGCTACTAGTGAGAAGCATTTATTGCTCTGCCTTCCCTCTGGCTTCACAAAACCTGTAATGTATCAGCTCCTACATCTGAACATCTCCAGTTTGCTTGAGTTCTCTGGGAAGTTTGAGCTGGTATTTATTCTTGGCCCAGGTCTTCCTATAGTGCTTCAGAGGTGTGGAGCTTTTTTATTTTTAACTTTATTTTAATTTTTTTCTAAGTTCTATTTTTTCTGTCAATCGCTATTTTCATGGAAGTCAGGTTATTGCCACAGTCCATCTGTTTATATCAGGCAGTGGGCTCAAGCTTCTTGCACATAGTGTTTCTATTGCCTTTTCCACCTCTGCCATGGCACAGACTGACACAGGTAATGAATTCAAAGTCTTCTGTATAATCCAGTCTCACACTGCTTGAGTCCATGCCCTTTAAAAATGTTGTATATTCTGTTTTCCTTTCTTCCTGTTTCTGTAGTGATTTTTTTTTTAACGGTGCAAATATGTAGGTATGTTTAAAATAAATACTACATGCACACACGTTGTATATGTTAATTGCCTATGCTATGAAATTTCATCAATAAGACTTGTCAGTGATATACTGTGGAACTGGAGATGAGAGAGAGCAGATGGTTCACACTGAAATGACATTTGCCTTCTGGATGGGCTTAACAATACAAGATTTGGATGCAAAGCTATGGTGCTTGATCCTAGGGCTTAACTCAAAGGCATGGATGAAGATAAAGTTGAACATCTTGCTTCCCAAGAGAATGCCTGGAGAGACATGTCAGCAAGCTGGACCCAGGTTCTAGTTTTTCCATTCCCTTTAATCACTTGAAGTTTCGTGAGGGATGATAGTGCACTTAAATAGACTAATATTCTCAGAGATGGATGTCAAAGGCACTATTCTGTCTGTTGAAACTGAGCTTCTTTCTGATCAGTTTTTTCCTTTGAAAAATGCTGACTTGTTGGAATCAAAACTTTTAATAGATATGCATGTGTCTGGGGAAGCAGAGGTACAGCAGAGCAGCTGTTTTTGAAATGGCCAGAAATTCAGTTACTAAGGTTTGTCTGAGACATGGGAGAGAGACAGGAACCCAAATCCAGTCTCTCCTTGAGTAAGGCCAGTCTCGGTTTTAAGGGAAACTTCTTTAAAGAGATGTGTTTTTATCCCAGTGTGAAGAAGAATATTCTGCTGATTAAACAAGTTTTCTGTGACTACTCAGTACCCAAAACAGGAGGAGAAGCTTGCAGTAAAGACACCTGTAAGTGCCTCAGCAGGGGCATGTTGTGTTTGTTTGATATTCAGGGGGTTTACAGTGGGGCTGCAGACATGGAGCCATGGCAGAGCTGAACCATCGTGATTTGTGGTGCCCAGGAGCTGCAGCACTGCACAGTAAAGCTGAGCCTTGAGTTGTTTCAGTGCCACCATGAGCTTTGGTGATGCCCACACCCGTTTTACAGATCGAAACAATGGTTGCTGACTGCCAAAAAGTGGCAGGCTCTCCAGGGACAGCTGTCTTCCTTGCAGCTTCCTTTTCTCCCATTCCATAGCCCTCAGAACCACAAAGACAAACACATTTCATGTGCTCCTGCTGCTGGAGGCACAGGCCTCTTAAAGAAGGCCTGCAAAGAAGTTGTCCTTTGCACTTCGAAGCAGTGTTTGCTAATAGCACAAATTCTGAAACTAATGTTGTTTGTACATGGTAGAAGTGTATTTCTGTAGAAACATCCACTGCAAATAATAATCAAAGTTAATAGCTTTTGATCCCATCAAGAAGCTCTCAAGCAGGAGAAGTATATGAAGGGTTAGATTAGAAAATTTAATTTAATGCTGAAGTTGAATGGCTTTGCATTCTAACCAGGAAATTCATAAGCTCTCTCTACTCCCTGCAGGCATGGTCTGTCAATTTTTGAAGATTAAAACTCAAGCATTATTAGATCAGTTTATTCTCAGGAAGAACTCTCATACTTGACATCACTTACAGGTCTCCCAAGCAAAGTTCCATGACAGACCTGAGAGCAGAAATTCTGCATATACAGCATTCTGCTTGTGGAGAAAAAGCAAGCTTCAGTTGAGAATCTGGACAGTCAGGATCCCTGTCTTAGGTACTCCAATGATTTTTAGGGATCACTGTGAAGCTGCTGTCTGGTTTAACCCCAGAGAGGAGCTAGGTACCACATGGCTCCTCACAACACTCCCCATCCTCCATGATAGACTGAGGAAGAGAATTAGAAAAAGATAAAACCTGTGGGTTAAGAACAGTTTAATAATTGAAGTAAAAAAAAAAAGTAATAAAACCAAGTGAAAGACAAGTGATGCAGAATACCATTGCTCACTTCCCATGGACAGATTCCTATCCCACAGCAGGCCAAATTCCCCCAGTTTATACAGTGGACATGATGTTCTGTGGTATGGAATATCCATCTGACCAGTTCAGGTCAACTGTCCTGGCCACGCTCCCTCCTGGCTTCTTGTGCACCTGCTCACTGGCAGAGTCTGAGACACTGAGAAGTCCTTGACTTAGGGTAAGGAGAACTCAGCAACAACTGAAACATGGGTGTGTTATCAGTATTATTCTCATCCTTATCCAAAACATGCCATTTTATCAGCTACCTGGAAGAAAATTAACTCTATCCTAGCTGAAACTAAGACAAGCTGTCCATCTCTCTGTGTTAAGCTTGACAGACTGTCCCAAAACTTGCACTTCTGACAAAGCAACTCCAAACAGCTTTTGGTATAAATATTTCCCTGAACTGTGGCATCACTTAGAGTATGAAGGTGCTTCCTGGTACAGCAACATGAAGTCCTGAACTTGTGCCACATGGACTTGTACTTCAAGCCTCTGAGGATAAATGTTGGGAAGTGTTTTCATAAAGAAGGTTTTTAATTAACTTTTTTAAAAATTATTTTTTCACACTATAAAATGCATTTTAGAAGTGAGATTATTGGTTACAATATGAATCAGCAGGTTAACAGCTGCACAAATTTCAGCTAGTAGCCAATTACTATTGGTACCCCTCAGGCACTGATACTGGGCCAACACTGTTTAAGGTCCAAATTAATAACACAAGTGGATAGTATAGAGTGTGTTCTCAGCAAGTTTATGGATAATACCAAGTAAGTGGAATGACTGATCTACTTGATGGCAGGGGGAATATCAACTGGCTGGAAAAAATGGCCTGAGGCTGGGCTGTATTAGTAAAAGTGTGGTCAACAAACTGAGAGAAGTAGTCCTTTCTTTTTGGCACCTGTGAAACCCTACCCTCTCTGCTGTTCTTGGTTTGAGCTCCCCAGAGCATGAAAGTCATTGGTCTAATGAAGTCAGTCAAATGAAACATCATTAAAGAACGTTGAGGACTCAAGCACTTATCCGTAACCAATAGCTGAGAGGACAGGGTTTGTTTTGCTTGCGGAACAGGCTGGGGGAGATCGTATTGCTGCCTACAGATGTTTTGATGGAAGAGTAGAGATGGGATAGAGATGGACTCTTCTGGCCATATTGAGTAAGGTGGGTTAACCTCATTTTGCGCCTTTGAACTGGCTGTTTGATGAGCATGCTGGGCCCTGCTGCTGTTTCCTCAGTAGCAGAAGTTAAGTCCTGCTGCCCAACTTTTCATTGCTATTTCTAATACTTGTGTAGTACAGACTATCCCAGAAGTACTTTGAGCTCTACCAAAAGGTGCATTCTGTGACATAGTCATAAAAGTAGCTGCAGTTTAACGTCATCTGATATTTTCACACAATTCAAATGGAAGTTTGCAGATTCAGTTGATGGTCTAGATAATTCCTAGTAAACTTTCAGCTCTTTGAAGTTAAGTGAAAAAAAGTTTTACACTTGTGTATTTGTGGCATGAAAGGATAGCTCTAATGTAAAATCTTGATTGGAAACAGAAGAAGTGCTCTGAAAAAAAAAAAAAAAATTCAGAAAACACCGAAATAAATTGTAATTGATCTGTCCTTATTCTCGTTGAGGTTAGATTTAATGAATAGAGGAAAATAATTGGGCTATTTGCATACAGCTTGCATTCTTGTAGCTCAGCTTGCTGAAGCCAGCAGATTTGCTGGGATGCGAAGTCATACCATTTGTTAATGAAGGGGGAACAGAAGGTCTTATCCAGCAATGCACTGAGGGTACAGTGACCATTCAGGGAAAATCTGACATCCTTCATCGCTTCACAGAAGGGATTTGGCATCTCATGGCTTGTGCTTTTCAATGCACTCAGCAGCCATTAAATTGCAGGCTTTGAATCTCTGGAAGCAATAGTATAACCCAAGTACTTGTATATCAGGCTGTACAAAATTACAGAGAGAAAATTTCTGGCTAAAATTTAACCAAAATACTAGCTTGTCTCTGCTGTCATTCAGATCAGTAAATTTCTTTGTAAAATACGCTTTTAGTTCCTGTCACCAATAGCTTATGTGCTTTGATTCTGATTCAGGATTTACTGCAGTAACTGTCTGAGTGGGTGGCAGGGGAGAGGGAGGGGCTTGTGAGATTTTTGGTCGGAGGGGTTGTGTTTGTTGGGTTTGGGATGAATTGGGGGTTTTCTGGATTTTAATGAAGGAGACTGGAGGCAATAAAAAACATATAAATACAAATATTTGGAGTATGTTCAAGCAGGACAGCTTTTTTTCCAGCCATTGGTAAAACTGCAGAAATTTGTAGAGAAGAATTGAATGTTAAAGGAGCAGCCAGAGTAGGGCTGAAAACAGTTTTAGTAGCAGGCTGATCATTCACTTCCCAAGAATGAATCTTGTTATCTAAGGCTGCCCAAAGAACATACAACTCTCAGCTTCTTTTTCAGTCACAGGGATAGCACTGAGTGTTATTAACCCTGCCAAGTAAATTGATTATATGTACTCAGTTAAGCAATGGTTGCTTTGGGTAGGAACAAAACTCGAGCAGGAGACTTGAAGGCAGGTCTGGACTTCCTCTTCCATATGAGGAAGAGGAGTGTGAGGAGTCATGTGGATAGTGTCATTTCTAATATCTTGGAAGTGTTTAATTTTAAACCTGTTTACATTTGATTTAGTAGGTTGAAGACATTCCTTTTTCATTAGTCTTGGCTTGAAAAGATAAGCTTCTCTATTTAGAGATTAAATGAGCTGGAACAAATTTGACCAAATTGCTTTTCCCAAATGTTTATAGGCTTTAATGGCACATACTGATCTAGAGAACATCACCTGCATGTTTCTTAAGTTGGAGTTTGCTTTCTCTTAAGGGTTTATTAGTACCTTGAAAGTGAGGGGTTTGTTCTTGTTCTTAATGTTATTAGTGCCAGGACTCTAAGTAATATTTTTCACAGTGTTTTTCTCCCAGTTGTCCTTAAAACCCCTTCTAATTTTATTATTTTCTTATTCCTATCTCTGAAAAGCATTGTGAAGGCATTGCATTCTAGCAATTTTGATCAATCCTTCTGTTTTAACACTTTGCCACTTTCATGTCTCTTCTGATATCCATCCACTTCATAGCATATCTGTTGCTTTCCAACTGGAAGGCCTCTTTTTGAAGCATGCGTGTGGTGGAAATTTTGTGGTCAACTGCCCATGGAAGGTCCTTCCCAGATTTCTGTTGTTTCTTATTTTCAAGCTAATCAATCAGGCAGGAGGCAGCTGCTGTAGGAATGCTGTTGAAACATGGAGCCTTTTGCATTTTAGGCTGGCAGTCAGGACTGTTGTAGTCTAAGGCCTTGCGTTCGGAAGATATCGGGATGTAACGGAAAGTTAGTAAACCCCCCCTCTCCGTTAGGATAGTAAGGCCTCCTGCAATTAGCCAGTAGCACTTAGCTGTGACGAAAGCAGATGGGAGTAACACAATGACCCTAGAATGTAAAATGTTAAATTCTGCAATAAACTCCATTCTACTCCATCCATCACATTGATGTCTTGTGGGTAGAATGGTCCTCATGGCCAAAGGGGGCCACCGTGCTGGCTTCTGAACTAGGGTGTCTGCCTTGCTTGAAAACCCACACAGGACTTTCACCACAACCAGCAGGTGACGATTCGTGCCACGTGTTGCCTACTGTATTAGTTGGTTGTGCTGTCTCCTGTCTGATTTCTGCTGGAAATATGACCAGAGGCTGGAAAAAGATGGAAGAGTATTTTGCTTGACATGAAAACCATGGGGACAGAGATCTAATGTTTGTTGGATGGCTCAGCAATGAATTTACCATATAAATACCATTGAACACTATTAAGTTAAAATGTTGTGAGCTGTTCTCTGATTCCTAAATCAGATTACCTGAGGTTATGGTTGATTTATAGAGGCTTCTTGACTGATTTGGTCTTAGAAGTTCTTGAGTAATTTTTAATACACTGTCCTTGTTTCTCTTGTATTCTCTGTTATTAAAGTTGTTGCTGTTAGTTAGTGTATATTTCTTATCTCATTGCTGTTTCTAGGAAATTGTTCTTATCTCACCCCATGATCTTTACCTTTTGTGCTTCCAGTTACCTTCTCTATCCTGCCATAGTGGGACAGGGAAAGGGAAGCAAAAAACAAGCAAACAGCATGTGCTTTAGAGCGTTTCAGTGGGAACACTGAATTGGGGAGTACCATTCCTAAACCACAACATATTCACAGTATAGAAAACTGACTCTGGAGAATGTTCCTCTATTTTCCAGTTTAGTAAGAAAATCTGTCACTCCCTCTGCTAAGTGGAAGCCTAATTGTCCTTCCATACACCTTACTCCTTAGCATTTTCCTCTGGATAATGTAAAACTGGAATGATCATGCAACTAGAGTAGGTAACAAAGAATTGAAACATAGTGTTTGAGTATGTATTTTCTGTCATGAATTATCTGAAATGTGTTAATTAGCTGCTAGATGTGATGCTATTTCTTGCTAAGCTGCTTTTTTTAAGCGCTGAACACCACCCTTAAATGACTGAACACCTTGAATCATCATGTAGGGACTAAGAGTTACAAAATTAATCTCTCTGCCTGGGCGTGTTTCCTAGATAACTTCCAAGCTCTCACAGGTGTGTTATGTCATGCACCAGTCAGGGTTTGGCTGGGAGTTGTTTGCATCCGAGATACCTACAATTTGAGTCTTTTGCTGCATTTAAATTTTTTCTCTTGCTGATGGTCATTAGGGTTGTATGTGTTGGTGGCCTGCAGTGAGCCATCACATGAATTACCAGGAAATGGCTCAGCTGCCAAACTGCACAAGCATCATGAGGAACAGCAAGAGCTTTCAGTTGAGTAACTGCTCCTGACTTAGGGAAAACATAGCTTGCTCCTGGCTGTGTCTTTGGCTTTCAGTGTTGCCAAAGCCTTGCCGAGGTTCTTTTGCTTGGTCATTGGGTGCTCCCCTTATCCAGATTCATTTATCAAAGTGGAGGAACATTAGACATGGAATTGTAAAGTCAATTGCAAACTCCTGGAAGTTCAGATTTCTTGACCGGGCTTTTGGTTCAGCTCTGCTAATTTGTTAAGGTATACTTTTGCTTTAGGAAAAAGGTTCCCAGAATGTATGAAAACACATTAACACGAGGAAACAATGGCAGGAATAAAATTTTTCCACTTGCAAATGAGCATGTTGGCTAGTCTTGTCATACACATAGGTTTAAACACAAACCAGTTTTAAGTTGCACTAATTCTCTATATATGAACTATAATGAAACTTAAGTGAAAACAAACCCTGCTGCTGTTTGTTTGTTTTGTTTGGATATTGGCAAAGCTTGAGGCATGTTTCTTCTTCCTCCTTTCATAACTGTTTCAATAAAATGCAGACAAAATTAACAAAGAATTACCCTGTCCCTGTTTGTAAGTGAAAACAGGCGTCTCAAAACTCTCTATTGTTAAGGTATGCTCAGTATTTGCATAGTATAAAATATTTTATTCCTGCTGTAGAACTACTTTTTGCAACCTCATTTTGGGGGAGATTCATGTGGAAAATTTGGTTTAGGTTTTTCTTTAGGAGAAAGAATATTGCTTTCTTAAGAATTAAAGTAAGTGCAGAAAGGCTTTAAAGATAGTATCAGACATCAGTCTGACCTCTGAAGAACTCCAGAGTTAGAGTGTCTTGTCAGAATCATCCACCCCTTTTGTTTTCTCCCTCTGTCCTATAGCATCCTTACCTGAAGTCTCTGTTCTGGCTGAAGGGCAAAAATCAGTCTATGCTACATGCTGACAGAACTGACAGTCCATCAAACAAAGTATTTAGAAACTTCAAGTGTTCAAAATACTTCCTTCGTTACTTAGCCTGTGGCATGGTGTCTTCATGGTAATTTTCATTTGCCTTCATACTCTTAATGTCAGATTATTCTGAGCCCTCTGAGAAGGGCGTGTACTGCTCTAGCAGCATGTTAGAAGCGCTGCTTTGTACATCAGATAAGTGTTTCAACTTCTTCCAGAGCTGTGGATTGGCAGTGGTGGTATGTAATTGCTTAAATTTTTTGAGGATTAAGTTCTTGGTTAAATTACCAAATTAATTAAGAAGCCATTGAGCCTTGCCTTAATGGTGTATCTTCATATGTGTCTCAAGGCAATGGATGAGCTCACAAGCTCAAAGATGCTGTCTTTTTTACTGCTAGAGTCTTGTTTTAACACTTCTGATATATTTTGAATTTGTGGCTTTATTTTTTCTTATTTTCCTCTTACTATTTTACTTCTTTACTCATCTTCTTCATGTCTGTCACCTTATATTTTTGCTTCTTTTCAAGCTGCAAGTAAATTTTCTCACAAATGGTTTATTTTCATTATTGTAGTAAGAGGATATAAAACCAAGGTACATTCACTGCAAGTTCAGGAGCCTGGTTTTAAACCAGATGTTTTGCTGGAATGGTGAGGTGGAGAATCAAGCCCAAAATAATGATTGATTTTAATTTATTGTAAACTTGGGATTTTTTTTCCAAGGAGCAATTTTTGGATGAAAAGTACCCAGAATATCTGAATTGACTCTAGCATTACAGCCATCCAAAACATCCATAATAAAATCCAAACCAACTCAAACGTATTTGTGTTTTAGTGTTTCATTATAAACCCTTAACTCAGCCAAGGTTAGCAACCCTCTGAAAACCTGGCCAGGACTGTGAGGGAATCTAAGAATGAGAGAATCTAGGTCAGTTTTCCTTTGTGGATGGAAGCATGTAAAAACTTGATGGGTTTATGTGGTTTCAGCTTTTTAGCCATGCAAAAAGTGAGTTGAGCTGAGCTGAGCTCCAGGTGAGCTGGGCAGTTAGAATGAGTGGCCTGCTTTCTGCATTGGGCCTACATAGTCCTACCCCTTGTCTAAGCTGAATTAGGATCTACTGCCTTGCATTGGGTCCCTGAAGACAAGGACAATGCTCATCACTTATCTTCTTTATGGCCCACAAAGACATCTGTAATTGTAGTCTTTTGGGATGTTATTTCAGATCACAGGGAAAATGGGAGAGAGAGAACTCAAGGGCAGATTTTCCAGGGGAGGACAGTGAGTTGACTCTCCCACTGGTTGTGCTGTCTGTTGCAGTATGTGTTCTCCAGGATCCCAGGATATGGGAATGGAATTGTCTTTCAGCCATAATGACTGTATAAGCATAGAGCACTATCCAGGCACATGAGTAAAAGGATTTTCTGTCCCCAACAAGGAGTGCATGTTTATCCCCAGCCTTGATATGTTCCAGTAGCTCTGAGGAAGAGGGAGAATGTGATCTGTGCCAGTATGTGATCTGGGGTGAAAGCTGTTCCTAGCTGAGGTAGTGGAACATTTGATATCATCAAGCACAAGACTTAGTAGTATTTCTTGTAGTCTTCACATTTAAGCATTAGGAATACCTTAATGGGTAGGTAAGTTTGTTCCCAGAAGGGCTAAACTCTGGTGATAGAGACCCACTTCAGTGCTGGTAGCCTGTTTCCTAGTTCAAATGCTAATCAAATCTTAAATAAGCCTAGTGGGAAAAATGTAGGTGGAAAGGGTGCTACCTGCATCTTGCCTCATACCTGTTTGGGCCTCTCATGTTCGAATAGGATATCACAGACTTTCTAAGTGCAGGGGATGCTCCAGTGTGGGTTCCCAACTGTACTTCTCTCTTCACTGGCTTCCTAAGGCTTGCTGTGGGCTTTGTTGTGTGGCCTTCTATTCAGAGAGAAGATCTTCTGTGGCTACTTTTTAGTGATGATAAATCTTTACTTTTTAAAGTTTTCTGTTATAGCCTCATGGTAGCTGGGAGAACTTGGGAAATTTCACAACAAAAATCATGATTATGGAAACAATCTTTCAATGGGATCTGGACTTAAAAGCACCTGATATCCTAAATCACCAGGCTAGTAGACAATTCAAAGTGCCAATTACGTCCAGAATTATTTTGGGTACTATGAACATTATTAGTGATGAAATTCCTCTATTGCCTCAGCTAGCAGAAACTCTCAGCAGGTTTTTGTTTGTTTTGTGTGCATGAGAGGTTGTTTAGTTTCTCCATTTGTGCTTTTTTGGTACATTTAAAGCAAACTCATCTTCGGGGCTTGTGTCAGTAGTAGTCATTTGCATACTCATAGGACAGAATGAACATCTGAATAGAAATGCAGAACATGAACATGAAAAGAGATTGCAAGACATCCTGAGAAAGCAGGTTTTTCTATCAGATGCATATAAATGCACTTCATATGAAGACTGGTGGGGCTTTTTTTACCTGTCTCACAAATGTAGTGGGAGAGATGCAATATGGGAAAAGCAAAGTGTAAGAAATGAAGGGTCACTGAAACAAAGGCTGGTATATCTGATTTGGTTCTCTGTTTTATGAGCTCCTAAGCAAATGTAGGAATGGACAGAACAAATCTTTGTTAATGTATGGAAATTATGAAGAGAAGAATATGCTGTATCTTTGAGCTTCGTTTGAGTATTGTTTCCAGCTTAAAGCAGCTGTTCACAGAATTTAATTATTTTTAGTGAGGATTAAAATTATTTAAATAAGGCAAATTACATCTAATTAGGAATGATTTGTAAGGCGAAATACAAGAAAAAGAGGTGGAAAAGAGACTAAAATGTCAAATACTTCTGTCCTGACCTTACCTGCAGAAAAAGGAACAGATATGATTTTCATTCAGACTCTTCAGTTAATTTTATCTTAATTTCTTCTGACATATTGCTATTTTAAGGAGGTGGATAGTGGATGTACAGCTTGTTGTCAGCCTCCAGGTTGCTCAGGCTGTGAAGGTGTAGAGACACTAGACTGTAAAGTCTCATGAGGTCCCAGCCTGCCTTTTTGAGAGGCCCCCTGCTCTTTATGCAATTCAAAAAGCCGAATTTCCTGCTTGGGCCTGCCTGGTCATGCCCAGACAAGCAGACACAGCTTTTACATGGCAGGGGCTGAGCAAAAGCGAGTTACTCCGTGCCAGGTACTCAGTGTCGCACAGGGCAGGGATGGCTCTTGTGTGCACAGGTTCTGGGGGTCAGTGGAAGAGGCCACGAGGGCTCAGGGCGGGGTAATTCAAACCTTTGGTACCACTGCTGAAGGCTGTGAGTGGGATTGTGCTGTGGAGGGCCTGAAACATCCCATCAAGTGCCGTCTGGATCATTGTGTTATGCATTGAAAACATTATTTTCATCCTCAAATTCATGTATGAATAAGTGACTATGAATTCGCATATGAAGAAACTGAAGCTTCCCATTTACACTCTATCTACTGCTCCTAATTTTCCTGAAGTGCATAAAAAATATCTCACCAGGACCTTTAGAATGTGTTTTATTTCAACATTTTTTAAAAACTCTGTCTTGGTTCTGTTTGGGGGGGAGGGTGTGGTGCTGGCATTCAAGTACTATTGACTCCCTCTTGTGGCTAACTTGAAAAAAAAAAGGAAGTAAAAACTACCTCAGTGATGGTTCTAGTGTTGGGGGGCAATTTTACTGTCGTGGTTTAAATGCTTGTTGAACACAGTGATTTTTCTGTGTATGAAACCCTTCTAAGTGCTTCCCTTGGATGTCCTTTAAATGTTTAATATGGACAGGGGAAGCAGAATATAATAAAAGGCTGCTATTAGATGCTAACAGTTTCCTTCAGGTACAGGTGGTCATTTGTGTTTAGACAGGTTTCAGTGCAGGAAACTAGTCTTCTGGGGAATGCTGGCTCTTTGCAAGAAAATAGTTCTTACCCCTGCTTCAGCATCAAAATATTTCTGTATTTCAGTGTTTTCGCATTTACCAAACATAAATATCTGTGTGTGTGTGTGTGTGTGTGTGAGTGTGTGTGAGAACGTAGCTGATTACATTTCTGATCATATTTTTAGAACATCACCAAAATATTCACTTCCTCACTCACTCAACTGCAATAGAAAGTGTAAATGCATGGTCAGTGATTAGAAAATTTCCTTCAGATTTTTCTAATGAATTAGGAGCTTCACTACTGGTTCAGTGGCCAGTACCTACTTTCTTTGTTTTCTTGCTCACATTTTCTCCTATCCAAATATTAGCATTTCAGATGTTACTTTTAATTGAGCCTCTAGGTACCGCTCTGTGTATTAGGCTAACAATAACTTTTTTTCCCCCATATGTCTTCATTAACTTCAGTTAACACTAAATTGGAGGGAGAGGTCTGTGAGATTGCTGTGCATTTATAATGTATCTTTGCCTTGGTTTTTTTTCTCTCTAGAAACTTAACACAAATGTTATTATTGCTAAAGTAGATTTTGTAATTTAGGTTATCCAGCTATCTGATCTCTGTTGCTAAAGGCTTAATTTTTGCAAGTGCTTTAGTGGCCTGGCATGGCTTTTATTTCTATCAGAGCAACATGGGAATCTGTGCTCTTGCTAGCACATGTTCCCCAGCCTGTGCCAAGGCACTTCTTCACATGTCATTAAACTACATCATCAGATATTTAATGACTAGATTACTTTGCCTTTGTTCTTAAAATAAAGGATTAAACTCCCTTTGTTCATCTGGTTTTAGAAGCAGTTGTCCCCAGGACTACAGAATATTGTTAAATGAAAAGTTGTGCTGGTTGTTACAAGGCTTTTAACTTTTTTTTTCTGGATGCCAGTAAAAATGTATTTAACGTTAAGTATGAAAAAAACAGGATTTTTCCTGTTGTCTTAGGGACTTGCTTAAAATACAGTAGACAAAAAATATTTAATAGAACTCTTAACTGCATTTAGCATAGTTTAACTGCAGGCTTGATCATGGAAATACTGAAAACATGGAGATCTTTGTCTTCATTCATCAGAGATCTGATGGTGAACAGACACACAAATCTTTCTTACGGCTGCTCATTATTTCAGTTTGTCTGGAGCCTTCCTGCTGAAGTTCCTTTGTTTTGTTCCATCAGAGCACCCTTCCTCTGCAGCAGTGCCCATACAGAGGTAGATGGTTACATTTGATCCAGCTGCTGACTGCTACTCATCACACTGGTTCTGAAATTTGTTTGAAGCACCTGGTCTCTCCAAACACATCCAAAACTGGTGGGAGCTGCAGAGTTGAGGGGAGCTGGGAGCAGACATTTACTCCTCTTACATACTTGGCTATACTGCTGCACTGCACCAAATGCATCATTCCACCATATGGCTAGAACAGCCCCTGGGTCAAATCTGTACTTACCAACATCAAAAAGTGCACATCAGCAGCAGGGCACAAAAATATAGCTTTTACTTTGTTCTTGGTTTTGTTGTTGTTTTGGTTGTTTTTTGGTTTTGTTTTTTGCAACTCAGTAGTAGCACCAAGGATAGAATATCACCTCAGTTGCTCTAACACTTTGGGTTGTGCTTCCCTGCCAGCTGAATTAGGGATCCAGATGAAAATCTTAAATCTTCCATCTCATTCCAGCTGACCAGAGTCTACCTGGAGCAGAACCACAGGTCTGTTGACTGACTGACTTCAGCAACTAACTGATTCTCCAGGGGCTGTAGGAGACAATTGCTTAATGATTTTAAAGGATTTTAGGTGTGTCTTTATGTACAAAAGCCTCAGCTGCTTCTCCCCTAGAACTCCCAGTCAGGCATCTTTGCTTGGCTGATAATGCCCATCTGTGTGGTGTGAGTGTGAGCAGCGCACTGAGGTGAACAGCAGTGCTGCTGCTTAATGAGCCCTGAGGCCTCCTTATCCTGCCCAAGAGTGAACAATGTGTTCTTCTAAATGCTGCTCCCACTGATATACCCCTTCTCTGCTGGAGGATGCTGCTCCCTTTGAACTGAGGGGCAGCACAAAGGGATGATGCTTCCCCACATCTCACTTTAATTTGGGAAGCAAATGTAAGTAAGTTTCTAACCATAATGGAAAATTTTTTTAACAATACTTACAACACACAAAATTTGGTTTGTTCTGAAAAATCTACATGGCTTTTGTTGCTCTGTGCTCTAATGCATTATCAAAATTAGAAAATATGAAAACTCTTTTCAGACCACTGCATTTAGGGGAATGTTTTTGCATCTTGTTAGAAAAAACCTGAAGTTTAAACTCGCAAAAACTTGTCTTTCTTTTACCACATATTTCTTAGAGACATAGAGTTTCTATATTTTACAGTATTTTAAAAGTCAGTGGGATAAAAAAAATTAGCCTATTATATATTCAAAGGCTAGGTGTTTATGCCTGACTTCTAAGGCAAATCTAGATATACATGAGTTATCACCCAGGCTTTAGATAACATATGACTAGACAAGCCATTTAAATGCCAAGCCAAGTCATAAAGTGGGCTTTGTCAGATCTGGAATTAAAATAAATGTTTCTGGCTTTTTGCTGATTATCACATCAAAGTAAGTTCTGATGCATTTGAGCTTGGTCAGTAATTTCTTTAATACTGCAGTCTCTTGGGCAGTAATAGGGAAACATCCATTGTTGTCATATTTTTGGGTTTGGTGGCACAGTTTTTTTTCCTCACATGGCTCAACGGTATCACATACTTTCTCACATTTTGGCACATGGAAGTTCTGTGGCACAGGAACAGGGCTAGGCTTTAACAGCATGTGGATTTTTATATTATAAGCTGCAATGTCTTAATTTCATGAATCGGGCAGTGTGGTTTTTTTCTTTTTTCTTACTTCTTTGTAAAACTCTTACATCATTCTGAAAATGGTCAATTAAAGATCTGCTCTCCCTTTTGCAAACAGGCTTGTGCTGTACAGATTTGTTTGATACAGAACACAGCTTTTGGAGCATTAGACACATAATCAGCAGGGATATGTTTCTCCCAGCACTTTCCTCAGCAGAAAGTTGCCAGATTATTTCACAGTCTTATTTCTTTCTTTTCTTTCTTTCTTTCTTTCTTCTTTTTTTTTTTTTTTTTTTTTTTTAAGTTTGGATTCTTCGATCTGTCCCCTGAATTCTGGATAGATGAAGTAATTTCCACATGCAGATAGTTCATGCCTTTATACACGAGCCTGCTTTTCCCTTCTGGATTCCTACAAGTAAATAAACAAGTGGAACTGTAAGCCAGTGACTAGCCAGCAGTATGCTCAGTCTCTCTAGTCTCTTCCAGACTCCTGCTTTGCTCAGTCAGTGGTGTTGGGTTGTGCTCCACGTTGTGCTGGCAGGGAGCTGGCTTCACAAGGCCCCTGGCTTTGCACGGCATGAGTGGAGTTTCCTTTTAGTTCATATAACTGTGTGTGCCTTCAAACACAGCCCAGCCTCACTGAGTGATGCTGTCCTTTCTTGTGCTTGAACAAAACTCCCCAGAGTGGAAAGGGATGCCAAGCTGGGTGCTTTCCCAGGTGTTGGGAAGAATGGAGGTAGCAGCTGGAGCCTATCAGAGAACATGCATAGTGCAAAGCATTTTAACTTTTCTTTCCCGTGCTCCTTTCTGTCATAATTAGATTTCAAGATTTTCATTGGGTTAGTTTGATATCTTGGGTACTGTAATTAATAAATTTATTACTATAAAGGAAGTCACATGGATAGTATTTTTATATTTTATAAGGAATATGTTTTATATAATACTGAAACTATAATATTTAATATGTTTATTATATATCATTTTATCATGCATTATATGATAGAAATATAATTTATAATAAAACTTCACACTTGATTAAAAACCCAGCAAAACCTCATGCAATCTAGATTTAAAGGCCAACTAGTTCAAGAACTAGGAGGTAGTTAGGTATTTTTCTATTCCATTTCAGTAACTTTTGTGATAATAATTAATGAAACATGTTTTACAGTCATGTAATAATGTATTTATGTATTTAATAATTTAACAATATAAATACATATAAATAAATATATTAAAAGTCAACTCTCCAGGCTGTTGGTGGCCCCTCTGGGTTTTGCCAGGATATTCTGTTAAGATCTGACATGAGACTGATGAGGTACCAGATGACAACAGCTTCCTTTCAGCAGTCACTAGCTGGAGGGGCTGGAGTTGCTGCATTTGCTCAGGGATTTATGCTGAGCAGGCTGCCTCTCGAGAGCTGCTGGATCACAGCCCCTCAGTCCCTAGGCAACCTCTTCTAGCAGCAGCGTGATTCCCTTCCCTGCCAGAGGCTGTGGTGAGCTGGCTCCTGTGCCGCACACACATTGACATCTCAGGCCATGGAGGAGGGAGGCCTGTTGGCAGGTGGTGGTGTGGTCGAAGGAGGACAATGCAGAAGACCAGCCTCCTTTTCTGTGTGAGTCATGGCACTGGGTGAGTGCAGGGTGAGAGCAGCCACAGCTCTTCAGATATTCCATAATGACAACTTTGCACTCACAGGGGAAGGCAGAGCTCTACACAATGAGATGAGAGGATGCATCTTGACTGAAGAGCATCTGCTGTGTTCTTCACTGGGTAAAAAACTGGCTGGATGGCTGGGCTCAGAGAGTTGGGGTCAGTGGAATTATATCCAATTGGTGGTCACTGGAGGTGCTCCCCACTTCTGGGGCCAGTTGTGTCTAATAACTTTATCTGTGATCTAGACAAGGGTATAGAGTTGCACCTTCAGTAAGCTCACAGACAATACCAAGTTGGATGGGAGTGTTGATCTGCTGGAGGGCAGGAAGGCCCTGCAGAGAGATTTGAACAGGCTGGACTGATGGGCTGAGGCCAATGGTATGAGGTTGAACAAGGTGAAGTGCTGGTTTCTGTCACAGCAACCCCAGACAGTGCTACAGGCTGGGGAAGAATGGCAGGAAAGTGGCCCAGTGGAAAAGGACCTGGGTGCTGGTGACAGCAGCTGAACATGATCCCTCTGTGCCCAGTTTGCCAAGAAGGCCAAGGGCATCCTGGCCTGTATCAGCAATGATGTGGCAGCAGGACTAGGACAGTGAGTGTCCCCCTGTATTTGGCACTAGTGGGGTCACACCTCAAATCCTTCATTCATTTCTGGGCTCCTCCCTACAAGACAGACCTTGAGGTGCTGGAGCCAGAGAAGGGCAACAGAGCTGGTGAAGGGTCTGGAACGTAAGTCCTGTGAGGAGCACCTGAAGGCAGTAATGTTGTTCCATCTGCAGAAACGGAGGCTCAGGGGAAGTATTATTGCCTTCTACAAGTACCTGACTAGACATTGTGGTGAGGTGGGGGTCAGTCTCTTCTCCCAGGTAGCTAAGTAATAGGACAAGGGGAAATGGCCTCAAACTGTGCCAAGGGAGTTTTAGATTGAATATTCTGAAAAAATTCTTCACTGAAAATGTGGTTAAGCAGTGGAACAGGCTACCAAGGGAAGGGATGAAGTCACCATCCCTCAAAGTGTTCAAAAAACAGACATTGCATTCCATAATATGGTTTGGTTTGCATGGTGGTATCAGGTCAAAGGTTGGACTTTTGATGATCTTGAAGGCCTTTTCCAGCCTAAATGATTCTATGATTCTATGAATTGTGCTGGGAATGTTTTGGTTCCTGAAACCAAATGCTCCAAATATTACTGAACTATAATGCAAATTAAATAGCACTCATTCTTTTTTTTTTTTTTTTAAAGCTAGCAAATTAAAGGATTTAATGGGAGATGCCCTCCTTGTATGCTAGCTCTTGCATTTGGCAGTTGAATAATAAGGTAATAAATTACTTTCTTTTCCCCTCTCAGTCATTCCTCTTTCATTCTTTGTAGTTAGTCAGGGACATTGCTGAAGTGGTTGCAAAGATGATGGCAGAATAATTTTTCTTAAAAAGTTGAAATGAAATATCAGCATAATGTTAATTACTTCCAGACCTAACTGGTAGTGATTCTAAAAGAGGAATAAAGTCTTTGAAAGGTTGCAAAGTATCTTTCAAGTTTCTACGAATTTAGTAATTTCTCACTGCAGAAGGGTCTGTAATCAGTGCATATTGCATGTACAGGAAACACAGACCTTTACTTCCTTACGTAACAGCATATAGTTTTTAGAACTCTTAAAATCAGCTAAAAGAAATGGGTAGAGGGAATCAATGTCTTAAGTTGCCCCAGAGCTTCATTGGATTTTAGGGAGCTTTTTTATAAAAGTAATTTTTTTTCCAACAAGAGTTTCCACTGCAATTTCCAACTTTTTTTCTGGACAACATAATTATATGTTTTATATCCAAAGTTGAGTGGTCCTCTGTCAAATCTATCTTCTCCCACTGGCACTTACAAACAGTTATCCTGGACCTCTTCTGTAAGATAAATATCCTCAGCTGCTTGAATTTCCTAGTCTGCTGAAATACGTTTTACTTATTCTTGCAGCTCTTACTGAGCTCTCTCCAGGTTTTCCATACAATTTGTGTTGTGCACTGCAGAACAGAGTGGTGTCCTAGTCAGGCTTATGTTAGTGCCAATAGAGACAGTGTTTTCTTCCTGCCTGGTGTTTCCTTATCCACATACCAAACCACAACTCTGTTGTGGTTATTCATGGAAGATGATAATATTGGACTACATACTTCACACATCCCCCCCCCCACCAAGACAGGGATAAAAATCTAGTACCCTTGCAATTGCCTTCTGGTTAAACAGCAGATTCCCTGAATCTGTGTATGTAAAATATGCTTGTCTTGTATGTGTCATGTAAGGATATTTGTAGGGCTTCCTTACTGGATTGTATTCCATGGACATCCCAAGAAGGGTGTTACAATATATGCGAGGTAATGTATCTTGAATCCTTATGAGGCTTCTTCCAGTGCCTGCTTCCTTGTGTGACAACAGGGATAGAGAACTTTCAGAATTAAAATCAGTGTTTTTTCCTGCATATCAGAGAGTAATACTGGTATGTGATGTTTTTATATCCTATGTGAAGGCAACTGCAGGCAGCACTTAATGTCATTTACACCTTTTAGAAACATTTTTGGTTTTGACCAGCTGGAACATTCACTTGTGTCTGCACTTGACAGCCTCCAGGACAGAGGTGAGCAAAGATCAGATCACAGGTTCTTGTGCTGGATGAGTGGCAGCATCCCAGTTTTACCTCACTTGGGCCTGGAAGGACTTGCAGCACCCGAGAAATGGGTTATATGAGCTTTACCAGGTGGGAACTACCTCACTTGCTGTCACAGTACAATTCACTCTCTCCTGGTATATGTGGATACTACCTCAGTACATAGGCATAGGCATCTAAAAACACAGAAATTCTGAGCTTAATTGTTAATAAGTGAAATTAATTATTGGAGCACAATAGAACAAGGAAATAGATGAATGAGAGAGAATTGGTGGAATACATCAGCTTTTCTTTCCTTAAACCACCAAATAATTTTTTAAAAAGGTTAAGTGAAGCTAAGCAACCACATAATACATTTTTAAAAAATAAAAAATTAAACCCCGTATTTATTGCATTTTTTGGATAAGCTGTATCTCCCAACAGGATTTAAAATCTTTCTTGCCACTGACTTATTTGACAGTTCAGTCACAGTTTGGCCATGGTCTGATTAGTATGGTTAGCCAAGAGCACCACCAGTCCAGAGGACACTGATGATATTTGATGCCTTAATAAACAGTCTGAGATCTGTGAATGGAAATAAAATTGAGAAATTTTTAATGTCAATATAAGCATGGAAAATAACCCACATTGCTTAAAGACCTTGTTCAGGATGAATCATAGCACTGCTTAACTAAATTACACAGAGTTGAGGATGGCCTCCCTGGCATCATTAAGTAGTCAGGGATGGAGAACAATTAGAAGTGACTGTCAGCATATAGATGTGAGGCTGCTGCTGGCTTGGAGGGCAACACTGAGCAGTGTCTTCCTTATGCAGCTTTGCAACAACCACTTTTCCATGGGCATTGTCCTCGAAGTTTCACAGGAGGGATTTGTGATGAGAGGTAATTTATTTTTTTTTAAATAATAATAATAATAATAATAATAATAATAATAATAATAATAATAATAATAATAATAATAATAATAATAACAATAATAATAATAGTAAGTGGGAGGAATACATGTTTCTGGATGCACAAGCTGTTCTGTAGATCCAAAATAGCCTGTAGCAGTCTTCACAGTTCATTAACAGTTTAACAACTGTTCGGAGTGTAGATAGAGCTTGTTGGTCCAGCCTCCTGACAGCAGGAGTTATGGGTGACTGTAAAGCAGGAGGAGAGGTTGACAAATACAGAGCTTTATGTAAAACAGCAGGACCTGAAACTTATACTGTCAGTGGATTGTGAAGAGGCTGCCTGGGAGAGGGAGAGGGAGTTAGAAATATCTTAAGATCATTATTCCAGTTGAATCTGTATTTTTTTTTTTTTACTTTTTGTTTTGGTGTCCAGTGGAACATATAGGAATTTTTATTTCCGGCTTCTCTTGGGACTGAGCAATCGCTGGGTTGTTTGGGTTTTCTTCCCTCTGGTAACTGGATATTTTTGGCCTTCATCAACTATGTGTTCATTCAGGCATCTACTAAACTACCCCCGTTTCCCAGAGGGCATTTTGCCCAGCAGCTGACATGCAGTGCTTATTGGGAGGTGCAAACCACTGCTTCTGTCATTTTTCTGATTGTGTTGCAAGTGTACCATCGTGTTTGTGAAAGTGTTTTGGAAAAAATATTAGCCCAAGAGGTGTTTAGTTCCATTTTGACACATAGAGTTTAAAAGCATTAATACATTTCTGATGTTGCATGAATTTAGCAAACCAAAGGCTTGATTCCAAGTGTTGTTGGAGATCGGGAAAGGTTTGAGGTCAGGATGGTTTGCTGTAGTTGGACTTAGCTGAAGTGAACCAGTGGTACATCACTACTTTGCCAGTCAGGGGTCAAATGTCCAGTCTGCTTCGGCTTGGCTGCCACCTCCTTTGGGTTGTGCAGGGACTGTGCCAGTACTTGGAGGAGCAAACTTAAGCCATTTTTTAGCAATGCAATGCTACATAGTTATTTTTCTGTCTTCTGCGGAACAGGAAGGTAAAATGTCGCTCTGTGTGATAAACAAGCAAGCTGGGTACTTTGGTTTATGAAGGACCATTTCAGGTACCCCTTAGCAGAGATCAAGCATGTGACTTACTTCTCATAAAGGATGGGAACTAATCTGGCCCAGGTGGGTTGTGCCTTGCACCATACTCTAGGCAGAAGACTGACTGAGCACTTGAATGACAGGGTTGTAGGCCCCCATTTTTGCACACAAGTAGTTAAATTTTTTGATGGACTTGAAGGTGGCATATCCACTTTTTGCTTTCTCCTTTTTGACCTGATGATGCTGTATATAAAATTAGTTGGTCTTTTTGACCAAGAGAAGGACAGTGGATGCAATGTAGCCTTCTTCACAGAATCACACATGCAGAACTGTTTGGAACAGGTGCTACATTATTCTGCAGCATCTTTAAGAAAGGCTGGTGAGATGACCTGCCAGTAGCAGGACAAAATGTGATTTCATGTCTTGAAGTCCCACTCAGAGTTGGAGGAGTTAGTGTTAAAATATAATTTGGTACATCTTATCCTATACCCCCTTGCAGGGTGGGAGCCTTCAGATCTAGTTTCCCAGGATTCCCAATATTTTGCCCAATTTTCTCATTTCATTGACCTAGGCATTTGTAAATCCTCTATCCTTGGGGTAAGTTTTATACTGAATATATGCCTGTTTCTGTTACAGCATTAAATAAATGTGTCTGTGTTATCTGCTTATGTGTCCAATCCAAAAATTTCATACGGTAGACTGCTTTATAGAACAGTAAAGATTATTTGGAAATAATGTGAAGCATCATTCTGGAACCCATTCAACAATGTAGAACATATACTTGCTAAATAAGACTGGATTTAAGCATTTTGTGCTAAGCATTTTATGTACATTTTCTGTTTCAATTTTTAGAAGCAGTTGGGATTTTATATACCAAGTTTCAAGAAATAGAATTTAAAGATTATGAGTGCAACTTGAATTCTGTTGTAAATAATGTAATTTTCTTTGCAGTCACATTTAACATGGGAGCATATTTTATACTAAAATCAGAAGGAGACAAGAGGGGAAAAGACTTTATTAAGATTAAGAAAAAGATGGCAGAAATTATTCCTTCTAGCAGTCATTTAAACACACTAAACAATTGAATTTTTTTGTGAGTAGCAAGGAGTCTGGAGTAGATACATGGCAATGGAATGAATAGGTATTTTTCCCTGTGGATAGTTTGCAGTGGTTCTACAATATTCGTTTTAAAGACATTTGCTGGGGAACAAAAATATATTATTTCATCTAACAAGCCTGCAGAGGCTGAGAGTGGTTCAAAACATATACCTTCATCCCTTTCCCAGTGTCTGCATATTCTGTTTTTGAAAGCAGAAGTTAAGCACTGGAAATCCTTTGCCAGATGCCTGTAAGTACCCTCATGTTAACAGTTTCTTTATCATAAGTTGGCTTTCCAAAGGTCTCTTTAGGTACTTGATTTGTGTCTTGTGTCCTTTCTTATTCTTCCTTCATGTATCCTACCTGCAACATGTCTCACTAGTGAGGAAAGCACAGTGGTTGTCACAGCTTGCTTGAGCTCATGACAGCAGAGTTACCGATCACATCTTTCTGCAGCAAACCTTGGGTTTCATTGTGACCCATGACAGAGAACTCTGTGACATGACACAGAGCATTATATCTATTGACACTTCAAAGGGCTGCTTTTGGCTTCTTGAAACTGGCCTCATTTTGGCTGCTGCACAGCACATCCCACCTGGAGTTCACTGATCCATTTCTTCTGGCATGCAGGAGAAGAGACCGCGGTGCTGCCTTTCCCAAGTGTGAGCAAAGCCAGACCGTGGAGAGACTGGGTGCAGCTGTGAGAGCCATGCAGTGCTGTGGCACGATGGGATGCTCTAACAACTGCAGCATTTCAGCAGTCCAGGGAAAGATGCAGTTACATGTGGAGTCAAATCAACCCAGTGGAACCTCCTGCATCTGGCTGGGCATTGAAGGAAATACATCTTGTAAATCTGTCCTGTGGTGTGACAGGTTTGCAGCATCTACAAGAGCAGAAACATGCTGTCCTTCAAGTAATTAAGTGTTCTGCAAATAACAAGAAATCTCCTGGAACATTTCACCTCATCTGTCCCTTGGAGCTTGCATTGAATCCTACAGAGTTGCTTTCTCTGAGAGTAATTTCTTTCTGTTCCTTAATGCTCCTTTCTGACCCCATGTGTGCCAGAGCAATGCTGTTGTAGCTCCTTCAACTTGTCATATAGATTCTGTAATCTTATAAGAATGTAGAAACCTGCAAGCCTGGGAAGTTACTGGAAGCACTGGAAACATGTCTGAGTCATCCAGAAACTCAGGGAATGGAGTGGAGGAATTTCATGTTTTTCTTTCCAGAGGATGTCCAAGGACTTGGTTTGTGTCTGTGCATGATGCAGTATGCTTGGGAGATAAGCCCATCTACACAATACTTTGTGCACAAGTTTTGTCTCCTTTTAGAACTGTTTAGCTTTTATAGAAGGAGGATGCAATTGCTTTGGATATTCCCCTTTTATAGGTACAAAACTCATGATAGTAATTAAAAATTTTCCATAGTTTTTGTGCTTGCGTGAAATGTACATGAAAGGATAATTTTATGACATTACAAAAATGTACTTATTTTATAGCCACCATGAATCTTTGCATATAAATTAGATTTTCCATAGGATAGGTACAGAGTTTAGGGCAGGCTCATGTGTGCAGCTACACCAATGTCAGTCTGTAAGACTCTTTTTCAACACTTTTAAAACAAGTATTGAGACAAAAGTGCAGAAGTTTCAGTAACAAAATTATGTTTCCTGTGAATTTCATGTCCACCATTATTTAATGACAATCCATAGAACTGCAAAGATTAACCTTGCATATAAATGACAGCTTTTACTTCCCTTCCAATATTTATGTATTTTGGCAAAATCTTAACCATACAGAACTGGAACACCTCTTCTCTCTTGTGCTGTATACATAGCGCTCATGATCATCCTGGACTCTCCAGGGGCAGAGGGGTTCTTTTTGCTTTTGCAGCAGAGTTGTCTTCAAACAGCACTTGCAGACCATAAGTTGCTGTCTTTCATTATACTCTTTAGCCAAACAAAGTTGCAGTTGAAACTCAATATTTATTTTTTTCACACTTTGGCGGAAACATTACAATGTCAGAGGAGATTCTGGATGCAGTGTCATTCTCCTCCCTGTGCCCCCCCTGCAGAAGATGAATCAACTTATGGTTTATGGCAGGTCTGGGTGTAATCACTCAAACTGAGCATGCAGAGCTGGAGGCTCCCAGAAACCTGAGAACTTCCACTAAGTGTGGAAAGCTTGGCTCCACGCTGAATTTCCAAATGGGCAAAAGCTCTTCCATGTGTTCTTAGGAAAGAGATGTAAATAGCATCCCTGAAAAAGTTAATGATGCGCTAGCCTAGCATATAAAGTTTGTGGAGTTGCCTTTAAATATGCTAAAGACATTATGGCTTGAGAAAGAAATCAGTGTCTGGAAAATTATATGTTTGCATGTAAAGAACAATAGTGTCTTAAAACAGAAAGTATACTTAAGGGACAAGCCAGGCTGTGCATATTTTTGTGCAGCAAATGCTGTGATGAGGGCAGGGAGGAAAATGCCTCAGAGCATTTCTGGAAATTTCAATGGAAATACTAGGAATAAGTGTTGAGGGTGATAGTGTGTAGGAGAACAGTATAGAGCGCTATGGAGACTTAAAGCAGCCAAAGAAATATAAAGATCTGTGATTAGCTTGTATCATAATTGTTTCCTTTTCACCATTGGACATAATTTGCACCATCATCTCAGAGCAGTATGACTCTGAAATTGCAATTAACCCAAGTTTTAGACTTTAGCATTCTGGATAAATTTTAGTATTTCATCTCTTATATTCAGATATGGAATCTTGCAGTAGCCAAAGAGGAATACTTTCCTTGGTCAAGCAAAAATTTCCTGGAACTGAGGAGAGTGGAGGCATCAGTCCAGTTTCCAGCAGAATCTGACATTTTCGTTGGCATTTTCTATCTTATTTAGGGCATGAAATCTTCCAAGAAGCAATTGAACAAACATTAAAAATTGAAAATGAAACACCTGATTTTGGTTCTAGGATCTGATTAAGTTGTAGGTCTTATAATAAAGTTTACTGTTTGAAAGACGCTGTTAAAGGTAAAATTGAATTTTCACTGCAAAGTTTATATGATCATGTTTATTAATGTTGCTTTCCCTAGAGTCACTTATATTTTGTTTAAGTAAAATATATAAGAAGTTAAATGCTGGTTTGGCTGGATTAAGGCAGTTACTTGTTAGAGTCCTTTCCTCTTCTCAATTGCACTTTTATGAAGATGAAAAGTTCCTGTATTAGAGCAAAGGCCTAAGTTCAGGAAAACTTCACAGTCATATCAAAATAGAGTGAAAATGGAATAGTTTTTCCCCTCTTTAGTACAAGCAATGCTTTGAGAATGCTTTGCAGTATGGATGTAAATAACAGAATTTGAAGAATTTGCAATCAATAAATATTGAGAGACAGATTAAAACATGTTTACATTGGCATTCGGTGGCTCTTGTCCAAATATATAAAAATTTTAAAAACTTATTAAATCAGTCTATATAATTTTACGTTATCACATAAAGCTCGAGTCTGAATTGTTTGAAGATACATCATATAAAACAACACAATGTCTACATTTTGAGCTGTTGATAAGTTTGTGAGCTTGTCCTTCTAAGTCCCTGGCTTTTGTTCTTAAAAAATTAGATTTTTAGCTTCTTTCAACCTTAAACTCTTGATTCTTCTATATTCTCCATCTTTAATATAATACGACTTGTTAAAATAAAAAATCTTTTGATGCTGACAACTAAAACTCTAAGCATGCCTCTTTAAAGATGTTATTTTAATAAGAATAGCGCTGACTAGAGCTGGTGTATATCACCATCTCTTACTGCTGAGAGGTAACGCAGAATAGTCAAACTCCAAGAGCTTGTGTGGCATTGTGTGGAGTGTTTTGGTTAGATAATTTTGATTTTGAATCCCAAATTTTTGATTCAGATCACACACCTTTTGGCTTCATTTTCCTTCTGTTTTTGTCTGACAAGGAAAATGTTTTCCAGACTGAGCATGTTTTAGGGTGGCTTTCTTCCCCCTTTTTAATTTTTTTTAATTTTTCATTCATTATGAAAACTGGTTCATAATTTGACTCAAGCCATTCCAGGGTTTGTAGAGCTGTTAAAAATGTTTACTGCATAAGCTGGGGAAGCATCTGCTTTTTTCTTCAGTAATTTTGTTTCTCCAACCTGTTTCCTTCCTGAATGTGCAAAGGTGATGGAGGCTATGAAAAGCCTATTAGAGTGTAAAGAATGCAGAATATAAAGCAGCAGTACAGATCTCCTTTCGATACTGTACTTTCGATAGAGGGATTTCTAAGGATGGACAGTAACATGTTTCCCTGAACTGGTTAGTCTCTCTGAGCTAGGCCTGGGTTCAGAGCAGAATTAAAATTATAAATGCTAAAAAGAGGACAGGATTTTGCATGGGGTAGTAGCAACTACCTCAGAAATTGTGTGAGCACATGAGAGAAGCTTGATGACCTACCTGCTGCACAAAGAAAGAAATTTGTGTCAGTGATAAGACTGCAGCTGTAACAATGGCATTCAGTATCTGTAACCCTCCAAAGAAAGACAGTGCTGTTTACTATTCCACAATCCATTCCCAACCAGGAACTAAAGATATGGTAAGCATCTCACATACATATTCTGAAGCAGAGATCTTAGTGGTACTATGAAAAGTGAGGGATATTGTGGAAAACACAACAGAAGATTAAGACAGTGGGCAAGAACTGCTTAGTGTGAGATCTTTCAAAAGATGAACTGGAGAGGAAGGGATGGTCATGGAGAAGAAGGGATGGAAACCAAATCGTACTGAGCAGAGTTTTATTAATAAGCACACCATTAAGGTACTGTCTTCCACAGGAATTTAAAGTGGATGGTCAAGTGGACAGCAGTCTTTCAGAACTGCCAGAAGTAGCATGAAGCTCAAAAATGAAACTAGTCAAATGAAGCAAGCCTCCGTAAACAGACTAAATGGGAAACTATAAATAGCTATTCAGAATGAGGATGACCAGTGTCTTAAACTGAAAGGGTGAGGCTAAAGGAAAAGAGTGATTCAGAGATGAGAGGGAACTTACCAGTATTGATGTATTTTTCTGTAATTAATTAGTGGCAGGTAAACTTGTGATGTTCTTCCCTGAGGTAGGTACAGATAGATGCTAGATCCTTCATTGCTTATACTTCTGGTGCGTTGGCAGTGATCTTGGCTATCGCATGTAGGACTGCATGGATTATGCAGGGCCAATCTACAGGATGGGGCTGGCCAGGTTCTGCCTGCTCTACTAGGCAGCTGGATGCCTCTTCAGGCTGGCCACCACAGCTCTTAAAATCATGGTGGATAAGAGAAAAAATGAGGATTTTTTTGCATGAGAAAAAATGAGGATTCAGTAAAGCTACTTTTATCTTTTACTGCAGATAGGTTGATGAATGTTTTCATGCTCAATATACCTCCCCTAACAGCAGCATAGGTTTTACTTCAGTGTACAGCTGTTCTTTGAGTGTTGATAATACTGCAGTTGTCAGCCCAGGCATGGTGATTTGCCTCACTGATAATTTATTATACAAATAATTGATGGGAGTGAGTTCTGGGGTTGTTTTTTTCCCCATGTTGTGGCAGTGTGCCCGCTTACTACACATACGGTGTATCTAGTAATTCAGAGTGAGCATTCAAACGTATTTGGAATTCCTGTCCTGATACTATCATGAATGTCTTTGTTCCTGCTTAGTTCCCTGTTTCTTAATGCTCTTGCTGTTCCCTACAAGTGTTTATTAAACTTAAAAACCTGCAACAAAGTTGTCAGATATTACCTGTTCCCCTTCAAATAGCCTAAGGGAACCTAGCTCTTAGCTTATTTATACGCACCTTCATTTTTCCTTGAAGTGCAGCGGACTATTTTAAAAAGGAGCACTAATGTTGAAAAAAATGTATTAAATATATAAAAACTGAACTCCAGTGAACCCTCTGCATTATATATTTTGTTTTGCTGCTTTTTCATTAAGTTGCTTTCATTAAGAAGTTCCCTTCTTCCTCTAACCAAACCCTTTAAAAACACCTTGGTGGAGTTTCCTTGTTTTATTAATTACAGACTCTCTGTGTTCTCAGCACTACTGTTAAAATAATGTTTTTGATAGGGTTGCTCGTTGTTGTGAAGGTGACCTTTCTGTGCTGACAAAATTAGGGCAGTCTGGAAGGTCAGCAGGAACAATTCACTGAAGCTTCACTTCAAGTTGACCTCTTCTTCCTTCCTGGGATAAAGCATTTGTGCAGGCATGCACTCCCCTGGCTTTCGGCACACCCTGAGCCACTTATGCTGCTTTGTTAGCAATCCAGCTCTAATCCAAAGCAGCACTCACAGCTGTGAAGCAGAAAAAGCTGCTTGCTGCTGCACTTGGGCCCTGCTTAGGGCTGCTTGATGTCGTAACTCCATGTGAATAAAGGACCCAGTGACAGAAGAATACTCAAGGAAGATTAATCACGATTTGGCTGGACACTGTTTGGTGTGTGCAATACAGATCACTTCAAGCCACAGAATGGCCTGGGAGCTTTCTATGGTATTCTGGGCCTGGCAGGGGTGTCTCTAATTACTGCAGAATTTCAGGTGTGTGCATGAGTGGAGAGATGCTGAAGAGAGAAAAATTATATTTAGGGAAAATGGCACTGCTTGGTTATCTGTAAACTGTGCACAAACACTGAGGATCACTCTTCCTTCCTTCCCACACCGGTACCCTATTCTCTTTCCCTTAGGAGAAAACAGAAACTTTTGCTGCTTCATTCACTGAAAATGAATTGCTTTTGATGAATGATGCTCCACATCAGGCATTCCCAGGGTGGGATTTCTGTACATGAGCTACTTGTGTGAGCCTGTTTCTCAGCTTGCCTCTCATGCCCTGAAGAGACAGGAATATTAATAAACAGAATATTTCTTTTGTATTACTTTTTTATCTCTGACAAAAACAAGTAATAACTTTTAGATCCTGATAGTATTAAACTTTGTCTTTTCTTGACATATGCCTTACTACGGTTCTGTTTACTCATCTTGAGATTTGAATACCTGGGAAAGTATTCTCCTTTCTTCCTTGACTAGATTTTAATAGAAGTATTGCCAAATAACAACAATTTTCTGGATGTTTTTGTCCTGCAGGACCTCCTGAGGAAATAATTTTTTTCTTTTTATCACCACAATTCATGTGTAATACTGCAGGTGGTCAGACATAGATCACAGCTCTTCTCTGTAAGTTTTTACAGGTGGTATTTGAAATGTAAAAAAAACCTGATGAGGAAACTGTCAAACTTTGCAAAACTCAGCATTTACTTGCAGTAATGCTAGCTTGAGCCATTGGCCATTGTATGGGAACTGGGAAGGTTGTTTTCAACATTTCAAAAATTAGACCAAGAATTATTCTTATGGTTCTCTGAACTGCAGGAAGCCAGTTATCACAGAGTCATTTAGAATGATCTCTGAGATCAGCAGGTCTTGTCAGGGAGTTGTGGAGAGACTTGTTGAGTGTAATGGTATTAGCAAGCTGAGGGGCTTGTTTATGCACTGCACCCACAAGTCTTTTGCGCTAAATTGCTGATCCCATGTGTGTTACCTAGGTCTACCTTACCTCTGCAAGGCTGTTGACAGAAAATGTTCATCTGCTGCTGTGTCTTTTCTTTCCCTTATATTCAGACATGTTTATTTGGAAGCCTAATATTTACACACTTAAGTAGTTGGCCGCACATTAATTTTTTTTAGTCCTTAGTGCGAGATTCTTGTTTACAACTTAACCTTTTCTTGACCTAGTTCACAGCTTACTTTCTTGACTTATGGCCCTCACCAGTTTTTCACAACCATTTGGCTCCAGCTGTTCTTATAAAAGGAGGCATTTAATTGCACCTTCCAGTCAGCCTCAGGGCTTGAAAACACTCATCAGTTTCAATCATGTTTGCAATACTCTGTATGGAAGAGACAGCGGCTCTTAACGCTTTGCAGTATAATGTGTTTCCAGTCTTATATTTATTGGAAGTGCTTATACGTCATTCTTACAGGATTTAAAAATCCACATGGGAGAGGAAGGAGTGAGATTTTAAATGCTGATGGAGCTGGATAAGAACTATAAGCATTATGAATATGATAGGAGGTGATTTCTGCAAATGCTGCTGTCCTCCAGCTACAGATTGTTGCCCTCTCATGTCTGTTTGGCTTGAGCCTGTCAATGGTTAGTTTGATTTCTGTCATCTGTTCCCTAGTGCAAGAAAATAAGTGAGGTATAGTTTTTTAATGCCTGTCATAACTGTACAGGTCACCATCATATTCTTTTTCAATTCTCTCTTCTTCTGACTGAAGAATGTTTGTCAATCTAAAGCTCTTCATTTTTTTGCTTGTCCTTAACATCATCCTCCGAACTGCTTCTGGTTATACTAAAGTGTTTTGAGAGGAGAGGACCAGGACTGCATGCAGAACCTGAGTTGTTTTTTATCTCTGTAGTAGATTGCTCTTTTCCTGTTCTTTATTCCTTTGTGAGAGTTTTGATTTCGCCCTTGTTTTTTTGTTCAAGACTATGTATACTTGGAACTATGGTGTGTCTGTTGCAATCCCAAGATCTCACTTGTCAATAGCAATGGTCAGCTCAGACTCTTTAGCTTTATGTGGAAATTACCTATTTTTGTGTGCATGCCTGAAAGTTTATCCAAATAGTGTTCATTCATTAAAACCACATTAAATTATTTGACAATGTAATGTCCAGTAACAGAGTGTGATTAAGAGTTTCCTGCAGCTCTCCAGAGCAAGAACTCATCTTCACCTCCTTGGATAATTTAATCCATCAACCATCATACTTACTGTTTTCCTATTAAACACATTGTGTCGATTTCATGTGATCCTGTCAAACTGTCTGGATCCTTCCCTGTATGACAAGTAACTGAAAACTCCTACTTTGTTTCCCGTTCACAAAAATAAGGAGTTCACCTTTGAGACCTTCCCGCTTGTTTTGGCTGCAGGGTTTCTTTCAAGACCTTCAGTGTAGATATTAATTGCATATCTTCTAGAAACATGAGTGAACTATAGCCACCAGATCTTCCTCTGTCCTTTGGTACTTTTCTTTTTGGTTGAGACTGCTGCTTGCAGTGGTTTTTGTTTGCCAGCTAGCAAGTAACCTTAGGTTTTCCCATAGCTTGGCCCTCTATTCTAAGCTCTATAAGTGTGCAATGCTGGGCCATGTAATAGGGTTTAGAGGCTTTCTGACCAAAAGGCCAAGTTATACAGCTCAGTAATCAGGTGGTTTCTCTTCTTCATCTGTATCTGGTGGAACCTGAGTAAATTCCTTTCTCCAGCTGGAGAGCTTAAAACCTGCAGAAGGAGATGCTGGTATCCACATTTTGCAGTCCAGAAGGATTGTTTAAAGCAATATCAGTGGGAACAATTCCAGGTTAGTCTCTGCAGCACAAAAGACCTACTGTGAGCCGGATCTGTATCCAAGATGTATTCGCATTATACAAGTATTTCCTGTTCAAGATGACTATTAATCAAACCAGAAAACTCTTTTACAGCAAAAGCTTTCTATAAAATTCATATTTAGGACATGGCATAAACTTCCTCTGTAAAAATGTTTGTTGATGGTTTAAAATAACAACAAAAATTAAAAAACAAAAACAAAACACACACAAAAAAATAATTGGAGAAAAAAATCTGCTTCTGGAAAGTAGAATGGCATTTAGCTCTTGCATGAGCTCATATTTATGCCTTTTATGATTAAGAGAATGGGTCTTAGGAGTGGCTGAGGGAGCTGGGGTATTTAGCCTGGAGAATGGGAGTCTTACTGCTCTCTAATTGCTCTCTACAACTGCCTGAAAGCCAGGTGGGTATCGGCCCCTTCTCTCAGGAAACCAGATGGACAAGAGGAAATGGTCTGATTTCTTCATCAAAAGGGAGGGTTGTCAGGACCTGGAACAGGCTGCGCAGGGAAGTGGAGTCCCCATCCCTGGAGGATTTAAAAGACATTGTAGATGTGGCACTTGGAGACATGGTTTACTAGTGGACTTGACAGTGTTAGATTTGTCCTTGGACTTGACAATCCTGTAGGTCTTCTCCAACCTAAATGGTTCTTTGATTCTACAGTACTTCCTTCATATTTCTGCCTAAAGATAACTGTGTTCATTTAACTTTGAAAGCACATTCTACAAGAAGAGTAACTTGTGGCTTTATTTCAGAGCTGCATTGTTGAGAGTGTAATACATCCTGCAACATGAAAGATAACCTTCAGGTGTAGCTTTGTATGTGTCAGTGAATCCCATTAAAAGATCCCTTCTAATCATATCTGGATATGGAAGCTGTGTTAGAGAGTGTTAGTGACTTTGGCATATAAAACAGAAAAATGTACTTTGAGCCTGGAAGTGTCTGGTGCTTCTGCTTTCTGCGCTGAAACATTGAATTTCAGTTAATAAATGGGGTATGGGTGCCTAGTACCTGTAGAGCAGAAAAAACACTCAGTGTTTTTTTCAGTCAGTGTTTTTCCTGTCAGAGAGTTAAGAATCCCTAATTTAGAAAATGCATTTCACTTCTGAAGTATCTTTTGATCATCAGCTTTATTGAACAAAGCAACAGCCACTTTTCTGGAAGGTTTTTCTGTGTTGTACTTCTGTTCTGTAGTGGCTGTTAGTTGTGCAATGACTCTGCCTATCTGCATCCTTCCTTGCACTTGCCAGCCCTGTGTTCTCTTCTGTTGACAGTTCTGTAGCACTTGTTTCAAAAGTATCTTCCTTTTCAATTTTTTAAAAAAATTATTTTCCAAGATGAAGCTCAGCTACTTTAGATATCTCCCATCCTCATGTCTCAGAAGGACCTGTATGGTTTCACACTTGAAAGGACACCGGAGGATTTCCCCTACTTGGGGCATTTCTTAGAACAGTTTCAGTGTTACTCACTGTGTGGAGGTGTGTGCCTGAGGAAAGGGGGAGCTACATCATGTGCCTGTTTCCTTTCCCTCCTGTTGCTGTGGTTTTCCAAGCAAGAAAGCTTCCTTTTCCATGATTTCAAATGCTCAGTCTGGGTGTTGCCTTTCGTATCAGAGGGCATGTATTGCAAATTCTGGAGAGGAAGGAAGAACAGAGGTCTTCAGGGTAATAGCTGCCTGGCTGCAGGCCACAGGACTGTTCAGGTCTTAGATCCTTGTTGGAGTTACAGGAATGACAGAGGTGATATGTGGGATCATTTTTCTGAAACTGTTAAAGGAAGTCCATCTATGCTTGGTACCTGACACCTCTCTGGAAAACACTGTCAAGATAGCCAAGTGTGCTCACTTGCAGAGCTCAAATATGTCTTATGTTGGGAGTACTAATGGTTAATAGAGCAGTCTTACAAAGACATATTTTAGTATTTTGGAAGATATAGTTTAATCCATTTTCTAGAGATAGCATGGTCTTCTTAAAGCCCCAGCAGTGGGTTTTTACTTTCCATCTCATCTGAACAGACTGCAGAAGCACCAGTCCAGTGTTCAAACCCTGCCCTGCACTAATGCACAGTGACAGTGAAGTACTTACTGTATGATGTGAACAGTAATTATTACATTATTTTTTTTAAAGCCAAGCCACCTCAACTTTATAATTAATTTTATAGATGTATAAAAGCAAAAATTTTATCTATTCCTCCAGACAATTCCCTTCCCTAACTTTCATCTGAATTGAAGCAAGGCTTGATCTCCTCCTCTAGCTCCTCCCATCCAATGGTTATAGCAGAGATTTCCTCTCATTAAGTGAACTTCAGATGGAGCCCACCCTCAAATAAAAATCCAAACATTTTGCTTTGTTTTGGGCAAAGGAGGCAGGGAGTCATGTAAAAGACAGGAGAAAGACAAATAGTCTTTCTAAACAAACAAAGGATAATTGCTCTCATAAATGTGGGTCCTCATAATTTAAGAGCAATAGTTTATATACTTGGTTAGCCTTATAAACAGAGAGAGAAGACAAGGGCCAGAGTTGTGTTCAATAAAAGATCCAACTCAACAAGGCCCTTGATTGTTAAGTTGTGTATTTTGTGAGCCTCTGCCAAGTTTCCTTGCTAGCAGGGCTGTGCTGAGGTCTGATATCTGCACAGGGTAGCAAGCTCTGGGAGTTCCTCTGCAGTGTCCTGGGAGTGTGCCGTGACTGAGAGCAGTTAGAGGCAGAACCGAACCATCCTGCGCATGGCAACTCCCGTTGTGGTGGGGAACATATTTTGGGGTTGGAAAGTAGAAGGTTCATGTAAAAAGCCTAAATCTAGAGTGTGTTTAAAGTGCAGTATATAGAAAATTTAAATGTATTGGCCAGGTGGTAGAAACCAGTGATAGAAGCTTTAACCTCACCACAGCCTCTAACAGTAGTTATCTCTGTAGCTTAAAGAAGGCTGGTTAATTTACCTGCTTTGACTTCTCTCTATTTTTATTTTTTATTTTTTTTACATTTTTTCATAAGATTTCAAAGCAGTTAATGAATGAATGTGAAACAGTATCCCGTTAAACAGACTTTTGTTGTGATTATTGACTTATTAGGAGAATCCTCACAGCATGTCTCAGCTTGGATATAATCTGTCATACAGATGAACAAAACTTGGAGTGAAAATTTAAATTGTTTCAAATAATGGACTTGCCAGGTTTTTCACTGTTGCATGCAAGAATCTGGTGATTCCACACTGTGTGTGGTGGTGTGTGCAGAGGGCTGTATTTCAAGTCTGCTACCTCCTCTAACTTGAGGTGTTAATCGAGTTTTTGTTGTATGATGCATTAGCTTCTTTCCTGAGCACCTGTCATCTGCTTGCTTTTGCTTTACATTTTTTCCCATTAAACCAGAACAATTTGTATCTGTGTATTCAGATTTTTGTCTGCTGCAACTACTGCCTGTGATGGTGAAGAAGTTACACCTGGCTCTGGCTGTATGGGCTTTACTACTGGTATGGGGAAACAAATAACAGGTTACATGTCAGCAACTGTATCTGAATGCTCAGAGTAATAGAGGGACCTCAGGCCAAAGAAAGATGCATGGCTGGGTGAGCACGAATATTAAAAATGTTGCAGTATGTCATAATTCTGCATGATTTTCATGGGATGCCTAACACAGGTTGGAGGCACCATGTACGCATGCCAATGTGTGAAAAAAGAAATTTTCTGGCTTTCTGTGAACGTCACTTGCCTTTAACGCTCTGATGCCAAAATATGCAATTGCAAGGGAGCAGACCTGTTCTGTGACCAGGCTGGGCTCGCTCTCAGGCTGCTAAATGACTGCTGGTGACTAATTAGATGGGATAGAAGTAAGCTGCCAGTGCTTTGGTGAGGGGCACAGAGGACAGGTGGCATGCTCACAAATGACTGATGTAGTTCAGGTGCATCATTTGAGAGCATGGATGTCTCAAGGTGCCCTGAAGCTCCTTCAGAGGTCCACCCACATCACCAGGAACACCTCAGTGCCAGATGCAGAGGAGGCTGCTTAGCCCTGCTGCATGCCTGGATGGCCATGTGCTGAAGCCAGAGAGCTTGGAGGGTACTGATGGGGAGCATGAAGCCAAGCGCCTGAGATCTCCTGTTCAGCTGTCAAAAGAAGACAGGCAATTTACTTTCTCCCAGTAGTGAATCTGTCAGATGCAGCAGTGTCAGGTCTGTTGCTTGAGCTTCTCACCACCCTGACTCATAGGATTTGCGTAGATGTCAAAACATGTGCTGAGGAAAGTCTCAACAATACATTTGATGCAGTGTTTCTTTTGGATGCAGTCTTTTAAAAGAAGCAGAATATGAATTTACATCAAGGTTGCCAAGACATCCAACAGCTTCTGAGTTCCTTGTATGTTAGTGCAACAGTTATTATGGCTTATTTTAAAATACACAATTAAATATAAACTTAATTTCCTAATCCAGTCTATATTGGTTACAACACAAGAATAAATGTCTGGCTTCATCCTCTGGCTCCACTCATCATTATCTATAGTATGATATTTTTGACACCATATTGTGCAGTAGAGTTATGGGTTTTAACAGAGGGTGCAAAAAAGGGAAAAGAGTTAAATGGCAGCACTTTTTACACCATCATAGCTGACAACAGCTCAGTGCTTGTATCATCTGAAGCCACAGTGCTTCCCATGATTTGGAAAAGCATCCCATTTCCCCAGCACGTCTCCCACAGCTGCAGCTGTCCCCAGTTTGGGTTGTGCTTCATGTTTTCCACAGTTGAGAGTTCTGGTCCTGAGCTGGTTCATCCCCAGGGTGCATCATCTCATGGGCTGCACTGGAGCTCGCCTGAAGGCCTGGTATGACCCAGAGTCATTCTCATGATCTGTTGTGTCTATTCTTTTGCCACTCTGTTGAAAGCAGAGAATAAGAGTTTAATAAGGGAGAATTTGATTAAAAAATTGGTATAGGTTTGAAAAAAGCTATAGTACTGCAGTTGAGTCTCTCATAAATTACTACAGCTCAAGGTAGCATTAATCCCAGGAAAGTGAGAAGGGCCATTGCCTGGTTGAGTTCCAAGGATGTGCTGGACACACGCTAAAAGTGGTTTCCCTTGCAGTGTAAACTTAACATAAAGTTACAATATCTTGGTAGCTGGTAGTAAAGTTTATAGCTCGTGTCCATCTGTTTTCTGAGCAGTGCTATCATGAAGTGTCTCCATTTTAAGCAAAGCAGATGAAGCCTCTGCATGTGCCCCTTATTGTAGAGCTATATTCTGTGGCTTGCCTGATTAATTTTTAATTAATTTTAATAAGCTAAATTTAACCCAGCTGAAGAATGGTCCTTACCACTGTGCCACTGGGTGCTTGGCTGTTTTTCATACTCGTCTATTGTAATATGCCAATTCCTGATTTCACATACTTCAACACAAAAAAGTAGAAAAAATAGAAAGTTAATAGGGTAAAATTTGTTTTATTGTGTGATTAGAATATTACTCATAAGGAATTTGATACCTTTTCCTAGAAAAATATTTTCAATTATTTAAATGCCTTTAATTTGGTTCCCTAATTATATTAGGTGTATATTATTAAGTTTTCCCTGGCACACATTTTTAGAAATGAAAGGTGAGCTTTTTATTCAATCGTAGCACTTCTGAGGTTTCCATTACTTTCCATACTTAGTAAGAAAATTCAAAGCCACTGTTTCATTTCTGGCCATCTGTAATTATAGTAAACTGCCTATAGGTACAGCCAAATTTAGCTATATATGGAAATAATGCACACATCTGTATGGAGAGATAATTAGATTATATCACAGTTGTGATTCCCTGCAGGAGAAACCGGAGTATGAATCAGCTGCAGTCCTTGCCAAGGCAGAATATGATCCCTCATTGCAGGTGTTCAGCATCTCCCTGTTGCTCCACTATGCAATGCTACCAGTGCTCCACAAATCCACAGTGACATCTAGGTTGCTTTTGGAGTTTGTCCACACCTTTCCAGAGCAATGGCTTGTTGCAGCTGGTTAAACAACACTCTTTAATCCCTAGCTTTATTTTGAAATTCTTGTCAACACCTGATATAAATCAGTTTTCTCATCCTTAAAAGTATAACAGAAACAAACAGCAGCGAGTGATGAGTCACATGTGCTGCAGTAGAGTGCTATTCAGTTCACATAGCTTGAACTAAAATTAGGATCAAAGCAGTTTAATAAAGGCATGAATTTAATCAGTAGTCAATGAACTGCTCATTTGGGATCAGTACCAGTAATGCCACAGATAAAATACAACCCTGAACACTGAATTAATGTTAATAAGCACTTACAGAAAACAGATTTAACTAATCCCCAAAAGTTATAGTCTCTGTTCTGCAAGTACACTCACATACTCTACCAGCATGTGTGGGTTACAGTCTCCCCCCTTTCCCTGTCTGAAGTGCACCTATATCCTGCAGGAGATGTGGGTGCTCTCACCTCCTGGGACCCAGTGCTGCTCCCTGCAGCTGGTGAGGCAGCATCCATGAGCATCCATGGGTGCACCCCATGAGCTGTGGGTCTGCCTGCAGCAGCCTGCCTGAAGGCAGGCAGCTCTTGGCCTCTGACTAGGAAACTGCTCTGTCTGGTGATGTTGATTTTCTTCATTATTAAGGTGACTGGTTAGAGATGACCATTTTCTTTCATTTTAACGTGATCAGTATTGGGAAGGACACTCTGATTTTATGTGTTTTTTACATCTGCACTCCACCAATGATTCACTCACATTTCTGTCTTAAAAGGTGGCATCCCAGACCATTTGCCAAGGTTGGGCCATGCCATCGCCATCTGTTCCTAGATCTCACTTTGTTATCCTCAGTAATCTTCTGCTGCATTGGCAGGCATAGAAGCACACCCTCCACCCGTACATTTGTGTACACCAAGGCTGCTAAATGCAGTTCAAGTGTGATGAGATTGCTTTTTGCTTTTGAGAGTTTGAAACTTTTCTATAAACAAAAATCTGAATTCCCTTCAAGGAGCAGGTATCTGTCCAGAGAAAGGCTGGCAAGCTTGCTGCAATGTACTGCAGGCAGATGAGGCTTTGTTGTATTACAATATGGATGCTAAATCTGAGCCACAGTGCCTGTACAAATTGCAGGCCGCATGGCTCCTCAGGCTGCCTGAGAAAGTAGCCTGGGAAAAATATGAGAAGGAATTAAAACAATTCTCAGGGACACTAAACAGCCTTGCAGGTGTTGTTTTGCAGTCCTCTTGTTTTCCCTTGCAGGAGAGGGTCAGGGGGACAGTGTGCCCCTGACCAATGATGGTGATGTAGCACTTTGCTAACCAATAAGAGTTTCCTTTCTGTACTTTCCACGTATCTGTCTATAAGACAGGCCTGAAGCAATAAACCAGGGAATTCTCGTGTTGAAACTCCCTTGAGAGTTTGTGTCGTTCTTTGTAGCCGTTCCCAATCGGAACGACATTACAAGGCAATTTGCCTAAGGGGCAGGCTCTGCCAGCTGTAGTCTCAGCTAAAATAACTTATTCTGCCTGAATTGTTCCCCAGATATGGCTTCACTTGCATGAAACTCATTATAGTCAGTAAAAGAGACTCTAGCATCACTGGTGAGGGCTGTAGATAAAGAGCAGTGACTGCTTCACTGACGTGTGCAGGAACCATGGTTTGTATAAAAGCCTTGCAAGTCAAATATCACTTCAGCAGCAAATGTGTTTGTTACATGATTTCAGTAAACTCAAAGCTTTGTAAGGTCTTTCCTTAAAAAGGTGGGATGATGAAGGCCAGGGTTTGTTCAATAAGAAGTGATGCTCTGTGTGAACTGTACGGTCTGTCCTTGTGCTCTGCTCATCAGCCCTTGTGAACAGACACCTTCCTGCATGGTATGTGCCAGGTATCCTTTTGTGCCAGGATTTGATGAGTTAAATCACAGCCTGACTCTGCAGTGGCAGAATTCAAGTACTGTAAAAGTCACAGGAAGCAGCTTGGTGGAGAGTTTGTTTTTCATCTCCAGGCTGATGTACAGACATCTCATTTTGGCAGGTAGTGAACAAAAGACCCATTCCATGTGTTATAGAGATGGTCCTATGGAGGATTTTAATTCCTGAGATTCAGATGGAAGGACTTCAGTGCCCTTGCATAGAGATACCTCTGTAGACATAAACAGCCACATGCAATCATGTCACTGAAAATGTTCTACTTCAGTACTTTTGCCACCTCTGTTTCCTTCCTTGTACCATGTCAAAACAGTCCAAACTGAACAAGAGGGATGTCTTGTGATAGACATCTATTCCCACAAACTACAGGGTGATCAGGAATTGGTAACTGATTTTGCTGTCTGCCAGATTGGATAAAATATTAAACATCAAAAACTTCAACATTTTTATTAATTTTTTAATCACCCTCAGGGCTACAGAAGTATTTTCCTGAATTGTGTGTAATACCAGTAGTATCAGTGCCTTGTGCATGGTTCATGTGTTCTGTAGATGGAATTAAAATGATGGAGCAAGTAAATGTATAACTGGATTATAGCAGATTAGTGCCCCAGTGTTTGCAATCTCATCTCACCTATTACTTTAGCATTTCTCATAGTGACACTTTTGCAGTGTCATGTTTCTATACTTGGTTCATGCTATAGAGTCATGAATACAGCATGAGTGGAGTGTAACCTAGCATGATGAAATGAGGGCAATACTTTCCAACTAATTACTGATGTTATAAAAGTCTCTTTGCCACAAATAGAAGTGAGAGAGTGAACTAACCTGGCAGTGTTTCAGATTTAGTGTGCAGTGAAAGGAGTTATGATCCTGTGAGATGCTGGCTGCTCTGAATTTACAGTAGCCTCTGGTACTCTGCACATCCTAGGAACTACTTGGTACTACAGCATCAGCCTCTTCGCTTGTAACTTCAGTGAGCTAGAAAATGTGAAGTCACTATGTGTTTCTAAATGCTTCCTAATAAAAACTCTTTTTGCCTTCTCATTAAAAGCTTTTAAATATGACTTTGTGATCTCTCTTTATTGGCTGTGTTCCATGTTTCCAAGTTACACTGAAGAATGCTAGGAATACATTTTTGTAATTTTTTTTGTTTGTTTGCATTACTGTGCTGCTTGAAGTCTTGTGCAGCTAGGAGGTAGATGATGAAGTAAGTCATTACTATAGTTTCTCCACCTGAAGCCTCAGTACCTGGTGGAACTATAGCACAGTGTTAAATGTCTTTTCTACAACCCGAGCCTCATTACATCTACCTTAATTTATGTCACGCATCCTGTAAACACAACATTGTCATCACTCCTTAAATATAATGGTAGTAGAGCAGCTGGACAGTGCTTTTCTTTCTCTGAGAGATAACCTTCCCTTGTGCTTTGTGTCCATCAGCCTCACTTCTGAAGCAGCTCTTACGAGGATAAACGTCAGTTCAGCTGGAAGTGGTCTGAGGGTGGATTCACTAGGATTTCAATACCAGTTCAGTAGTTCTGGTAGTCCTTGTCTCCAAGCTTAGCACAGGGCATCCCACCAAGAAATCTGTAGCCTCAACTCTATCAAAAGGAGGGCACATGCTAATTTTTCTACAGCAAGGAGGAACACTGGCAGTAGTGTGTGCTGCTCAGGAATCTCGGAACTGAGGCTGCTGAATGCTGAGTCTCAAACTCAAGTTGTAAGTTACAAGGTTCTTCAGTATATTCACTGTATTGTGAGGGGGCAAAAAAAATCTTGAGGAATTTCACTGAAGTTCAGGACACTTATCAGAGTCCATTACCAGAGTGTGTAGGGTAGTATGCTGCTGTGAATCACATGCATTGCAGTGAACTTCATCCTCTTTCCTCTCAGAATGGAGAATGGTCTGTATTTTATGGATAGACAACAAAATCTGTAAAAGTGTGTACTGAAGCAACTTTGAAAAAGCTGTAGCAAGGGCATTGCTTCTCAGCCCAAATACGTATCCATGCCAATGATGAAAATAAGCATCATTTAACTCTTTTATTTTTTCACTCTTCTGGCAAATTCTTTCAATAACAGTTTTACTTCTCTGTTTTAGAAAGACCAGGATGGCTAACAAATCAGGGCTGGCTGATGATAAAGGGTGGGAAAGTTCTTGGGTCATCCCGTGTAAACAACATGTTGAAGCAAAATTTTCTTCATAGATTAATTCCTCTCTTGTTATGTTTTGTTTTGTTTTTAATTTTGCTGCTTCCTAGAAGGCTCTAAATGTCAATCCTAACCCACTCAGCATATGCCTTGACCTATTTGTCTACTGTGTCATAATTTTTAACCCCCAATGACAATGTTGTCTCTTGTCAAATTTGGTTACTGCTCCTTCTTACATAGCTCTGCAAGTACAGTAACCTTTCCATCACCTCTGTGCTCTCTACATGCATTGGAGATCATGGTACATATTAGCATATCCTTTTTTGATCTTCAGCTGCACAGATCAAGATCACTTAACCTTTTCACTCAGAGTTTGGGAATTAGCACATACATTATGACATTTTCACAAGGGCTTGATTTTCTTTAATTAAGCACAATTTGTTCTTTTGTGCAAGGCCTCAAAAAGAGGAATGTTGTTAAGTTCAACTGAGTTGTAAACACAAAACAATTATATTTAGAAGGGACTCCTGTACACCTATACAGGTGTATATATATATTCATGAGACCACCCTGACAAGTTCCCATTTTCCTTGGGCTTTGTGAAGATAAGGGCCTTTCTCTTCATCTTCCTCTTACATTGTCAAGATGTCTAATATTTCTTAATTCCAAATGCTGCTTTTGCTGCTGTCCTGCCTTTTAGTCTACTCCCTGAGATACTACCATAAGCTGGTCATAAAATCTGATGATAAATGTAAAATTCCATATAGAGCTAGTGATGGTGTTTTAAATAATTAGCTTAGGTTAACATGAAACAGGATGAAAGATTTAGATAGTTGCACAGTTCTAGCTTTAAATACTAACTCAGCAATTGCGTAGACATAAACATCACATTTTCTCTTTTTGCACATTGATTTTGAGTTAATGAAATCAAAGTGACATTGAAAGAGTCAGTGAATAATTTTGTTTATCTCATTGCAGTAAATTGAAATCACAATGAATTGAAAAGGAATGACTGCAGTCAGTTCATATGTTATGCAAAATAAACCAGTTATTTATTGTGACGTTCAGTAGACTGGGAAGTTACTGAAGTTGCCATAAGTACTGAGTGCTGAATTCCTAATTTACTTGCATGTATGTACATCTGATACTCCTCAAATGTCAGAGTACCATATGCTGCTGCGTATAAAGAGGGATCTGCAATTTATACAGCACAAATCACAGACACAGCTATTGGGACCTCAGACGGCAGGGCTGGGTTTCAGAGGGTGGCTAATGCCCTCTGAATGCTTTTGCAGTCATAAGTACCATCTGTTTTGACACAGTCTGGGGCTGCTTCACACTGGTGGTCAGGAATCCATGTAACTTAGTGCAGTTGGGCTTGAGCCAGTTACATTCTTCTAGTAGATGAAAGCTGCCAGTGGCCACGTCTCTTTCACAGCTTAACTCCCAAATTTCCCATAAACAAAATTTTAATCCTTGTGGTTCTGAATAAGCACTGTGTGCTTGCTCAGTGAGTTGTTGTGTGTATTATTGTGTGTTTTTGTAACAAGAGGGGACTGCTCACTGTCACTCCAATGCTCTCATAATGTGACGTGTTTATTATGAAAAAGCCTCGGTTTATGTATCTTTGTTTGAGAGATGCTGGATAAGTTAGATTGAGCTGGTGTTGTGGGTTTCTGCTTTGGAGGCCTGTGTTTCTTTTCTTTCATCCTCTCCAGAGTGTTCCTCTCACCCAGGTCCCAAAGGTGATTTTCTGGGGAATTGCCTTTGGCCAGCTCTTTGCTGAATGATTCCTTTGTCTGTGCATGTAGTGGCAACACTGTGAGTTTGTAAGAAATGCAAAAATCTGGATGAAATCCGGTTTTCTACCATTACTTAAAAAAGTCCTGGAGACCAGTTTTGTTTTATTCAGTTTGGCCATGGGTGAGAAGGGAGGAGGGATGCAGCCCTAGAAATTAGGTATTTGCCCTCAACACGTGAGAGTGCTTGCCAGGATACTAGCAGGTACCTTTGAAGGAATCTCATTCCTGGAAAAGAAAATAAACTTTGAAATCTGAGGTGTAAATGTATCTGAGTTGATCAGGAGCACATGTTGCAGGTCAGCCTTTAGTTACACTTTGCACAGTTCTACTGATTTTCTGTAATCCATGGGCATCCTACAGATGGATGCAGGCAAGGCTTCTAGTCTGCAAAAGCATTAGTCTGGGGGTAAACACATCTCATTTGTAAAGTCAGGAAAACTGTTACTGCTTCTCTGTAATCCTCCTACAGGACTGAAAAGAGCTCACCAAACTCACCCTGGAGTGAGCAGTCACTTATTAAGCACTAGTAACTTACCAAGCAGGTTTTTTTAGATGAAGGTTATGTTGTCTTGTCTGTTGGCAGAACTTTTTGTTGCTGTTTCAGTATCACTTACTTACTGGTAGTTTAGCTGGTGGGAGATGTGTCTACTGCTCTGACACACAGCTTGTCAGCTGGGATGGCCAGGGGGCACTTGCAAGTATCTCATGGACAATCCATAACAACTTGAGCTGAACCAAGCTGAGCTGGGATTGGATTTACCAGCTGGGTTTTGAGTTTGTTTTCTTATTTTTAATCTAGAGGCCTCTTCTTGTGCTCTGTACAACTCTGTCCTATAATTTGCAGGTTTACCTTTTCCAAATTATCGGCAAAGAACTATGTTTTCAAAGCCTGATTTTGTTTTAAGAAAGATATTTGTACTATTCTAAATTACATTGATTTAATGCATCATTAGCATCTGGAGAAATACTGTTTACAAGATCATGTAGAGACAGGACAAGAGGAAATGGCTTTAAAGTGAAAAAAAGAGTAGGTTTAGATTACATATATGGAAGAAATTCTTTACTGTGAGGGTAATGAGGCAATGGAACAGGTTGCCCAGAGAAGCTGAAGATGTCCCATCCCTGGAAATGTTCAAAGCCAGGTTGGATAGCAATCTATTCTAGTAGAAGTTGTCCATTCCACAGCAGGAGGATTGGATCTAAATGATCTTTAAGGTCTCTTTCAACCAATCAGCATTCTATGATTCTGTGATCTAAACTTGACTGATAGGAGAGAAGCACAATTTTATGGTTTTAAATCTCTCATTACTGTTTATTCTTCTGTTTAGCATACTGCTTACCATTTATTTCTCCAATTCGGAAGGTCAGATTCTGGATCCCCTGTTAATTTGAAAGTCAGTAATTTCTGAGAGCTGCATGCTTTTAAAATGCCAACAGTTGATTATGAAAAACAATGTTCTTTTACACAAATAATTTGTTTATGGTGAATATGCTGGAAACTGCAATTCTTGGGGGAATTATTTGTCTACTGCAGCATTTGCTACCAACTAGATGCAAGTCCTCTTGATTACACAACAAAGTGATTATATTATCAGCTTTTCCCAGAGGCAAACATTCCTCTGCTTTGTATATTATTTTCCATTTAGAGTCACGCACATCTGCCAGAAATACACTTCAGAGTTCTGCAGGTCCCCGTGGTTTTGATCCATGTGAACTCGGGATTTTGAAAATATTTCTCTTCCATAAATTTATTCCTGCAACTTGTCTTGAAGTTTTGTAATAATGTAAACTGATACAAATTTTATTCCAAATTCTTCCATTTTGGAAAGGTGAAATAGTGGAACAACTACAGTTGTCTGGAACAGCTGACTGGATTTCTGCATTTTGAAGTTGGGAGCCATTAAGCGGTTGTTCCAGTTTTCTGTATTAATTGCAAAGATACAGTTGCATCAACATAAACAGAATGTTTATCCTTCAAATACAGAGTAGGATCTGTTTGTTCCATCTCAGTGTTATTCTAAGTGACTGGTTCTGGCCATGTATATGTAGCTATCAAGCAGTGTGCACACATCTTATCTACATTTATGTAATCTTGGTATTAAATGAAAAATAAAGAATAATAGATTTAAAAATTGGAACACAGTAATGTAGATGTTGTCCAATCATGTGGAAAAATGTTTTGCCTGAAAAAATTTTGACCTCGGAGCATGTTGGAGTAACTCAAAGTGGAGGGTTTTAGTTGTAAGCCTGTTTCTCTGAAACAAGTCATTCTGTGGATAAACTGGGAAGGGTTTTTTGTATTCACCAGGGTGGTGTTCCTGCATTAATTAAGGCTGTCAAACTTATCAGAAGAGAGAGAGATGATGACAGGATTTTTAGTATGATTTGAAATTAAGCGAATTTCCTATATTTTTGTTGTCTTATTTAAACCTTTATATAGAAGTATGTTGAAGATGCTTATTTATAAGCACCTTGTAAAATGATTATTTTCATTTTAACTCCATTTGGTTTTCACATTTCAGAACAGTGCATTAAACAGCATGGATCCCCACAGGTGTGATAATCCTGAGAATGGGGGATGATGAAATGCAACCTGTCTGGTCTATTGATAATCCAGCCCTGAAAATCCTTCAGGGTACAGAACATACCTCAAAGTGGTATGGAACAGGTTGGGAGATGATAGCTCATCACTTGGAGGAGGCAGACAGGGGCTTCTTCTGACGAGTGGGTTTATCTATGTTCGCATTTTTGTTCAAGTCCAAAGCTCACTTTTGAAATGCCTCTCCTTATTACTCTGTTTTAGTAACTACCACAAGGTATATGAACCCAGCTATACTCCAGCAAAACTAAAGCAAATTAAAAAATATGTTCTGGCAATACAGCTAAAGCACCAAAGGCAACTCCTACTGAACATTCAGGGCTGGGGATTAAATTACATATTGGCAAAAAAATAACACCCACTTCCCAGGCCTGTGGATGGTGGGTTTTCAGCAATATTAGTTTTGCTCCACAGAACTCCTCTTTCTGGGCTGCACTCCTTGCTAATGTAAATATACACGAGCTCAGCTGGAGGAGCTCCCTGGCATACCATTAAGAGCTGGGAGAGCATCTGACCTGAAGGATTTAAATACAGCTTGTACTTAAGCATGTGTAGAATTCATTTTGGGATACATGTTTACTGAACATGGAAAAAAATGCATCTTCCAATCCATCTCTATGTAATTCCCTGCAATAATGCACTGTGAAACCCTTTCCTCAAAGCTGATGTGCTAGTATCATCAGTGGTACTGACGACTAAATTAATATGTTTTGACTTCCTAAACTAAGAGTGAATTACTTTTTAACTTTTTCTTAGTCTTTGTATTTTTAGCTCTGTTCAAAAATATGGGGATAAAATGAATTCCTGTCAAGTGGCAGGGGACAAAGTCAGTAGGGGAGAAATTAGTTCCAGCTTTTGACAAATACATTGTAAGGAAGAATTATTTGCTTAATAAAACTGTAATGATTACTTCACTTGCAATGCTGTTTGACTTTAACCATCTACTGTGAGTATGCCAGGAATGCAAGATCAGGTCTCCAAATGTATGTAGATGAGTTTACAGGCTAAAGAAAACTGGAGCTCAATATCACAGGGAAGTTACAACAGTATAATCCAAGGTAAAGTGTCACACAGAAACTACTGTGAAATGGCTACAGATTTTAGTTAACGTATGCCTCTTCCATAATGCTTCTAGTCTTATACAATAGGTACTTAGTTTCAATCGTTTCAATACAATAGTTTCTTATTACATTCTAAAGGAGGTTTTTAAAAACCATAAAAGGTTATTTCAAGTTCTGTGGAACTGTTCCTTCCAAGACCATGTGGATGTGATTACTTTGTGAGCTCCAAGGTTGCTTATTCTTACACTGACAAATCGAGCTCTGCTGCAGGTCTTCCCTCTCAAAATGAGAATTGCATTACTGACAAGATCTCACAGGATAAAAAATTGTTTTTCACCTTTGCCAAAGCGTTTTTGTTCCTTTGACCTCAGTTTTCCATGTAATTTTCTGTTTAGGCAAAAATAAATTGTCTGGTGAGAGGGAAGCAGTAGCTGTAATCCATCTCAGGTTTGTTTGGACTTTTGCATGTGTGCATTGGAAACAAGCTGGTGAAATACAGAGTAAACAAAATCATTATACGTTAAGGTGGGCACTGAAGGGGAATAGTATTTTGTGTAGTTACCACTCTATGTCAGCTGTGATGATGTTTCAGGGAGCACCCTTTAGAAATCACAGAATATGCTGATTTGGAAGGACCCACAAGGACCATTGAATCCTGCTCTTGAGTGAATGACCCATAGAGGGATTAAATCCACAACCTTGGTGTTACCAGCACCATGCTCTGACCAGCTGAGCTGGTCTCATCTGTGATGGCTTACAAGATTTGTTAGCAGGTCACCAGACTTTCCATTTCTCTCTAGGAACCATCTTTTTTCAATTGAAGACACAAAATTACCAATATCTAGAGAAATGGGTTAAAGGTTATGACCCTGGAGCTACAAGGTATTTGAAAAACTGAAAACTAACACACTTTGAGAAGGTTGCTTGGTAGTCAAAATACCCTTGAAAAAGTAGATTAAGGAGAGAGAAAACATAGCATTCTCTAAGGAGACAGCTAGAGGGAAGATGAATGGATTCCATAAATACAGATGAGAAGAATATATCTCCAGGTGCTGTATGGCACGTGGGAATCCCAGCTTAATTCCCAATTATCTTGAGTCATATAGTGAAAATACATCAGCCTTCTGAGACTGTTGAAATCTGTGAGGTTCAAAATTTGGCTTCCATGAAATATGGGTGCAAAGGATTCCACTTTCACCGCTGCTGATGAGGTTGGGTGGTGGTGCATGGTGCTCAGTTCAGAGCAATGTGCTTTAAGAGAAAAACACACAGATAGAAGAAAATGTAAAGGAAAAGATAGAAGAAACTGGGAATATTAGTAACATGACTAATAAAAAGAAAGGCATAGGAATGTAAGAAATCCTTACAGGGAGAGTGAAGACCTCTTATTCTTCACAGTAACAAGGAGAGGGGCAAGAAACAGACAAATAAGAGGAAAAACGTAGAAACTTGATATAGTGACAACTGTATCACCTCAGTGAGATGAGTAATAACTGCCCCTAGCAGTTAAAAACAGGGCAGACATGCACATCAGAGGTGTGCTTAGTGCTCCTGGAGAGCAGTGAGAGAGCTCATCCAGCTCATTCTGTATGTTCTTCATTGTAAAAGACTGCAAAGTCAGGTAGGTATCTCCACTGGGCAACCCTTTCCTTCTGGCATTCTTGACCGCTGCAGCCCCACACAAGTTTGCATGTGAGTTTTGTTCCAGCTGCCTCTTTGCTATCTCAGACTCTCCAGTTCTCACCTCCAGTTTGGGAGGAACTGAGGTCAGTAGGGTAACTTATCCTGAGAGAAATGCCTGAGGATGTTTGCAATGTGGAAGGTGCTTCATTTGTTTGTTTGTTTGTTTGTTTGTTTGTAGGTATCCCTTTTTCTGGAACTTTGTCCATACCCAGGGCCTTGAAAAGAAAATGGCTGTGTTGTAGCTTACTGTCCTAGCTAAGTCCTTTTCCTACTCTCAGCTAAGGGCACACAGCCATATTTGAAATCTCTCAAATTCACAAGTCTCTCCTTGAATCAGCCCACATTGTATCCCCTGTAGAAACCTCTGTTCCCCTTTGCTCCATTGATTGTAGCTGCTACAACCATTAAGTTCCCATTTTTCCCAGTTCCTGTGAAAGGAGAACTTACTTGGCATGCCTGAGGTTGATGGTATTGTGGTAAAAATGTGAAGTCTATACCCACATTGCACTTAGTAAAACATGTGATATCTACAAACACTTATTGAAGACATGCTAAGTCTCAGTGAGGTTTTGGCACTCTGTGTAAATGCTTCTTGAGCACATTACTCTGCAGCTAACATTTACAAAAATGACAATTGCTTTTTATTTTTCTCGGCTATACTGGCTTTTTCAGAGCTTGAACAGGGTTTGGTTTATTTCTTGCATTAGTTTTGCTAAAAATGTCAGTGGTGACAGGAGATCAACACAGAGGATCCTTTTCAGTTGTGAGATAAGAATCTGAAATTTGATTGCTATTTGCGAAATTTTCATTTTAATTTTCTTAGCTTGAAGAACTCAGTATAGTATTCATTTCAAAAAAGACTCATTCACAATACCATAGTGGAAGGTGTGAATGAATGGAGCCATGACTTAAGCATGGAAAATGGTTCAACCCTAAAAAGTCCATGCTGGGATCTGGACATTGAGTGTCCTGTGTTAGTGTGCATTGCTGGAGTAATGGAAATAAAACATTGTTTTTTCTCTCTGGTTCTGAAATCAGAGACTGCATATTAGTGTCTGTGCCAGAAGGAATGGAGACTAGATCTTGGCTTGAATCTTATATTTTTAAAGGTTTTTTGTTCCCAGATGTATGTATTAATTGGGTAACAAACTGGGGAGAAAGAATCCTTTGAAATAAACCAGATTCCTAGTGGAATAAGAAAACTCCCTCTAGTGCATTTGCTCCTTCTGTGTCAGCTTTTATGGTTCTGTTACTGGCACTCATCTTTTCAGATTTCTTTAAAGATTGTTAAGAAATTTTGTCTTTCATCAACAAACAACTTTCAGAGCTTGATCAAAGCTTTAATAAAAGGCATCATGCACAGAAGATTGGAGGCAAAGGGGCAAAAGAGGTCGTAGGGAGGGAAGTACAGGGCTGCTTTCTAATTTGCTTTTACTTTCTAAGATCACCAAAATTAAAGTTGAGTTTCTGGCTTGTAAACAGATGAGTTTACAAGAGAAATGCTTGTATAGGGCATTTGTGTGTATAAAGATGTGTATTGAGAACTGTAATCAGCAACTTCATTTGTACTTGCAGGGTTGTGTTTATTAGCGTTACACTGTCATTAAGTTGATCTTTCTCAGACTGCCCCAGCCTGTTGGCTAGCACTCAGTAAATGGTGAAGAACAAAATTTGAAACAAACTCCTAGAGGCTGAGATAGTGCCATAGGAAGCCCCTCCCAACAACACTAGAAAAGTCTGGAAAATGTGCAGTAGACCGAGTGTTTTGCTAAAGTTTTAAATGCTAGCAAAAAACTTTCCAAGTTTTTCCTGGCAATAAGGCTCCTGGACTCACCTGCTATTTTTTTATTTTTTTATTTTTTTTCCCCTTAGGGGTGTACAGTAAACAGTAAGCAGGAATACCTTCATGTGGAGTTCAGCTGAGCTACCAGCAAAATTCCTGTCTGGGAGCATATTGCATTACGGGCTCAGCAGAGCAGAAATGTGCTCGCAGCTCCCTTTTTTAAACACAATGACAACACTGTGGTCTCTTCTCACAATACTTTGTGGACTGGAGATGGGGCGTGTGCACGTGTCTCTATGGAAGTCCATGCCCCAAGGATGGAGGGAGCAAGTTTCACATGATGCACCTTCAGGACTGAAGGGAAAGGAAATACAGGATGCACATCTGGAACTGCTATACTAATGAGAGAATTAAGAGAGCACAAAGCACGGAGCATACACATAAAACAGAAGGTCAGGCCTATTTTAGCTGCAAGTCTAAGTTAAAAAACACGTAATAGTAATTCATTACGCACCCAGACTGTCTAAGGTATTGATTATTCACAGTGCCCAGGAGTGATGAAGGAATGCCACTTCTGATCCAAAAGCAGTGGAGATTAGCCGTATTAGCTTGGAGCATTGCTCACCAGGGGAAGGGGGGGAGAATCATGGAGTATGAAAAGCTTTTTTATGCTTAAGTAGAAATGGAAACTAATGAAGACTGTAGCCCGACAGAGATTTTAAGGTGTTTTTAACGATAACTGACTAAAAATGTATGTCTTCCAAATATGCTGTGTCTTACAGAAGGTACTCATTCCCACAGGACTAAAAATTGTTGAAAACAGATGTTAATAATTTAATTTTTTTGCTTTTGATTTTAATTCTATTTTGTGGACTAGAAACACATATTTGTTCTGTGGTTTTTTATTTATATCATTTTGTTTTCCTTTTTGTTCTGGTTTGTGTAAAACAAACAACCAACAATCAACCAAGGAAAAAGCCAAAAGCAAAGGAAAAAGTAAAAAGAAAGGAATTGACAATATCAAATACATGTACTAGTAGAAGATGCATCCAGCACTTGGAGAAAAAATGTATATTCTTTTATATTAGAAACATTCTTGTATTAAAATCCAAAAAAAGCAGCAAAAAGTAAAGGCTCTGCCACATATTCCACACATGTTTAGCTTCAGGCACTGTCATTGGTTTTGGTGATAATGTGAGGGAGGTCAAACATATGGTAAGTCCTTGCAAAAATTAATCTCAGGGACTGTTGCCTAAGATGCCTGTGGAGTCTGTGCTTGTCTGCAGGAGCCTGGCTGCTGCTGCTTGGTTTCTTTCTCTCCAGCTGTAAATCTCATTTTTAAAATACCAACATATACCAGATGCTTACCAAATAACACTCCTCGATGCAATTATTTGCAATAGCTGCCAGGGGGGTATTAGGAGCTCTCAAAGGGAGCAGAGTGTCTGCAAAGCCTACTCAGCATGAAGATACTCTTCTTGCTCATAAATACACAAATCCCTGTGTTAGGACCACATAGCCATAGCACAGACTCTGAAGCCTTGGGGAAAATATTTCCTTTCATTTGCTGAAACAGTGAATTTCAAAGAAAAACAAGATGCAGAAGAGGAAGAGGGAAGGAACTGGGCAGTATAGGTTTTTTTCTCCTCAGTGTGAGAGGGTGATTTTGATCTCTCTGCAACTCAGCTAGGTGATCTTGAGGAATTGGACTTTGTGTCTTGAGTTCTTCACCTAAATATTTGTGCCTCTTTCTCTTGCAGGCACACTGTGAAAATGCAAGGCCTGTGGTTGCTGTTGTTGTGGGTAGTGAGATCAGAGCAGGCCTGTGCTGGGCTAAATAAAAGCTTGACGGGGAAGTTTATGTGTAACCATCAAGTTCACCAAAAATGTATTTAATTCAAAAACTCTGCCCAGATCCTGGTGTGGACATGCTTGCTGAATGCATTTCTGACAGTATCTTGCTGAGCCCTTACCTGTGCTGTCACAGTCACACAGCTGCAGAGTCAGTGTCACTTAAGGGGCTGCCTCTGTACACAAAGTCTTTTGTTCCCTGAAATGAATGCACATTAATGTGACAGCAGGAGATGTGATGTGGAGAAAAGCTTAGTCCTCTAAAACATTGTCTGTCTGTGAAACTTGTTATTCTACTGGTCACTAAATTGTGGTTACTGTATTCATTTGTGGGTGGTGCTTTCCTTTGTGAAGAACATCTATTGAGATCAGTAGTGAGGTGGAGGGAGCATGCTCAGCAGCAACATGCATCTCTCATACACTGGTTGTATCTTGTGTAGCATACTACTAAAATATCCTTAGAGTCTCTGAACGTATTGCCCATGGCATTTGCTCAACTATCTAAGTTATATCTTAGTTGTCTTCCGGTATTTTACTTGGTTTTCTTCCAGTATGACAAACAGCCCTAGCAGAAAGTGTGTAAATATTGTATAACAATTCTCCAGCAATTTTCCAGGCATGCTGTTTCTTCATCAGTTACTTTTCTAGGCTGTTTTTTTTGTTTTTTCCAATCCAACTGAAGTTCATTTTAGTCCATTGGAAAGGAGTGTTTTCTGTGTGCACATGATGAACTAGTCACTGGGCTCTTGGTTTAACTTCAGAGTTCCAGTTTGCATGACTGAAAAATTAACTTCTCTGATGACACGTTGAAAATGGAGTTGAGCTTTTCCCATCTGCCCAAATCTGTGGAAGGAAGCAGCATTTGCCTTGTCAGCTCTTTTTTGGCCTCCTGCTGAATGGCTGAAAGAGCTGAGAGATGAAGGACCACAGCATCCTCTGCCCCTAAGAGCTGACAGCTATGCCAAGGTTATGAACAGTTACTTTCTGTCAAGAAAAAGTCTGTGACTCAAACGTAATAATTCCTTACAGCATTTAATTAAGAGTATAAAGAATTCTAATCCTTGGATTTTAAATAATCCTTCCGCTGCTGTCTTCTATTCAGGACTCAGAACTGCATCATCTCCTTTGCTCACATGGCTTTTGAAATATGTTTTCTCACTCTGACTGGTAGAAGTGACTGCTTGACCCCGCAACAAACCTCCAAAGGCCATCGTATGCCATTAGCAAATGGGCCAGCAGGGTGCTATGCTGTGCAGAGAGCTCTCTGCCTGTCAAGTGCTCATTAAAATTGTGTGTTCTATCTTCCAGATTCCGACCTGAGCATGCGCACGCTCAGCACACCCAGTCCAGCGTTAATATTTCCACCAAATTCCCCTGGGTTCCAAAATGGCAGAGGTTCGTCGACGTCTTCATCCTCAGTCACTGGGGAAACCGTTGCCATGGTCCATTCGCCGCCTCCGACCCGTCTCACCCATCCTCTCATCCGGCTGGCATCCAAGCACCAGAAGGAGCAGGCCAACATAGACCGGCTGCCCGACCACTCCATGATCCAGATCTTCTCCTTCCTGCCCACTAACCAGCTGTGCCGCTGTGCCCGCGTGTGCCGCCGCTGGTACAACCTGGCCTGGGACCCGCGGCTTTGGAGGACTATTCGCCTGACTGGCGAGACAATCAACGTAGACAGGGCTCTCAAAGTGCTGACGCGGAGGCTTTGTCAGGATACTCCCAACGTATGTCTCATGTTGGAGACGGTAATTGTTAGTGGCTGCAGGCGGCTCACAGACAGAGGACTCTACACCATTGCCCAGTGCTGTCCAGAACTGCGCAGGCTGGAGGTGTCTGGCTGTTACAACATCTCCAATGAGGCGGTCTTTGACGTTGTGTCGCTGTGCCCAAACCTGGAACATCTGGATGTGTCAGGTAACAGGGAATACAGATGCTTCTGATGTTTGTCAACCTCCATAAACTCACACTTATTGTTTCTGTGTTGTCTTTCAAGGACAGCAGTCTCCTGTCTCCTAACAGAACACCTGTGAGACAGGCACCACTAAAATCTCAGTGCCCCCAATGCCAGCAGCACCTCTGGAGTGGCCAGGCCACTTCCAAAGGAATTGAGATAACAGAGACAGCCTGTTCAAATGGCACAAGAATTTATTACAGGTTTTTGCACAAAGCACCCATAGAAGGGCCCATGCTGCAGTCAGTGCTACATCATGTGGTGAAGCATAGATACTTCAGCAAAATTTGTTTTATCTTTTTCACACACATGTATATGTAGATTTTCTATAGGTAATGAATACATCTGTAATCTGGTGACTTGAGGAGGAGCTCAGAATAAGTGCTAGGCTTTTTTTTCTGGGGATTAATATCAGTTGTCATCCCTAGCTAAACTTCAAGGTCCCCTTATTTCCATTGCTATTTTAACAGGACTTAGCCAGCTTGAACATTTTTCTCTTTTCTTCCCTTTTTTTTCTTTTTTTTTTTTTTTTTAAAGTAGCCATTGCATTTTAAAGCAGCATTGATCTGTTTAGATCAGCAGAAATGTTTTAAACAATTTTCTTCAAGCGTGCTCTGGGGAAACAAGATATTTTTTCCCAAGGTCAGTTGCACAGAATTTCCTCTCTGCAAATAGGTTGGCACTTAATGGAAAGGATGCAGCCAAGCAGAGCACTGAAGTAAATTTGCTGCTTAACATTTACTTTGTGATCTCATCTGTTATCAGTCTAATGCCATCATAAATCAGCTGAATCAGATTTGCCATTGCAGAGGTACCAGTGGTAACAAGCAGGATGAAGATGGGGATTAAACAACAGGGGATAGAAAGTGATGCTATCAAGTCTCTGGTATCACATACTTTTTCCAAGGTTATCTATCTGGTGTACACTGATTTTCATTATTTTCTCTGCCTTTTTTTTTTTTTTTTAAGCTGATTTGTCCAACTCACCCCATTCCTAGGATGGCAGAATGTCATGAAAGGCATCAAAACAAATATCATTAAATCAGAATTATGCCCTTTTTGTGATCGCTTTTTGAAACCACAAGGGTAATAAGGAGTCTATGGAACTCCACAAAAGTCTATTCACAGCGACCTTGGATATGAATTACTTGTTGTTGGTACTCACTGACATTAGTTCTGGATTGCTAATCACACATTCAGGTTGAAGCATCTCCAGTGCCAGGGGAAAATGTATATACCTGTGTGATTTGGACCTAGAGCTTAGAAGCTCACACTATGAGTGTACCTTGGGGCTTATATGTGGTTAAAAATGCTTTGGTCCACAGCCCTTGTTCATGGATGTGCTGTAGAACAAAGGTGATTTTTTCAAAGGCAGGGAAAAAGAAAAGATTATACCAGATCTTGAAATAGCTTCATTTGTGGTTTTCCCAACCCTCTTACTCTCAGACCCAGAAGGTAGCATCTGTCCTTGAGAGCTCATCAGTTTGGTATAAAGTGTGCAGGGGGCAAATAAAATACCTGTCTTCATTTTGTCTCATCAATGAGATAGGAAAGTAATTTTAATTTCTTTTTTTCCTAAGTTGTTCTTTCTATTTGGAGCATGTGAGGGAAAAATTCTGCTTTTGAACATGCTCAGAAGTCAGGGTTTGGGTATAGCTTTTGCTGCATGTACCATATGAATTGAGGATAATCAGTCTCCAGGCTCTTGTTTTGAGTCCCCTTTTTTCATTCTGATGTGGGTAATTTTGGAGCATGTTTTGGAAAGAGGATTCCATTTTTCCCTGCTTCTCTCTGTAGTTATGAGGACAAGGCTTGCGCCTCCATACTTAAGGAATTCTCAGGACTGAATTGTTTCACTTGTTTGGTTCCATACTGAGCAAGAGGACGTGGGGGTGTATGTTGGGGGGTGATGCTAGTTGCTAGTTGATTAAATCCCAGTTCAAAGTTGTACAATTAGTTGAATCCTTTTCCCCCTTGGGTGGCTACTTGGCAGCAAAAACTTACCAAAATCTTTAATGTCAAAACCAGATGTTTGTATTAACTTCAGGAGCTTTCCACAATGTAAGTTCTGTCACTGTCAGCATCTACTTTGTGGGCAGGTCTGAGATATTGCTAGAAGTTGTTTGAGCTTGACTGCAAGTTATTATCTAACATTCTAGCCAATGTTTTTTGGTCTGTTTGGATGTTTCTCCTCCTTTTTAGAAATCAGTTATACCTACTTTATGAAAAAATCCTGTTACAAGAGCTTTATTTTTACATTTTGTATTATTTAGGACAGAAAAAATTGTTGCGGACCCTGGAACCTGTCATTTTGCCTAAAATTCAGTCTGTGCTATACCAGCATGGACTCTTTTTCCTGGTGAAACCATTTTGAATATCCTTCCCATGAAATGTTTTACAGTGTAGCCAAAGTAACTAGAGATGGCAATGCTGAGCTTGACAAAGAAGTGGTCGCACAAGTGATGTATGTGACTCCAGCCCTGCTGTGAGACTTCTGACCCATTTACTTTCAGTTATGGTCATTAAACCTTCTTGAACTCTCAGCACACAGAATGTTCTCCTTGGCCTCGTGGATGCATCATTCTCAACAAGCTGGATTTAAAACTGAGTTCTGGTCAGAATATAAAATATCCAGACTGACTTCCTAATCCAGCAACCTCCTCAGCCAAATGCAACAGCAGCAGCTACATCAGGTGCAACAGAACCCTGCCTAGGTGCCAGCTTCTACTGTGAAACTCCTTTCATGCATTTTGTATCACCTACTTCAAAGAATATACTAGAGGTGAATTTTTTACAGCATTAGTATTGTACTGCTTCCCTTTAGAAAAATCCTTTATGTTGCTGAGTGTGTATACAGTACTTACCGGAAGGCAAAAGTATTCCCAGAGATTGCTCCAGAGCATGAATGGATCTGAAACAGCCTGAAGAGAAAAGAGCATTCAGGACAGTGTTTTACTTCAAGGTCCTGCTCCTGCACGACCTGTGGGCAATTTGCCCATTTAATGTGTGTGAGACCTAAGGTTAAATTCACATTTGAATTTGACTCACACACTTTAATTTGAAACCCAAATTAAAGAACGAGCATAAATTTAAATGATGAATGTAGAAATCTAGTTGCAAAGTAGTAGAAATCTAGGTGGCAAAGTGTTTCAAGTCCACATTGCACACTTCTTACAGCATTTGTGTGAGTCCACATGGTTGTGTCAAGTGATTTTTTTTTCCTTTTTGCTTTTAAGAGCTGAAGCATATTCAGACCTTCATCTAAGCCTCTGAATGACAGCTTTTAATAACGAGTGGTATAGCTTTGGGTCCTGTAAGTTTTTGAGGCAGTCTCCATACATCACCATGCTCATTAATTCCACACTACAGTATTTCTGCAGGGTTTCTGATACATGGAGCTCTAGGTCGTCACTTTTTATTAATCACTTCATATTGCTTGGCCAGTGTTCCAGCAATACAGAAAAGGTCTTTTTATTTCTACCTGGAGGCACCTCTTCAGGCATAACCTGCAGAACTCTGAGTAGCCATTTATGGCTAAAACTGTTGAACCTTAATTACTAATGGGTAGACTCTCCCTTTTTTCTTGCAGCTGTTTCTAGCTATGCTAATGCAAAGTGCCCAGCTGAACTTGGCACAGCTTAAGAATTTCCTTAAGAAGCCTAAGACTGCCAGTTTGCAGTGCAGCAGAAACCACACTTTCCAAAAAAAGCTTTCACTCTTCACTATGCAATGAGTGGAGGTTAAAAAACGGGAAAGTCCGTGTGTGTTTTTCCCTTTAATCTAGTTCTGTGTCTTTCCTTGCAAGGTCTGGTGTTTCTCTTCTAGTCTAGTTACCTCCATTCATGGCCAGACTTTCTCATTGGACACAATCCTTTCCTTTGTCTCTCTGTGTCCTCGCATGCCCTTAGTAGTCTGTTGGCTCCTACTAATTCTCCCCATTCTCCTTAGTTTATCCGAATCTCCACCCTTCTGCAAGCACACAGTTGTGCCATGCTTTTTCATCCTTCCCAATGCAGGCTTGGGGCTGGATTCACATCTGTTCTCCAAATGCTTGGGGCAGAAGCAGGGGGGAAAGGGAGCGGGGGTTGTGTTTTCTATAATGAGTTTGGATGGTAAAAGAGCCTCTGATGTTGGTTTGTAAATTCAGCCAGTCAGCAATGAGACTGATCAAAAAACTGCATTGGTTGTCACGTAGTATCCTTTTCTCTGACTGTCACTGGGTTCATATTGCAGTAACAGATCATAGGCTGTCCCCTGATAGACCCAGGACCACCATTTTACATTTGGGATATGGACAAAATCAGTCCATTGCTTTCCAGGGCTCACAATCTCAAAGCAACTTCACTGACTCCAGTGGAGTTTATTGTTTCCTCTGGTGGAGGGACTCAGCACAACAAATCAGAGGAGTCAGGCAGGGTGATTCCACTCTTGCAACATGAGGATACCTTCATCACGTCCAGCACACCGTTCCACACCTGCCTTTCTGGTCCTGCCGTGTGATTTGTTTTTACTGCTTGCTTAAACTCTCTGTGTTTTTCCACTTAGGCTGCTCCAAAGTAACGTGCATCAGTCTGACTCGCGAAGCCTCCATCAAGCTGTCTCCCTTGCACGGGAAGCAAATCTCCATCCGCTACCTGGACATGACAGACTGCTTCGTCCTGGAGGACGAAGGACTGCACACCATTGCCGCCCACTGCACTCAGCTGACCCACCTGTACCTGCGCCGCTGCGTCCGCATCACCGACGAGGGGCTGCGCTACCTGATGATTTACTGCACATCCATCAAGGAACTGAGCGTCAGCGACTGCCGCTTCGTCAGCGACTTCGGCATGCGGGAGATCGCCAAGCTGGAGTCGCGTCTCCGATACCTGAGCATCGCTCACTGCGGCCGCATCACGGACGTGGGCATCCGATACATAGCCAAATACTGCAGCAAGCTGCGCTACCTCAACGCGCGGGGCTGCGAGGGCATCACGGACCACGGCGTGGAGTACCTCGCCAAAAATTGCACAAAACTCAAATCGCTGGACATCGGCAAGTGCCCGCTGGTCTCAGACACCGGCCTGGAGTTTCTAGCCCTCAACTGCTTCAACCTAAAGCGCCTGAGCCTGAAATCCTGCGAGAGCATCACTGGGCAGGGCCTGCAGATCGTGGCTGCCAACTGCTTTGACCTGCAGATGTTGAACGTGCAGGACTGCGAAGTCTCTGTGGATGCTCTGCGATTTGTTAAACGACATTGCAAGCGCTGTATTATAGAGCACACCAACCCTGCTTTCTTCTGAAGGGACACCCCACACCTGTCATTGCAATGCAGTATTAAAAACACTGATGTATAAACACACGCTCCCATATTCAGTAATGCTCTCTTTTCTGTCGCTCACGGGAGTCTGTTTTTCTTGTACCTTATAGGTGAGGGGGTGTTTCTTAAGGACTATTTTGTTTGCTTTTTGTATGATCACTTTTTAAGGTGCCGTGGGTCTCTGTGGAGAGGCTGCCTTAATGCAAAAGCAATGAGTGCTCAACATCCCCGGTGGGGTGTCATTTCCATAAGAGCCATGATCTTGTCCCAGGCTACAGTAGCTGCCTCCAAAGGAAATAGCACATAATCCCTCCTTTGGAGATGCTACTAAGCTGTGTCAAATATATCTGAATTCTAGCTGTGCTCACAAAGCTGACTATGCAATATTGTGTCTGTGTTCCCCAAGTCTTTCCAATATGGCTGATAAATCATCCTCTTGTCTCCAAGAAGTATCTTTTTGGTAGTCATCCATTGTAATCCCTCAGGAAATACTGGGTAATATTCTTAAACATACTCATTTGAGGCAGAGTAAGACCTTCTGGCTATCGCTGAGCACCTCTGTGGAGTGAATCTGGATGTTGTGCCCATGCATGGATTCTCTTGGGAAGCCAACCTCCAGGTTACTTGTGCATCATCACTACTTGCCTTCATTTCTAAATTTGTCCTCTCCTGCATGTGTAGTACCACCCTCTGGTAGTAGATAGGGACTTCTGTCTCTGATAAGCAGGGATGTATTCACCTGAGTGAAGGAGAACAAATGAGATCTTGGTGGCCTGGCAAAAGGAAAAGCCAGCAAGCCAGCCTGAGAGGCTGCTGTAATTCTGCAACAAGCTGAGATAGTACTGTAGGACAGCAGAGAGGCTCTAAGGCATTGTGGAGCAGCTTGCACAGGGCAGTCCCAATTGCTGTGTGGCGTGGCTGAAACCAGAAAGTCTGGCTTTGTCCCTTTGCTGTAGCTCTTCAGCAGCTGTGGCACCACTGCAGTGAATGCTCCCTGAGCAAACCAGGCTTGCATTTGAGGTAAAGTTAGTATGTGCCTTAATACACTTGGAAACCTGACCCTTTTCTGTGGCCTTCCAGTTCAAAGGATAGATGGCTGATCTCAAGATTTCAAAGACATTAGCCTCATGTTAGGTAATACCCCCAGGGACAGAGGGGATTGGAGTGTTATTCACATTAGATTTAAATTTTTTGAGACTTTGGCTGTGTGTCTTCCCTTAGGCTGGAGATTCAGCTGCGTTCAACAAAGAATTAAACAGCACAGTTGCCCCGTGACACTGGGAGCTCCTGGTACTCTCAAGGTCACTCTTGCTCTTGCATGAGCAGGGGTGTTTTGGAAGTCCCCCATCTCATTGGCTCCTTCCCCAGAGTGTGTGGTTGATTCATGGTTACTTTCTTAATAATTTTTTGGCAGCTGTTCCTCTGCATTTTCACGTGTAATGCTCAGATCTGAAAGCCAGATACGTGAGGGGTGATGATATTTTCAGGCAGGCCCCCTGTGCCTGACTGACAGGTGAATTCATATGTTCAGCTCAAATCCTGTAAGTGTCTCATAAGAAGGGAAGCACTGTGTCTGTTTTTCATAAGCAGTAGTTCCATCATCTCCAGACAACACTAATAAAATCAGTGGTATCAAGTGAAAATCAATATGCTCAAGAAAAACACGTAACTGCTGAGGAAATACTTATAACAATGCTCTCTCAAATTGCAGGAAAAAAAGGGGGGGGGAAAGGGCAATATGGTTTATGTCCCTGGAGAGGGAACTTGTTGTACTGCTGCAAAAATTCCTGTAACTTATGTATGTTCCTTCAGTTTTGGATTTTTTAATATACAGGATGGCATCAGTTCTGAATTATAAATTAAGCTATACTGAAGTTAAGAGGGCCAGGGAAAATGAACTTGTCATTGCTACTGTTACAGGTCAGTGACTAACATGAAATGATACCATCCCTTGGATGGGTAATTTCATTTTGGTTTTCCTTTCCATATTTCTAAAATTAGAGATTTTTCTCCAGCAAGTAATACAATATATTTTATCCGAGCCAGCTATACTCTCTGTTTATCCTTTATCTAAAAATGGCCTCAAAAGAATTTAAATGTTGAGCCCTGAGAATGGTGGGATTTTGAGCCATTTGCACTCATGAAATATAAGGCCTCACTAGTAACATTTAATTGTTTATGAAAAAAAAAAGCTACTTTTCTGGCTATGTTAAATTGAGTGAATAGTGCTACATGGTTTTAAAAGTTTCTAATGTTTAAATTGGCCTGTACTGTACAAATCTCACTATAAAGTCTTAATTTGCTACCAAGAAATAAAGCAATATACTGGTAACTGATGAGCATGCAGCGTCATTTGCACTAACTGATCAACTGCTAGTGAAAAAGTAAAGTTTAAATTCTTGTAAAACTCAAAAAATTAGGTGGGTGATTGAGCATATCAACCCATCAGGAAGGTGAATGACTATTAAAAGAGGGAAAAAATTATTATGGATTATGACCTCGCCTATCTCTCTCTTTAAAATTTGATTTTCCTCATGTGGTTTTTTTGACCCTGAAACATAATCAGAAACGGAAAGTGTAAGTAAAAGAAAATAAAACACATTAAAAAAAGTTGTATAAAAATTTCAGGAGGGCCTCTGCATTGGTTTAAAGGCATGTTAACATATTTGATGAGAAAAGTAAAATGGAACGACTGAAAGGGTAGAGCACTTGCTGGAGCAGTGTTATCTTTTGAATGCTCTAGAAACCCTTCTCTGGGGGGCACTGTTGGAAAGTTAATAAAGGTAATTTTTCTAAGCCAAATGTTTTTAAGTACATAGTCTTACATGATCTGAGTTGGTGCTCTGAGACTGCTACTTATTTCAAGAAAATTTGAACTTAACTTATTGGTGCAGCTTGCCTGATTTGACTTTTAACCTTTTTTCCTATGTCTACTTCCAAAATGACAGAACCAGAAAATAGTGGAAAAAGCTGCACTGGAAAAAACTGAAATAGTGCATGTGGAGTTGAGTTTTCTGGAAGGATTGCAATGTGTGACTGATGTGTCTTCTTAGTTTAGGGTTAGCAAAGACTATAAATTTCCTGAGTGAAAATATAGGTGATTCTTGAACCATAAAATTCAGGCTCAAGCGCTGAGGCTTCCTCTGCTCTGCAACAGCATATGGTGATCTCATCAAAGAAAGGCAGCAATGAATCACATCAGTCAGGCTGGCATGCTGTTTATGTCTTTGGAATCATTTGTGTCCTCTAGAGAGGGGTCTCTTAGAAAGGCACATCTAAACTACCGTGTGCTGTGATTACAGCCAAAACTCTGTGTCTAGGTATTCATCCTTCCCTTGGCTTTTGTAAAAAGTAGAACTGCATTTTTCCTATTAGCAGCATGAAACTGGTGAGAAGTGCAACACTTTTGCCTCCTTGAGCTGTGCTTGTCTGGCTTCCTACAGAATGCAGAACAGCTTCTGTTGGATGTCTTGAACTCAGAACCATGGTCCAGACAGAAACCTTCAGCAGTGGCTTATGCGGTTTCTCTAAACTTCTAAACTTTGATCTGAAAAATTAAAAAGCTAGTAAAATATCTAATTTTAGCGCTAGGCTTGAAGCAGGTCCAAACTCTTATTAAAAAGAAACACAGTGATTATTTGGACTGCAGGCAGGCTGCCCCTCAGCTGCCAGTGTTAGTTTAGAGGGGAAAAGTTCTCTGACAGGGTTGGTGCATGGCTCTTCTTCCCCCAGCATTCCCCAGGAAAGTAACCTACCCTCAGTTTTTTTTGTAATTTTGTCAGTTTAGCTATGCATACTGAAACTTCCCATGCTGGGCTTTGAAAATGTTAGTTGAAATGGTTCATCTGGTTCTGTAAATAAAGCTGGAGGAAATGTCATTTTGTTCATGTTAAACTCCAGGTGACCTTTCCTTTGAAAATGGTCCATTGCTCTTCATCTCCTCTAAGGCCTTCAGAGTGAAAGTGTGAGCCTTGCCAGGAGGTCAGCTTTGGGACAAGGATGTGTCTTCCTGATCTCCCAGTAAGTTTCACCTAAATTTAGCTGCATTACATGTCTTTGAACATCTGAAATTCTGTAACCAGGGAGAAAAGGAACATGCTCAGATCTCTTGGAGCTTGTAGTCTGGCAAGGCTGAGATTTGGCAAAGCTAAGAGGCATTTATCACTCTGGCAGTGTGAAGGAGGAAATGACCTGAATTATATGGAAGCTGCCTGGAAAGTCAAGGCAGGGTTGAAAGATGGGGTTTTGAGAGCTGGGACAAGAAGGACAAGGAGATTTCCTGGGCAAGGGGGACTGGGACTGAGATGACAAGAGACTGAATGATTTTCGGCAAAGAAACTGGGACTGGGGTTAAGAGAGATGGGTTTGTATGACTGGTTGAGCAGGGAGAGTTGGGCCAAAGGAAGTAAAGAATGAAGTTTAGGGTAGGAAGAGAAACATGAAGAAAATTGATTGAACTTCATTTAAATACAGTACACTCCCTTGGCACAGGCTCTACAAGCTGTTTAGCTGTTTCAGTGAGGATGTGTCAAGTTTGAAACCAAAAATAAAGTAGTAATTTTGCATCTACTGCATCCAGTATTTACACATATCTATATATATAGATATAGATATATAGATATACAGATATATAGATATCTAGTGAGGCCAGAAAGTCTTTACCAGCAGAAGTATATAGGTTTACCGGTATGTGAAGGTCTGAGAGATTGTTAGCCTCGGTGTCTTTTTTCTGTCCTTGTATCTTTGTGTGAGAAGAGCAAGGAAGGCAGGTTTATAAGGTCTGTTCTTCTTTGGAGCTGCATGTCAGCAACACCAGCCGCTCAGCTTTGCTGAGGTGCAGCCACCAGTGTGAACCCAGACTCATGCCATTTTTGAGGACTGTTAAAGGGCATAATAATCACATATTAAAATTACTTCCAGGCAGTAGACATCAGAATTCAAACTTAGCCTAACAAAAATACATTTGACTGAACAGTGTTACTGCATGCTATTAAACAGATTAAATCCATTTTCTCTGTAAAAGCTGAGGGATGTTTATTTTCATGCACCCTGCTGCACAGATTCAGAGCAGGTTTTTCCTCCATCTTTGTCTTCTGTAAAAACCGGATAGAAACATCAGGTCATTTTTTCCCTTGTCCTCTGGATGATCACAGAGGCACAAGTGATATTTAAACTAGTCAGTAGAAATCTTTTCCAAGTAGGCTCTGCTAATGCAAATTTTAAAAATACTATGTGTTCAATAATCCAGTTGGCCACAGATATCTCAGAATAAGCCAATATAGAAGTTACTAAACAGGCATCAGAGGAAGAACCAAAGGAACCAGAAGGAGGGGACCTTTTAAAACAAATAACCCCCCAAGCTTTTATAAATTACTCTGGTACTTATAATGCAGAACAGAAATCTTAGCCATTCCTTCTAGCACTAAAGCTACTGTGTTCTTTGGGTTAGAATAGATTAGTTTTCCTTTGTTTTTTAAAGAAACATTGCATGCTGTAGCCTCAAGCTCACACAAACAGTAGAAATGGAAAAAGTCATCTTGCAAAGTGGAAAAAGAATGCAGAGAGGGATCTGTGCCAAAAGGAATGAATGTTTTTAACAGTTTCATGTTTCATTGTCTATCTTTGATGGGTTTTAAAACATGCTTTTTTAAAACAAGTAAATGGCCATTCTTGAGATGCTTTGTTGCTTTTTCAATATACTCCATTCACACAATTGCCTCAGCAGACACATCAGAGCTTTGGAAAAATTGAAATTCTAGCTATGAAAAATAAGTGTAGCTAATGTATAGTTTGTAATTTAATTTAATTCAAGCTTTATCAATTTTTTTCACATCTTAATCACTTGTCCTATAAAGGATATATCCCAAGCCTTTATCAGGACAGCTGCAAAAATATTTCTAAATGTTTAGAACAGATTCTATTTTTCTGACACCCCAATTTTGCCCTGGTTGTCTGTTCCTGGTCTGTTGTATGCTGTGAAGATCCTTTCAAGAACAGGGTTTACATCTGGACTTAAATTACATTCTATTTGATTGCTTTATGGTTATGTATCTCATGTGGTATTACAATTGTTGATGGGTCTTTTGTGACGATACACTGCAGAGTGACTACCTGCATTTCAGCATGGAAATGCAATGGACTAACATGATGTGACATAACAGTTGGCTGAGCCTGCATTTTCATGGGTGGTACCTGCTGTGGGTCTAAAAATACCCACCCATAGCAGTGTTGGTACTTTTGTAGTGATTTATTCCTTAACTGCATGAAGCATCTTCTGTTTCATTTGGCATCAATGACAGGACCAAACTCTAACTACACCTGCTTTGGGCAAGGTAGTAGAGTCATGACCTTTCCTCCATGCTGTCCTTTCCTTTTTTTCCTTCTGCCCTCAGAGTTGTATAAGTTCCTGTGACAGTCTGAGGTATTCCACCTCCACAGTTCTGGATAATTCAAATGATGGATGTCTCAGTATTAATAGGATGAATAAGGCCATTTACTTGGCAGGCAATCCAGGAGAGTAACTGAGGGGACTGACTAAAAGTTACTTAGTGGCCAAATCTTGCTGATGTTTCTCAATGCAGGTGGGAAGTCCATGCACAAATGTCCGTAAATATGATGCTTTCTGATGCTTTTTCTTAAGGGGACGTGTGGAACTACAAGGTGAATAAGGTGGGGGAAAGAGGTCTGCATAATCAAGCCATTGAAATCCTCTTTGTTAAAGTAGTGTAGTAGAAAATCAGGTATACATCTCTCATGATGTATATGGTCATGTCATACCTCGGTGACACTGCTGGGCCAGCACCACAGGGGATTTTTTCTCTCTGCCACTGTATTCCTATACCTGAACAACAGAGAAATTACCCAGACTTTCTGTATATGTGCCCCAAGTGACTCTGAATTTCTGGTGTTTTTAATCTCCAACAACGTCCTGTCCTCCCTCTCTCTCTGAGCAGCTGCTGAGCTGGGAAACCATCCCAAGGGCCACCTCTTGGTGGGAACTGGCCAAGAGTGTCATCTCTGCTGCTGCCACCTCCCCAGCTGGGCTGACAGATTCTCTCAATGCTGAAACCTGAATCCCTGCTGCTGTTCCCTCTGAAATGTGGTTGCCTCTCCCTTTTCCTTTCCTTGAGGTTTGCTCACCACAAATAGCTCTCCCTTCACACGGGCGGGAGAGCAGTGGTGCCACCATGGTGGGACCTGCTGCATTTTCCAGAGAACCAAGAGGAAAGGACTGTTCAAGCAAGCGCCTGGCATTTGGCAGTAATCCCAGAACCATGAAGGGTCACTTGATTTTTCAGAATGGAGAAGAATATCCCAGAAATATATCTGCTTGAAACAGCCTGGTGTGCAATGGAAAACCTGGCAAATGTTTAGTGGCAGTATGTTCTTGCTGCTGGGGCATTCACAGCGTTTGCATGTTTATGTGTGCAGGGGTACCTGCAGTCTTAAAGCAGCAATTCCACTGTCAACATCCAGTGAAACATTCCACTGTCATGATGTCAGTGAAAAGGGAAAAGAAATGCCATCCTTTCCTGTGGATCCAGGCTGGACTCTGGAGTGCCCTGAGGCATGCCGGGCCTCCTGTCAGGTGTTTGGCACTCCAGTGCCATTCCTTAAATGCTGGAGTTACAAGAGGAAAGTCTGCTTGGTGGGGTATCCATCCTGCAGGGACTGTTGGAGCCCTGTCATAAACCCAGGACAGAAACAGGAGAAAGGGGTCAGGAGCTCCTCCTAGAAATGTGCATTCTGCAGAAGTTTTCTTGGCATCCCTCCCAGACAGATTTTTCTCCAAAGAGTTTACACAGAGCAGGAACAGCTCAGAACAGCAAAGGGACCTGTGACAAGGCTGAGGTGACCACATCCTGATAAGCTAAGGGGAAGTTGTTGAAAATGCAACACAGAGACATGTTAAGAGAGACTCCAAGCTCTTAAATTTATTTCTGCAAAATGAGGGGAGGGTGTTTTTCTGTTGGTTTGGGTTTTTTTAAGTAATGGCCTTCTAGAGTTGCTTGGTATTTACCCTTTGTAGGGGAAACCTCATCCAAAAGAACTGAGACTGGCTTATCTTCAGATCAGAAGGGTGTCTGATTTCTTAACATTGGTCTATGTTTTTGGAAAGCAAATTTTGATGAAGACACAAGATGGCCTTGCAGTCTGAACTTTGGAGTTCATAAATCTCTGGCAGGTTAGATTTGAAAGCATGACAAAGCAGCCCCTTTCCCTGCCAAAAAGTAAGAAAAAACAAGGGATAATTGCATCAAAATTCACCATAAAGAGAGCAAAGGAATTTGGGGCTGAAAGCTGAACTGCAAGTGGTAATGTGTAATCTTTTGCTTATAAGATGTTTTCTCCTGTGGGAGTCAAATGTGGTACTGTGAAGCTGAAGGGTAAATTGAAGTTATAAAGATTACATGAAGTGAGCACATGGATAAATGAGGCTGTAGGGAAGAACCATCACAGCTTTTCTACAAGAAATCCAAAGAGTTAATAAATACAATGAGGAGTTGTCAGGCTGTGGAGCTGGGGGCACCCAAAGAGTTTTAAGAACGGTTTCTGTGTCTGTGTCATCACAGTGTGGGCTAGGATGCTTTGTCTGGAAAAGAGTTTATAATGGCGAGAGGTGACACACATGACAAAGGTCATGTAATCATGGATGGCTGAAGGGATGAAGGGACTGAATGTTTACCATGAATAATAGTGGGGAAAAGAAGAAATCTGGGGCATCGTGTGAAACCAGTAGGTAAGAGATCCATAGCAAATTAGAGTAGTTCTTTGTTTGCCATTTGTTAAAGCCTTAGACCCCTGCCATGGGGTGTTGTAGATGCTAAATGTTCACATCATTTAAGAAGAGACTGGACGAGTTTGTGGAGCAAAAGTGTGTGTGCAGCTGTTAAATACAACAGAAAACCTCTGGCTCAGGAAATGCCTGAGGCACCAAGTCTTGGAGCCTGGCAGGCTATGCTGGGAAAATAGGCTTGCTCTATTCTTGTGCTTCTCTAGGCGTCTGGTTTTGGCTACAGTCAGCCAGACTGTTCAGCTACATGGGCCTTTTTGTCAGCAGCTGTTTTCGTGTTTTGGTATCTGTCTCAGCAGATCCGTGACACAGAGCACATACTCATTTGTTGTTTGCAATGCCCTTATTCAGAGTTGCTCAAGGTTCTCCAAATCAAATGTTTTCATCACCATCTTTTCTGAAATCCTTCAGACTGGAAAACCCAGTCCGCTCAGGAGCTAAGATTCTCGTCTGTTGACTCTCATGGAAGTAAGCTCTTGAAATCTTGCTGAGGGCTTGGTACTCTGCATATTTCAGCCATTTTGCTGCAGGCTGCAATGACAGCATGTCTACATTTTGAAGAGAGAGCAGGGGAAGGAGAGTATTTTATGCTCCTTCCACCTCCTGAAATTTGGGATGCTAGTCACAGAGACATAGATTTTCCAGGTCTCTCTCACTTCTCTCATCTACAGCTAAAATTCTGGAAATCAAGAAACCTCTTGATTTTTGTAAGACTGCATCTTTGTAATCAAGACCAGAATTTGTCCAGAGCCTCTTCTCAGTCGAAGAAGTTTAAGCATCTCTGCTTTCCTTTATTAACTTTTAGCAAGGCCTGCCATGTGTCAGCACAAGCAGCTCTATCAGGTCAGTTGCCCACTCAGGTCAAACTGTGATGTTTGCTGGATGATCAGAATTAAATCTTCCTCAGATGCCTAGAAGGCAGGACATAACCAATGAATATACATGACAGAAACTATACTGTCACCAAGTGCCAGCTCATATGTTTCCCAGACTCCTCTGGAGGAGGCAGAAATTATCTCCAAATCAGCAACACAGAGTCCCTTCTCTGCTCCTTCAAATCCTTTGCCTGCTTCTGGCCCTGGGCCCACACAAATACCCAAACACAGCGAGGAATATAAATTTGCAAGGGTCTCAGCTTTCATAATAAGACTAAGTTGTTTTGATTTAAGTGTGCTCGTCTTGCCAAGGTTGGAAAAAATTAGTCCATTCTCCTTATGGCTGAATGTCAAGGTACACTCAGGTTTTCAGACAAATACCCCAAATGTGCCCATGTAAATGCACAACTGAATCAAGACCAAGAGCGTTGGAGAACTTAACTCTTTCTTTGATAATTTTTTTAGGGAAACATAGAGAAAAATAGGAAGCTCTGGCAGTATGAGAGGATGAAGTCCTTGCGTTGAACAAGGACTGAGGTCACACATGATATACCAAGAAAATGAAAAAAAGTGCATACAGAATTACTGTGCTGACCTTGGAGTACTGAGACATTTATTTGAAACTCTCCCAGGCTTCACTTAATTTTCTCCACAGAATTTGCTTACAGGGTGGCTATATTTCGTGTGTTTGAGAACTTTGCTTAATTTGCTCATTTAGTGCATGAAGAAAATGTAGAAAAAATGCCACTAATATTTAACTATATTCTGATTCTTCTCTAGGGTCATGAATAGCTACTTCTTGTTGCATAGTCTCAGCCTGCCTTTCTTATTTTAATGAGGTGTTCTGCCAGTAATATCCTTACAGATTAATGCAACTGTAGACTCACATTGGGGAAAATCATATCAGTGCAGAGCAGCTGTTTGCAGGGAGACTTGTCACCATGAAGCCATCTACACATTTTAGAATTCGTGACACGTTTGCAGGTTTACATTCATTTCTTATTTACATTAATGAAGGCCAGAGTTTTGGGAAAAGTGTTTCACCAAAGGCTCAATTTAGCTGACAAAACAGAGGTACTGGATTCCATGAGAGATGTACGTGGGTATCTGAGACATCCACGGAAGGCTGGTTGGGATGAGAGTCCCCAAGGAAGATTTGTGTCCTTTTACATTGGCAGAGGGAGCCCTGGCAGATGCCATCAGGCATCTCAAATGCCTTTAATTGTCCTTCCTTGGGCAAAGATGCTTCCAAAACTTACCGGGAAAAAGTTTGCGGTTAAGGTCAGACAGGCTGGGCCACAAACACACAAAAAATAAACCACAAATGATTATGCAGGCAAGCATGGAAATTACTGTCATGTGAGGATATGATCATTTGCTATTGCTGCCTGCCATAATTTTTGTGCAAATATTTATTCTTGAAGAAAGGACAGTTTGGTCTTCCTTTTCAAAACCAAAATGTTTCTGATGTTTAAAAGTAAAAGCAAAAAAGAAAAAATTTGAGACATCTTAGCTCTTATGTCATTGCTTTGATGGGGATTCGAGGGATTTTCCAGGTCTTAAGGAGACACGAGTGGTTCATGGTTGCTAGAAAGGTTTTTATTGTATAAAAGCTTCAGTCTCAAAGGCAAACAGTTTAGGAAGTTACAGTCCTTACTAAAGCTTTGGCATAAAGTCCTGAGTTCTGAGCAGCAGCTCTCTGGTATAAAGTCCTGAAGTTCAGGGCAGCAGCTTCTCAGCATGGAGTTCTGTTGTCCTGGGCTGCAAAAGCAGTTGGTGATGATGATGGAGCTGCTGTTCTTCTTCTTCAGATGTTTCTCTCCTATTCTCAGTACAGGGGATTTAATTCATAAATCATCCAATCAGCTGAAAACACACTTCTAAAACAATACTTTCTACACCAATCTGAACTTAATTCTAACATGCAAAAGCAGTGTTCCTTTTACCTAAACCTTATGTATAGGGTATTATCTGTTTACGTGAATAATTCTATCTGTTCTTATCCAAGAATGCAAACTGTATTTTCATCATGTCTAGAGCTAAGCTGAATCTGTGAAGGGTATTACCACTGAACTTTAAACTGGGTAATAAGGCTTTTCACTAGCTAACACAGACTCTTAGGGCACTTAACCTATGTTTTTACCTACTAAAAACTAAAACCTAGACTTTTACTCTATATCTATGGTGCAATATATTTTAATCTTTTCTCTCTCTGAGGAGCTCAGAGAGGCTTTTATTTTGGATTCCAACACTCTTACTGTCTGGGCTTTGCTGAAGGTCTCTGGGATTTGAGAGGTGAAGTCATCTCAAGCCGTGGCACTGGTTTCATCCCCAGCTGAAGGAGCAGGGATGTAGAGTCACAGTCTAGAACTCACTGAGAACATCCTAATCCCTAAAATAGCAGTGAGGATGAGCAGTTGATTCTGCCCTTTAGCTGCTGAAGAAGCAGCCCCTCATGCTGGAGGAGCCAGCTGCACATGATGGTTACAGCCCTGCTCAGGGGATGGTGTGCAGCTCGGTGTGCCCTGCCGCAGTGCTGTGAGGGATGGGTGGTGCAACACCTGCAGGGCTTGTCCCAGAGCCTGCTGTGGGACAGCCCCACCTCAGCCCATAGCTGGGGACATCCACACGGCAAACTGCATGAGGGCTTTGTGTCCCCTCCTTTGCTCTTCTGCGTGTCCCAGGTGAGTGGAGATCACAGGGAGGGAGGGAGAGATGAAAACCTGAAGCCCAGATGAGTTCTTGAAGTTGGGACTGCAGCACAGGTTCCAGCAGCTTCATAACATCTGTTTGCAGCACACTCAGACATGAGCTTACTTTTAAGGGGTTGCAAGTGTTATCTTGGGTTTCTATTCTTGCATGATGTTCTACAAGGTAATGACAATTTACACTGCTGCCTGATTTTCAATACTATGTAATTTGCTATTAAATAGTTTATTTTTTCTGTCTGCTGCTTGTTCCCTAGGTATCTTTGCTTTGTTGGGTTTTTTTCTACCTCATTTTCCCTGCTTCTGTGGTGGCTTTTGTACCCTACCTGCTTCATTTTGATTTAAAATTTCCTCTCCATCTAGGAGATGCCCTGAAGGTCCCTCAGAAATCTTCCTTCTTATCTTTTTTTTTTTTTTTTTTAATTTTTGAGTCAAAAGGCCTAACTAGGAAGATTTTACTATAAAGCAAAGCATTAACTGCAAATGTAAAAGAGGAGCTAGAGCCTTGCTTTCCATGATTTCAGACTATTAAATTCTGAAAGCTATCCCCCAAATGTTATCCCCCAAGTGTTGGTTTTTTTTTTCTGGTAGCTAAAACAGTTGCTAGATCCTTTGCAAGTAAAGGCTGGTATGTGTGGAAAAATCTGGCAGCTGATGACAGCATGAACTTTATTTACTTTTGTGCATGAATGTTTTACTGCAGAAGAGTCATCCTGGATCATTACCCAAGTAGAAGGATTCATGTGAAAATGATACATGTTTCTGCTGGCTTGCAGTGTTTGGGATACTCATTGAAAGCAGTGTCAGCTCTCGTTGCTAACCAACACTGCCTATTAATGTAAGAGGTAGGAATGCCTTTTCTATCTTCATACCATGCAGAAAGATTATCCTAGTTTATTTTGTAGGAAGAAGGTGTTAATTTGCAGAGCAAATTTCCCATCTTTCCTTCTTCATCCTTTCTAATAAGATTAAATTCTCTTAATGAACAATGTGATTAAATTTATATTTCACTAAAGTAATAGGTATTACCCTGAATAAAGCCACACATTGTCACAACAGTGTTAGGTTAAAAGCTATGGTACATATAAGAGTCAATTCTCATAAATCACAAGGAAAAATAATATCAACTATGAAAAGATACATTATATTTAAAATACTGAATTATACCAAATAACAAATATAATAGATATAAGAAGTATTCTGGTTGCATGGTGCCTAAGCACTCACGGAAATTTTGACTCTTCATATTTCTTTTGTCTTGCGAAGTTGGTCTGAGGACATTCTGCTGCCTTTGTCTTGCTGAGAAAAGCAGTGCCTCTGAGGGCAAGGAAGACTCTTCCAAAGACCCTGTCTGGAGACATTGGTCCTTGAGCAGGTCCTTGCAGTCCGAACAACTTTCTTCTGCTGCAGAGGGCATACAGTGGTTCACTGGAATTCTTCACCTTTTCAAGGAAGGGAGTACCTGTGTTTTGTCAGATTCACTCAAGACAAGTTTTGGGTGAGAACCTGGGAGGCTCAGTTTCAAATTGATGAAGTTTGTGGTTCTGCAGCATAAATAATTAAACATTTTTGAAGCATCATACAAAGTTTTACAGTTGTGGGGGCTCGTACTTCATTGCTCACCCAGTGTGAAAGCAGCGCATTCAGTACATGCATTTAACTTCACCATGTTCTCTGAGTGGTGACATTACCTAATGTCACTGCTCTGGATTTCTCTGGAATGTTCTTGTGTTCCTTCATAGCCTGATGAGATTCAGAATACTGAGGACTCTCTCGTACTGAGACGTAGTTACTTCTTGGCCTATACTGTTATTGATAACATCTGTCTCAGTACTATAATCTAGTTCTCTGCTGCACTGGCAGCCAAGAAATGTGGTGTTCCAGGATCAAAAATATTACTGGGTTTGTTCTTGAAATTTTTTTTTTCGGATGAAACTATTTAATTCCCCATGAATTGTGAAATTAGATCAGTTTTACTGACACAGAACCAGAATATTTTCAAAATTATTTTAAAACTTCTTTTAAATGCTGAAGTTTTCATTTTGGCTTGGATAAAACCTGTATTATGTTCCCTTTCTTCAAAGTCTGACCTGTCTCCTGACCAGCCTGACCAGCTTCCCTCCAAAAAATGTCTCCGTTCACTCTTTGAACAAAACCACTTAAAAACAATTCAATGAAATTATATCAGCTTCCAAATAAAACATTTGGAGTTCATCAGCATGAATCACTTGTACTGGGTTTAGTGGGATTCACTTGGATGTATAGCTCTACTCTGAGCACTTTTAAAAGTTGTTTTTTCCTAGTTGAGGATAAAACAAAATTTGAAACCTGGAGTGTTTTAGGGAAAAATTAATTTGCAAATTTGTGTTGGCTTTTTCCAGGAATCATGGCTTGCTGGGCTCAACCACTTGGTTTTCCCTCTTGCATGAATAGCATACACACCCCACTCCTCTCACCTGGTCAAGTACAGAGTTATCCATAAATGAACCTTGCAGGATGGTTAGGGGCTAATGACAGGCAACAATAGGAAAAGGGATCAAACCATCAAATTTTACAAGTTCCTGCAGAATAGAGTTTTGTTGTTTTTTGTTTTTTTTTTCCTGGGGGAAAAAAGCAAGAAACAAACAAGGAAACAAAAAGCCCCAAAAAACAGAGTTACATGACAACTCTGCATTCATACTTCTTTTCAATTCCCCCTGTGATCCTGATCCCCTGTTAGGCTGGTACTGAGCTGCCCTCCCTGCAGTTCCCCACCATCCTGGCTTCTCCTGAAACTGACTAATAAAAGCAGTTTATTTCATACAAATGTCTCGGAGTGAGAATAAAATCCCGGTCTGATAAACCCGAGAGCAGGAGCAGCTGAAGCCCGCCTGTGCTGCAGCCCGGAATTCCCCAATTCCCTGCGCTCAGCCAAGGAGCGGCTGCTCGCTGGGGCAAGGGCTCCATCTGCGGGAAAGGACCCGCATCCATCCCAGCAGCTAAGGGCATCTTAACTTCTGCAGCAAAGAGGAAAGCCCTCAGGGTTTCTCCTTCTCCAAACGCAGTGTGAATTCCTGTTGAGCTGAGACGTATTGCCTACAAATCCCACACAGGAAAACTAACTCTGAGTGCATGTTCCAGTAGTGAGCAGAGCAAGCCTGACTGCCGCACCGATGCTGGTAAGGAACCACATCTTCGGGGTTTGCCTGGAAACTTAGGCAGATTATCTGAGCATTTCCTGTGTGAGAGCAAACCAGGAATGCTTCTGTTCTTGTTCTTCCTTTCCACCTGCATTCCTACTCTTCTTTGCCATACATGCAAAGCACAGCATTTGGTGTCGTACCTGTGAGAAGGAACATGCTTTCTGTACATGACCCCTGCCATGGCTGAATCTGTTCCAACACCACTTAGCAAAGGTGGCAGCTGGCATTCCTAAATGATTTTACAATGGGAGAGCAGCTGAATGTTGATGCTTCTGGAAATGCCTGGCAGGATGAACATTTTCTCACAGCAATTCTTCATAACAATCCAGCAGGCAGTTCCCTGTTACTGTGTCTTTTTAACTACCTCATGCAATTTTTCTATGAGCTGTCATCTTCTGAGTTAACATATGGCTAAGTGCAAATGCTCTGTTCAGAAAAGGAGAAATGTAGCTCACTGGTAGCTGGGGTATCTTCTGCCATTATGAAAACGATATTGGTTTATTTTTGGGGAGAGAGACTTCCATTCCATAGCTGTTACCTGTTGTTTCTCTCACGTGCTAATGAAGACTCCCGTCCATTACCATTATTGTTGCATGGTCTTAATGGGATTTATTTTTTTCTGTAGAAGACCCAAGCTCAGTTCCTTGCTGATAAAATAGAGAACATTTTGTTCAAGGTCACCACACACATCCTGCATTTTGCAGTCTAAGCTTTACAGGATATCCATCTGGCTTGTAAAAATGATTTCTTTGGGCTCTAGAGGCTATGAATCCAGTGATCTCTTCACATGGAAATCTTCCTATACCTTGGCAAATGGTTTAGTAAGAGCCTGAAGTCCACTGACTTTGGGTGAAACATGAAATAGTTCTGTAATGTCTCTGTCTCAGTCTGTGTAATTTTTTGTCAGAAAAACAACAAACCTTTTATGTCAGAGTCCACACAGCCAAAGGCAGCAAAATCCAGAGCTAGCACAACTCTTTTCACAGTGTCCAGTTTTCAAACCACATCCTCTCCTAGCCAGTGCTGTGCCAGCTGAGTAGAGCCAGCCCTCAACACTCAGGCAGATTCCCTGTCCTTGCCCCTTTTCTAGAAGGCCATGCTGCTCCTCCTTCTCATCCAGTTCTTGGGGCAGGGTTCCACCTGTATGTGGAGGAACCAAGCTAGGATTTGCTCCGGGGGCTGTGTGAAGGGCTGGAGCACATCTTGAGTTTCCATACAAATATTCCTCTGAGCTCATTTGGTGACTTACTCAAGAGATGGATACTGATGAAAGGATTTCCAGGCTTTATTTCAACAAGATTTTTATTCCTTAAAGTAGATAACGTATTTCTACCAAAATTAAAAATGAAATCCTGGTAAGCAGCCATGGTAAATGTGATAGCTTTTTACCTGAAGCATTAGGAGGAATGTCTTGTGTCTTTACAGCAATCCTTTTAACTCCCATGGATTATTGCATCTGACCAAAAGGTGTCTCCTAATTATTAACCACATGCAATTCACTCTGACTGTAATAGGAGAAGGTATTCCCTTGCTAGAGCAGGTCAGTTTCTGAATTATACTGGGTATTCTTTTCTGGTTTAAGTTTTCTTATGAGACCCATCACAGAGAAGGTAGGAAATCCTTTTGGCTTGTGTCCCTCTGTAGAGATAACTGCTGGCTTCCCTTGTGAAACCTCAAGGCTATCACCAGCAGCAGCATCACTGCACCATTTCCCCCTCAGCCTTACTGAAGTAAACATTTCCATAATAGGTATCCTGAAAGCTCTCTAGGGAAGAAAAGTATGTATTGTAACGTGGGAAGGTTTCCTCTGCTTGCTTTCAGCACTGTTAACAGGCATGTCCTTGCTGTGCTCTGATTATTACCCTGCTTTTATTGTCATTAGCACGTTCAGCATTAGGCTGGCCAGCTGTCAAGCTAAGCTCTGTCATAGCAGACAAGCGCTCACTGCCTTTGTGATTTTTCATCTCTAACTGATCATCCCAAGAAGATATGAGGCCCAAATCTTCCAGCTCTGCTTATTCAGGGCACAAAATATCTCATCCCTGTGCAACTAATGGTACTGGCTTAATTAACCTAATGTGAAGAGGGCATCGCACAACAGCAGAATTCAATTTTTATTTTAAAGAACAAACTGTGCACAATTTAAATAGGGCTTTCTTATACATCCAAATTCATTTGTGTCCAGCTCTAGAGGAGAAAACATCTACTGGACAAATTGATTGTCATTTTGCCTACTTCTGAAATTCAACAGAAATTGGGAATGCAGGGGAGAGGGGAGATGTCTTGTTACAGGTCTTTGCATCATTATTTATTGCTTCATTCTTACAATGGAGAGAGCAGACACTGCTGCCATCCAGAAGCATCACCTGGGAAAAAAATAAAATTTATCCTTCCCTTTTCTTGATTATGGGGAATTTATTCTATGTCTTAACTGAGACAACCCTGCTGTGATTTGAGAAAGTTTAAATCTACATTAAATTCTAGCCCCTTTATTATGCAGCTGCTTGGCACACATATGCCTTCCTTTACATTATGGACCACCTCACCTGGTGCTGCTTCTCTTTGCTGCTCTATGGTTTTTGTCACTGCCAATAATGCTAGAATTCTTCTTTTCAGACAACATATCTGTGGCATGTGTAAGATATTGTGGTTTATCAAGGTTAGTTGCTTTTTCAGATTGCAGGGATAAACAAATGTGGGTATGTACACTGGGAATCCAGTCCAGGTTTCATGGGGAACCCCTTAGTCATCAGGTAACCTGAGCTGCTTGCAGACTGCAAAGCTTGAGCTTTGATTCAGAAATAACATTACTGAAGGGAGCTCCTTTATGCTCCTGTCATTCTCCTGTCATTCTCCTGTCATCTGTAGCAAAACTCTTCTCTACACTACCTGGAGTTCAACTCTGTTTGGAACAGTTTATGGCGGCAGGGAAGGAAGGCTACAGCACATCTCTTATTGTCATCAATTACTGCCTGCTAGTTTGTCTCTACTGAAATGTGACTTCCATCAGGATGAATCGGTCTCTGACCACTGTGCAAGAAAAAAGAATAGACTTTCAGTACCAGAACAGCAATTACAGTCTATGTCTAATTATGTTGACTTCGAGAGATTTAATGTAGGTCAGTTCAAACAACCTAAAAAGCATACAATAGTTGATGTAGCACAAGTATTTCACTATCCCAAAGCAGCTGGTATATGGGTGGTTGGATTTTTTGCAATTGTTGCTTGGTAAATGTTATTAAGATCCAAGTTCATTGCAGCAAGGTCAACTGATGCTGTCTCTGACATTTACATGTTTTTTTCTAAGCCTCATAGGAGGCTTTTCTGGGTTAAGTAAGGCTTGCCTGTCACTACTGAAATTCACTTTTTCCCTTTTTGGTACACACCACCATTTAAGCTTTTCAATCTTTTAGCTTCCTTCAAAACAGTAGCCAGCTGGTGGATCTGCAGTATGCACACAGGGAAATTTTCTCGACATGCTTTTGTTCTTTTCTCATAATCAGGGTCTGGCTCTGGGCTCAGGGTCCTGGAGGTGTGTTTCTGTATTTCTTTTTCCAGATACCATCAAGGCTGGCTTATCTAACTTGCAGATGAGACCAAGGAAAGGTTTGACTGTAAGCATCAATGGATTTCCCAGTAAAGCCACAGATGCCCCATCCTTGGGAATGTTCAAGGCCAGGATGGATGGGGTTCTGAGCAACCTAGTGAAAAGTGTCCCTGTCCATGGCAGTGGAACTGGAACTAGGTGATCTTTAAGGTCCCCTTCAGCCCAAGAGAGTATATTTTTTTTTTTTTAAATATGAATGGAAAAAACATGTAATCATGGCATACTTTTGCTGTGTGTGCTGTAGCATTCTCAGTGTTCTGAATTAAATAGCATTACTGATTGCTTTTTTATAACAGCAGCATCTCTGGCTTTAACTTTGGTGAGGAAACTTCTCCATCATTGCTGATGCTGGAACAGTAGGTACAACATTAGTCCAAGATTGATAGCCCAGAGCAAGTGTGACTTCAGAGAAACCAAAGCAGAGGAAGAAAGGTTGCATAGAGGAGCCAAAGTGCTAATAATAATCACCTACTGCCTGTTCCACTTTACCAAATGCTACTGAAAATAATGATGTACCTTCAGCATAATGAATTTCCCCCAGCTCATCTGAAAATCTCTTCATCTGGGTATTTTGGCTGTCTTCCACTTTGGCTGAGTAGAACTGTTCCATCATTGTGAAACCACTTGAGAATTTGAATTGAACAGGACAAAAGGAAAAAAAAATCAGAAAGAGCAAATGGAAGCTCAGTCTGAAGAAAGACTTCATGTAAGCAGAGAGGCCCAAGCTAGCCAAAGCTAAAATGCTGCAGGGTCTAAAGTTTCTTTGTAAGATCTGGATGATCATTTTTTCAGAAATATGCCTTACTTTTTATAAAGAAAGGCTCTATAAAAATATTTGGGGTTTTCTCCTTTCTAAATTAATCCCCAAAATCTCAATCACTGGTTTTATACTTTCTTTTTAAATTCCCTCTCAATCGAAGTGATGGCAGTTGAATGTATGTATTAGAACCAGAGCTTCAATAGATACATGTGTTACTGTAAATTTTTCCCTTGAAACTGTAAATCTGTATTACTGATTACCTGTGTTTACTGAATCTGCATATATTTTTCTACACTGTATCTTTATTTATTGAATTAGTTGTATTCAAGCCAGCATAAAATTCTGGATTCATATTTAGTACAAGTTTAGTATTATCCTGAAGGTCTTGAGTTAGGATACTGTCATATTACATAATGTTCCTTTTAGGTAGGCTTTTAAAGGTCTTTAAAAAGCCCTGCTGAAGAGCAGAGGCTCCTTGTGATATGCTATGTGTGCAGAAAGAGGAAGCCGTATATGAAAATAAAAAGATCTAAGAATCTTAAGTCTGATCTAACCACACAAAGGTTGGGGGAAATCCAGGCACAGAGGAGCAAAGTGAGTGAAAAGTTCTCACTGGAGCCAGGGTGAAAACCTAAGTTCCTGTTTGCCTCTGTCCCTTTCCACCAATAACTTCGTTTTTACCGCGCTACCTTGGCCACTTACCAACTCAGCTGAAGAGCCTTTGGCCTTCATATGTGATTTCTTCAACCAGTTGATTCACATTGTCAGCTGGCTGGCCTGTGTATGGAGGGGGTGAGGGAATATTTGGGCATCCTCAAAGTCCCTAATGGGGTAAGAAAGCAATCTGTCCACTGCCAGGGAGCTCAGTATGTCCTCCTTGCAGAGCATGCCTGTCTGTGGCTGGTGGCAGTGGCTCAGTCAGATGCAGCAACCCCTGGAGGACTGGGCTTTGCATGCAGCCCCTCTCCAGAGGGGAGGGCTGGTTGGGTTCCCAGAGTGCAGCAGTAAAGGGATGCAGCACTGCAGCCATCACAGCTCCTCACTGCTGCTGCTGCTGCGGCTGAAGGGCTGCACAAGACAATGGGCCTGGCAAAGGAGAGTACATCTTCTTCTCTCTCCAAGAAACCTGATCACAGATAACTTTCCTTTTTCCTTCTAGTGGAGCTACTACATTTGTCCATGCCTGGGGCAAGATGAACAGGGTGTGCTGATGAGAAGGTAAAAGCAGAGCAGAGAGATGTAGCAAAAGAATGAAGCCTGTTCAGAACAGTGCAGTGTGTGATTGTGTTTTCAGTGCACATGAGGGGACAGCTGCTGGCCTCTGATGGGTTTTGTAGAGCACAATGTGTCTCAGCTCTTGAGACTGCTGTGGTATGAGTTGAATTCATATCAGTTGGGGAAGCAGGCAAATGCTGACACACAGCTCCCTAACTACAGCATTTAACCCATCTTGGAGGTGCTTGGGAAGAGACTGACCCCTACAGTTTCCAATGACAGGGTGACAGAGCAGAGCTGAATGCTAGCGTGACCTAAATGGTGAGTTTAGGGCTGTCCTGTCATGTGAAGAATACACCTTGCAGTGTGTGAGGCATGGGGTGCCTGGGGCTTTGCTTGAGTGACAGGTTAGAAACTGTCACAGAAAGCATGAGAATTTGGGAAGAGGACAGAAAAACTAATTTATCCTTATGAATGACTGAAATTATGGATAGGTCATTAGGGGCTGCTACTTAACGAAACTGTGTTTGCATTTTTTAAAAAGTGTTCTAATTGATAAACAAAATTAAGTACACTTTTCTCCATTGGAGTAAATGGGGGGTTTGTTAAATATGTAATACCCAAATTAATATTCTACAAAGGTGATAAACTGTTGATCTGAGGAAAAATATTGAACAGGCCTCTCTTGTTTCATGGACAAATGCTAAGTTGTCATCGGTGGGATGTGGATAATTACCTTAATGGCTGGGAGTGAGTGATAGCCCAGATGTGTTTAGTGGGAAGAAATGTCCCACCCTAGTGTGCACTGGATGTAGCTTGAAATGTACTGCTGATGTCAGCCCATGTACTGAAGAGCTTCCATTTCAAAGTGTAGAAACTCATTCTGAAGTTCATGAATACAAGTTGAATCTGCCTGGGACAAGAGACAGCGAAGTCTGACAAGTGACACAACCCAGATGGAGCCAGTCTGTGCCTAGATGATAGATGTCCTTGTCCAGTAGATCAGGGACATATTGCACAAAATATATTGTACTAAAATTATTTGTGCTTTTTCTGGATTTAATTGCCTTCTTTATTAGAGACATGAAAAAAAATTATTTAAGGAGTCTTCTGGACAGGAAAAATACAGCTGACACTGAATTTCTTCACCTGAACCAGACTCAAGCTAATATTTATTTTGACAAGTTGTATTAGATAAACAAATCCAAGTGTGTCAGTGCACCTACACAGAGGAATTTTTGTATGTATGTATGTTTGTGCCTGAGGGTAGAGCTCTCTTTCTTACTTGGGTTCCTGTGTGGTGTCTGGGCTTCTATATGCTATATTACTATAGATAATAACAACCAAATGGGCTACATACCTGCTTGTCATTGCAACCAAACTGTTCTAAAATGAATATATATATATATATATATTTATAAACACTGAGCACTCAGTGTTGTGTCACACTAATCTGCCCCAAGGGATCTATTAAAAAGAACTTGAGTTACTTTCACCTTCTGGTGGCAGGTTGTAACAGGGGAGAAGTACTCTTTCCTCAAGAACTGTGCTGATCAGGCCTAAAAAACAGCATATTTGGATAAATCATTCAACATAATTTTTGCTTTCAGAAGTTTGGCTGTTCTTTTTCCAGCTTTATGTATAAGACAAAGCAAGGTTTCAGGCTAGGAAGGAGCAATGGACACTGAAGAAAGCCTTGTGGGTCACTATTCCATCACTGTCCAAGTCCCTTTCATTCACCTTAACTCTCCTTCTTCTGCTGAGCTTGGTGCCATTTCTGCTCTCTGCCCATGACTCATCTCAAGTTCTGGCATTCAGACAGACTTGCAAGCATGGATCTAGTTCAGTAGAGTTTGCTTGGTCTGGTGTTAAGTTCTGAGGTGGAATCCAGCCCACTTTCTGCTGAAAATCATTTTATGAGGCTTTTACGCATTTTTGGCCAGCTGAGAGGTCTTCTGTTGTTCAGAGCCCACTGCTTCTAAAGTAAGGGAGCAAATGTTGACATGTCAGGATGAAATTCAGATAAAGTTTGTACATGAGGAGGCTCCAGGAGAAAGCATAGCTTTGTTCTATCAGGAGAGAACTCATTAAGCAGAAGGATGTTCATGGTTTCTACAAGCCTGCAGGATAGCTGACTGGCCACAGCAGGAGGAAATTATGCTAATGATTGCTTTTTTCCTGTTATCTGCAGGTGATCTTTGAAAGGTGTTACGCTTCTCAGAGGCCTGTTTCCTAGTGTTTCCTTTTTATTTTTTTCCATGTGACTGCTTTTAATGTATGCATCACCTTTTATACAGACTGTGGTTGCACTCTATGGAGCTTTATAAATATCTCTGCTTAAATCTAGGGGGAATGTTAGTACTACCTGACAAATTTCTGAATGTGTAAAGAACCAAAAACTCTTTTCTAATTTTAATACACAAAAATCCAAACATTATTGGTTTGTAAATATTTTTTGGTGTCCTCTTTAAAGTAGTCAATTCATCCCTGAACACTACTTTATCTCCTCTTATACAAGAGGTATGTCAAGAAACTGATAACTCACTAGGGTTTTTTAAAAGCTGTGAGGCTTATTAAAATTATTTTTTTATTTAAGGCAAACAAGAAAGATGAAATGTTTTAAAGAGCATCTTCATTTCCTTTCACAAAACCTGCTCAAAGTTCATATTTTTCAATCATTAGGAAATGTTCGTGTTCCTTGGTGCATAATTTACAGACTTGCAGATATGACAGATAATTACTTATTTTCAAATTCCATCCACAAGAAATCTTCAGTTCTTTTTAAAGCACTGGTAGAGTTTTCAAAGGGACAACTATGCTTTGCAGTATGGTAGCATCCACTTGCATTGTCCTGTGCTCTGCTGGACACAGCCTGGAGTTAGATTTCAGTACTGGTAATCATTCCACTGATATGTCATTTACAGAACAGAAACGCATGAAACTAAGACATTGCGTTGTTAAAAACCATCCAAATATCATGAAGCAACTAGTATGAAAGTCAACAGCAAATCAAATATACCTGTTCCTCAAAGTTGCTGTTGCACTGGACTCCAAGCTGCAAATGAATTCTTGAGGAGCCATTGGCGGTTTGCTTTGCATTCATGACGGCTTCCATGGTACCTTATGAATGGAGTAAAAAAATTCCTGTCAAACCACTGTGGCTTTGTCTGGAGTATCATCAGAGTGGCAGAGCTCAGTTTACAGACACAGGAGCCCTCTGTAACTACATTTGGAAGGGAGATAGAAATAATTTAAGCATTGGTGCTTAAAAGCTCCTTGTATATTCATAAACACTTATCCAATGAACTCTACACAGAGCCAAGCATTCTGTGTTACAGTTTCACAAGCTCAAAGTTACATTTACTAAATCTACAGATGCCTTAATGCTCTCTAACAAATTCATGAGAAAGGCAGTACATAAGCCATGAACAACAAAATGCTATCTCAAAAACCCCAGTTTATCTCCTGCATGGCAAATTACCAGCATACAACAGGCAATCTTCTTGAGAAACTGTGAGAATTCACTTCTAGGTTATCTTTAAATAATTTTCCAAAGGAGAAATTTGGGGAGAAATAAAAGATGAAACTATAACTTGGGAAATGTGCTCTATCACTGGGAAATATTTGTTCTTAATTACTACTTAAATGAAGGCTGCTTTCCCAGAAGGTCCACAGCTCCACCTGACCAAACTGAGATCACAGTCAATATCCCAAAAACACTTGCAATACCAGCATAATAAAGTATGCTGTGATTAATATACTTAAGTTTCACACCTTTTAGGTATTTGTGATCTCTGGGATTTAAAGAATATTTAAGTGGTCTTTTACAGGATCCTAAAAACAAAATTAAGAACTATATGAAAACATTTTATTGTAAAGAAATCTTTTTGATTCTCATCCAAATGAGTAAGTCACTGGGGGAAAACAATACTCACAAAAAAAATAAAAATTCAATAGATGTCATTTAAGAGAGGACAAGATTTCTGTGCATAAATATTTGAAAGACACCTATGTCTAGAGCACTTGAACCATTTGTTTCACTCAGAAGTTAACTGCAATAAATGAAAATTGCTTGTAAGAGAAATGTTTATGGCAAATATCACAAAAGCCTTTATAATGGTAGGAGAACTCAACATTAATTTCTGTGGCACAATAATTTTGCATAAGCCTGCATTTATGTATTTCCATATGTAGAAAACAAGAATAGGAAATTATAAACAGCAACTAGTACAGTAGTTAGTATAGTATAGGATAGTATAGGTATAGGTAGTATAGTATAGGTAGGATACAACAGTTAAAAAATAATGGAACTGTGTTGTCTTGCAAAATATTTTCAGTGGTAAGAGTGCTTAGTGCAGGATACAAACATGTTTTCATTGACCTTGTATTTCGATTTGTACAGTACTTGCAATGCTGTAATCACCTACACGCCAGAAGATGAATTAAAATGAGAACAGGTGCATAGAGAGGATATTAGGATGAGAAAGGAGCAGGGGCTCTATTCCAGTCACTGCTGGGAGGGGAGGAGGGGTGTGCACAAAATAAGAAGAGCCTGGCTCGTTCTGCTTAACAAAAGTTGAGACCAAATGTTATTGTTCTCAGTTAATACATTGCAGAATAAAATTTATTTTAGGCAAAGGACGAGCCTAAGATGGCAGAAGAACTCAAGGACATAAATAGATCAGAAATAAATTTAGCTAGAAGTTCAAGGTAGTTCTAAAATATTCATGGAATGAATCACAGACAACAATTCAAGTTGGAAGGACCCACGGGAGGACATCTAATCCAAGCTGCAGAGTCAGCTCTGAGGTCAGACCAGGTTGCTCAGGGCTTTAAGCCATCAGATCTTAAAAACATTCAAGGATGGAAATTGCACAGACTCTACGGGCAACCAGCTCCAGCTCTTGACTGTTCCCAGAGTAGTATTTCCTTCTATCCCACCTTTTCTCCTGTTAGAGCTTACACTCGCTGTCTCATTCTCCCATAAAGCCCCACTGGGAAGAGGGTGGCTCTGCCTTCTTGATAACTCCTCTCTGGATCCTGGCTGGCTGCTGTTGGGCCTCAGCCTTTGATCAGTTGCTTCATGTCTTTCCTCTACTGGGCTGCTCAGGGCTCTGCAAAGCATTAGAAGATGAAAGAGCTCAGTGGTGACAAAGGCAAAGAAGGCATTAGGGACAATGGTCTTCTCTGTGTCCACTGCCATAAAATCACTTTCCCCACTGAGCAGTGAGCACACAGATACTTGTTTGGCCTTCTACTGCTCACACAGAGGATGAAGTTCTTTGTCTTGCCTTTGATGTCCCCTCCTGTTCCAGCTGAGCTTGGCTTTCCTAACCCCACCCTTGAAAGCCTGGCCAATATTTCTAAGGCCCTCCTCTGTAGCCTGGCCCTGTTTCTGCCTCATTTTTGTGGTCATTTTCTAGATTTCTTTTGTGAGTTCTTGGCTTAGCTGAGTGGGGCTGATGATAAACCTGCTTGTTTTCCCAGGTATCATGATGAACCATTGTCATGTGTTCCATATAGGCATGGCAGTTTCTCTCAATTCTTTCACCCTACAGTGCTGTTACATGATCTCAGCTTCCCCTACATCCTGGACATCAGTTTTAATCTGCCCTGGTGTGTAAATCAAATTCAGTAATTCAAAAAGCACTGCAAAGATATAGGCAGGCTGTTAACTGAGCTCTGCCACTCTGATGATACTCCAGACAAAGCCACAGTGGTTTGACAGGATTTTTTTTACTCCATTCATAAGGTACCATGGAAGCCGTCATGAATGCAAAGCAAACCGCCAATGGCTCCTCAAGAATTCATTTGCAGCTTGGAGTCCAGTGCAACAGCAACTTTGAGGAACAGGTATATTTGATTTGCTGTTGACTTTCATACTAGTTGCTTCATGATATTTGGATGGTTTTTAACAACACAATGTCTTAGTTTCTTGTGTTTCTGTTCTGTAAATGACATATCAATGGAATGATTACCAGTACTGAAATCTAACTCCAGGCTGTGTCCAGCAGAGCACAGGACAATGCAAGTGGATGCTACCATACTGCAAAGCATAGTTGTCCCTTTGAAAACTCTTACCAGTGCTTTAAAAAGAACTGAAGATTTCTTGTGGATGGAATTTGAAAATAAGTAATTATCTGTCATATCTGCAAGTAAATTATGTACCAAGGAATACAAACATTTCCTAATGATTGAAAAATATGAATGTAAGCCTCTTATAAAAGGAAAGCATGTGCTGGTTTCAGCACCATGTTGTTTATTTGTGACAGAGAATTTTCCATCCTCAGTACTCCATCTCCTGCACAAAATAAAAATTTTCAGCCACTGGATGAACTTATTTTGAAACATAAAAATGTTTATCTGTGTACTGGGTACAGGTGCCCAGGAGGAAGGTGGGGATGAGAGCTGCAGAGATGACCTCTGTGAGGAGAGGTTGGGACTGCCCCATGCCAAACACAGTTGGTCCCAGGCAGAGATTTCCCTGTGACCCTGGAGAGGTCCTGCTGGAGCAGGTACTTCCCTGTAAACCCTGGACAGACCATGGCGCAGCAAACACCCACACTGCAGCCCCTGGCAGACATGTCTCAAAGGAACTGTCGCCCGTGGAGAGGCCATGCTGGAGCAGGTTTATGCTGAAAGACTGGAACTCATGGAGAAGCCCAAGGCTGGAGCAGAAAGTGTGAGGAGAATGGAGCAGTATAGGAATTGTTATAGACTGACTTCAGAATCCCATTCTTCATCCCTCTGTGCTGCCCAGTGGGGAGAAGGTAGAAGAGCTGGGAGTGAAGGGTTGAAGCTGAACCTGGGAAGAGGAGGGATAGATGGATGGAAGGTGGTTTATTGTTTCTCAACACCCAACTTGATTTTTAATTTAATTTAATTGGGAATAATTTAAAATAATTTCCCCTGTGCTGTCTCTTCTTTTGCTTGAGCCGGTAGCTGGTTAGTGATGTCCTTGTCTTTGTCTTAACCCAATAGATTTTTCATGTTATTTTCCCTCTCCTGTTGAGAGGGGTGATAGAGAAGCTGGGTGGGGATCTGACAGCCACACAAGGTCATCCCAACACTCCATCCTTGACCCAGTTCTCTTCAACATCTACATTCATGACTTGGACACAGGACTCATAGGAACACTAAATATGTTTGCTGGTGACACTAAATTGTGAGGAGATGTTGACCCCCTTGGGGGCAGGGAGACCCTGCAGAGAGACCTCAACAAATTAGAGAGATGGTCAATCATCAACAATATGAAGTTCAACATGATCAAATGCTGGATTCTGCACTTTAGATGGGGCAATGTTGGATGTGTTTATAGACTGGGGAATGAGATGCTGGAGAGCAGTGCTGAGGAAAGGGCCCTGCAGGTCCTGGTCAGTGGCAAGTTGAACATGAGCCAGCAGTGCCCTGCAGCCAGGAGGAACAACCCTGTCCTGGGGGGCATCAGGCACAGCATGGCCAGCCAGGCAAGGCAGGGGATTATCCTGCTCTGCTCTGAGTTGGGGTAGCCTCACCTTCAGTGCTGGGGGCAGTTTTGAGTGCCACAATGTAAGAAAGACATGAAACTATTAAAGAGGATAGACTAAAGGAGTCCCAAAGGAGGGCCACAGGATGGTGAAGGGTTTGGAGGGGAAGCTGTATGAGGAGCAACTAAGCTTATTTGGTCTGTTCAGCCTGGAGAAGAGACTGAGGGGAGACCTCACTGCTGTCTTCAACATCCTCATGAGGGGAAGCAGAGGGGCAGTGCATTGGTTAAGGTGGTGGTTACTGCAATTTTATTGAATAGTGGGCACCTGGCATGATGCAAATGCTACGGAATGAGGGGTGGAACGTGCTGGGTTTGGCTGGAGTAGAATTAAATGTCTTCACAGTATCTGGTACAGACTGTGTTTTAGATTCGTGCTGAGCACAGGGCTGACAATAGATGTTGATAGAGATGTTGTTGTTATGGCTGAGCAGGGCTCACACAGAGCCAAGGCATCTTCTGCTTTCCGTACTGCCCTGCTGGTGAGGAGGGTGAAGGTTGTTGGGAGTTTGGGAGGAGACACAGACAGGATAAGTGACCCAAACTGCCCAAATTGATACTCCATACCATGTGGCATCATGTGCAGTATATAAAGTGGGGGGAAGAAGGATGGAAGGGAGGGATGTTTGGAGTAATGACTTTTGTCTTTCCAATTAACCACTATGTATGATGAAGCCCAGCTCTCCTGATGGCTGAACACCTGCCTGTCTATGGGAAGTGGTGAATGAATTCCCTGTTTAATTTGTGTGTGTGTATTTTGCTTTCCCTCATAAACTGTCTATCTCAGCCCATGAGTTTTCTGGTTTTTACACTTCTGATTCTCTCCCATGTCCTACTGATGGGGGACTGAGCGAGTGGCTGCCTGGGCCTTGGCTGCTGGCTGGGGTGAAACCACAACAGATGGATACTGCTTCACTCTCATGACCAGTGACAGGATTCTAGGAAATGGCTTTAAGCTGAGTCAGGAGAGGTTTAGATTGTGTATCAGGAAAAGATTTTTCACCAGAGGTGAACTGAGCACTGCAGCAGGCTCCCCAGGGAAGTGGTCACAGCACCAGCCTGACGGAGCTTAAGGAATGTTTGGACAAAGCTCTCAAGTGCATGGTGTGACTCTCAGGGTGTCCTGTGTAGGGCCAGGGGTTGAACTTGATGCTCCTGATGGATGCTTTCCAAATTAGCATATTCTATGATTCTACAAAATTGTTTTGAGTAAGCTAGTGTGCTCAGAGTAATTTCAGCCTTTCTATCTCAGTCTCCAACAGGCTTATTATTAAGTTGAAAATTATTTCCATTTCCATTACCATTTGATTAAATTCTATTAGAATTTTTGGCATGAAACAGAAACAAGAGAAGCAAAATTCACAGCATTGATCTATCATGACATTAGCTCATTTTAACATGATGATTTGTTCCCTGGCAAAATTAAGGTTCTGTATAATTTATACTTCAGTATACATAGAAGAGGCAAAAGAACTGGGAGTGATGCCTTAATCTTCTATCAGGATTTATTATTATTCCAGAGGTTGCAATGCACTTTTTTTTAGATTTTTTTTTTTAAAAGGGATGTCAATGACCTATAATTAGAATGGTACTAAAAATTCAGACATTGCCAATTCCAGCAGCGCTGCTCAGAAGGTTATTTCTGTGCACAGGCATAGCACCAGCATTCTGTAGATCTTAAAAGACTCGAGATGCAGTACAAGACTCTTCCCCTGTGTCATACTTGTGTCTGATATCCTGCATAGACATCTGGGAGAGCTAAATGAAAAGACTTCCCATCTTCCTTTAGGTTTTGCTTAAATGCAAAGGACAATATATCCCGCACTTACTTTCACACAACTCAACTGAGCTACAAGCAACAACAAAATAAAGACAGAAAGGGAAGACTATTTGACTTACGTCAACATTCTTATTCTTTTTGGAAGAATGTTGTCCAGTTTAATCCTCATGTAAGTGATAAAAATAATAGTAGTGGATTAAAGCCAGAGTTTAAGAAAATACATTTAAATATATCTTTTTACTTAAAAATTAGTTTCCTCATCATTCAAAGACCTAAGTTAAGCTATGTTACATACACCTCAGGTATAAATTGAGAAAAGATTCAATAAATCAGACTATATAAAAAGCAAGAGACTTTTTTTCCCCAGAAAAATGTATTTGTGTTTTATCTGATCATATAAAAAACATTAAATTTAAAAAAAAGAAGTGTATATATTTTTTCAAGTGTTAATGGTTTCACCATTCATCATAACTACATTCTGAAGTCCTGTAACACCAGGGCATGTTATCCTTATCTGTGTAGCACAGTGAGCACAATCTTTACACTGAGGTCACTCTCATCACTACTTCCCCAGAGCAGTTATCCTCTGTTGAATCCTCCTGAGGTCTCATGCGGTTGAACAGGTGTAGCAACACATAGCCACACTGAAATCTCGGTGAGGTTAACTGTGTTGGATGAACTAAACTTCTGTTTCTAAATGCAGTCAGTGGCAGCCACAATGTCCTCCCTGCTGAGGATTCTCCTCGATTGCTCTCTTCTATGTCCATGGCTTTGTCATAATTTAACACATCCCAGTGTAGATTCACAGCCCTCCAGCGCTTAAACACTCGATAAACAGATGCACCTTCATGGACTATCAGTCCTGAAAGTAAGAGGGGAAAAAAAAGCATTTATACAAAAGGTCAGTGGATATCATTTTGATACCAAATAGAGATTTAACACATTTTAATGACTCTGACAATTTCCAGATGCAATTAAATTACTTATAACATTAATAATTCAAACAAACTGTATATATGCAATTTAACTGGTTAGTCATTTGTCTGGGAGGCAGGAACATGCAGAGGAAATAAAGTTGCTCTGAATGAAAGCTCAACATAACCAATATTGCAATAATCTGAGCATACCCAACTAAAAAAATTATTCAGATTTAAGAAAACCAATGCAAAACTGGCAGATTTGGATATTGACTGTTTATTCTAGTGCTGCCCTTGTTCATGGTAAGTACTTATTTACATGGTAAGTATTTATTTACTGAGATTTGTACTGGTTTAAGAAGACCTTTAAGTAGGTTAGACCTTCTGTAGTGAACAAGATAGTCCTAAATTTGTTTAAGAGTGTTTTGTAGAATTCAGTACAGATACAGACAAATTTAACTGTGTTCTTATTCCCAGTACAACTTAGGAACACAGAAGATTTATGAAACAGCTGTAAGTATAAGGACCTTCCTGTCCTGCTTCTTTAGAACAACAAGAAATTAAATGTTATCATTAACTACAATGAGCATGGTAAGGATGATAGACTTTCTTCTTTCTCTTCAGTATTCAATAGGAAAAAGTTGCAACTTATCTTTTTCTTGAGACCCAGAAATATTTTAAAATATCCTTCAAGGAAAATACAGAATTTCTGGAGTCCTCAAGTGACCAATCTGCTCATGAATTTCCATGTAGCTAATATTTATGCCTATTGTATGCATTCAAGTTACTTATTTAAAGAAATGAAGCTCCTAACTTTTTGTATGTATGTATGTTTGTACTCACACTCTTTGTAAGTGAGTATTACAAATATGGAACTACTGGGGAGACACATGGGACTTCTTACTAGTTTTTTCCTCAGCCAGCCTGGTTGAGGAAACTTACATGGTTCTGAGCAACACCACCTGTTTTCTCTGGCTCCCTGCTTTGGGAAGAGAGCAATCTGCCTAGCCAAAAACATTTTAAAATCTTTTTGTCCAGTGTGCTCCTTGCCTTAAACTTTCCTATACATGGCCACATCTATAATATAATCTGTGGTGTCCTTTAGCCCAAGAGATTGTATATCATCTGTTTCTACACAAGAAAATTGTGATTTAAGTGTTTGAGGTCCTTTAACACTATTGACTGATACCAGAAAGGAGATGCTTACAGAAAGATGACACAAGCAGAAATAGTGGTAAAAATATTTACATGAACAGCAAACCTCACATTCAAGTGCAATGATTTGCAGATAGCAGCACCTACTTTAACACATTTTTAAAGATCATTACACTGAAAGATGGAGAAACACAAAGATTTCATTCAGGACATCATAGTGAATGCAGTATCTCTGTAAGGCTTTCAAGTTGCCTACAATTATTGAAGCATACAATACAGCAAAAGTAGCACAAAACCAACTTAATTAAATAGTAAATATTTTAAATGCACTTTGCAACAGCAAAGTATTTTAGTGGGTTTTTTACTTGATTGCAAGACTTCTATCTTTATCTTCTCAAATGTAAAGTAACCTATCTTTAAAATTTAGCATCATTATAATTTAGTCAATACATAAATGTACCTTTAAAACTGGCTTGATTGTATAAAAAAGAATAAATGTATTTGATCCTATACAGAATCTACAAACCAAATTAGCCATTGTTTTACTGCTGTGACAAAGATTCCTCTTTTTGTGTTCTTTCTGATTTCCTATAAAGTTGATAAAGGAGATGAGAATAATCTTCCTCGACCTGTTCCTGGAACACAGCATTATTTGGTTCAACTTCTCTCAAGTCTGTGATGAAGCAGAGTTAAAAGAATCTATTTAATCCAAAGTAAAGATACATGTCTGCACTCCACTAGAACCTGAATAACATATTTCAGAATAGAGAAGGAAGTACTTGAAAAAGGATCATTGAGATACATGAAGCGCATTTAGAGTCAAAATATCTTTCAAAGACTACAACAGAAAACGTTGTAGGATGACTTCTCTCAGGGAGCTCTTTTTTACTGTTTTGGGGCTTTCAGAATTTATTGAAATTATATTTCAAAGTTTTTAAACATTGGCAAGGATGAGATATTTTCTTTATGGTGGAAGCAGTCAGTCACACATACTTTTAAAGTGCTATAAAACAAAGGATCAAATATTGCAAGCCTTGGCATAAAATTGTCAGATTTGGCAGTGCTGAAGGAGAAAAGGAGCATTTTCATAATTCCTCTCATGAAAACTTTTAGCTCCCTTTTTGATAGAGCTATAGATTGGAAAAATACCTTCCTAGAAGAGACAAAAGAACTGGGGGTGGTGCCTTAAGTTTTAGCTTTCACATTTTTCAGATTCTGTGCTGCCTAGATGTGTAGTTTTGAGCTTCATATTAAATGTTAGTGAGCTCTCTTCACAGAGTAGGCAGACAAAACAATTCCTTTTCTAGTTTGATACCAAGGACAATCATTACAAGTTTCAGGCCCAAAGCATAAACAATGGTGAAGAGAGAAAACAAGAAGGATGAGACTTCATAACTTGAAGCTGTAATTGGACAATTAACCCTGATATGCAGATGGACCAAATCATATAAAAATGTGAGACCTTGTGACCAGTCATCCATTTTGTGACCTTTTTTAGGTCCATCTTGGGTGTAGCCCTGGCCAGGCTCCTGTACTGCCCAAGGTGTGTCCTTTAAGGCCTTTCAATAAATACCTACTTTATTCTTAACTCTGTCTAGCCTCTGTTCTAGGTCAGCCTTCTCAAGGCATCAGGGTGGAAGGGAAAGTTCTTGGCAACAACACTTCCAAGACCACAAACAAGAGGAACTCCAGGTAAGTTTTAAATACTAGAGATTTTTGAGGTCCAGCAGAGTTCTGATGCTCAAAACATAAGCAGTTAGTCACTGAAGTGGAGCTGTAAGAAAATGGCAAATAATTGTTTTTCTCCTAAGGGTTCCACAGGAATTAATGTAGCAATGAGAGAGAAACCAAGAACAAATCCCTGAAGAATACTGATTTTTTCCAAACACCATGATTTCAGCAGCACAGAGGACACAGCTGAACACTTGTAGGGGGAAAGTATTTGCTTGACTCAGATGATCCCAAAAAGAATTACAATTCACTATTGTTAGCTGTTCAGGTGTTCTGTCCAATTAATATCTTCAAGAAACAGAGTTTTTGGATGATGGACCCATATAAATGTCATATGGTCCTAAGAAGACTTTATCTCTAAAATGTAGGGATTGCAGTGGGATTCAGCCAACAGGATTATGAAGAATCTTAATTTTATTTTCTTTTCTTATCTTTTTGCCAAGTACTATTCTTTTACTGTACTCAAGGGTTTTCTTACCCTGACTCACAAGATACTTGAAATTTTTTACTACTGAATGTCTTTACAAGCAGTCAGCTTGTCTTATATCATTCATATTTGGTGGTATTAGGTTACAGCTTCATCTTATTTATCACACTAATCTTATATATAACAATTTAGGAATGGTCCTCCCAGAAACATCACAAGATTTTGTCAAGGGATAAAAGATCATTTTCAGAAACAGACTTTACCTCTGGACAAACTGTTGTCTTAGAACTATTCTAGGGCCCACAGGTATAAAAAAAGAAAGCAATCAATTGCTCACAGCATTAAAGTGAAATATATCCATGCTAAAAATAGTAATATAATTCTTTATAAACTATTTAGAATTAGATCTAGTGTGGGAGAAAAAAAGACTTTCTGAGTAAAGACATATAAAGTGCAGCTAGATGTGTTCTTTGTAAATAACTTCAGTCTGTTCCTTTTTACAACCAAGGAGTTACAGGAATGTTGCAAGGCATCAAGTTCCTTAGCAGGGAAGAAAGAGGCTTTCAGAAGGCAATTCACATCTTGCATGCTCGCTCCCATCACTTACTCCTTTGCACTACTGGCACCAGTTGTGTCTAGTGCAATGTAACAGCTGCTTTTCACTGCTGGAAAAGGAGCAGCACTGTTGTTCTGGGATTGCAAGTCAACTGTTGTTATTTGTAAGAGATTTTGTTCATGTTAGAACCATTTATGACCAGTAGTTACAACTATTTTCCAGTGAAAAATATATAAAATTCTATGACTTTTCTGTTATGCAAAATAATCTAGGTTTAGAAAGTAGAATGGCAAAGACTTGATACACTGTCCTTCAGTGGGTAGATAAGAGATTTATATTATTCATTCCTTTCATGAACTCACTCCCTTTGGTAATCCTTACATAGATGGTCTGATCCTAGCACTATCACTGGAATAGCTCTGGGTTTCACAGGTTGTAGTTCTGCTTGATCAGGGTGTTCAAGGTTTGCTTTAGGAAAACTACCAATAGCAAATTTCAAAGAGAATAGCTTTACTCTCAGCTTTGATGCAGAAAAGTACAAGGTAATGACTTGTAGTGTTAAAACCAGCACTGATAAGTTAAAACAATCCTATTTGTCAGGAAGAACTCCGAAAAAATTCTGATTAGAAGAAAGAGAACACTGGATACCAATAAAACATGTACACTAGAATGAACAGAACATATTATTCTGGTGTTCTATAATCTTTGGGATTTTTCTTTTGTTGAAATGTAAAAACAAGGAATAAAAATACAAGATAGGTGTAATTTACTTAAGAGAGTGATTGGTGTGATACATATGATATATAAGTCAATCGTTGAGTAAATGAATTTTTACATGCACATTTTCAAAGATGTCATAAAAATATGTCAGTACCTTTAGGCAAACTGCTTTTTAAAATTATAGCAAAACATTTCAAAAAGTGCTTCACACTTTTTGTGTGGAGATATCTACACTTCACAAATGACCAAAAGTATTTGTATTGTTTCTGCAAAGGTGTAGGGAAACATAACTGAAGGCAGGTGGAATAAATCTTGGTCATACCACCAGTATCTCAAGCATTATCTTGAAATACGTGGTGCACAGGAAAACCTGTACATCTGCACAAATTTTTCATTGAAATAAAGGGAGATTACAGTGGGAGTAGAAGCATTTGCTCACTGTAAATCCTGTTGAAAACTAAGAGAATGCCATGGATAACACAAATAAAAGGAGAGGGGATCTTAACTGAGAGCTGTAGCTGGTTGTAAGCATTACAAGCTTTATGATATAAGAGATTATACATAATAATGGTAAAATCATAAGTTAATGCCTTGGGAAGTCATCAGCATAACGGGAAGTGTTTGGGATTTTTAAAATAATTTATAAGTAATAATTACATATATTTATTAGAGAATATTATTTGAAAATTTTAAATTAAAATTATCAATCTAAACCCCTCACTTTATCATTAAAGAAAAAGATGAAATTGAATAAGGTTGACTATATTAAGGAATACTTTTAGGAGTTACAAGAAGACCTAATCTTACAAGATGACAGAATGCAAATTACTTGAAATTATATGCAGCATAAGTGAGTCTGAATGAATCTGGATTATCAAAATTCCTCAATTACCAAACCTTCTTTATACAGCTTTCTGAATTTCCAGATACAGTCTAAAAAACTCCTAAGTCATATCTGCAGTGAATTTTGTAACTACAAAAGTGTCCAAATAAATTTAATAGTAGTCACTTTTACATTTAAATTTTCATGTGTTATTTATGATAGTTCTGTAAAATATGCATTTATTAAATTACAGGCAAGTCAGTTTATCTGTGTGTTTGCTTTGCTCCTGCAGGCTGTACTTGAGCCAGAAGCTCCATATGAGGCACACGTTTGTTCAGCAGCTCCCCCTTCAGTGGTGGCTTGAGCCTAGCTGGCTTGCAAGGCAGCTAAAGAACTGCATGTACCAATCTATGGAAGGTCACCTTCCAAATACTTACTTCTATGGATAAATACAGTAATATTTCTGATCACCCACAGACATTCTTGGATGATTTTGAGTTTAATCTGGTTTAGGTGTTTTAACAGTAAAACAAATGGGAAAAATGAAAATAATTTGAAGTAACTGGTTAATTCAACTAGCTGATGCATACCAAAGTAATTCTTTTACTGGGGGAAAAAACCCAAACAAACCAGAATTCCATATAAATGAAATGTTTGGAATGTCTGAAGCACATTTTATCTTCCTTTAGTGTATTTTTAAACAAAAGCAAAGCCCTCAATATTGAGTGTTAAGCTGGAAGAGGTGATATTCAGAAATCAGCATCTAAGAGGACATGTAGCTGAGTCCTTTTATTTATTTAAAAGATGAGCACTTGTCCAAGGTATGAGATTCTGCTCACTTTTCTGTCTGAGATTTGGATTCACAGAAGAAATTCTGTGTTACAAAATATTCCAAAGCAGGCTTCTCTAACAAAAATTACAAAATGAACAGAACTGCTGATGTAGCTGAAATATAAATACTTTACAGTAATGGGATGGTTTCAATAAAAGGTGATGTGGCTTTACAGTTGAAGCAAACGCCTTGATATTAGGAGTCATTCTGTTTCTTTGTTCCTTACAAGCAGAATTCAGCACTGTCCTAATTCCCATATATAAGATTCAGATAACATTTATCTCTCAGAAATGTCAATGCAAACATCAGATGGCATTTGACTTCTGGATTTTCTTCCAATTAAAATTCTGTTAATGTGGTTTAATGTAAATAATTATTACTAATTATGTAAATTTAATTCTCTAAATTATATAACTAAGTAATATTTAATGTAAATTTTCTCTCCAAATAATCATAAATATTCTAATAATCAAATCAGGTTGTTTTACCAAATACTAAAGGGATTTCTATTTAAATATTCCCAAGTCCAGTGTATTTTCAGAAATTTCAAAAGTGGTCAACACAGTGTTGCAGTACAATGTTCAGTCCAATGAATTCTTTTACAAGATTTCAGCTAGATTACTTGGGACTTTTCAATAGTAAAGCAAGTTACTATAGTTAGCACTGTGTGAGTGTTTCATAATTGTTTATGATGTGCAAAGAACTCATGCCTGCCATCTCTGCTCCCCTCCATTTCTAGCACAGTGACCTATATAAATCTGAGCAACCTAATTTTGGGTGTGCAGTTTGTTGGCATCTTCAAGGGCTTCTTCTGTGCTTCAGGATGGTACAATCTAATTTAAACTGGCATCAGAAGATGACAGTGCGTAATTTTACTAATGATTTTAATGATGTCTTTCATATTTTTCAAAATATTTCATATTTTCATCTGTTTAACTTCCTGAACTTTGCTAGTTGTTTTATCAAGAAATTTAAACTGATCCTGTTCTCACCACTGTGATTTTAGGAATACACTGATGTATCTGAGAGTAAAGCTTCTTTGATTCTTTTCTCTCTGCAATATTTGCAACACTGTAAAACGCAGCACTTGACAAAGGGTATCAGCTGAGAATAAATCTGCAAAGAACTGGAGTGATCAATTAGAGTGACCAATTAGAAAAAATAGAAATAGTCACAGTCTTAAACCACAGTCTGTGCTGTTTAAAGATTTTGAGCTTACCTATGCATACTAGATCCATAAAACCATACATTCCATAGCAGATTTGAAAAAGGATGTCCTTTCTTTGCCATACTGCATAAGGGCTGAAGGCTGACCATAGAAGCCAAGTCACACTTGCTACTAAGAACAGTGATCCTAGGATTACAGCAACCATCTGCACTTTCTCAACCAGTGTTATAGTAATGCTTTGCCACTAAAAGAGAAACAAAGTTGTATAAGATAAAAATGTTATTGTCCATGGTTGCACATTCAACTCCACCTTTTTTTTTCCTGAAATTAGAAATTATTTTAATATTTACACAAATCTTCATAGATATTTACTAATATTCTTGATACTGACATCTTTTTTCCTATTTCACTTTTAAAGTGAAGCTGATAGTTGCATCCCCATTTCCTCCAGTGTCACTATCAATATGATCTAACTGTGAACTTCCAAAGAGTTTTACTTCTGTTTTGAATATGTAGGCAAAAAAAATATTAAGTCTTAGGAATGGAACTCAGTCTTTCATCTTTGGATGGGCAATGAACAATAAAAAGGGAGTTTGCAAGTATGTAGTATGTTAGTGTGACAAGTTTTCCTTTCCATCCTTCCCTCCTGAAGTGTGAAGCCATTTTCCACTTTCAGGCTTCTCATCAAAGAAGTTCCAGACATAGCAAGGGAGTTCTCTTTCTCTGCATAAACCAGTGTAAACAGTACAAAAAGACTCCTGCAACCTAGTGTGGAAGCAACATGAAAACTCAGGAGGAGCCCTGAATATAGACAGCTCAAACATTTCTTTTCAGTGCACCCCAAGTATATCCATCTTTCCAGGGAAGGCGGTATCTTCCATGTGTGAGGTGACTCTGGCTTATGGTGTGACAATATTTAAATCCAAGAGAGTGTGTGTACTGACTTCTGTCAAGTAAAGAGAAATACAATTCTGTTACAAGTCACAAAAACAAAACACAGCATAGGGAACAAATTGTTCTAGATTACCCTTAACATATATGTCTTTTCTTGGACATAATTATCTAAATTATTTTGGTAGACTCTCCACTCTAGCCCCATCACTCCTTCCAGGGCTGGTGTGAAGACTTTGTAGACAGCCAGCTTTCCTGTTCCTAATTTTGGATGTACCTGTCTCCTTCTATAGTTGCAATAGGGAACAAGTGGAGAAAGCTATCGCAATAAGGGTTTTCTTGCCTCTTTTCCCATCTGGCAATAATTTTTCCTTTTTCCTATTACTCTACTAAAGCCTTCTCTGTTTTGCAGCTGTTGGGTACCCAGTACCATATAATCATAGGATAAAATAATAATTTAGGTTGCAAGGGGCTGTGGGAGTCCTCTACTTCCTGCTCAAAACACAGCCAGGGATGAGATCAGACCAGGTTGCTCAGGGGTTTATTCTGTAACACCTTGAAAACTTCCAAACATGGAGGCTGTTCAGCCTCTCTGTGCAACCTGCTCCACTTCTTGACTGTGTTCAGGTTCAGAAAAGTTTTTCTTCAAAAACATTTTTTCTTTTATTCATTCTGATCCTCTTTTGTCCCACTTACACTCTTCCTCCCATCAAGTACCACCACAAAGAGCCTTGATGAGCAATGGGTCCTCTACCCCTTTCTTCTCTTTCAGCTTTTCCCATTAACTTTTCTGCTGTAGCCTAATATGCACAATTGATGCTGCATTTCTTCTCCTCTTCCAACCTTCTGAATATAACAGTACAAAAAATAGATGTATAACAATTTGTAAATTGTCTGTCTTGAAATACTATCCTTTCATAATGAACTCATATAATGCATACTATATTTTTCATGGAACTTGAGGGTTTTGAATGGGGCTATTCATACTGAATACTACGTTTTTAATGGTGAAACAACTATGGATACTCATTTCCTTTGTTGAGTCTTTTTATAAAGGTTGAAGGTCATTAACAAGTGATGCATGATGGAATGGTGTGAGCTTTTCATGACTCAGTATTGGAAGTTCAGGACTGAATTTCATTGAACATTCTTTAGATTCCATAGGGTAATGTTAAACAAAATTATTTTTCATTTCTCAGCTGAAGCTACATAGTGTGACTTGGCAGAAAACTATCAAAAATTCTGTTGGTTATGTTGGTTATGTATGTCTATCTTCTTCCTTTATCAGTGTGGGACAGACCTGTATCAAATTTCTTTGGAATGCCTGAAATCAAAGTCCATTTACATGAAGCAAAGCTTTAACTGTCACAAAATATTACACTGTCAAATTCACAGAAGAAGCTAGCAATAAATTGAAAAGACTTAAATAAATGAAATCTGATAGCAGATCTATCACAGGGCAATTTCAGCAATGCAAAAGTTCCCAAACTCATTTCAATTTATTTATTTATTTTTAACTTAGATTGATCATAGTTAGTCTGCAAAGAGTAATGAATAAAAGGAAATGCAATCCAAACACTTGGGAAAAATAATGTAGCATGCACTCTAGATACAAAGCTTATCCCCTATTCTGGTGATACTTGACAACCAGTGTCTCTTCCTCAGTGTCAACCACTCCCACCACCCATTTCATGAGGGCTTTTTGTTGGGTTTTCCCAATTATTTATTTTTATAAAAACATGACCTTGAAAAGTTCTAAGAAACATAGATATGACCCTTGCCTCTTCCTAGCCTCTTCTAATGAATAAATCTAGTTATTTTGCTCTTCTCCTGATCTGTGAAGAAGGCAAGCAATTGAATCTCTCAACCTCAGTAATGTCAGTAATTCCAAAGATCCAGCATATTAGCATGCTATCAAATAATTACAGTTACTGAGAAAAAGCACAAGCATTCCAGAGGTTGTTGTTCCTAACTTTTCTGCCTTTCAAAATCAAAGATCAGTTTAAAAAAACCTCCCCAAACCAACAAACCAAAAACCACATCAAAATAATAATAAAACAAGAACCTCAAAATGGGGCTGGATATTTTCTTCTATTATCCAACTACTTTAACCTTAGTGGTATTGACTGTCTTTGTTCTACAAAAGAAATTTTAGTCCTCCAACTTCTTCAGTATGAAAGTCAGCAATAATCAAGAAATTCAAAAATTTTAGGAATTTTTCCTCCCTAATACTGTAATCTGTAAATTAAGCTAATTGATGATATTCCTTAGTAGAGGGATGAAGAAAGAGTGTGTGTGTAAGACAGAAGACATTTTTAGTGGCCTAGAAAATTTATGTGAAACCACCAGCTTGCCTCCTTGTGGTCAGCAGTCTGCCATATGAATCCAGTGCCCTAGGAGTGATGGGGTGGGATGAATTGTTGCTCAGCTCTAACGTGATGAGCTTGGGGACCTCATCTTCTGTCTATGTCGGTCCTTAGGTTCTTGCCTAATGGCAAGAAGATTGTGAATATTCCTGACGGTTAACTTACCCCAACTGAAATTTCCTCCTCCTTGCCCCACTCCAATGAGTTTTGATTTGTGACAGTCTGAGATTGCCTCTTGGGAAATGAGTGTCTTGATTTTTTTTCCCAAAAGTTTGACCGAGTTTGGGTACAAATTATAAAAAAGAGAGCAGATGTTACTGGGACGCGTATATTTTTCACATAATAAAGGTGACGTTATTCACATGTGGATAGGCTTGGAATGTTCAGTCCTTCCTTAAACATGTGCAGCATTAGCTATTAGACAATGAGATGAACTGCACAGGACTGTATTGTTTGGTTGCTTTGCATTTCGTAACAGGGTTGTGAAGAGGAACTGGAGTTGTGGTCACACCATTTGCTTGTGCCTGACATCTCACTCACAGCATGGCTAACGTGTGAGAATACAACTGAAAGAAACCCAGGAAAAGAAAGCTCTTTCCAAGAATAAGATTCTTTTTATGTCATCAAAACTCAGCTAAACTTTCTTTGATTTCTCACAGTCATTTTCCTTATTGTATTCATTGTTATGTTATAATCACTTCACCTTTTAAGGTCAAATTAATAGCTTACAAGGTCACAAAAATAATATAGTAAAAATAATTCAGTGATAGTTAATGTTGAGAAATTGCATTTCAGAATATAACAGACTGAATTATTTAACATTGTAAATTGAATGATCACATTATTAATGTCATGATTTAAATCCATTCTTTCCACTCATGTCTTTCTCATTTTCTTCATATAATTCGCCTCAAAAATTTTAATTGCTCATGATTATAAATAATATTATGACTTTCTAATTTGTTGATTTCTAATTTGTTTTTGCTATTTGCTGAATCTACATTCCACAATCAGTAAAAATTATTTTAGCTAAGTATTTTGCCAAGTTAAAAAATATCTAGACAGGATTTTAATGTCAGCTTCTGTAAAGTACATGACCCTAAGCAATAAATATTATGAGAGAGATTGTCATTTTTGCTCAATAACTAGAAATGGAAAGAAAATGTGAAATATTTTGTATCCAGATAACTATAATAATACTGTAGGTTTCAGATCTAATCATTAAAAAAAACTCATTTAAATTTCTATGAAATAAAATCCCATTTCATATCCCTTCCCATCATATCTGTAGTGTTATGATATACCATAGTTGCCCATGAAAAAAAAGCCATAAAAAAAAATATTTTTATTTACAATGATGGCAAAATCTTCTTTGAAAATCGTGTTTTAAACAAAATATAATTAATGTTTCTTGTTTTCATGTAATACATGTCTGCCCTTGAAAATTTCTAGACTTTTACTTCTACTGACACTTCATTATGTTTGGTTCTTTTAAACATTTATTTACTACTGGTCTTCCCCTGATAAATCATTTGGGAGTATAGTACATTACTGGTACTCTAGAGTTCAAATTCTGACCCCAGAAACATTGCTCCTCTTTTCTTCTAAAGTTTCTGTCAAACAAAAATACAAATATAAGGAAATGATTCCTTATTTTTGAGACTGAGACTTTCAGAAGTTGAAGGAAACGTATTGTTTTGATGGACTAATTGTTAAAGAATAAAGTTAATGAAGTTATGTGCATGTCCTTACTAACATAAAGATGGATAAAATACTCAAAGGTCTGTCATCTTTGTGATGAATCAATATTAACTTGGCTTTGTTTTAATAAGGCCTTGTAAAAGCCCATTGATTACTGTATAGTACATGGCAGAAAAGTGATCTAAAAAGTACTGAGACTGTACTTGTACCTGGAATACTTTGCATTAAAAACATCTGCAAAGAAACTATAGGTTTTCCTACATCCTCAATAAAGAACAAATAAAATTTCCTTATGTATCCAAAGTGTATCAGCTTCAATGGTACGAATTTATAATGCACCAAAATTCCTTCAACCAAAGAGCTTACGGGGTTACCCCACTCTGTTCTCTCAGAAATACAGTTTATTACGGGCACTGCTGTCGGAAACCTCTCAATCCCTTCACTCATTCTGGAATGAATGTTTTACATAACAGTAACAATAGGCTGATAACGCCTGGCTGTGACCTACTGTAACATAACATGATTAACCTGACGACATACCAAATATACATCCTCAAAAACTTTTTCATAGATTGCTCTAATTGCTAGAACCAACTTTCACAAGAAAAAGTTCTTTCCTATTGTCACTCATTATCCATTACAGGATTTGTAATCTGCATGCATATGAATAAAACTCATAGAGAAGCAAAAGACTAGTTAAAGTCCAACAAATAATTTATGAAATGGCTGTTCCTTATTTTATCTTGTTGGTAGTCTATGTGATTAGATAATTAGCATTTCTAAAATGTTTTGCAGTAAGCACACACTGACTACATGATTCAATATACAATGATAGTTAACTGATTGACCAGGCTGGACAGAAAATGTGTAGTTTTGAGTATACACACACACACACACACACACACACGAAATGTCATTTTTAGCTAGAGGCTTCTATTTTTATGACTTATTTTAAAAAAGAATCAATGCCACAAAATTTCAGCACACCATTAATGGCTTCCTATTTTGATACTTTATTAACACATAGAGTGCCTGGAGCCATGATGCCCATTATCTTTTCATCTGGCAGAGCTCGTCAATACAGATACTTTGGGCTGAACATCATTTCCCCGTCAGCTTGGAAGGCTGCACCAGTATTTTACTTGGGACATTCTGAAAACAGAACATTTACTGTGCAGATACTGTCAATCTGTGCACCACTCAAGCAATTTAGTTGACAGTTCCTGGAAGTGTTGAATTACTGCATGTACACAACTGATTGAACATCTACACCTTCACTGGGTACATCTTGGATTTCTGGCTGTCCAGAAGCTCGGACATCCTCATCAATGTACAAAATCTTCACATTCCATTTCATTCACCTTTCAAAATCTTACTACTTAATAAGCAGAGCAGTTCAACCTTTTATCTTAGGATTTTTTAAATAACATGAGAATCAGGATCAGAGACCATAAGCAGAGCTGTGATGTCAACTGCATTAGGCTTACATTGTTCTTTCTCTGATAAATTATCAGTATCTAATTTTTGCCAATGGCCAATGAAAGGAATTAGGCAAGACTGCTCAGGCAGAGCTCCAGTGGGAATATGCTGACACGCTGGTGCCAGGCTGCAGAGTGTGCCCTGCTCCTGTGCCAGTAGGGGCCAGCAGCAGTGAGCATCCCTGTGGGAGATGTGCCTGGGCATGGGAGCTTCTTCACTTACTGACAAAGCTCCAGGAACAGGCAAGCAGGTTGAGGAATATCGGAGTAAAGAAAGAGTTCAACTGCCTTACCTGGGACAGGCCCAAAAGGGCAGACAGAATGCATGATATGGAGGATTCCATATCCTCTGTCCAACAGAATGCAGTGACCTAAATGACAGGACAATGGTGACAAGTTCTTGCTGAGCACAGCTGGCAAATCTTTGCAACTCCTCCCTGCAGAATTTTGGGTTTTTTAATCATGGGTCAATTTACATCATGTTAAGCCTGCTGGTGACAGACAGGGTGCACCTACTGCAAAGCAGGAAAAGGATTTTTGCATAGGATTTTTCAGAGTTCACTGAAAGAGCTTTAAACTAATCCTGAAGGAAAAGGGATAAAACCATGCTCACTAGAGATCAGCCTGGGGGTAGCAGCACACCAGTGTTGCAGGGGCAGAGTGTTACAAAGGTCCTTTGGTCTGCCATCTCAGTAGAGGCAGGAATGAAGATCTATGTGCCAGCAATATTTATTACAAGTTATTGATACATTAGAAAGCACAGAAACACCTGAGAATGGTCATGTAGGAATCAGGGCTTCTCCTCCAATAAGGGTGGTTGGGATCATTAGCCCAGCTGAAGTGCATCCACATCAATGCATGTGGCATGGGCAACAAACAGGAGAAGTTGGAAGCCATTGGGCAGCAGGAAAACTGTAGCACCATGGAAACATGGTGGGATGATTTGCACAGCTGGGGTCCTGCAATGGATGGCTGCAAAATATTCAGAAGGGATAGGCAAGGAAGAAGAGTTGGCAAGGTAGCCCTGAATGTTAGGAGTGTTATGACTGTCTAGAGTTTAATGATGGTGCCAACAGTTGAGTGTTTATGGGCAAAGATTCAGGGAGAAGGACGACAAGGCAGACATCCTGGTGGGAGTTTGTTACAGGCCATCCAAGGAGGATGAAGATATAGATGAAGTATTCTGTAGGAAGCTGGGAGAAGTCTCATGCTTGCTAGGCCTTTTTCTCATGGGGGACTTCAAGAAACAAGAACAGATGTCTACTGATATACAACACAGCAAGGAGGAGACAGTCTAGGAGGGTTCCTGGAGGAAATGAGAAACATGTACAGTTAAGTAAATTATTCTCAAGTTAACTTTTAGCTCCTATGAGACTCAAACTAAGTTTACCTTAGTGGCTTAGCTCATCGGTATTTTGCACATTCCATGGATGTGTATATTTGGTGAAAATGAAATTACCATTCTATGTGAATAAATAGTATTCCTACTGTAAAGTAGGAACTGTCCCATTTCTTTTGCAGCTGTATTGGAAATAACTGAATTTCATTGCAACCCACTGTACTTTTGATAGCATTATCTGAAAATTAAATATTAATGCCTGGAGGAAATTAAAGCCTGCCATGGTTGTTGTAGTCTCTGCAACCTAAAGATGTGCAAAATTAAGCTGAAAGCTTAGCTCAAACATAGGCTGTCCTGTTATGGTCAGGTCCACATTCCTGGAAGAACACTGAGAGAAAAAACATTCATTATAATTGCACCAAGGAAGTAAACCTCAGTAATATCATAAATGAGTGATATGAAGGAGGTATTAGCAATTTTCATTCCATGTAGTCATTTAGGAGAGTTAACCACGTTTTGCCTATACAGTTCTCTATTTTGCTTTTTGAACACAAATAGGCAGTAGCACAAATGGCTCTGGAGTTGCTTTTTCCTTCTCTCCTGGGAAAAGAACCATCTGTAAATTCTAAATAAAATTGTTGACAACTTTTACATTTTAAAAAAGTGCTCATCATGAGGCTAAGACTGTGCAGTTCATGATGATATTGATGCACTTACCAAATGTATGTAAAAAATTGCTCAACATGGAGGGCCAGAGCAAGCCTCTTCCACAAAAATACCCTGGACTCTAGTCACTATACAGAAGGATCATCTGTTCTTGCTGGTTTCTATGAATGCCTTCTTGTTTATCATGCTGAAAGTATTCAAGTATTAATTCTGATTCCTTTACTGAAATTCACATTTCATTTGCTAGATCAACTTTCCGAAAGTACTGGCTATTCTTTCTCTGTCTTTTTGACTCTGTGAATGGTTAAATAATTTTTACAACCTGTGCAAAAGGAAACATAGAGAGTTTATCTGAGAATATTCTACACTTTAATGGTTGGTCCATTCCCTTATGAGAACCTTGCCTCAAACCCATTGTTCATCTGAGTTAAAGCAAGGTTTTAAACTTTCACCTCTAAGGATATTATTTTAATAATGGAGATTTCTATGTTATTCAGGATGTTTAATAGTAGAACTTCTTCCAAGTAATTCATTGGAACACTTCCAGTTCCCATGCAATATATAGATACTCACTGCACCAAAGGGAAAGCAAATGAAATTGATTACTCTGTTCACATAATCTCCATAGGGATAAGTAGGGAAATTATTTTAGTATGGTACAAAGAAAGTGTTAGGAACTACTTCTGACACTGCCATATTTCAGTGGGCTCTGATGCAGAAAAAGAAGCCAGGGAAAGGCTTTAATGGAAAAGAGCCATAGAAATTATGTGAAAGAAATTCCATGTAATTGGAATTTCAGAGTTCAAAGTTTCCTATTCACTGAAAGAAGACTGGAAGAGGACCCTCAGAATGTAGATGCACAAACCCATTTGATGGGAGATAAGCACAGTTTAGTTGTAAAGCATAATTTCATTTAAAGTACATCATAATTACTGCTTCCCACTATCCGCTTCTAGACACTCTTTGAATCCAAAGACATGCAATCAAGTAACATCACCATGTATTGTCACTGGATTTCCCTTCACCCTGCAGCAACATTAGTCACAATAGTTGAACCATAGTTCTGGAACAGAGCAACTCCCCACCTTCAGTTAGGAAGATGTACCTTCCCTGTTCAGTCTTCTTCCTGCTGCTATATGGCAATGATGTGTTTCAGCAGTGAAGAATACAACCTCACCAGCAATCAACTGAGTACAAATCCTGACCTCTGCTCATTTTGGCCCTGAGAAAAAACTAATTCAAAGACTGAAATCAGAATTTTCACATAAAAATCTGGAAGATGCTCATGAGAGAAGAAGCATTTCTGATTTCACATGTTTCTTTCTAAGATGTGAAAAAAAGAGTACTTCAGATTTTAAGGGCAACAAAAAGACTCTAGAAATATATCCTGAGTTCAGGTTCTTGTCTTGTCTAATCCCAAAGTAAGATAATGCATATCTTGGACAAAGGTTAGAAGCCAGGATGGTAAGAATACCAAGCTATCATATGCTAGCATGTAATTATGAAGAAGACAATCCTGGATTTTGGGTTGTATGAAATCTGGCAGAATCTGCTTTATAAATCAATTTGAATGTAATTTCTTGGATTAATAAATCAATTAGATTGATTTTGAAGTCAAATTAGCAATAAATCTTCACTTAAAGAGAAGTTATTCATAATTACAAAATTTTAGACTGTACAAATGAATATGGTAAATAATACACTGCTTGAAAATTTGGCCTAGTGGAAAAAATAATTCATTAATTGTTTTATATATCACACATTATGTATAATAACTAGAAGGCTTTAAAAATATTCATTATACATTTATAATTAATATAATGTATTCATGTTAAAATTATGCTTAATAAATATTTTATTGTTAATTTGTTATTTAAATATATTAAACAGCAAAATTTCTACAGACAATTGCATTAGTTTCTTCAAGTACTGCTAAATAACTACACACTAATAGATGTTGTTTGAATTAGCACTGAATTTTTTCTAATAGTTTGGGCAGCCATGGTTTTGATCACTCACTTACTTATGAGATTGCATTTTTATAAAAACATATAAGCTGTAGTGTTTAATTATGGAGAGTGGCAATTTAGATATTATATATCATCTAATATTATAGCTCTATCTATAATAGATAAAATAGTAAAAAATAGTAAAAAATAGTAAAAAAGGGAATAGCTGCCTTTAGAGTATACACTATACCAGAAACTCTCTATTTCTCTCTAACCGTATAATGAATATGTCTGAAATCCCTTGGTGTAATTAAATTAAATTCCACAATATGTTTTTGAAAATTTCCAGCTGTCTGACTTGTTACACTGTGCATCAGCAATCACAGTGCTGCAAGCAACAATGGTTGTAATACATATCACTGTGTTTGAAAATTCCTAAAGTATAAATTGTTCTTGGCTTAATGGTGCTTACATAACCTACGTACCATCTCCTGCAGTACAAACACAGACATAAAATAAAAATATCACCAAAAGCATCGAAAAGAATGAAAGACAAGTATACACTGTTCATATGGAAAACACACTCATGGAAGAACCAATTACTGTTCTGCAATTGTCATTTTTTAAGTTTTTGACTATAAACACAGTCACATTTTGTTATTTCTAGATAACAGTCCCCTCTTTACATTCACTAATTACATATGATGGAGCTTGTGGTCTTCTTTTCAGAACATAAACTCATGAGATTGTTCTACCTTATAGTAATACAGCACTGTATTCTGGATTCCTTACCAGTATTAACAGCAACACCTGAGCTCTGATTAAACTAGTTTAGGACACTCTTCGAAAAACACCTTAGTGGTCCTGTAGGATATAAGCCCTGAAACAACTTGCTACCCACTTGAAAAAAATGAAAATTAGAAAGTCGTTATTCAGAGGGTGGTGAAGTACTGCAACAGGTTGAAGGCCAGGTTAGATTGGATCCTAAGCAAATGCATCTACAGAGTGGCATCCCTGTCCATGGCAGGGGGATTGGATTGGACCCCTAAAAGGTCTTTAAGGTCCCTTCCAACCCAAACCATTCTATGATGCTATGATTCTTTTTCATCTCTCTGAACAGATAAAATGGGGAAGTTTTAGGCCCTGGTTCTGCCACTGTAGTCAGACTAAAATTTCTTGATATCCAGAGTTTGTGGGCAACTCATCCTTACATGAAGGATGTCTAAAAAAAAAGCAGGGAAGGTTTCTCCATCTCGGATGGAATTCTCACTTACTCATTAGACTCTGGAAAAGATCAAGCCCGTGAGCTGAGAAAGCGCAGAGCATCTACAACTGGTGACTGCAGACAGAGCTAATGGAACATTAGGGCTGTGAAACAGGTAAAGTAAGATGTCATGGCTCAAAGCACTCAAAGAACTAAGTGGCTCAGACATCTGGTAAAGAGAAGACCTAATACTCTTCTTCAGGTAGGTTTGCCCAGGTTTAGCCAGGCCTGTCTGACTTATTAACTTATCCAGCATCTAACTCTGAAGTACAGAATATTGACTGTGAATCACTATCACAAACTATACAAAAAAAAAAATCATTTAAATGGTCATTATACCAGTATACCAGACAGTTTTTTGCTACACTGTACTGAAGAGAACTGTTCCTGTTGTATTTGCCTTAACTCATAGAAGATTCTAAGAGAGAAGAGAGATTGAAGGAGTGCATAATTTCTCCAGTCAGGAAACTTGGAATGAGGTGTTGAAGGAGGAAGGTTGGTATTTTTTTGTGACTCTGAACACAACCATAAGCCACTTTCCAATAGAACAGCTTTTAAAATGGCACTCCATGAATGCCTGCTCATGAAATGAATTCACCAAAATGAAGCAGCCCAGACTCTCAATCAACAACAACATAACCAAATAAAGCAGTGGAATTCTCCAGCAGGAAGCTAAGTAACTGCAACTTTGGACCTGTTGTAGTTGATAGCCTGAAATGTATCTTTTCCCATCTTTTAGTTGTGATTCTCCCCCCACCCCCAGCTTCTCTTTCTCCTAACTGTTTACCTGGCGTCAGGTTACCATGGTTACTGAAGTTTCTCTCCTCAGCCCCACGGCGAGAGGCCGGATAGAGTAAAGAGAGGACCCCGCTGGCATTTCCAGCTGCTTGAAGTTTCTTTAGCCCAGGAAAGCACGGGGTTGAGAGAAGAGAACCCTTCTTTCCAACAGGGAAGTTTGTAACTCTGTTTTTCCTGTCCCAGAATGCCTCTGAGCTATGGAAGCTGAGAGGCCATGCTTACCTTGCCTTCCCTTTCTTTCCCCCCTGGGTTGCCAGGAAACCAAGCCCCCCCTCTCTGCTCCGCTGCCCCTCTGTGGAGAATACTCCTACACCTTTGTGGGCATTGGAAGAAGTTGGTGTCTGTTATTTCTTATCTTGGTGTGTGTAACCTTGATTTGTAGAAAGTTTGTAAGATGTACTAACTGAGAAAAATAATTGGTTCTCTCTCTGATGTTCCCTCCCTCCGAGAAACCCTGTTAAAAGAGACCCCCCAGACCCCAAATCCTTTGTCTCTCGTCCCTTGGATTCCCCTTCACAGAAATAAACTGTGAAATGCAAACCAGGGAGAGAGTCCCCCCCCTGATTATTTACTCGCTCTATAGACTTGAATTCTTGAAGAAAATCAGTGAATCTCACATACATATGCTGGCTTGAAACTCGACTGAAGAGAAAGCTCGTCACTGAGCTAGCCGGGCCACACTCGAGAAGATCGAGTCATGGACCCACACCCTTCAGAGATGCTGATGGCCACAGACAGTCTGAACAGTTGGGAGTGTTGTCTTCCAGCCCATACAGACATTTTCTGAAAGTGCTTTTCCTTTATAGATTAAATTAAACACGAGAGGTGCAAATTAACCATCCCTTTGGAGACATGCAAATTCCTGCATGAATTTGAGCTTGTAAATAAAAGCTAACTTTCTAAAGTAATTTTATTTTTCTTATCATAAAACATATTCTACAAAACTATCTCCCCTACAAGAGGGACAACAGGAAGGATAGGGAGGGAGTCTTTATTGGGGAGTGTAGTGAAGAAAGTGTATAGGATGAAGTTTAGCGACTTTAAACTGAAAGAGAGTAGGTTTAGATTAGATATTAGGAAAGACTTCTTTGCAGTGAGAGTGGTGACACACTGGAACAGGTTGCCCAGAGAACTGGTGATGAGAACAGAGAGAGTGACACTTGGACAAAGACATGGCTTCTTATCCACACTTCAGATATACTAATGCAGGATTGTAGGATATAACACTGCAGAAATTCTAGATGATTTTTAAGTAAATAGGTTAGAAGCCTCTCCCTCTGAACCCAAACAAGGAAGGAATAATTTTGAAGGTTATCTTGAGGACCCGGATATGTGAGCTGTACAATGAAGATAAAGACTCACTTGTGTCACATGCTGACCATCAAGACATCTGAGAGTACTTAAACTACTGAAACTTCTTTCTATTCTAAAACAACCTAGACTAGAAGACTGAAGTCCTTGGATCTTGTAGGTTTAATTGCTGAGGCTAGGTTCACAGCAATTGCATCAGTGACATCTACAAAAGTAGGACGGAAAGGCCCAGGGGAAAGATAAGCTTTTAAAATTCCAACAGCCATAAACTCTTCCCACTGAATGCACAATAGATTTTCCACAAATTTCTGAACACAGTCACGTACATGACATGAATTCTCAGTGTAGAAACTCTGAAGCAGGCAGATTTCTGTAGAACAACCAGCAATTTCACATATTTTCTAGATTTTTAACCAAGGCGATAGGAAGGAAAGGACAGGATGAAGTAGAGACCTTTGAAACACCCAGAGGTTATAGGATCATAGAATTATAAAGTTGCAAAAGATGTTTAAGGTCATCAAGTCCAACCACTGACCTAGCACAATTCCATTCAGCACTAAACCATATTCCCAAGTGCCACATCCACATGCCTTTTGAACACTTCCAGACATGGTGATTTCACCACTTCCCTGGGCAGCCTGTTTCAATGCCTGACCACCCTTTCAATGAAGCAATTTTTGCAAATATCCAACCAAAACCTCCCCAGGCACAACTTGAGGCCACTTCCTCTTGTCTTACTGCTTGTTCTTCACTTGGGAGTAGAGGCCAAACCCACTTCACTACAACCTCCTTTCAGGTAGGTGTAGAGAGCAATGATGCACCCATGAATGGATTTCTACAAGATGTATTTGAGGGTCCTTCTGTTTACACTGGGTAGTGGATGATATGAAGATCTTTTCTGTAAGTTTGACAGATATCAGAAAGCATCTGTTATTAATCAAATTTCTATTTGGTGCAAGCATTCAGAAACAATGAGATGATATGCAGTACTCTGTACATGGGGGGTGATGAGGAAGTGACCTCTTTATTAAGTCTCAGGAGGATTTTAAATCAGCCTGTATGCTCAAATACTATCAAAGTGTCCTTTTTGGAAGGTGACATCCAATAATTAGAGCTTACAATGATTCTTGTGGTCACTAAAGACAGTGGCTCTATGGAGGAACAGTGCTGCAGGTGCAGGAAAAGGCTGAAAGTGCAAGTCTCCCATATTCTATTTGTGTTATTCTGATGTGGCTCAGGGAGCTCACATCAGCTGTTACACTCATTCCTTCAAGTCAAATTTGTCATACTGCTCTCCTCCTATGAAAGAACAGCACTGAAACAGATGTGGGCTTTAGTCATTCAAGGAGAAACATAATGTGCTGGAAGTAACCACAAGCTCAATTGTAAATTGGAGATTGCTCAGATAAAGCAATGAGAGATACATCAAGTATTCCATTAAGATGTAGATTCTCAGTCTATCTGTTCTTGCCCATGGAGCAGAGGGAGTCTCCTTAGCATGCAAGAAGAGAAGGCATACTGAAGTTTACTCTTATTTTCTTCAGCAGCAGTTTCCTGGCTGCCAGTTTTATGGAATTTGCTTTTCCCAAAATCCTTGTAGTGCTTGATGTAGTGCTTCCAGTGTTAGGAGAATAGCTAAATACACATAAAGCTAGCTAGCATTTCATCTTGATGACAAGGTCCATGACTTTCTGAAACTACTAAGGAATTATTTTATTGTATCTGTTCTTTAGCCATAAAAGATGAGAAAAATGAACCTGAGCTTAGGAAATAATCCCCATCCACAAATATGGTTTGTGTGGGTAACAGTATGGTATATTCCTGTACTAGGAGTATGCTCATCAAAGAACTGGTAAAGTTTAATTCTGCCTTGAAGGGAAGACTGCCAGAAAAATATACAAAAATGGGACACATTCACACAAATAGAGTAGAGGGTAAGGGAACAGCATGTGGTCAAGAATCAGAATACTCATTCTCCATGAGCTTCACTGAAATGTAAACAAAAGAAGGAGAAAAAACTAAATGAAGAAATAAAAGTAAATAAAAAGGAAAGTTGAAATAAATTAAAACAAGAAGCAAAGAACTCCATGGCAAAAGAGTCGTGCAGGCAGAACACACAATGAGGGTGCTCTGACTCAGACAAGTACTTCAAAGGCACTGAGGTCAAAGTGTTCCTTCACTATTGCACTGTAGGCACAAAAGCAGTCAGGGGCTATTCTCTGCACATTATGCTGAACCAATAAGAAAGAATCTTCCAAATGAACACCAAACATCAGTTTGGGACAAAAAATCACATGGGACAAAAAATTTTAAAAATACAAGTGCAATAGGTGCAAAATCTGTCTCCCCAATAAAGCAAATTAAGAAAGAAGTAAGTTGGCATGGCTACCAGTTATTGGGATGAAGTGCTGAAGACTTCAGTGAGATCAGACCAACATTCAAAACCAAGAACTATTAAAAGTAAGCTTTCAAAATTAATTTTATAAAACTTCCTTTGACAAATTTCAGTTGTGGATAAAACTACAGGGACACTTCAGAGTTAACACAGACTGGTAGAGAAGTCAGGATGTACTGATAGTATTTGGTGCTCAAAGCAAGCAACTTGCACAGCCAAATAGGCATAAGGTAAGGAATCACAGACACATGGTATGAAAGAAGTATACCATCATGTATTAACAATTTTTCATATTAAAAAATAGAAGAAGCATGCTAAAAGAACCACTTATTGGTTTCAGTATTTTAACACTCTTCACAATCTCTCTTGATAGGAATAAAAGACTTGAATTACTGAGATTTTTGATATACAACAAAAAGACAAAAAAATTGTGAAACTGGGAAAAAGTATTGCAAAAACTCAGAAATCTTTGATTACCAAACAAATTTCTAGCAAATCAAACCATTAGGAAAACACCCAAGAACAGAAAATGACAAAAAATCAGTAACACAAAGGTTCCTGAATGGAGGTCCAACACCATATCTTAAGCCTTGCATTGTTATTTTAGCATTTCAAATGGCAGCAACCCTGATGCCCATTCACACCCTTTTCTACTTCTGGATGTTTTTTTTTATAATGAAGGCTGTCACAAATATGTAATTTATGCTTATATTTCCATCAATAACTGTAATTTGATATAATTCCTCTGAAAAACAACCTGACACTGTATCTCATGCAAGTCATTCTGCCCCATGAAAAGTCTTAGGCTGAAGGAATCCACCTTTATTTCCTTGAAGTAGTTAACCCACTATTTAATATATCAAGATAATGCCACTCTTTAAATCTGTACAATATGTCTTACCACTAGATCAGGATGACACTTGTAATTAAAATATTATTTCCGAGTACCATTCACAGTTTACATTGCACTGTTTTCTCACACTATTCTAGTAGTCAAACTGCCTTGAGCACAATCTACACATCTCACAAAATAAAAACGGAAAGCAATTGCTTTTTTAAGAAGCTACATGAAAGAGTAACATATGAGGGGCACACACCCACCTACTTTTAATACTATATTTTTTTAAAGCATGCTCTTCTTTTTTAAAATTTTGTATTCTATTTGAATATCTTAGGATATACTTCAAAGTCTGACAGAACTGCTAAACTGTTTGACTTTCCCTGTAACTCCATATTCCTTCCTGATGGCTTCAGCTCCCATTTGATGTCTGCACTGATTGCTTAAGATGAATTAAATTTCTTCTCAAAACTTGCTTCAGCATTTGCAGTCAATATCTGATCTTTTGTTATTAGTTCTTCTCTATCCCTACCCAGCTCTCACTGTGATGACAGAATCAGTTCCTTTGTTCATCTACTAGTCTTCATTATTTCATGACTTTCAGATCATTGGTATTTATGATATTCTTCCATCCTCTGTTTGCTCTTACCTGTCATTAATTATCAATTATATCAACTTTTCCCAAGTTTCTAAAGCTTTGTTCTTTCTTTTCACTGTAATGTCCACTTTGCACTCCCTCAGATCTGTATGCTAACAGCCAAATATTCAGCTCCTAGTGTGCTAGCAGTGCACCAGTGGCCTGCTCACTTGCTCTGTGAAAAATGTGCTCTCTCATCTGAATGGCCAACCAAATGTTTTTCTCAAGCTAAACTGTCTTGTCTCCACACCTTTTTGCCACCTTTATTTGCCAGTTTTCTACTCCTTTTATCCCCAAGTCTCTCTATGCATCAATTACAAGAAAACAAAGAAAACACAACATGAAATTCATTATCCCATCATAATTTTCTCTTTGCTGTGTTCCATTTTTAGCATTTCTTTTTTTAAGTTGTGGCAAAATTTTTACTGTCCTCTCTTTTATACTCTCTGTATTCTGTACCACTGTCACTTGCTTACCAGATTCTTTTTCAGTCTCTTATTTACCTTCAGATCTTTAATAGAAAGCAGACGGAAAATGTATTTTGCCTTTCCCACCACAGAAAAAAACCCTCAACTGCTCTCTCCAACAACTCTTTCCTTTTGTTTCTAAACTCATTAAGCATGCTACTTAGAACTGATCATAATCACCATCTACACAGTGCAGTCACTGAGACAACTGTGAGTGTATGAGATGAAAAGGTCTATCTAGTCTAGTAAATTCTCCCTAGAAGTGGCCAAAAGCAGATGCTTACAAAAAAAAAAGTGTGATAAGTACAGCTAACTATATCTATGCTGATGACTGACATCTAGATTTCTATTTCAGATTTCTCTCTCCTGTCAAAACTGAAGTATTAGTCTTCTTCTACCACTTTTTGTACAGATTTTGTACATTCAATTAGGTTCATTAAAATCTCTAGGATTTTCATGGCCCAGCTTTCCTCAAGCAGTATGGATTAGTCACTCCAATACATTAATTTGTTCTAGGAATGATCTTAAATTTATCAGAAATTAAACATATCAGTAATCTTAAATTTAAATATATGTTTAAATCTTCCTGTTCTTAATATTTCTAAAATTTCCATGTGCTTTCTATGCAGCATATTTAAGACTATTCATTCATAAATAAATAATTTCTCATCATCACTTTTGTCTTATGTCTCAACTACTGTAACCCATTTTTTAAGCTCATGACAAAGGTAATTTTGTCAGCAACTACAAAACTGCTTCAAGTACAATTCCTTTTATTCCACTACTTTGACCACGTTATTGGCCTTCTTTCTCCACTATGATGGACTCTTCTCCATCACATGAAATTAAAAATACTTGATTTGACTTTTTAAGTCCTTCCAGGCATTTGTTGGCTTGCTAATTACCTTCTAATGACTACTCACATATTGAATCTTATTTCCATTCAGTTTATGATACTTAGCTCAGTATTTCATTTTCCAGCAGCCCTTGCATAGTGCCTTCACATTCAAAGGCTGTCTGTGAAACTTTGTTATTTTCTTTTCAAGAGGCTTCTTAAAACGCATCCCATTAGAGATGCCAGAAACTCAGTTAGAGGTAGAAATGGCTAGTGTACCAGGGGGCTCGGTACCAGGGCTAGTGTACCATAGAATTGTCCCTTATCTCTTGTTCAAACTTATTTGGAAATCGTTTAATATTGGAACAATCCTTTTTGTTCTTTTTTGTCCACTAACATATGGAATAACACAATGTATCCTTCTGGATCTTCAGCATAGAGTGAGACATTAATAGATTGTTCTTAGTACATTGTGCAGTTTAGAATGTATAATTGGAGATTTCAGCCTTTCCCCTTTCCCCTTCTTAGTTATGCCTAGAAGAACTTAATACTGTCATCCAGCTGAGCATAGTCAGCAAAAAACTTTTACTAAAAATTTACTACACATTTTTTTCTGGACACTGGCCTCCATACTGAAGTATCTGAAGAACTTGACTTTCACATGTTTTTAATCTAATATGCATTCACATACCTGCAGTCTGCTACACAGTTTTGCTCATGCGTATCTAGTTGATGCCAGTGAGCTTCCTTAAATGAGTAAAGATTATGCACATTAACAAAATTTGGAATAATGAAACCTTACCTTTCGAAAAGTACCACCTTAATTTTTTTCTATTTTAAGAAATCAGGCCTAACAAGTAAGTATTTACTTTTTAAAAGAAGTCTGTGATTTTTCCAATTTTTCAGAAAAGGTGCTGAATTTTCACAGAATTAGGTTTTAAGTTAGCACCTCCATCTACTGTATCACTTTTGGAATAGGTCCATTTCACTGAAGTACCAGAATTTAATGTTTTAATGAACAGGATTTATTAAACATCTAACGTAACACTACTTTATAACAGACTACTCTAACAGTCTATAGAAGGCTACTCTCTAAATATCTTTACTGCTCACTTATAGAAGTGACAGTTTTTAGCACCAAAGTATATATTCTCAAACTTTACCATTTTTTTCCATTTTTAAACACTATTTCTGAAACTTACAAGAGCACTGACATTCTTCAATATACATTCATACCTAAGTGCAAGTGAACTAATCTCCTAGCAGCGTAAAAATTAGCACCAATAAAAACAAAACACTGCGTTTATATTTCTTTTAGGAATATATTTCCTTTAGGAAGGAAACCTATACAAATCATAACCTTAACAACTAATAAAAATATTCCTTTTAGCACTTTTTTATTTTTTTTACTCTCAAATATAATTCTAAATGGGTTTAATTTCTCCAAGTCATACATTTGAAGATTCTCTCTGCTTTTTAAGTCTTTTAAAAAAAAATTCTAAAACTCCCTGCCCAAAACAGTGTTTGTTCCAGCTCCCCTCATTATACTATGAGGGGGAGGAAGGGAATTTTCTAGTTACTAACATAGCCCTGCTTATTACTGGATCAAATTCCACCCTGCCAATGCAGCAAGTCCAGCAACATGAACATGTGCTTTCATTAATGGACAAGTGCAAGGTTGAATGCATCTTTCTGATGTGATCCTAAGATAGATACTGAAAAATTCCAAATCTGTGTTATATATATCAAATGTCACCAACTAGTTTGTGCACTCATCTTCCACTGTTAGTCCATGGGTTAATTTGGTGGGGGGGTTTATGTTTTAAGGTTTATTCCTATAATCAAATCTATGTGTTTCCAGAATTAGATTCTTAAAAGTGAATTATGTAGTAGCTGCTGAAACTAGAACTGGAACAGGCACACTGGTAGAATTTCTATCAGAATAGAAATATTCTGTTTCTTGAATGTAGTGTCCCAAAAGAGGTACCCCCTTGGATTTACTTTGCCTTCCAGGAAGCAACAGAAACCACAGAACATGTTAGATATTAACTGGAATATTCATATCTATTCCAATGTTCTGAATGAAAATATAGAAAAATCTCTTATTTTTAAAGTTCCTACACATTGTTACATTCCTTAAATACATGAGGTGAAAGCACACCTGAAGAGCTGGTGTAAATCTTCATAAACCTGAGTGTAAATAGAGCAGGTTTGCACAGACCTGATGGTCTGCATTTACTTGAGAAAAAGTAAACTGGTGCTATTTTTCTTAATAGCACCAGTTTTCTCTCCTCTGACACTGCCTACAAAGTTCTAATAAGTAAAGGACTGGTAGAGACAATTCTGGGAAGATGGACTGAGGCAGACTACTGGTTGTTCAGAGAGTAAACTACTCTTGTCCAAATAGTGTATCTAATGTAATGCAAGAAGTTCTGCTTTTTTGGGATACTTTTTAAAGTACTTTCACTGCTTCAGCTGAAGTTGTTTTAAATTCCTTCTCTATTGAAATGGTCTCATGCTTAGCTTTTTGCCAAAACTAACCAAAAAAGTTACCTTAAAACAAGCTTTTGTGTAGTGTAAAAAATTACTCAGAACCTGTCCAAAAGTTTAAGCCAAGACAGTTGTTAAAAACAGCCAATACTATTACAATCAAGAATATGGGGGCGTGTGGCTAAAGGACACAAAATGATTCACACGAACACTCTCAGTGTCAGAACAAAAAACCCGTGACTTTATTCTCTGACTCCAGTATTTATAGATTCTCCACAATGATCAGGGATTAGACAATTAAGTTACCACCTTCCCAAGCATACTGGTCATGAGAAACATCCATCAAAAGACGTTTCTTAGAAGGAATGTGATAAACAACTTATGCTTATAGTTACTTTCCTGGGAAAGTAACTAAAACTATGAAAACATTATCAGAAGGCTTAATTTTCAGGGCAACAGGGGAGTGAGTGAGCACATTTTAAGACTGATTCCCCTTATAAAATTACACAGATGACTGAAGTTTGAGACTTCCTTTTAGATTCTGTTACTTTAAGAGGAATATTCTGTGTAGGAGACTGAGAAAGGTACTACTGTGTTCCCTCAAAGAGATGTGTGGTCTTTTTTCTGTCAGGAATTTGACCTCAGGATTGTATGTCTAACTTATTACTTGAGTTGCAACTCCATGAAATTTTTTGTATGCTATTTTGTCAAGAAAGAAAGGACAGACTTAAATGACTTACCTAAAAAAATGAAAGACGGGGTTAAGAATAAATCAAGTATTAAGCTATTGAGTGAGAAACATCAATCTGGTTTCTTTCCTTCCTCCCTCCCCCCAAAAAAGAAAAAAAAAGGAAAAAGAAGAAAAAAAATAAATGAAAGAAAAAAAAGAAAGGTTAAAACTCATGCACTGAATGACATTTAACTTTTGTCTCTTCAGTTTCTGTTTACTTCGCTTGTGAGCTTGGCCAAACTTTGTTGCCTACTGTGTCATCCACTGACTCCTCTTTGCTTCTCTTTTCCACAGAAACTGAAAACAGTCTTGTTCTTCAAGACTGGGCTTGATTCTGCTGTCCACAGATAGGTATCTAATGACATTTCAGATGTCCTTTAATATCCATGTGGCCTCCATCTGCAGTTCCAGAGTCCCTCATAAGTTCTGTCGTATCTGCTATTCTGTGTACATATTTTGGCTACCTTGGAACATCTCAAACAGTACTCGATGACTCTTTGCAGGCAACTGTGTCATGTCTTTGCAGTCTTAACAACGATTTTCAGATACTATAATTTCAATCTTTGCTAGGAAAAGGATGAGATTGCTGTGTATATGCAAGAAATAAACATTTTAAAAGGTTAAAAAGAGCCAAAAGGATCAAACTCCGTGACAAACCATGACTGTGTAGAAACAAAATATATCACCTTCATTTTCTGGAGTGTTTTACAAATCCTTTACTTTTTTACATTATAAAGATCCTATCCAGAAAGTTTACCAGAAACTTTCCTTTGAGGATTTATAAAGGAAAAAAACCTGAAGTCCACTGGCTCTGAAAGTACTTGCCCCTAATCTGAACAGCTGTAAGCAAATACTCCAGATATTCTGTATCCAAGGCATGCTTATCACGTTCACACAACTGCCATTACCATCGAACCATGTCTTTTCTATAAGAATCCAATCAAACACAGGCACAGAAAAATGACCCAAGTGCTCTGGCCTTTGAGAGCTCCATCATCTCTGAGCTCTTAGGATCAAAACGAAAAAAAGACACAATTATCTTACTAAATGTGTTCCTCAGATGTTATAAAATACAATTTCCAAGATGGAATTTAAAGCCTCTAAAGAATTCTGATATGCAAAGTGGTATCAAGCTTCCCTAAGAGATCTGCTGGAGCTTTGAGTTTCTCCTCCCACCTCCCCCTGAACATGCTACCACTACAATGCTCTAACTTCCAGCTCATGTTTTGATGCTGCTGAAACAGAGCTGTGGAATATATAACTGTACATTTCAGCTACTGAAACAGCTAGTAGTGGACAGAAGAGTGTTCTACTACTCTGAAATCTGCCAAGACTGAAAAGTCACCTCCTTTTACATTTTTACAGTAGATGAATACATAGACAACAGAAGCCTTCACCTCTCCCCTCTGGACCCTAAACTTGAAGAAAGAACAAAATCAACCTTTGAGTAAGCCTTTAACAAACAATAAAGATGTGTTTAAAGTTTAGAAAGTGAATCTGGGAGACCCAAGTTTTCTGTCGCATCTCAGCATGACTTAACTACTTACAGAATTTACCAACCTCTAAAGAACATTTCTACAGTAAGCCAAAAACTAGAAGAACATAACAGAACCAAATAGCTACGCATTTTAGTATGTAACTGGTATTAAAAACTAGCTTCAAGTGGGTGCAAGTGCTAGCTGGTGAGGCATATAGGATCTTCCGCTGTGTTTTCCAGAAACCTTGGAAGTAAAAGTAAGAATCATTTTGTTTGAAAAAAATGACTGAAAATACATACTTTTTAAAAAAATAACAAATTACCTGACAAGGCTTTTTCATTTTAATGGCTATAACATGGTATCTGTAACAGCAGAGTTCACAGGTCCATGACCCTCTTTCACTTATCCACTTTAAAAGGCAAAGCTGATGCGTGTATCGTACTGAGCCATCGCAGCGGCAAGGGTTTAACAATTCACCCTGGAAAGGCAATACAGAAACATCAACTTTAAAGGAATCTTTCACTTACATGTACACTCAATACCAAAATATTTAGGGGTCTGTAACAATGATCTGGTCTCAATTTCACTATATGGAAAAGCATGTATTTTTGGCCATGAAATACTCAAAAATGTAACTGTCTTAAAAATACCTAGCTGCTTCTACTGAGAAACGCCAGAAAGCTGTCTACACATGTTCACATACTTATGTGAAACAATTGAAATATTACTATGTGTTAAACCACAGTACCATCAGCCCTTTCAAATACCTCAAAATGTACGAGAAGTGGTCAGATACATTTCTTCAACAGCTATTTGCAGTATCACTCAGAAAGAAATGTGTGACGTCACGATTCCAAGGGAACCTTGCTCTTGGAGCACTGCTCTGTGCTGTCCAGCTATCCAGCTGTCAGGCAGGACCTTAAATAATGTAACTAAGCACTTCCCCCTGTAGTTTCTGTGTTATATAAATCAGCTACTCTCTTCTTTCCAACTCCAAGACAAGCTATAAAATGTTAGTTACATATCCGTCGCTGATGCTATGCCCGGTAATGTCATGACAGTGATGATACTTGGAGGTCTTCTCAGCATTACCTGTAAGCTAACACTCTCATTTTAAAGTCTAACAGAAACCTGAGAAATTCGTAGTGTGTAGAGTCCCTCAGAGGTGAACCCGGGAGCGCGAGCGCCAGAGGACACCCAGCGTGCAAGCCAGACACGACAAAATCCCTGAATTCTCACAAAGCTCTGCGCCGGCTCGGGTTCGCCCCAGGCGTTTGCCACAACCAGCTCGCACAGCGGCAGCCGGGGCTCGCACAGCCGCCGACGCCGGGGAGGGCGATTCTTGCCGGGGAGCGACGCCGAGATCAGCACCAGGGACAGGGCTCGGTCCCGGAGCGCAGGGGTGCGAAGGTGTGCGAGGTGCCTGCCGCCCGCCCCCGGCGCCTCTCCTCACCTGCTCGGGGCCCTGGAAGCAGATCTTGCAGATGGGGCCGGCCCCGCCGGCGTGGCCGCCGCTGCCGCTCTCGCTGCTGCTGCACACCGAGCGCGTCTCGGGCTTGTCGCCTCCGGCGGCCCCGCTCCCCGAGCCGCCCTTCGGGCCCTCGCCCTCCTCGGGGGTGTCCCCGCTCGCCTCCCCCGCCCCGGCCGGCAGCTCCAGCGGGGCGGCGGCGGCTCGCGGCGGCTCCCCGGCAGGAAGCACGACGCTCCCCGAGGCGCAGCTCATGCCCCGGGGCACCCGCTCCCCCGGGGCGGGGACGGCCCGAAGCGGCGGATGGCGGCGGGGAGTGGGCGGCGGGGGCGGCTCTGGGCTGCCGGCGGGCGGGAAGGTGACCCGGCGCGGCCGCTCCCTCACGGCCCGGCGCTGTGCGAGGAGCGGCGCGCGGGGCCGCGGGCGGCGGGGCGGGGCGGGGCGGGCGGCACGCGCTGGGGGATGGAGGGAGGGAGGGAGAGAGGGAGGGAGGGAGGGAGGGAGGCAGGCAGGCAGGCAGGCAGGCAGGCAGGCGCGGGTCCGGCACTGGACACCGCCACTGTCGCCCCGCACCGCTCCGGGAAAGCCGCCGCCCTCGCCAGCGCTCTGGCGCCTGCCCAGCCGGGCGAAACCCCTGCCCCTTTCCGGGACGAAGATCGCTGTCTGCTCTCCCGAGAGGGCCCCGGCGTTCCTGCCCTCAGCACCGGCTTCCCCCCAGCCCGGCGGCCGCGGCCCCTGCCTCTCCCCGCGGGCACTGCCTTTCCTTCCCTTCGCGGCCACCTCCTGGCCCTGCTCCCGGCGCCCAGTGCTCAGGGGGCTCCTTAACCACGGGCCCCCAGCGCCGCAGGATGCCGCCCTTCAGGGGACACCTACAGATATTTCTACTTTACCGGGGTTTTGGCTGCAGGAGGTTGCAGAACGAATATTCAACAGTTGTTCTTTGGTGTGAAACAGTAGCTCTCCCGGTCTTCGGTGGCTGGCTTTTTTTTTTTTTTTTTCTTCTTTAATTCATTACATCACCTCATTTTCAAAATTAAATCTGCTAAAAGCATCATGATCAAATACCTTCTAAAAAAATCCTCAGCAGTTAGAAATTCTTTAAAGTTTGGCTGGGGCTGCAGAAGGAAAGTAGGTGTGAATTTCAACATCAAGTATGACACTAGTGCACATTTGATCTCGTGAAGATGACAGCAACTGTCTGTGCAGGGAAGGAGAGAAGTAAAACCAAAAAAAAACAAACCAAAAAACCCAAAACCAATTGTGAAGCCATATGCTTTTCCATAGCTACATTTAGATCCAAAGTATGATGAAATCACACACCTTCCTCATCGGCCGCTTCTATGTAGTCTCAAAATGAGGGAGTACCTGAAGAGCACAGCCAGTGCCTTCACTGGCTGTGTTGTGATAGTAGTGGCTTTCTTGGTGTGGATATTTTATCAGAAGACCGACCAAATCAGCACTCCTCAGTCCGCGATCTCACGGCACCACATGGCTCTGAAGCTCTTCAGAGAGGCCTGCAGAGTACGTTCCAAACACCTGCTCCAACATTTTGGCCTGGCTGGAGACCAGCTCAGCAATGTGCTGTTGGCAAAAAAGCACCAGACCCATATTGCAGGAGAGTGACATTCAAACCAGTTGGGGCAAGGTGCTGTTAAAGCAATTTCAGTCCCCCTAGAGTCTGCAGCTATTAAGCTATTTGTGTATATGCTAAATGCTATTTATGGTATTTCTCTAAAAAATGAATATTCAGAGGTTGACTTCTCATAGTGGAATAAGAAGTATCATTATAACTTTTCTCATCAGCCACTAATTCTCATGAAAAACTATTTTTCTGGCAGCTCTACATTAGCTAGGCCAGTGGTGGCCATCTAGCTTGGCATTAGAACAAGATGCTCCAATCCTAAAATTACATTTGTTCACAAGGAGGTTGTTAAGCAAATAACAAATAACATGGATTTGTCCAGATTTGATAATGTAAAGGGAAAAAAAAAAAATGGCACATTGACAGAAACATTTTGATGAATAGCAGAACAGTTAGGAAATTCTCTACATATAATTTTTTTTATAACAATGTAGTACCTGAAGGGGTTGCCAGAGAGGCTAAACAAAAGTGAAGACAGAACTAATCAAAGAGATTAATTCTAAAGAAAGAAGAGGTAATCAGACAAAATGACTGGAAAAAAATGAAGTGTCAGAACAAACAGATGAGTCAAAAATACTGGGTAGAAGAGAACTAAAACAAATTCAGAAGGAAAAGGCAGTGGAACTAAAGGAGTGAAGTGAGAAATGAATGCTAAAAAGTTACTCAGCCATATCTGAGTAATACAGCATGCCCTTGCCATTTGCTGTATGTGGAGTTTATGTCATTTTTCTTTCTCTTCCTTTTGTTTGTCAGCAAAAGTTCAGTAAGTGACATGGCTTTAGGAAAGGCTATAAAAAGAAGATAAAAATGTCAGCACAGAAATGGAATGACTTCTTAGTGAGAGAAAAAGAAAGACGTGACTGTAGAGAATAATGGAGTGCTTTAAGAAGGTCAATCTTTTCTACCTAATCTTGCCCAAAATAAATGTATAACATGACATTTAAAAGCAAAGACATCTGACATGAATCAGGTTTTTTTTTTTTTTCCACACATATGTAATTATCTTGGAGACCTGATTGTGAGTGATCACTTTCACAGACATGAGTTTTTTAATACATCACCTGTTGGCCTATCAACAGCTACTGGCATGCTGGCTAAAACAGAATTACAAAGGCTATCGATCCCTGTGCTTCAGAGAGCACTGGAGTTGTTTGGCATGCTGGGGGTGGGAGGAGATGCCAACAAAAGAGCAGAAGGGGTGGAGAACATTCTGTTACACAGCCTCCAACCGAAGCAGTGTTCAGCCTTCTGCTGAGTGAGAGAGGAGGACTGGAGCCAAAATCAAAGATCGAAACAGAAAGAAGAAAAATTTAAAGCAAGAAAGGATAATTCACTTCATAACAGCAGTAGTGTAGGTGGTTGGGAGAAAGAAAAAAAAGAGAAGCTGAAACCAGGAAGAATTAATTTGTGATTAAGACAGTAAACTGGAGCTTATGGGATTTATATTGAAGCACAGCTTTGCTATGCATTTCTTGAACAACCTTGAACAAATGACCTCAAGTGGGCTGAACAGAGGCATCTGGTTGCCTATACACAGGCAGCTCTTCACACTCCCAGATATGTATCCAACAGCCTCCAGAGGGCTGTGGCTGTCACATCTTCCATCTTTTGGGAGCAGTGGGACATTCAAACCAGAACTAGACTCCCAGATGCGAGAACACCTCCCTCAGTTTGGCTAATTCTCAACATAAAACTGAAACAATAATGTTCGCTTTCTCTGCTCTTGTTCCTACCTCTTCCATTATAATATGCGACATTTTACTGGCAGATTCAGGCCATATTTGTACAGTCTTGATCTTGGCAGAAGTATCTAGGCATTATAACATGACAAATAATAGGGAACAGTGATATGGATAAAAATAACACCGAAGTAATAAGACTGTGGGACAGTGAAATGAATTTCATTTCCAGCAGGCAATGGAAGAGGCAGGAGGAGTACAGCTCCTGGGGGAACAGAACTTGTTGCTCCTCTGTTTTCCTCTACTCTAGGTACATTCTTTTCTCCACTATGCCAGCTCAGCACTGTGCAATATTTTCCTCCAAATACAATAATGGAAAGTCATAGCAATTTTTTACCTGATGAGAATCAGCTGTAGGTAGAACATCCAGGAACAACACCAAAAAAAAAAATCCTCCCCCCCCAAAAAAAATAAAGAAAAATAAGGAAGGTGTTTGAACAAATGGAAGAGAAATATTCATAGAATAAACAGAATGGGGGGTATTTTTTGTTGTTTGTTGATTTTAAAAAAATTATATCTCAATATAAACACTATGCAAATCTTTACGTACAGAAAAAGTTATACAGGAATAAGGTGTGCAGGTAACAAACTACTTGGGGGGGTTATAAGAATGGAAGCACTGTGTTACTGCACACTGAAAAGCCAAACACCACTCTACTTTTTTTTTTCTCAAAAAATTTCCATAACACATTGACCTTATCCATAAATAGAGGAACAAAACACCGCAACGATGAGTTTCTTCCTTTTTGCTGCTTCCTGTACCTCTGAGGAAAACAAGATGATATAGTCCTAAAATATTAATAAGGAGCAAAGGGAGCAATTGCCAGTGTATTACATTCAAAGCAAAATACTAATAGATAGTAGAAAGTTAAATCTACTTAAAAAATAATACAGGCACGTCAATCTATTTGCTGAATACTATGTGTACACCCCTTCCACAATGAAACTCAGGTTGGTGGAGATCACCTGTAAACAAAAATAAGGCATTTTTGGCTGTAAACAGATGTTTAATTTTAAATACATTTTGTATATTTAATGCAACATAAAATGTGCTCCTGAGCAATAAAGCCATTTGCCACATTTCCATGTCCAGATTTATTACACTAAAAGATTCCTGCAGATGGTTAATAGCTGTGCTAGTGACAGTGGATTATTTGCTGGTTCACTGAGTGTGCCTGATTTTTGTTATGAACACTCATCCTGCGGTGGAAGATTTTACAGTTATGTCAACCAAATCAAACCTCATGCAGGCAGAATCCACTTGTCCAATGAAAATCTTTATTTTCACACTGCTCTCTTGCATGTTTGGAAATGCATACCTACTTTCCTATCCAAGCCAGTATTGCTCAGCGTTGATACAGCCCTACATAGGCAGAAGCATCCCGCCTCAGCAGAAGACTGAGGTGTTTTTCAAACTTCCATTATGTGTTGGGGCTCTGAGTGCATTTCCCCATCATGGAGGAAATATGGAAATTTTTGGAAATATGAAAACATCTCCTTCCTTTTGTGGCTGAGGATGCTGGGGAAACTACAGCCCCTTTTTATGGGAGCTGCTTTTAAGCTGAGCCTCTGCTGTTTGGCTCTGACCTGAGCCACAGATTCCACCATGCCTGACCAGTGCCAGCCTCACCCCGGGGCTGTGGTTGCCCCAGTGCCCGAGGGATGCCCTAGCTGTCACATCCTACCTCATGCACCTCTTGGCACTCCTGGAACAGGGGTCTGTGGTGTCCTGACAGATTTCTGTAGAGCTTTTTGTTTGCATTATCTGAGAAATGGTGGTTGGCATTCTTTTCCTTCGCTAATTATTTCAGCATGTTTTCAGATACTTATGTGGATGATAATATAAAAGTTCTGAATTTTGATTATAATACATTTTTCTTCTTGAAATGCTGTCATACCATCCATAATTGCTATGTTTTTCTGTTGGAATGCCTGTCTTAATTACCAGTATGCTGGATTTTATCAAAGGTGCTGATTTATTTTTAAAATATTTGAAACTATCTATGACTAATTTTTCTCAGCCATGATCTTCCTGTGGCATATACTCTCCCTTTTGATCTTTAACTGTTTGAAAGCATTTTCTTAACATTTTCTCTTGTGCCAGTTGATGAGGGCAGAAAAAAGGTTTAGCATGGATTCCAGAATGAGGTAATCTTTGTTTGCAAATAAATTTAGTTTCTTGGTTTATTTTGGAAATAGATCAGCTGTCACGAATTCTAGAGGGCGGCATCAGTGAGTTCAGTTAATTGAAACAGAAATAACAGAATGTCAATTAGCTTTTCCATTAGATTTTATATGAGCAAAAGCTATTGTACAAGGCCAAAGTGAATTTATTTTAGTATCAGCTGAACAGACCCTTTTTTATATGTTTACAAAAAAAATAACCCACTTTTTTTAAAAAAAGCCCAAACATTTTCTTTGTATTTCCTTGTCTATAAGCATCAGAATGACTATAATATGCAGTACAGGCAACATCAAGTATTGAGAAGTATTGGTGAGACATCAAAAATAAGGTAACAGCTTTCCAAATCCTTATAGTTGTCCTTTAGTCCATTCAATATGCCTCCAGCCTATGTCTGACAACTTGAAAAACTGCAAACTGTCCAATGTTTGTAGCAAGGCAGTGAAATGCAGCTTCTTCTATGGAAACACCTTCTGGGGGATCCCACCAGGAGCTGAACCCTGGTGTAGTCAGCTCCTCCCCACACAGGGCAGGGTGAGAACTTCACAACAGAGACTTTTTGGTTGTGGGAACTGGAGCTTGTCATACTTATACCATGATGTCAAAACCCAAGTCAAGATACCCATTAAGTGAGAATGAAATTTTTTCTTGGTAAACCAAACCAAAAAGGGCAACTAAGAAGATATTTTGCTGACATACTTCACTGCTGTTTACGTGGTGAAACTAAAAGGGCATCCACTCAGGTCTGGTTATTTCTCACACCACAGGTAGGTCTGTTTTGTCTTAAAGTGATTGGTCTCAAATAAAAATTAAAAATCAAAAATACAAGGTCCTGTTATTTGAAGAAAAGACCAAGTCCTCCACCCTTGATGCAGCAGCAGTTTTTGCAGCCTGTGTGGTCTCATTCATAGAACGTGTCATGGCTAAGACGAATCAGTGTAACTTACAAAATTACCTAATCATCCATTTTCTGAGAAACTGTGGCAGAAAAAATGCAAGCTGAAAGATTTTCCTGTGGTTGGACTGAGAGTTTTCCAGCTCTTCCAGAAGTGGAAGTTGTCAGTTATCTGTTATTTAACTCCTAAGAAAGAGAACAGCTCCTACAGATGAGACCTTTCCTTCCTAAAGGTTCCAAAATGTTACTGACATTTAATAGAAGAACTGGAGATAGACTTTATAATTTCAAGGTCGCAGTGTGATTGTGCTTTTCTGTGAAATAATCTCTTGTCCTCTTTATTTTTCTAACCCCCACCCCTCCCAAAAAAGAATTAAAAAAATGCTATCTCATGAGATCGTCCATGTGTACTGGGAGCCAAAGTTCTCTTTCTTATAATAAATTTGTGGGAAAATATGTAAAAGTCACCACAGAACAGATTAGGTTAGGAAAGTTTTACATCACTGAAGAGGATCTTCTAGTTCTTATAAAATCCACTGTATCTGCTAATTAAATAATCTTATTTAATAATAAATATAATAATAATAATTAATAAGAAAGACTTGTTTTGGAAAGTTATATAAACCAGAAGTGACATCTTTTGTGCTTCTTAAAGGGGAAACAGAAATACTCCATTCTCACTGATCCCAGATTCCTACCGGATGACTGAGATTTTGGCTAAATTGATTATTTAGGGAATTTTTAGTTCATTCTTCCTCTGAAGACTTGCAAAAATGTGAGGTGACGCAGGACAATGTTATCTGGTGTGGGAAAGGAAAACAAAATGGTTGGTGGGAGCTCATGAGTGTTTCATCAAGGTCTGAAATCCATAGTAAAGGAAATGTAGGATTTTGTGTACCTTGCTAGGAGATGATTCCTGGAGGTGGATATTGAGTAGGGGTTTATGCAAACTGAAAGATAATTTTTAGGAAAGATTCTTTATTTATGGCTTGTGATACTTCGCAAGCAATGTAGGACATGGCAGGGACAGAAAAGGGAACCATGGAAATGCCTACAAGTGCAGTAAAACCCAGGGCTGGCCTGTGGCAAGGATCACTGTCTTTCATTGACATGACGTCCCAACACACCAAGTACACAAATGGTTGAGCACAAACCTATCGGATACCTGCTTCCTTCACTGCACACTCTTCACAACAGGAAGGCATGTTAGGGATGAGTGTTGTCACTACCAGATGTAGCTTCACACTTAGAGTTTACAAGGCCACTGAGCTTACTGAAAACTTGAACACTCAGTTGAATAAAATCTCCTGCAAAGATGAAGGCATGTGCTATTGCCATGTGCCCCTTTTGAAGAATGGCTGCAGTAAAAGTATAGACTGTGAGATTGTCCTGCAACCAGTTTGAATATTCTCTGGCAGTTAAAACTGCAAAATATAACTTGCCTGAGTGATACTGGACAGTGTGGGGACACTGGCTTCAGCCTCAGTGGCAGACGCTTCAGTGAAAACGTTAAGTGTGCTCATCTGAAATCTGTGTCCTCTGGATGCAAGCTGTGATTGCATTCACACCAATCTTGCAGATATGCCATAGGACCCGTAGGAAGTCTGTGCCTTTCTAGGGTAGCATCTGGGGATCTGGAGATCAGTCAGGATAACCAAGGGCATTAAAAACAGAACCAAATGTGCATGCAAATAAAAGCTTAATCAACCACCTTAGGAATAGGAGTGGGGCAAAGTCATCTCAACCTCTCACTTTTTCTCTAGACTTCTCAAGAACTATAGCATAACCATTCCCACTTCTGTTTTGGCACAGTTCCTCTTCTGCTTCTTTCGTTTGGGGTGGTGATGGTGGAGAAACAGATACATTAGAAAATGCTAAGCTGGATGAACTGATCCTGGATACAACTTCAAAATTTTCCTAGATTAAGCCTATTGCTAATCATGAATATACAGTTAGTGATCTTGACCCTTGTTCTCCTGGTAGCAAACTCTTCTTTCTGGAACAATTGCTTAGAACAGAAAGCAATTACTTTCTTCTGTACATTTGAATACTAATTTCTTACCAGAACAATAAAATATAAGTAACTTCTCTTCCAGTCCTCACATTATAATTTTATTCCTGCTGCCAAAGCGTGCCTGGCTGCTGCTTTGTATATTTGATGTGCAGCTGTGGTAGGAAGCCACAAATAGCAGCATGGCATTCTTGAAGAGCTGTTCTGCCAAGGGTAAAAGGATCCTGCAGGGCATTTCTTCTCAGGGAGCCATCCTAACTATTTGGAAAATAGCAAATCTTGTTGTGGTGTGGAAGATGCAGAATTAAGTAGAAAAGTGTTCTTTTCTCAACCTTCTCCATTGCAGGAAAGAAAGTGGTTTTGGCCAGCATACACTGAAGAAATGGGTACCCTTTCTCACTGGTTTGAAAGGCTGCCACAGGCTGCTCTGGCTGCACTATGTATTTATGGAGGCATGGTGCAGGAGGGAGGTATTACTCCATGGATGGCTGTTTAGGTTTTTTTACCTGCTGTACTAGATGAGGGATATAAACAAAGCAATCAATCTGTAGGATACCTCATAATTAACTAAAAGGCTTTTTTCATCATTTACAGTAAGCATGTGCCTTTTACACTCAAGGCAGGAAGGGGAGCATTCTGAAATTGAGCACAGTATAAACTAATAGCTACATTTATTGAATTAAAATTCATGAATATACATGGGCAGCTATGTCTGTCTTCAGGTAATATAGGGTGGCCTTTATAAAGCTTCCATGACTGGCTGTGAACTTTTCAAATTGTGCATGTCCCAGAAACTCCTGGTTCTTTTTAGCCAAGTGCTGGAAGCATATCACTACTTAAAAGATAAACCTGGGTGTTTAATTAAAATCTGAAGAAAGATATTTGAATATGCTACCTTAAATTTTATCCCTATATCTATTTTCTTCTCATAGATGCTTTTCTTGATAGCATCACCTCTTTTGAAATTGATTTGAAATTGGTCTGTCCTTTACTTATAATACACATTCCCAGCCCTCTCTTGATAATATTGCAATGAATCATTCAGAGAGTGGGGTGAGTTTGATCCAAAGTGGGGATGATTTTGTCCTAAGTAAAAAGTAATATTCAGTGATTTTTATCTTTTTATGTCTGGATCATGTTCCTCTGAATCACAGGGAAAAGGAGTTTTTACCGTCTTTAATAAGAAATGTTCCCTTGCAAAGCACACCCAATTTTCAATGTTACACAGCTGATGCACGTATGAGAAGTTATCAGCTAACCTTAATTAGCACCTTAAAGCTGTGGGTCCTCAGAGCAAAGTTCGGCAGTCCAACTAACTGATCTTTCTGCCTATTTATGTACTTTATTCTCTCATGTCCATATACATTCACTAGTAACTGGTATCAAACAAACAATAAAAAAATCATGCATACATTTGTGTCCAATTGAATGCCATTACTAAATTTTTATCAGATTTGATGTTGTGTTCTGAATAAACATAAACCGCAGTATAAAAATCCCTAGGGGATTCTGAGGCAAGAAAATGAACAGAAGCCTATGGTAAATTCAGATGTTCATAGGAACATTGGTCTCCACAAGACAGAAAAGCTCAAGAGTCTAAATGATGAAATGTCCTGCCTCCTGCAGTGGTCTGTAATTAACTTGCAAAGAAAATTCACATGACCTATTTCCATACTGAGTCAAGCATACCTGAAATTTATGTTCAAAACCTAGTTGCACGGTTGTTCAGCCTGTGCCCTAAAGCATTTGATTTGCTTTCCTAAATCGTTCTAGTATGAGTTTGCTCTTCTTGTTGCCCACACACACTGCTTCTTTAATCTTTGATACTTAGGAGAGAAGTCAATCCAAAAAATGAGATTCCTTTAGCTAAGTGTTTCCACATTATTTCCCCATATTTATTTTTTTTTTCATTTGTACACTGGCTTCACTATAGGACATGAAAAATTCTGGTGACATAGAGTTTAATTTCTGTACTTTTTCTCAAGGGATCTTCATTGTAATCTGTACACTACTATTACTGCCTTAAGTAATAAGTAAAAGAGGTCATGTTCTAGGTTAATAGCCTGCAGCTGCAATGAAGAGAAGTCTGAAGTACTAAATGCAGCTATCCAAATAAACAAGATATAGCTAATAGTGCTATCCAATGATGGGAAGTATTTTCACACAGATGTTGACATTAATCTGAAGTGCCAGTTCATTCTGATTGAGTTTACTGTATTTGCAGCTACACTGAAAAAAAATAAGTAGGGTTTGGAAACAAGTTGACCAAATAATTCTTTCAAGCTGGGGAGTTTCTTAAGTTGTCCATCTGGAGAGAAAGGTGTCCAAAGCAATCATTTACAGGGGATATCAGTCATCTTAACAGTCTTTACTTCTAATGCTTTTACACTCACTATCAAAACTGACTTTGTAAAGACTTCTTCACCTGTGTATTTGATGGAAAATAAATCACAAATCCTACATTGACTTCAACAATACTTTCAGATTTTTAATAGGAACACTGACAGTGTCCAAAATTATGTTATGCTCAGTATTTGTATAGTTCAGTAGTCAGTTTCAATTCCCTTTCCTGTCAAACCTGTAATAGTCAAATATCTGCATACATCTGCCCAGCTATCAGGAGGGAAAACTTGATGGAATCAATGGATTGTCCTCCTATATTTAACATGCTCAGTTCAAACAGTCTCACAATCCCTACCTTGCACCTTCACAATTCATTATTATAACTCAGATACCGTTTGCAGCCAGATGAAGGGTCTGTCTTTTCTTTTTCTTTCCTTACAGAAATTATTTAAAAGACACAAAATGATTATTGTCTTCCACCAAAAAAATATAACAAAAAAACACCCCAATTTTGAAACTGGCATTATCCTCTTTGGCAAATGTTGGTAAGGAGCAAACACTACAAGAGCCTGTTTTTGTGGCATGCTAAGTAAGCAAGCAAGCAAGGATGGAGACTAACACAATAGATGAGATTTTATTCAAGTACAGATGAGTATTCTTATTGTCTGAGAAGTTCAGAAATGTGGCAGAGAGAATAAGATATCAAGAGTATCATTTTCCTGGGCAAAGTACATACAATTGTAGTGGACTAAAAGAATTTTATCTGGCACAGAAATTAACACATATGGCACTGCGAATTCCCCTTGCCCCCAAGATCCTAGTGTAATCTTATTTATATGAGTACATTCTGGTTGTACAAATTAGCCTGTCAATTTCCAGAACTTTCACCATATGGAAAGAATCACTTAGAACTACAGATGTTGCACAGAGCACAGATGATAAGAACGGCAGAGTGCACATTTTGAAAGTTAAAGGTGCAATCGTGGCATTTCCAAAGTACCCTCTGTTTGGTATGCCTCAGTCCATAGATAAATGAAACTCAGTGTGGCTCCACAGACCTTCTGCATCATCAGACATCAGTCTGATTGACTTACTGCTAATAATTAGCTTGGTTAGTGGAGTAGTAAGTGCAAGGCAAGGATGGCACCTGTAAGTCCTAGGACATGTCTTGAACTGGCTGATGAAATTTCAAGGCTATTAAAAATCACTTTTGACAATTTATGGATAATAGGTGGCATTTCATTCAATGGGAAGAGTAAGCATATTGAGAGCTTTAAAAGGACAGGAGGAAAATGCAACCAATTAGCAAAGCTCTTGCTTCTAGAAACAGAAGTAATGGAACAAGTAACTGTCAGACTACCAGGAGGATAGGACACAGAGGGTAAAAAACAATGTAATTTTGCGTGTGAGTGTTTGAGAATGGATTATATGAGAATAATCCACTTTTATTCTATAATGGGTAACAGATGCTGCAGGTAAAGGAAAAGCAATTGCTATTGTATTATTTATATTTGGAAAGGCCTTTGATGGTGCTGGTCATGACATTCATCTTGGCAAATTAGAACACATGATGTAGATGAGTCTAGAACAGAACAGTCACAACCCACACTGGAAAGAGGGACAGAGACTACTGAGATGCACAGTCAGTGTGCGTGTTTGTTTTGAACGCGTTCCAGGAAGGTCCAGCAGTGTTCAAGTGAAATGCTGCAGCAAGGTACTGCAAATCAGTTCTCTGGGAAATCATTCCTGGTAAGGTTGAGAATAAAGATTCTAAATGCCTTTCAGGCAAGTGACATTTTCCTTAACTGAGTTTACAAACTAGGAAAAAAAGCATGTAGAAAGTATACAGGTAAGACACTGACTATGGTAACCTCTCAACATCCATTTTAAGTGTCTGCTTTGATACTCACAGATGTGAACAAATACATCTCAGACACTCTTAAAGGTTCACTAACTCAATGCTCTGACTCTAACCATAGAAACAAGACAAATATAAACAAATGCAAAGTCCCTGTATATGCCTCTGTTGCAGTTTACCAATTTCTGTGAGCTGTTTAAGGTCTCCTTTAAGAGTTTCTAGAGCTGACAGCTTCTAATGCATTCATGGATTTTCCAAGGCTCTCATCAACCCACTTGTAGTCTTAAGCTGACACCAAGCAGCATTCTTGAAACCTACAGTGCAGTCATGTGTAAAAATGTGGAGGCCCAGGGGCATATTAACAAAATACCTCAACCCTGGAGGGGCCAAAGCAGGCAAGGAGAAACATCCCTTAGATCAGGGTGAGAAAGACCTTCTTCCATGGGCTTTTTCAGCCACATGTTAATATCTTTGGGGTTCTGGTAATCTATTGGTTTGCCAGGTTTATATCATCCCAGTTCAGCCCTGCGTTTACCATTTATGTTTCCCCTTCCCTCAATCCCCACTGGCCCCAGTTTGCTGCAGTCCTCTGCCCCCGTTTTCCTATTGGTTGTTCCTGATACATAATCCTGGATCCTCAACCCAAGTTTGTCATTGTCCCTGGACCCTCTTCAGTTAATAAGCCTTTCCTAGAGCACCAAACAAAGACCTCATCTTTCATCTGCTCAAAGTTTTTGCTGTACACTCCAGGCTGAAGAAGCGCTGGTCGCTCTCAGGCCACGTTGTGCAACGCAACATAAAAAAGTATTTGTTTAATTTTAAACCTTCTGCCTAATGCTTTCACTGAAGTAATTTAAACCTTCTCATACACAGTGAGTAATAGAGGCATGACTTACCTCAGGCAGAGGCACTGGAGTTACTGTTACCCCAGACTGTCAAGGAGAGAACATCCTTTGTGTTGTTTTTGTTCAACCTTTCAAGAAACCTAAGGACGCACCTGATGGCAAATGTCTTAGTATCAGCTAAACTTAGCCCTAATTTTTCAGTCTCACTGTTTGAATTTCTTACTCTTGTGTCTCACAGTTCTTGATCCAGTGTTTGTTCATATTGTTCTACACTGCAGCTTCCTTCCTGCATGCACTCCTGGGTCTTTGCAAAGGAAACCAGACATATGGGACAGGAAAGATATCGCCCATGGCTCATCCTGATAGCGAATGGCGTTACTCCTGAGGAGTTCACCTTGTATACCTGCCCCACATTGTCATCACCAGCCTTGCACTACTTGCTACATGAGCATAGTCTATATGGCTGGAAGCCTTCCATCAGCTACAGAGAGCAGTACCTGCAGTATAGCCAGAGCCATAGCTTTTGCTAACAACACATAGGTTTGCCACATCTGCGAGGATCTCTTTTCATGTTTTGTACCTTGGCTTCATTGTACATCAAGATTAAACTTAAGCAATGTGTCTCACAATTGCACAAATACTTCTGTACATCCCCTGGGAATGCCCTGTTTCACAATGCAAAGCTGGTGTACAAAAGAGTGACTGTGCAGCTGCGCATTATCATTTCTTGCAAGTAATTTCAGCAGAGCTGTAAAATGGACTTTGGGCAGAGCCTCGGCACAGTGTTTTGCTGCTATGCCAGACTGAAAGGCAGACATTCACATCAGTAAAGCTTTGCCAGAGGCTGGTATCACTCAATGTACTTTCATAAACCTTGAATTATGACAATATGTGGCAGATGTAGGACTGGTCCTGTTTATATTTGCCATAACTTTTAGCTAAGTGTTAACAAACCACCACCATAATATCAAAATTTTACCTTTCAGAAATTCTTTCCTGCTTGTAGGAATATGGTATTATAATAATTATGACAATATTCAATAATGCATAATTAATCTTTATTTCTTTTTAAAAAGCTAAATTTTGCCACTACTTCAATGAGCAGATGCTTTTCTAACAATGGTCATCTCTGGCTTCATTTTTATGGTTTTTTGTAGATGCTGACGAAAAAAAAATTAACTCAACAGGGTTAGGAATATAAGATCACCTGGATCACTATAATTGGTAAGAAATCCAAGTTTATTAGAAAAACTATAATCAAGATTTGGAATCAATATAGAATTTCTCCAAGCTGATATACAGTGAAAGTCTCAATGCTACTGGCATTAAGAAGAATTGCATCTTTCACTGTTTCTGCATCCTTAGACACTAGTTTTGTGGAAGGGTCCCTTAAGGGTCAAGAGGTTTCCCTTCACATGTGTAATATGGCTGTGTTGAGTGCTGAAGATCCTGTGGTGTTGGATGGACACCCAACTCTTAGGCATTACGCCACAAAATCAGGTATTTCAGCCTAGCAGCATGAAATCATTAAAAAGACATTACATTACTTCAATTGTTTTGGATCAGCTCTCCTTGTTAATCATCATCTGACTAAAGCAGGACTATACAAGTAAGAGTCTGTGGAATCTGCTCTACACAGCTCCTGCAGTACTAACCCTTTGAAGAATGCTGTTGTCAAATGCTGTTCCCAGACAACATGGAATAATTCAGGGAGAAATTGTGGATGAATGCCAGATGACATAAACATAAAGTATCAATGATTTTTTATTTCAGTCTTTGAACTATGTGTTAATTGCAAAAAGATGCGTAAAACTGGTGAAAATGTGGAAAATGCAGTCTGATAGCCTATTCTGTACACTGATAAAATCTATTTAGAACTAAGACATATGTCTCCATTTAGTCTTGTAATTGCCAAAGGCAGTTCATAGGCTCTCTCCAATTCTCTTCACTCCTCTCCCATAATTCATGGGCTGAAAAACCTGGCATGCTTTCTCTTCTGCCAGTTAGAGAAAGACTTGTGAAACTTTCACGTTATGACTAGCAATATCATCTCATGTTACACCAAGCTACAACAGTTATTAATGCTAGAAGAATGTTCTGCTGTCAAATTTCGTCCTAATTGAACTATAGATGTCAGTATGTCAAAGTGCAAGGGTGAGTTCTTCCCATTTGACACATTTGTATCAAAAGACCGGGATTTAAAAGCTACCATTCTGGCCTGGCAGTATTTTTCACAGGCAGCAAGGACTGAGCTAAGCTTGGTCTGTACTCTGCATTCATAAGTCTTTCACCTGGGAAATTTTCTCACAGTTGTAGGATAACTGGAAATTAGTATGGTAATGAAGATCAAATCAGGTATCTAAGCCCAATCTTAAGCAGAACAAGGTGCAGAGCAGTGAAAATTTGTATCAAAATTAAAAAAAAATTCTTTTTCTCCTCAATTTAGTCCTTTGAATCATCTCACTGAAAAAAGTTTTCTCACGTGTTTGCAGGATCTTTTTCTTTAAACCCCTGTACCACTGACCCTTTGAAATCTGTTGTTAAATATGGTTTCAGATGACCATGAAGGATTTGCCTGGGCAAACACTGGGGTTTTTTTAACAAAAAAAATAAATCTTGTATCTCTCTCATCTTGTGTTTTTGTTCTATGACCTGCAGCCACCTTCTCTAATGCTGCTTCTACAACATGACCCACAGGTCTTTCTTTTCTCTGGCACTTGCTGCTTCCTTTTATATGATTTCATAGTCAATATAGTGAAGAAATGGCTAGCCTGAAGGCAGTGAGCCCCAGGAGATCATTCAAGCATTCAGACAATGCTGTTTGGGAAGGTGTAGAGAAGTGACATCTGATCTCATGAAACCATCTACATGACAAAGTATTTCTCAGTAGTCCTTGTGGACAGACTCTATCCAGTTCTTTTTGTCTCCCTTCAGAGATGCTGGCAGCAATTTTGACCTCTCTCAGGCTCCTTCACTTTTCATTCTCACTCCAAGAACCAGATGATTTAGTGTTTAGAACACACAGATGTTCCTGCAGTCTTATATCTCCTCCTCCCTTCAATTCTGCCTCCCTTGATGGGCCCTCAAGCAGAATTCACTTGCTCAAATGAGGTGTAAACCAAGGGACTGTTTTGGAATCCTGACTATGTCAGCCTGGCCTGGGTTTCTCACGGAGTTATGAAATGGCTGAGGTTGGAAGGGTCCTCTGGAGGTCCTTTGGGTGAAATCCCTGCTGCTCAAGCAAGTGACACCCAGAGCTGATTGCCCAGGATTATGTCCAGACAGCTTTTGACCATCTCTGGGAACAGAGACTCCACAACCCTCCTGGACAATCTGTGCCAGTGCTTGGTCACCTTCACAGTGAAAAAGTGTTTCTTGACATTCAGAGGGAACCACCTGTATTTTAGTATATGCCCATTGCCTCTGGTATGCTCACTGGGCACCACTGAAGAAAGCCTGGCTCTGTCCTCTTTGCACCCTCCCTTCGGATACTTAGCACATTGATCAAATCCCCCTGAGCTTTCTCTTTTCCAGGCTGAACAGCCTCTCTCACCTTTTCCTTATAGAGAGATAATCCAGTCCCTCTGTCATACTCGTGGCCCTTCATTAGATTCTCCCCAGCATGTCTTAGGGCCTCTTGTGCTGAGGATCCCCAGAGCTGGACAGAGCACACAGGATGAGGCTTTCCCAGTGCTAAGCAGCAGGGGTGATCACTTCCCTGGACGTGCTGAAGAACTTTTCCTAAGGCAGCCCAGGATACCATTAACTGCCCCAGTGGCAAAGACACACTGCTGGCTGGTGTTTGTCCCAGGTCCTGTTCTGCAAAGCATCTTTTCAGCCAGGCATCCCCCAGCATGTATTGTGCCTGGGGCTGCTCCTTCCCAGGTGCAGGACTTCATACTTCCCCTTGCTGAACTTACTGATATTCCCATCAGCCCATTTCTCCAGCCTGCCCAGATTCCTCTGGATGGCAACACAGCCCTCTGGGTGTGCCAGCCACTCTTCCCAGTTTGTGTCATCAGCAAACTGGCTGAGAGTACACTCTTGAGAATGTGCCCTTCTGGATACTCCTCACGTTATGCAGAGATGGTAAAAGAAGATGAAAGATATCAGAGTCCTTGAAACTGCATTGCCTGCCTTACATGTAATTTTGCAGCTGCTTTGATCAGTAGTTATCCTTCCCCATATTACAGCTCATTAGATCCTGACCATGGTTCCTCAGATGGAGAAAGAAATTAGTTTTTTCACATCCAGTTTCCTTAAAATGCAAAAATTACTTTTATCCACAAAAGTATGGACAGGAATCTATATCTATATAAATGTCTAAAAGCTGAAGAGACAATGTTAGGGCCTCTGCTAAAGCACTTTAATTTCAGTATGTAAGATTAGAAAAATAACTGTAGTGATGGTGAAAATTAGTAAATCATATGACTGTTCCTATGTACTTGGTATATGTCACCCTGCTTAATTCAGTCTAAGAGTAACATAAATACTTCTGTTAAGCACAGCTTAGCAGATGTCTAATATTTTTTGTCAGAGCAATGTTTTGTAGAAAGGCTGTGTGCTCCAGAAAGGAAAACCAATATTATTAGTTTAAGATCTGAAACTCTCTGCTACCTGGCTTTAAATTGCCACCATTTACTGAAGAAATAAAAGCATGTGTGGCTTCCTCAGCTTTTCTTCCAAGTTTTCCTCACCCAAAGGGAGAGACCATCATGATGAGTTTACCCACATCCTGAGACATGGCATCATTCTGCCAGGAAACAAACAATTTCACATTAATAATAACTGATCCCATAGTTCAGATAATAAAATCTCAAGTACTTTTCTGCAACTACTCCAAGAGTAAGAGGACGAAGCAGAAAGCAGTGACAACTCTTTGGATATGACCTCTGATGGAGCTGGTCACTCCAAGCTGTCCTAAGAGGTGGCTTTTTCATGGCTAGCAATGGGTGAAATACCCCCATAGGTAAACCAGTCACTTTGAGAGGAATGAGACTAAATTAATCTACCCTGTAAGCATTCATTAGAAATAATTTACTCTGGTCAAACCATGGTTTTGCTGGTGCCTCTTGTTAAATCTATTAGAATACTGAGTTGATGAGTGCAGCACAGAGAGGAAGCAATCTGCCTGGTTTTGTTTGCAAAATAAATGCTTTCCAAAGCTCTGTATGAGAATCCTGTAAAAGAATGGTTTTGATTTTCCCTTGAGAAATGGACTGATGCATTTTTGTCAATAGGCATCCTTTTCAGATATAAACCAAATTCATTCTGGCTCTGCTGAATGGTTTCAGAGCCAAATACCCTGGCAGCAATAATACTGTCAGCTTTCTCTCATATTAAATTCACACTTGAGGAGCTGTAGATGATGAATTTTAGATTTCACTAATCCTTAATGCTGCTTTAAGATTTGAGCAAACTAAATCAAAATCTGCTTGCTGAAAAAATCTGAATAAAGAATCTGTAAATAAGGGTCTGAGCCTTGAGGTCATGCAGTGAAACATAAAAAACCGCATATATTTTATATATATATATCTCTCAGAAATCCTCAAAGACAGCTGATGTTGGGATCGATTACATAAGCCAAATAGAGATCAGGACAACTAAGGTATTGAAGTAAACTTCAGTTACAACTGTAAATTTTAGAAAAACTATCTTTCTCTAGTCTGGTATGTATTGATCTTGAGAGGTAGGGGAGAGGCAGGCAATTTTAGTATAAATGAATGTTTATACAATATCATGAACATTTAAAGAAGATGTGCCCATTCAAGATGCAAACATGATTGCTTTACACAGTGGCCTTGAGCTCTGCATTTAATTTTATGGAGAGAGCATCAGAATGAAAATCAACAGAGGCTTGTGATCTAAGAAGGAACTAGCATGGGAAGCACAGCATTTCCAGAAGAAGAGAGAAAACCAAGGAAGGGACAATTCTGGAGCAAGAAAAAGGCTCAAGCCTAGTTCAGAAAAATATATTCCAGAGGGGAATAAGTATCCTGCTTGATGTTTTTTCCTAGTGAGTATTGGCATGGCACTACTAGCCTGTACACAACCTTCCTAGATGAGCCCGTACAAATGCTCTCTCTTGTAACTAGGATGTGAAAACAGATAATCTCATTCACCAAGACAATCAGAAAGAAAAGACACACAGTTACTTTAGGTCCTGCTCAGCAACATGTTTCTCTGTCCATTCTTGATACATGCTACAAACTCCCCAAACATCTCCTATATGACTTCAGCTCATTTGTCCACCAGAGATTTTTTTTTTAGAATGGAGCATTGCAATTTATTACTGGGAAACTAACTTCCCATCCTTGACTCAACACAGGAACATAGCTGGATCTCAAGCAGGTTCTACCTAGATTACTTTCTCCTAGATTTTACTTTCCTCCTTAGGCTTCTTTATTTTCCTGGGGCTGTACTCTGTTCCTGATTTACTGGGTCCAGAATACAATTTAAAGTCATTATGATGAATGGTGAAAAAATGGAAGGCTTCAGATTGCCAATTTAGTCTAAATTGAAAAACCTTATAATAGCCACTATTTAATATGGCTTGTACAAGAGAAGATAAAAATAATTATGACAACATCATTGCAGCATGATCATGGAGAGAGTTATATGATTTGTTTCAGTTTTGAGGAAATTAGACTCAGTGGGAGAAATAAAAGCACCAGGCATACGAACCAGCTGTAGCACTAAACCACAGACAATAAAGTTAAATCCTGATTAAAAAAATATTCTGAAGTATATGGGGAGATGTTTCTTTGTTGTTCAGGAAGGGAGAGTTGTACATATTTGTATATCTGTTTGTATATCAGGAACTCCTCTGAAACTATCCACTTCGAACCTGAAATAGGCAGAGTGGATTCCTCACATGATGTTCTGGACATCAATCTTTCCTTTTTCGATATTCAGTCCAAGGTATGACACTATCTCCAGAGTCACAAATCCAACATGTACCTACCCATTTTAGCCCTGACACCATAGAACCTGTCTCCTCACCAGGGTGTCAGAAATATCTGTAAATACTGCTGGAAGATAAAATGATAATTTGTATAACACACTAAAATGGAAAACATTGCAATTCACTCAATAGAATGTAAGACTTTACATATGGAAGACTTTCCTCAAAGCACCAGATTCAGGTAACCCCATACTAACCCTAAGCACTGAAGAATGTCTTGAACCTGGTAGCAGCCAGGTTTTCTATACACCACAGTTGTAAACATGAAGAGAGTCGAATCAGGTAGTCATGTACATGCTGCACTTACCAATCCAACAGAAGTCCTTCCCACACCCAATAAGGAAAAAGCTGCAAGGCTAAAGAAACCACAAAAGAAAAAAAACCAGGACAGGTCCCTGTACACTGAGATGGCCCCAAGCATCACCAAATGTAAGGAACTTTGAAATTAATTTTCACACTTAAGTGCTCAGATTTGCCACTGGTATTTTTAGTACTTGGACATCAAAAAGATGAAAGAATTTCTTGTCACTGAAATAGTTCTAATTCATGGATGTTTGAGGTACTCCTAAAAAGCAGTGACATGTAGGTACCCTGGACTAAACTGGTGAAATGCAGGATTCCTGGATCAGCCATCACCACTGCACAGTGATAGAGTACAAACACACCACATTGTAAGTCCTGCTGGTCATTCAACATGATCACTCATTCCCTCTTCTCAGCCTGACTAAAGACTGGCACAAAGCAGTATCAGGACAATACTAACACAACAGTTGGCTCATTTTGTGGTTTTCTCCCTCTCCACGTTTTTGAAGTATGTGGATGTTTCTATTATTTCCTGATCTGAGTCCTCTGTGTTTGTGGAGATCTTGCTAATGGCTAACCGTATTCATGAAATTCTAGAAGGGAATGCATTTCAGCATGAAATACACTGTATATCCTGCATTTATTCTTAATCAGGAAGCTCAGCTTCTAAGGAAGTGTGCTGATACATCTTTATTTTTATGTCTGGCACCTTAAAAAAAAAAAAAAAAGATTGGCAAGACCACAATCTTTACTAGACTGAGGATTTAACTCCTTCAGAGACTTGTGTTAAGGAAGGATGAATCAGTCTGAATAGGAGAATCATCCTCATCCTTCATGCTGTACTTGTGGAGAAGTCTGGTAGCTCTCTGGAGGCAGAATTTCTGAACAGTATTATTCCTGATTTCAAATGCTATCAGGAATTTGAAAATGCAGGTATCACCAGCCCACTCAAAACTGAAAGCCTGTATTGAAATATTTTGTAACGTGCCACCTAGATTCTTGATCATGTCAGTTACCATGCTGAATTTGATCCAAATCCCTACATCTCTTGGGGTAGAGCAGTGCACATAAGAGAGATGCACATGAACTGAGGAAACCCATTTAACTGCCTCTCAAGTCATTAAATCTTAAGAATTTCACCAAAGCTATGCCACCATATACTAATTTGGGGGCATCTGCTGAGAGGAGTGTTTCAATACCAGCAGATATTGTTACAGATGATGACATTTCATGTCACTGTTGCCTGGTAAATAACTTAAAAACAAGCAAAAAAATAGCCAAGCATATACAAAAATGTATCCTGCATCCAGAGTTAAAGCACACTTAAATCATCCTGATCAAAAAGAATGTTTCATCAGAGTGAATTTCTTAAGGCTTGTTAACAGGTAATCAGTTACCAAAGAGGGGCCAAGAGGTAAAAAAGTGCATTAGAATAGAGGGTCACAAATATTATGCTGAAAAACCTGAAGAATCTTTTTAATGTTTCTTAGAGAGGAAAACTCTCATTCCATGATACCATGCATAGTGGCAGCCAGAAGGGTTTTCAGGAAAAGGTAGTAATAATATATGCTAATTTTTTAATAATTTCTTAAAATAATTATGGAAAATGTTCTTTTCAAAGCTTATATACACTACATTTAAATTCCAAGCAAAACGGTTTGGGAACAGTAACTTTCTGCAGAATGTTGGAGACAACTCAGAAAATGGCCTAGTTTGGTCTGTAGTTCAAACTGTAACACAGTCCTGGAATGAGTGTGGGAATACATATGCAACTCTACATGTACACACAGCTGCATATAGTGCTGACCCAGAGATGCAAGCTGTCTGAAAACCTCTAGGGACTGAAAAAGGGGAGCTTGAAAATACAGTGTTCCAGTGGAGACAACTCCCTCAGCTGAGAAAATGCAGGAAGGACATCAAGGTTCCATCTGCCCCAGAAATACTCCACACAACTTTCCCTGAGATCTTTCAACACTTAGAAGAAAATAATGGGAGACATAGGAAGCAATAGCTACTTCCATTCCTTTCAGTTATGGCAGGAGAATATCTGAGCTGTTCCCTTGTGACTACCCAACAGTGCCATTTCCACTGGGTGATTTGCCATGCTCCAGTAAAGCTTAAATCACCTTGGCTATACATGATGAGGCATTGTCACCAGCTCTTCTCAAGGCACAGATTTTGGGGCAGTGGGCAGGGGGGGAAGATATGGACTGGACAAGTACCTGTACACAGTACAAACTGTTCTCATAGCTGCTCCTAAAAGGCAACCACAGCTCAGGATAATCTATGCTTTGGCTGATAACTTTAGTAGCATTTATGGGAACTGCTGTGTAAAGTTACATATGGTGTTTCTTGCCAAAGGATCAATTTAATGTTCTGCCCTGAAGGTGCATCAGTTGTCTGAATAGTTTCCTCTTTATGGATTTAGGCAATATGAGACTGCATTTTCAGATATTCCCGGCTGGGATCCAATCCAGGATTCACAAATAACATTGCTTCAGAGAAGGAAATGAAGGGGATGGGGAGGAACAGGGGTAAGTACAGAGTTTGATAGTCTGTGTCAGACAGACTGAATCACTCTGCTATTACCTGCATTGGAGGGATTGTATAAAGCAATGATTGGTCTAAGAAATGGCTCTGAATCACTGAGTTGTGTTTCTAAGTAACCAAGAAGCTTACATTTCTGTGTTGTTCATTGACCCTTTAAAATTCTTCTATAGAAATATGACTGTGTTTACTACTCACCAGATTAGCACATGTAAAAGTGAATCTAGTTTGGGTATTGGTGCAGGCTCCCTTCTCCCCATCCCACCCTTACCAAGTATTGGTGTAATTCCTTAGTATTTTGCATCAGTTGTATGTAATGTATTTGTAACTTATTCCTCAGGATCTGGAATGCTGGTTTTTACAATTGCTCTATCTGAGGTGGTGCCAAGCTTGTATGTCACCACTGAAGCTAATTTACCATCTTCACTTTTCCCCTGTAAGTCTTTTTTCAGCTAATGTTAGGATATCCAGTCTGATTTCCATCATTTGCACAGTGCCCACAGGGCTGAAACAAGAACAATAAAATTATTGACAAATTAATAAAAGGAGGAGATATGCTGTTATCTGCAAGATAGTGGCAGGGATGGGAGACAATTAAGAACTGCTAGACCATAAACAAGTCCAGCTGGTGTGCTCAGAGACAGACATGATTTTATCAGATTTGTCTATTCTTTCAGAAAAAAATAATTTCTGCAGATTATTTCACTGGAACTTTTTAGGAATTCTGCTAGAAACTTGTCTAATTTCTCATTGTTCTTCTGCCCAGCTTCTGTGTCCACCTCTTTGTTGGTAGGCACGGGGAGAATGGAAATGCCTGATTCTCAGTGTTCTTGAATCTAGGGTTTTCTTTCCTTTCACAAAAGGAGAAGCAGCATTTAATGAAGGGATATTGGTGATGTTCATCTCTGCACAGGACCACCCATATTCACTGTAACTCAGATCCCCATCAGATACAGAAATTAATTCTCTCAGCTGAGTTCCCCACTGTGTCTCGTGTCTAGCTCTTCAAAAATGTGGGAAAAAAAAGCAGAATTGGATGCTTTCTGCTTAGAAAGATGGGAATTCACAGCCAACCCACTCAAGAATTTTGTATTAGTAAGGGAGAAAAAACCCAACATGCCAGCTGTTGCAAAATGGCATGTGGAAAAATGAAACCTTAAGACATGTTTGTGAGATGCAACTGAGCTATCTGTAATTTGTATCACACACTGCCTGACATGGTGTCAAGGTTTTAAAGAGTCCTCTGAAAATTTAAGATGATGCTTTTCTGTTTTCCTAATTCTTTTCTTACCATGTTTCATAGCAGATCTCTTCCTTGACTTTAGCCATGGTATTTGCTCCCTTGTGTCTGCTTACATCTGTGTTGATGTTGCTTAACTAAAAAAGGTACCTTGCAGATGAACATGTGCATATTTCTTCTCTGAATAATTGTTGTTTCCACCAGAGCAGTATATCCACCTTCCTCTGGAAGCTGAAATGTTTCTACCTTCTGGAAACTGAACTGTCATTAGATTTAAACTTGTGGCACTTAATCCACACCGTGGATTCTGGGAGGAAAGAAACAGCTGTAGGGTGGAAAGGGGAGGACAGTGATAAATAAAAATACTTATAAACTCGCCTTCAGCCAGATGAGCACAAAGCAGAAAGCAAGCGTTCCTCTTTCAGAAAATAAGTTATAGAATCCTCTCTTTGAATGCAGTTGTTACACATATTGGCCATCAACAGAAATTAGCTGAATGGGAAGAGTTAAATAAATTCTGTGTACTGATTGCACAGAACCCCATTACCCACTGGGGTGGAAAAGCTGTCAGGGGTGTGGGTGGAGGGTGGGGAGATGTGGTAAAGGAGAAAGAGAACTAGAAAAGTTATTTTTGATTAAAAAGTGTTCCTATCTGTTGTTGGAGGTTCCATTTCTAGCCTGTTGTTACTGAATTTCATGAATGTGAATGTGTGCTTTCACATGTTGCTGAGGGACCTGTCTGTCAGTCCAAAGGAATTCATTCCATCAAGGATGATGGGCCAGTCTCAGGGAGACTGAATAGGTCCATGCTAGTCTCTTCAGTAAGTAACAAGCTCAACCCAAGATATTTGGAACCTGTCAATAATTTAGTGCTTCACTAACTTGGCCACATTATCAATGATAGTTCCATCCACTAAAGCATCTGATAATGTCTTCAGGGTGAGCAAACACTTTCAGGTTTATTTCAACTAGCCGCACTACTGCATGCAGAAATGATTTCTGGGCTGTTTTCCTATTCCTAGCCATCTGTTACAATGGCATCCAGGCAACTCAGAAATCCTTGGGTTTGTTTCATGGATGCATATATGCCAATGTAATACTAATAATACTAATAGGTTGACACAGGCAGGCTGTCAAAGTCCTTCAAGGGCCACTTTTGTTGAAAGTCTCAAAGAAAAGACTGCCAACCACCTGCCTTATTTCTCTGTAAGGCACTTTAGTACCATGGTGATGAATGCACAGAGAGAATCAAACATTGCTTTGTTATCAGATGAGAAAGTAGAACTCTTTAGAGAAAAGAAAATAAAAAGTTCCATACTATTAAAACACTTATAAAGTGCAAGAACATCTTTTCATTGCACAGTCTGTGAAGCCCATTTACTATTATTCCTTGTTTTATTTTCCAGATTAACTTCTCAAAAATTTATAGTTCCATTAAAATAAAAACCCAGAACTCATACCAGGACTCCTCTGCAAGAGCAGGATATCAAGGACAATGATCACAGGAAAAGCATTTAGTAAAGTATCAGGCAAAGAGGACTTTGTATGCACTGTGTCAGTGAAATAAAACCTCCTCTGGGGTAGGCTCTGGGTGCTGTTGAGCTGTGCACCTTAGGAACACATAACAGTGGAGAGAACCATCACTGTGTTTCCATCCAAACCAGGAAGCCTGCACAGAGCCCTTTATTTGAAGAGTCAGCTCTCTTCACCTGGACATGAAAGACCATGGGTGGTCTGTACTGGTTGTTTGTTAATTGTAGGACAGATAAAGGTGCTCTCTTCACTCCCCTGCACACCTCTGGTCTGGCCAGGAGTTTTAGAAATTTTTCCAGGAAGACCAGTGTCCTAGTGGAAGGAAAGCACTATTGTCACTGATGAGATTTGGCTTCCAGCTCCTATTAGTGCCCTCTTGCACCAAATACAATCCATTGGTAAAGGGGACCTTCAAGAACTGGAAGAAGGTGGTGGTAATTGGTTTCTGACTGAAAAAAAGCAGCTGGGTTTGTGGTGACTGAGAGGGCAGCATGGACACTTGCTCTCTGGGCACCAAGGCCCAGAAAGTTTGCTGCCTAGGGAGAGTACTTAAGGGTACAAGAATGAGAACCCAGGTATGCAGGAATGCTGGCACCAAATGGTAGGGAAGTGTAGGATGGTACACCTAGGATATGGTCTGCTGTTAAGAATGAGACTGTAGTCCAAGACTTCTATCCTGGCTTTTCCAGAATCCTTCTAGTTTCTTGTGAGAAACTATAGGGGCAAGTAGAGGTCCTGAGTGCCAGTAGGTGGATGAGTCTTTGGGTAGAAAGGAGGGATTCATGCCTTTTAACACCAGGAGACAGGAATAATCTGTAAAGAATGGATACACTATACCAGTACTTAAAAATGGTAATGCTCAAATGAGAGCAAGAATGGCCATAAAGCAATTTGGGTCAACTGTATACAGAAAGCTCTTATTTAAGAGGGTTAAATAAGAACTAGAGGAGCAGTTTGGACTAGATGCTTATGCTGACAGCAAGAATGTTATATAAATACTCACAGGCAGAAAACAGTAGGAACTGTGAGGTGGCCAAGGTGTAGAAAGGACATTAAGGAATAAAAAAGTCATGGCAGAGAAGCCCAATTACATCTTTTCTTTTTGCTGATGAAGATGATGGGAAAACATCTGCTCCCAATCCAGTGGAAATGTGGCTGTGCAACATATCCCTTAGCTTTGCCAGAAATGCTGCAACACCACAGCAGCATGTACACAGTGCTGTCTGCCAGGGTTGGTCCCATCCCAAAGTACACCCCAGAGGAGGTTCTGGGAACCACCTGGAAACCAGACTTACGACCCTCTCTCCCAGCTCTGATAAGAAGGACTCTGCTGTATAAAATAGGTCCTCAGAGCACAGGATGAACACAACCAGCTGGGAAAGAACCAGCAAAGCTTTCGTAATGGAAAACCTCCAGTCCAGCCTTCTGGACATCTGTGGGGATGTCAATAAGCACATGAATACAGGAGATCCAGTCAGCCTCATTCACCTGGGTTTTCAAAAATTGTTTTATAATGTTCCATGTGGATGGTATTCAAGGGTGACCTGAAGAAAAGCTCCCTCTTTGGATTTAAAGGATAGAAAGTAGATTGTTGGCTCAATGGTGACTCCTTAAGATGTGAACTGCTGAAGGGCTCACCTAAGAACCAGTCCTGAGATCAGTAGTTTTCAATGTCTTCATCAATTCCCTGTAAAAGGAACACTGAAATTTCTACAATGGTGGAAGTAGTTGGAATCTTTCTAGCAGCAAAATTCCTACCTGATGACATGGAACTTGCAAAAATGTGTGTCTGTGTGGTGGAAGTGGGGATAGATGAGCTTCAGGATCAGAAAACATGTTATGCATTTTGGAGGGAAAAATAATCTGCTTCTATGTGTACATGATGCTGAACTTAGAACCTACAGTTATAACTCAAGAGGGGTTTTGGAATTGCCACTGACAGCTCACTGAAACTGTTTTTCACTGACTGCTGCACATTAAGCCAACAAAATGTGGGGAATTGTCATGAAAGAACAGGATTTCTGGCCCTAAAAAGACTTTGCACAACCACAATAATCTTAAATACAATCTACTGTCCTGTTCACTGCATCTAAAGAAAGGGAATAAAGATGGAGAAGGTATCGTAAAAAATCAAGTGAATAAGAACCTGCTTTTGTAAGAAGCCATTTACAGAGGCTGGATCTTCAGCTTGGAGATGTGGAGTTTCTCCACATCTGAGGACCTCTGGAACCCACTACAAGCAGCTTTTGGAGGCACACTGGATCAGTAGGCGCAAGGACAAACTCATTGACCATGGACAGATGCTAAAGGAAATAAGCAGGAATGCATCTTCAGTGCTGCTGTTGAAAGAAGTATGACTGCTGAGGATACATGAGGAGGGATAATTGAAAATTGCCAGGTTCACAGACTCCTGATAGTGTCGCCTTTTGCCTTTATTGGCACTATAGGCCATTTGCTCAAGTCGATTTTCCACAGCATTGTGGCTGCTACTGGAAACAGGATATTGAACTAAATGCCTTTTCATAGGACCTGGTACAAATATTCTCATGTTCCTAGAGAGCTGGAAAATCAAGAAAAAACACGTAAAAGCCCTTGTCCAGGTAAGACAGATCTGAAAAAATCCAATTTTTCTTACTGTGAACTCCTGTCCGTGACCTTGAGACCGGGCCAGCTGGGGACAATATGGTGAAACAACAGAAGGACAATTTAGTGACCCTAAAAGTAATACTTTAATAGTGAAAACAACACATAACCCAAACAGCAACAGAAGGTGCGTCAAAAAGGCAAGGGTCAGAGTGATACAGTAACTTACATAAACTATGTAGGGGTGGAGTCTGAGGGTAAGGGTCCAGTAGGGAAGGATGATTAGGAATATGTAAAACATTGCAGCAAACATAAACCAATAACAATAGGGGAAACAAAGAACTTTCTGGTAACATTTGCATAAAACTAAACAGGGGGCAATGTGGGTAATGCCTTACTCTCCACAACTATGGGTTTTTCCCACAGCCTTCTGTCAGGGTTTTTGTCAGCCCAAACAGACTCCCAGAAAGAAATGCTGTGTTTTTCTGCTGTAAGATGGGGAGCTGAAGAAAAACTCAGCAGAGGAGAATGTGCAATGTTTGTTTGTGAGACACTAATTCTACAGCCAACCTCACTGAGCAAAGCCAGGTTGGAGGCCAGACTCAAAAAACTGTGCAGTGGATGAAAACAATTGCCCCAGATTTATGAAGGAGGCTGCAAAGAGTCAACTCGAACACAGTCAGACAAGGTAGGATGTAACACCTGAATCCTCTGCCTAAAGCCATCATTATTCAGCTGCTTCTAATACAGACTTCTGATACAGACTTTGGACACTGAAGTAAGCTGCTGAGGAAGGAAAGGAGGAAGCAGACTCAGAGGTCTGGTCTGCATTAAAAACTGTGAACCAAACTACTGTCTTCGCCTTAGTGAACAGGAGTCTAAAACAGGACACAGCAGCAAGCAACAGAGGTGCTGCAGTCTAGCACAAGCAGGTAGCCATAGAAAACTAGCCTTAGAAACTTCCAAAATATTGTCCTTGGAGATGTGACCTGCTTATAGGATACAGCCTAAACTATTGGGCTGGGGGAAGGGAAATCTGTGCTGAGCAGCTGCAGGGGAACTCACTTTCTTGAAAACAAGAAAAGTTTATGAAATACACTTAAGAAGCTGAAGTCAAAGACAACCACAGTCTAGTGATGCTCAAGGCTTGTGGGACACTAGGGAAGGAAGGCTAGTGAGAACCTGGCAATGTTAATTTGGGAGTAGGATAAGGAAAAATGAGTCAAAGTCATATACAAACACTGCATGTTGCTTATGCAAACAACGGCTCAGCGTTTTTGTGATACCCACGGAGCAGTGCTGCCAGAGTTTAAAGCCTTGAGACTTTTAAAAGGTTTTCCATTAATTTTGTTCTCTCTTTCAATGTCTTGTGGAGTCTGTCCTTACATTAGAGATTATGCCATTTCCAGTTATAAACAGTTATAAACTATAGGACTAAGGAGGAAAGATGGCAAAACTGATGCAGTCTGTTGTTAGAGCTTTGTGGGGGCATGAGGATAGGGAAAGAAGAGAGTGGGGGTTGTTCCTTAGCTGCTCCTTAAAGCTGAAAATTGATGGACTGTTTCAGCTCCAGGAAAACATCAGTATCCCCACAGAATCATAGTACCACGTGCTCAAGGATCAGCTGGTCCAAACTTTCTTGGCAAAAGCACAGTCTAGAAGACAAGACAGCCCAGCACCCTTGTCCAGCTGGATCTTAAAAGTGTTCAATGCTGGGGAATCCACTGCTTTCCTGGGGGGATTATTCCAGTGGCTGATTATTCTCATGAAAAATGTTTGTGTCCAATTAGAATCTCCCCAGGAGTGACTTGTCTCCATTATCTCCTGTGTTTTCCATATGACTACTTGTAAAAAGAGTCTTTATCTTCTTTGTAGCCACCCTGTAAATACTAGAACATGGTGATAAAGTTTCCCCTGAGCCTTCTTTCCTCAAGGCTCAACAAACCTAATTCTCAGCCTTTCCTCGCTTGGCACATGTGTCCCTTCTCTGGACCTTCTCCATCCTGCCCACATCTTATTGAATAGTGAGGACCAAAACCAAACACAGTATTCCAAGTGTGACCTGACAAGCACTGAGTAGGACAATGACTTCTTTATCTGTGCTGGTGGTGTCCTTTTTGATGTAACCCAGCATCCCATGGGCTTGCTTTGCTCCACTGCTCATTCATGCTGAACTTGTTCAGCAGGACCCCCTAGGTCCATTTCCATTGAGCTGCTCCCTAGCCAGGTAGATCCCAGCCTGTGCTGCACTCTTGGATTATGTTCTCCCAGGTGTAAGATATTATTCTTGTCCTTGTTGAATTTCATAAGGTTCTTATCAGGTCACTCTTTCAGCCTATCCAGGTGTTCCTGCAGTGTGACTCTCTGGAAGCGTCCACTTCCTCTCTCAGCTTGATTCCATTGTCAGACTTCATCAGAATACACTTGATCACATCTTCCAGATCACCTTTGAAGATAATGAACACTGTTGGGCCCTATATTCATCTCTGGGGACCCCATGTGTGAGAGGCTTCTCTTTCTGAAAAGAAGATCTTTCCCACCCCGCTCTGTGTGCAGCCCACCAGAGGGTTCCCCACCCACCACATGGCCCACCACAGGAGGTGGCTGTGGGAAACTGTACTGAAAACCTTGGAAAAATCCAGGTGGACAATGTCCACCACTCTCCCCACATCAACAGAGGAGGTTACTTGGGTAACGTGTAAGTCCAGCACTGCAGTTATTTGTGCAGACAGATTAGTCCACTAAGATGAGAGCACTAAGTTTTTCCCACTAAAAATAAAAATAATCAAAACCGAATTTTGGATGCATCATTCAAGCTGCAATACCAAAGCACTTTCAAGTAGACTGTACTAAGAAAATTATCTTTAGGGAAGCAGGGAATGAGGGATGGATAATGAAAGCTCTTGCTTCTCTGCAGAGAAGTTTAAAAATACAATTCAAATGCACTCTAGAAGTCCTTACTGGAGGAAGCCTAGGAGGGTTGGGTTTGACACCTTTTGCTGTAGGGGAAAGCTTGATATTTAATACATCAGGGACTGAGATAAGACTCGTAATTCCTATGACAATCTTCTTCTGTAGCACTGGAAACTCATCTGTTCTTCATGGCTCTTTTTTTTAGTGTCCTGTAAAAGGAAAGAAGTTAATCCAACTACGGATGAAAATATTTTAAAGGGTTCTTGCAACTTTCTCTTAATTTAAAAAATATTATTTGGAGGGTGGAGAAGGTGCTACAGAGCTGCTATTACCAGTACACACCTTGATCCCAGTGCTACCAAAACAGGGAACTGCACTAGGTGCACCTTTGGTCTCTGCAATATCAGTGCTTATTAGTCTCTACAGTGATGGGAGGAAGATGAAAGCAATGTTTTGTAGTCTCTCTTTTGAAAGGATTGAATCTCTTCCAGTACTGCAGTGATGTTTTTCAAAACATACAAAGTTCAACAGGATAAATTAGTACATTAAGACAAGAGCATGGAGTTCTTCCCATTAAAAAGGAAAACAATCAAAATCTGAAGTTTGGACTCATCATTTGAGATGCATTTCCAATGCACTTTAAAGTAGACTATGGCAAGAAAAATAATATTCCTCTCCCTTGCTGTGACATGCCTCCAATTGCATATTAAGCTAGTGAACTTGTAAAATCAGACTTTACACATAAATACACATCACATGTAATTCATTATGTGAGGCAGATTCCTCCGATTAATTTAGCCCCTTTGATCAATGACCATCTCTCTTGCCACTCTTCATCATCTGTTACTCTCCCTGGGATGTTTACCTGCCAAAGCAGCCATCAGTAAGCAAAATAATGCTGAAGTTCTGTAAAATGTCTTGGGCTTTTGTTCTTTACTTCAGCCCAGACCACAGAGGAAACTTTTCAGTGGAGTTGGGGGGACTTCCTGTAGATCCTAAGGACAACCAAGTCTTATGCTGAATGGAGTAGTTTCTCCAGTACTTCTTGGTTTCTGCTCCCCCAAAAAAGTCCCCATACTGTCCTACATCTCTAGAAATGATGCAGAGGAAAAGTAGTGGACAAATCTCTACAGTTGAGTATGGAGCCTTGTTATCTGCCCGGAAGGCACTGTCGACAGTCACAAACACTGTACAAATGAAATGGCACTTGCCAAAAGGAACACCTGAGCACTCAGTCCACAATATTCTGCCTGTTCTGATGAGGTATTTAGCACAATTCCCATTCACAAATAATTCATGGTTATCAGCTGGATCACTATTGATGTTCTGCATACTGCTTCTCCATTCAGTCATTAATTTCTTTAAGGTTGTTTAACCAATCTAATAATATGCAAAAGAAGATTTTGATTAACAGGGCTTCTCAATGCAGACCATTTTAAGGTCCATGTTACCTTACAGAATGGGGCTCCAAGTGAGATAAAAAGTTGTAGGTCATGGATACTGTAAATAGAGCTCTGTATGCTGATGAATTGGGCTCCTGCCATTAAGAGCCAAATAAAACACAGGCCTAATATATGCTGTACTACTCAGCTATCTACATCTCACACAGTGACGCTATGGACCCCTATTTAATCAGAGAAGATGACTGTTAAAGGAGATAAAGTGAAAAGGGAAGCTGTGAGCTGGCATCAAATTTAGAAGCTGTTGCATTTCAGCTGGAAAGCTGGAGAGGTGTGCTAGACAGCGGCTGCCATTTCCTTTAAGATTACACAGAGCTTATGACTACTGAATTCGAATCACGAGGTCCAGTTTGTTATTTCTCTGACCCTGCACACACCTCTGCTTGGAATGCAAAGGCTAACCCTTGTTTTCTCTTGGCTGAAAATCCTGAGGGCTTGCCACTGAGCTGGAGCTGAAGTGTGGCTGTGATGGGCCACAGGAGCAGAAGTGGAGTGGGGCAGATGGAGACACAGTGCGTGAAAGCAGGAGAGTGCAGAGGCAGCAGCAGGGAGAGAGGTTCATGGCTGTGGAGGGTCCCACAGAGCAGGTGCCAGAGGCAACACATGAGCCACCTAAGGCATGTTCTTTCCAGGTCCCTGCAGGAAGACTCCACGCTTCCCACCCATATGGTGCCTGAGCTAACATTAGAAGCATTCAGCTTGAGTGAAGTACCAGCTCAGGGAAAGGCAACAAGGCTGCTTCTAACAAATGTGAAACTCTTCATCCACATGCCCCCACATGCCATCTGCCCAGTTCATCACCCAAGCAAGGAAAAGCTGGAAGAAGTTCCAGGGCAAATAGCCTTGTGAAAGAAGAGGGAACAGATGTTCAGAAGCAGAGGGCAGACTGTGTCTTCAGGAGTCCTGCCAGCATTGTTTTCCATGGTGTCCGTGTTTTCTGAAACACCCATAGCGACACTCTTTATCGTTTTCTGTTATAATAGTTTGGTCTGCAAGGGGAGCTACAACAGGCAGTGCAAATGAACAGAAATCTTGGCCGTGTCTCTGCTAGGCAGAAATGCAATCGCCTTGGATGAATAAAGGTGAAGTGGTTTTTACTGCAGTGCACAGACTTGTTATTTTCCAGCTGTGATTGTTTCTTTGCATCTTTTTTCCCATTGTCTTTTTTTTTTTTTTTTTTAACCTGCTTACGTCAGGGCTCTGAGGGAAAAATTTCCTTCTCAAAACTTTTGCTCATGACTCTGTGCTGTCTCCAAGCACAGCTTCAGGGAAGTCAGTTTTGTTCTTTTCTCCTTTCAGCACAAAGCACTGAGACCAAACAGATTATTAGGCCACAGCCTCCACTGGACTCTCAATGCATATGCCAGGTGGGAAGCAGAGGTGGCATCTCCTATGCAAGCCCCTTAACTCCACAGGATGCATCGGGTTTTCCCCAGGGCTGAAGGAGACAGCACTTCCCCTCTAAGGCAGACACTGCATTGTAACAGGCTGTGATAAAAGCTGGATTGTGGTGAAAGCTGTCAAGGTACAGCACAGGAATTCTTATACTCCTGGTAGCTGGAGTGAGTTGCTTCCAGTCAGCTGGCTGAGGTTCACATTGTGTTGGTTTCCTTCTGGAGGCAACTTATTCCTGCATCAGAAATGGTTTTGCTTTTTAATGGATGTACTACAGCAACTGTATCACAAGAAGTAATGGCCTGCCTTGTCCTCTTGTGGCTAGTGTGAGCCATATTTGACTCCAAGGCAACTTGTGTGTTTGCTATTAGATATGGACAACAGTTTGCATTTCTGATCAGACTGGTGTACTATCTTTGAAGTTCTACATCTCTGGTCAAGACTGTAACAAAGACTGTAATCTTCTGGTGTAAGATAGCAAGCTGTGTCACCAAAGACAGAAAAAACCACATCCAATGGTTTATCCTGTTTGAAGCCATTCTGAGTGTGCTGGGTCCTTGCAAAGATGAGTTTCTTCCACAAGTGACTGGATAGGAGACATTGCTGGCAGGGAGCTTAGAGATCACTGTCCAGGGGGCTGATCTGATGACTGAATCAGCAGCATTTCTCTGTATTTTTGTCTAAAATTCACGACATGCAGACATCAGACAGCCAGAAAAGGAAAGCAATTGGGTTAGCACATCCCACGCCAAAGAAACTGAACAACTAAAATCAAGTTTGTAAATAATGCAAATGATGTTACACCAAAACATCAGCTGGAATCAGAGCCCTTACAAAAACCTAAGTTTTGCAGGAGAACATCCCCAATGTTGTGTGACTCTTCATGCTGTAAAAGAGACCTTGGTGTCTACTGCAAGATTTCCTTTTCCTTCTGTCTGGATACATTTACCTCTTTCTTGCTGTAACCTTGATCTGTACTTGTACTCCAGAAAGGGCACATCAGAGAGGAAGATGAACAGATGTGTGGGAATGCTGAGGCTTTTTGCAATATCATCACCTTGGCTAAGGAAGATGGCCTTTCAAAACCTGCTGGGTACTCATTCATAAATTGATGCTGTTGCATTAATGAAGTAATTCCAGTTTAGTCTACAAGGGCTCCAAAAAACATTAATTGTAGCACAGTACAGAGAAAAAAGCAAAAGCCCTGTGTACATGACTGAAAGAAAAAGACAAGCAAAAAGGTTAAAATGGAACTAACTCAAATAAATTACCTCTACCTGAGAACTAGTCACCAATTCTGTATCTGGAAAATGCTGAAGCTATATTTCATATTTTTCTGAAACATTTGGTTAGTTTGTAAGAACAGCTCACCTCCTACTTCAATGAACTTTTAAAACATTAAGTAACTACTCTGTAAATATTATCCTCTAAAAATCCATTGAGATTCCTTTATTGCAGGTTGCAAACTTTTACACATTCAGTATGCAGAGGTCTTGGATTGCACAAAACCTTTCCCCCTTATTATACTACTTTATTCTTTTCCTCCAAACCCTTTAAGCTGTGCTGCAGATTTCATTTTTTGCTCTGATAACCTTGAGAGGTGCTGTTAGGTGACTAATGAATTAAAACAGAGAAGATCAAGGTGTGTATATTCAGAATTCTCAATAGTTTCCCTCTGAGATAATATCTAACAGGAATGCATGCCTTGCTCACACAAGAGGACCCCACAAGCATTTAAGATATAACTGGTACACAGTAAAACCCTGAGAAGCAAAGATTTATTAAAGGTGCAAGGTCTTAGCAGGAATGGAATGCTAAGGAGGGAAGAAAGCCCATAAACTGCTCTCATAATGTTTTTATATTAAAACACTGAGAGGGATCTGATTAAGTAAATCAAGGCAACCAGTTATGAATTAATTTATTGTTTTTTACTTTTGAAAGGCCTATGGTAAAAGTACTCATAAGAGCTACTGGCCGTGTGGGAAGGTGGGGCAGTTTATCTGGATGTTCCTGACCCACGACTTAATGCATTTGTATGACCTTCAGTCCTAGGCATGGCTTCTTCTTGTACTTGCCACTGGACATCAAGCCATCCCCTAGCCAGTCAGAAGGGGATTAATTCCCCACAATCAGTGAGCCAGTAAAATACTATACAGAATAATAGAGAATTTATTTATTCTCTCTGTTGACTGATTTGCAGTTTATATCTGCTGGTGTCACAGATAAGCATGTAAATGGACTTGGAAGTTCAGGAGCCTTTGTGCTGGAATGCCTCACTTAGGTGAGCATGGGAGCTGTGATCTGCTCCTGCTGACACAAACTGCATGAAGAAAAAAATGTAAAAAGTTATTTTTCTATCAGAGTTCCTGTGGCTATTTTCTAGAGTTACCAGGCTTCTTTTGCTTTACTCAGAGCTCAAATTCCTAATTGAGGGCTGGTGTAAAGGAAAAAAGCATGGATTTGGGGCTACTCTACTGAGCCCTGTGAGGTCCTAGCCAGCTTGAGGTGACCCAGGAAGAAGAACAACAGCAAAACAAGGACACAGTGCAAGGGTATCTAACCATGGAAAGAACAGGTGGATTTCCAAATGATTCCATGCTTTGTGACCTTCTGAGTCTGGGTGATCTCGCTGTTAGGACATGATAAATGTTCAAGGTGGGCTGACTGCAGTTTCTGGCACTGATTCCTGACCCTGAGTAACTTCGGAAAGCACATACAGCTTTGGCTGTAATCCTGCCCGAAGTACCCCAGCTATTCTTAATAGCTGTGCTGGGATCACTTCTTGGAGTCATGCCACAGTACAGAAAAAAACAGATGATTCATGGGGCTGAAAGACCAAGTCATTTAAAATAAAACTTCAAAGGCATCTGGCTGATTTCTATATTTAGCTGCCTAGTAACACGAATTTGAACAGCTGGTCTATTAATTAAGAAGAGGGCACCCTCCTACAAGCACTCAAACCTTCAAGTCAGTTCTGGTCAGCTATCTGAAAAACATCTGCCCTCAAGAGAGGACTCTCTGCTTCAGATTGCAACTCAAGACGAGTGCTCAGACTTGCAAGGCAAGATGTTGCATTAGGTCCTGCTGATTAATTCCTGATAGCTCTCTGCTAGAGAACTGTGTGGGCACCGCAGAGCCACCTAATCCTCTCTGTGCTCTGTAAATGGCTATGGGACTGCACCATGATTGTATTGCTCCTCCCCTCCTCTATAAAAGGCTGTTTTTTTGTCAGGAACTGTATTGCAGGAAGAACCATGGTGGCTTTAGGTGGCAGAGTCAAGGACAAACCTAAGCACAATGTGCTCTCTCATGCAGCTATGTCATGGCTGAGGTCAGCAGACACAGGAGGAAACAAAAACAGACTCTACAATGAACTATGGGGCTTCTACTGACACCTGTTGGCAAAACTCTCAGATATCCAAGGGTGATGGACACAGCTCCACACCTCACAGGTCACTCTTCCCTTCTCTGTGGGACAATGAACTTTCCACTGGCAGGGAAGCAGAGGCAGCTGCCGCATCCTGTACTGAAGATGAAGAAAGACAATGCCATTTGCCAGTCATTGATTTGGATGTGGGATCAATGTAACACATTATTAGAGTAGAAGTAACAGTTTGAGTTTATTGTTGCCCTATAGCCATTTTAAGATAACATCAGTTGGTAATGCTTAGCAGTTAGTGGGAAAAACCCTTAAAACAATTCGTGGTTTTGAAATGCCATATTTTGAAAGCCTGCACAGTACAATTTAGTTAAAATATGGCAACTTGAATGGCATGATTGCAAGGAATTAAGTAAACTAGGTATGACTGCTCCTATGAAAGATGTTGGAAAATATCTGGATTTTGGAACACTTCAGTGAATATTTTATCAAGATTTTCAGTGCATATACCATGAGCAAACACACAGCTGCCCCACCTGTTGAGGCATTAGTGTTAGTGCAGCAGAACAGTGAAAGACCAAATGCAGATCTTGCCTAGGAAAGCCAGGCTGCTTTCATGCCTGTAAAGTGCAGAAACTTAAGGGTAGAAAGCTGCCCAAGCCAGAAAAAGAGAAGCCAACATATGTGAAGATGACTTACAAACCTTGAAAACCATTAACAGGCATTGGCAGGGGTAAGAAATGTGAAATTGTTTTTGCATGGGGGTATTTGGTCGAGATGGAGCAATGCAAGGCAAATTGGCCCTGAGGTTTCCAAGCATGCCCTCTATTTTAGCTTAAAAGAATCACAAATAACAGAGGAAGCTGAGGCATGGACAGCACACTCAGGCTTCAGCTGGTGTTGAGGGCTGCACCTCCATATGTTGCAGAGCCTGAAGTGAGTGTGCTGCAGAGGCCAAAAGCTCTGGAGGACTGTAGCCCATGCTTTGCAGGGAGTATGCTGGGGAAGACTCCTTCCACCCCAGCTTGCTGGAAAATGTCATCTGAGCTGAGTAACAGGTTATACTGCTGCACTGCTCTTATACATCTCAAGTCCTTGGTTTACCCATTTGTTGCAGAAATGCAACTTCTGTTGGTCTTTTTACTGAGCTACTTAGTTTTGTAAACTTGTCACTGGGTCTTCCTGGCATGCTTTAAAGTTCTCATTGAGCTGGCAGAATAAACAAAGAAGTGTTCCAAGGAGAAGTGTATCTTGCTACAAATTTCATTTTTGTAAAACATCAGGTTATTCTTTGTGGCCTCTAGAGCTCATACAAAATGTAAGGATTTTCCTTTTCCCCTTCTGTAATCAATAGCATTTGCTGCTGCTAAGTCTGTTATTCAGGTTATTGATTGCCAGTCATTCCTACCTAGACCTGTCCCCCTGAAGGATCTTCAGGAAAGGAATATTAAGATATGAGGTTATCTGATGTGAACATTCAGTTCTTCTGAGTCATGGTACACATTCCCTTTTGCCTATTAACATGATGCAGGAGGAGCAAGCCTCTTACTTCCACATGAAAGGTTATGGAATTTATCACTGTAAATTGCTGGCAAATAGGAAGCTGAATACACAAATACAGTAAATTAAAAAACAAATAAGATTCCAAGACAAGAAGTATAAAGAATGACAGAAAATATGTCACAATGTTAGATGACCCTTTTCCTTGCATCAGAGAACTGCATGAAGATGTACGTGCTTGATAATGTCATTATTTAAAAAATCCTGCTTATGGATCGCTTTTTGCTTTTGGTAAGAGTCATGTAACTTTACACTGGGAAGTACTTTCAGAGTGATTCCGATTCCCTTCCTGGCCCAGCTAGGATTTATCACTCTGCCTTTTAGTCTGGTACACTAGATGTGCAGAAATCCTTAACACAAAACCAGTTACAGGTGTTCTGTCACCACTTCTGTGGCTCCTGAAGTGCCTGGCTGCTGTATCTTAGACAGTTTGGGATGCAGTGGGAGAGAACAGAAATTTTCTTTGGGTCAGAAGTGCCTTAAGATGGTCATTTTAAATATCTAGGCTGTGCCAGCTGCTGAGGATTTGATGATAGTCTGGTGACTGCTATTCTGCAACTGCAGCATGCTAGACTGTTGGATTAAAGCAATTAAACATTAAGACTCAAGGAGTTTAAGATTTATTTTTACTTTTCAGTCAGATGTGTCCTAAAGCTTATTTATAACCTTCCATCCATGATGGTATAAACCCACTCAAGTCCCTGCAGGGTAGTGTCCCACCAGCAGCACTGAGCTGATAGTGTGGAGGAAGATGGCCAAAGCCCTGAGCAGATGAAGCCAATTAGAACAGGATGCCTCAGTTTTAATATGTCAAAAGAAACTCTTAAGAGCTGCTGTGGAGAATCTCCCTGAGATGCCCCTCCAGTATCAGCTGTTAGCTGGGCAACAGTCAAACATCTTTACGTGTCAGGCCCTTTGCCTTGATGAAACCAATCAGGGTCAATAGTGGACTCTTAAAGGGCTGCTTACTTTAAATACTTGTTGACTTGCAGCTTCAGCATAATTAGCTGTTGTTTTACGTTTCTGAGTCTCCTGTGTCTCTGCCACACTACATCCATATGCTTCTCTCTCACTCCTAGCCCCTTCCTTCCAGATGACGGCTACATGCTTTTCCCTCTAGAAGCATTTAGGTTGTTTTTAGGTAACTAAAGTGTACACAGCAGAGGAACTACTTCTGAAAGGAGATGTCAGATGTACAGATGCGCTCCACCAGCTTCACCAGTTCTTTCATTCTGCTCCTTCATTTTGCAGTGCCTGGTACAGCATGGGGATCACTTCATTACCCAGCTGTTAATGGATGGACAGGCAGGCAGAACCCCAACCTTGCTCAAAATGAGGCACCTTTTCTAAGCTTCATACCAAGCTTTCCTACAATGAATGCACCACTTGAGAACAGATGATCTGCTATAGGAACAGCATGCCCACTGAATTACTCATACGAGGAAAATCTTGCTCCAGAGTACCCACTGTACCCAGAAACAGCCTCAAATCTACCCACTGTAAGAGTCAGAAAACACAAGGTTAGAGTAGAGAAGCACAAGTGCAAGACTGGATCACAGCTGGAAACATGGGTCCCTGATTGGAACAAATGTAATTTGGAATTCTCTTAGGAAACAAAAAATTGCCCTCAGCTATCCTTCGTACAGGGAGGTAAAAGACTAAAGACTGAGAAGTGTATTTAACAAAAGTACTCTCAAATACTTTGACATAGCTGGAATTACCTACGAGCTGTGCAGACTGTAGCACTGTCGCTGAACCTTGCTGACAATCCCCATATATTTGGGGATCCAGCCATCCTGTGTCAGCAATGCTCTCCCAGGACTTACATAAAGATATTAATAGCAATTCATCAGGCAGAAGCCTGATTCTAATCTTGAGTCATGGTAGTGGTGAGGTTTGCAGTCTCACCCTACCTCTGCTCTGCATGAATGCACTCTTACTAGGCTTTATTTTCATAGTAAACACAATTCTGGGAGAAGCTTTCCTACGCCCTCTGCTGGTTTTCCGAGGCAGCCATTTTCACCTGACTAGTACAACTCTTCCTGTAAATACCAGTAGGCTCCCATACCTCACTTCTATTTTCTTCTGACTAAAGTGCAGCAAGATGTATAGGACAGAATCACAGGTGCAAATTATACCAATTACTCCCTTCAGCTTCCCTGTGACCTGCAAAATGACTACCAATTTTCATGTTTACTTACCAGCATTTTTTCTGAACTGACTGTTCAGGGAATCCAAGCCATCTCCCTCTCTTCACAAACAGCAGTCTTCTTTGAGCTAGTCTGCACAAAGAACAGGAGTTGCCTTTGGTTCTATTTCACGTTGAGGAGAGTGGCAAACTTCCCCCTTACCTTCAGCCTGAACCTTATGACCACAAAGTAATTTGCCAGTGGATCAATTATCTCCTTGTATTTCTGCCTTCACTGCCAAGACTCCTTAAACACTTAACCACTAAGATTTTGTACTAGGTTATTCCCAAGATTCTTCCAAAATAATTCTTTAGTCCTTAATGTAAGTTTTGAATATTCCATGAGTGTTTTCCAAAAGCTCAAGTCTGCATACTGCTCTGATTCTCACTGGTAACTTACTCTGGTATTCAAAGCCAGTTCTGCAGGTTTCAATATTCAGGTTAACAAGTCTTAACCACTCTATTTCTGTATTTTTGTGGCATTTCATTTTGCTCTGTGTGTAAAGACAGTCTAACTTACCCATAAATATAAGATGCTTTGATAGTAATTCTCCAAAAAAAACCAACGTGAGCAGCTCCCAATGGCCAGATGGTGGGACTTGACAAATACAAGCAGGGCACTGTATTTGTCATGCATCCTCAATGCTAGAAATCCATACCATAATCACAGGCTGGGCCAGGTCATGATTGTAATAAGGGATATGGTGTCTGAAGATTCACATAGCTTGAGTCACATAGCTGAGACCAGGTCTCTTACCTCTAATATTGAGAATGAATAACCCACATGAACCTCCTACAGTAAATTCAAATGTGCACCAGATCCAGCTAGGGATATACAATGGCAGTAACTCTACCCTGTCAGGGAGAAGGAGGTACTCATTAATCAATCCAACTTTAGTTTAAGGTTTTGGATGCGAACACAGCCTTTCTTGAAAATTCTCTCTGCTTCACTTTTCGCTTCACTCAAATCACCTTTTTAGAATCTATGAGCCTGTTTACTTACTAAATGCTCTGCCAAATCTGTAGCCTCCATTACTGCTCAAACTCTGTTCTCAGAAAATGCAGGAACAGCAAAACTTCCAAGGCAGTAGAACTTTCACTAAAGAAACAAAAAACCACTAATGAGCAAAACAGCACAAATCCACAAAACAAAACCCCCCACATGGCGTGCACTTCCACTATGAAATGATCACTTTCCTAAGAGTCCCATAAATACACTGCTCTCTCAGAAGCACTGATGTGACAGTAGTGCTGCTTCTTCTGAACTTACCTCTTTGGGAGATTGGAGAACAACTTTAAGTCAAAATACAATGTTAACAAAGCCTCTCACTACTATTCTCAGTGATACAACCTACAGACACCACTCAGAATCCAGAGCAATCCTAAATGCAGAAGTGAAACCTGGCTGTAGCAAGCTGCCTTCCCAATAAACTGACAGGCAAGGAAACAGCCATGTTTATGTGGCACATGCTTGGTATCCAGCACACTACAATTCAGGGTGTCAGGAGCCCATGTCTCTGGAGTTGCCTGCCTCCTTACAGAAGGTCAGAACTGCAAAGTCATAGAAATGTTTGACATCTACACCAGCAGGAACAACACAGTGCTGCTGCCACAGCTCTTTAACATGCAGGTTTTCTCTGCACCAGCCTGCAACAGTTCACCTGCTTAAGTGGGAGAGCCTGACTGTTCCAGCCAATACATGTCTTGGGTCATGGCATGACAATAACCAAACACCAGCACTGAGTGGGAACAACAAACACTGTGATCCACAGTAGCTTCACAGTTTTAAGCAGGAAATGCAAAATTTTGATTGGCACTCATCTAAATGGATAATTTTGAGCAGTTTTCAGGAAGTAAAAATTCATTACATTCAATGTAAAACAACTACACTGCAGATTATTAACCCAGCCCTGAGCTGGAGCATTAGGCAAGTACAGTCGGCTTCTGAGGACAGTATTAATCCTGGAGTTATGTTTTCCATCAGTGCATTTCTTCTAACAATTATTACTTTGCCTTCCATGAAACTCTGCTCTCAAATTTTCACCTCAATAGTGCCAGCTAGAACTCCAAAACACCCAGCTAATATGCCTAGCACCACAACAGAAAACATTTAATACACTCCATCTGAAGCATTTAGATCTAGGATCTCCTCTTGGCTTCAACCAGTTAGCAGAATTGGAAACTTAGGATATTCAGACAAATGACAGTGTCAGCTGCCCCCCAGAAATGGGCTGCACAAAGACAGGCAGCAAGACTATACATGTACCTTCAGTCATGACTACTCTGCCACATGTTCCACTGGAGATATTTTATTTTTAAATTAGACCCACCATTATTTCAGAAGAGGTAAGTGTAGGAGAAGGGATGACAGGTGACCTCGCCCCTGGTAAGTATCAGCTGTGTTAATTACCCAATACAGCCTCACCCCAGATGAGTCACAGCTATAGCCAATAAAGCTGAAAGGGGTGGGTTGGCTAGTCACGGGTGGATGGGAAGATGTAGAGGAAGAGGCACAATTCTGAAGGCACAATCCAGGAGGACAGTGCAGAACAGGAGAATCACTGCTATGAGGTCAGTCTGGGTCTGCAGTTAGAGCCTGTTGTTGGAACCTGCATTCATAATCTAGCTAGGTAAAAGCCTGCATTCAGAGTCTGCAAACAAATACATGCAGTCATAGCCTAGCAGGAAATAACCAGTAGTCAGTCTGAAAGAGAAACCTACAGTAGGTGCTTGCTGCAGCCAGAGTCAGTGAACAGTTGGACTCAGAATAACAGAATTGTAAAGAGGAATAAACCAGGACCCTTTTCATACTGTGATAAATGACAAAAGTGTGTCTTGGGTCATTTCTACCTTCTAAGGAGAGGGCTGCTGCAACAAGTTCCTTGACCTTCTTTTTACAGACGAAGTCACACCAGCAAACACATCAGCATTTGATAGGTACCAAGTCCATTTTAATAAGAGAATCCGAAACCATTAAATCCCCCTTCCCATAACCAATTGTAGGCAGTTCTCTTTGGAACTCAGAATCTGACTTGCATCCGGAAATGCATCTGCTTTGTAGCATTGTTACTCATTCCTGTCTTGAGCATCCACTTTGACTTCATCCTCTGCAGGTACTGCATGTCACGCTGCTGAGCAGAGATGGCCCCTGCAGGGAGAAAGAAGGAAAAGAGATGGATCAATGTCTGTCACCTTACTTAAAATTTGTATGCAAACCAGCTGACCTGACCACGTACTTCAGCAGTTACCTATAGGTTTTCCTTCCCATACTAGCACTCTTCTTTCCACTTTTCTCTGGAGAAAGTCCAGTTCCCTCTACAAATACCCATGACTGTGATTAAGACAAAAGGTTGTTTTGCATTCCAAGCGTGATTCTTATATTTCAAAAATGGACACAGACCACAACACTGTTCCCCAATTGGAAAAGCATTCTGTCAAAGCACGACTTAAATAGCAAGAGTATTGGCTTAGACAGGGCAGAAACCAAGAAATCTCAGGAAGATACCAAGTATCACAAACAATGGAATGAAAATGCTTGCACAGAAGCTGCACTGGATTTTAGAAACAAATTTCCTGTATCTTAATTCTGTCAGGAATTAAAATGAACCGAGTGGAAGAATTGAGAGTGCAGACATCCCAGAGCCTCCTCCTCTGCAAAGCCCTCCCCTTGACACTCACCTGCCTGCCCTGTCCAGCCCAAGGCTCGGTACTGCTGCAGCACCCGACCCACAGCTTTCTTGTTCTTCGCAACAGCCACAGCTCTTGTCACACCAAAACGCTGCTTGTAGTACCTCATCAAGGAACGGTGACCCACTCTGGCACCTGTTCATAGGAGGGGACATCTTACTATCCATCATGAAACAGCTTCTGAAATGGAGTACTCAAGCACACTGTGAAAACTATGGAAAATCTCTCTGCTGAGAAATGTTTTTAAAGGGTCCAGAACCTTAAAAATTTAAGGATTATTACGAAATTAATGTAATTACTGTAAGAGCTGCTTGAAGAAAATACACAAAATGTGCTGCTGTTCAAGAGGGCCTTAGCTCAGATAATAAACAGGCAGTTATCAGAAAAGAAAATTTTCATTAGTGGAATGAAAAGGCAGTATGTGGAATGTAGAGAGGCAATGTCATTTCAAGTAAAAACGTTAGTGAAGCCACTTGCTGACATTCAGGAAAATTTGTATTTGCAATTTGCAATGTAATTGCAGAGTTAGCAGCACTTTTCAGAATGAAGGCCTGATGTCCCTTCATACCAAACCACCAAACAAAAAAAGAAAAGCAAGTGAGAGTGCCAAATGCTAAACTAAATGCTATTTAATAATTTAATTTACTGAACTAGTTTACTGAATTAGGTAGGAGCTGTCTCGCTACAAAAAACCCTAACACTAGATAACCTAAATTATAGCCTCTCCAAGTTACACTCAAACAACTATGAAGACTCTCGTTGGAGTATACCACGAGAGCCACATGATAATGAAGATGTAAAATGGGAAAAGCAATCCACAGCCCCAATCCACATATCCATCAATGCTGAAGAAGCTGAACTACTTGGCAGTGAAAATAATGGAAGGTGAGGACATAACCCCAAAGACACTTAAATGCAAAAGTATCTTCTCCCTTCCCAGAGGAAAGCACAACAGTGGCCTGTGCTGCAAGTACTGGAGGTAGATATAGGAAGTGCAGAGAAAGTAAGCTATAACAGAAACCCTGTGCCCACCTGATGGAAGGATCAGCTCCATGGTGTCATCATCATAATCCAACTCTTTCTCTGCCAGGCGCTTTCCAGGACTCTCCACATCTTTCCCATCCTCATGATCAGGGTAACTGCTCCTGTGGAAGAGCAGCAATACATGGTTTAAACATAGTAAGCAACCACAGACCCACTCTACAAAAGAACCACCATGCACAGCTGCAGCAAAGCACAAACACTGTCATGTTCCACCTGCCTTGGTCTGGGAGTTCCTAACAGCAGAACCCTGCCCTGAACAAAGCCTGGAGGAAAGGAATCCCTTTCCTCCATCCTGTTGTGCAACTCAGCACAGATGTGCTGCTGCACACTTAACAGTGACTTATGGTGAAAAGCCACGAGGGTGCAGGTCACCAGCACTGCACAGCTAACTGAATGAGTGCTCCCAGGAGTTCCTCCTGTCACCATAGTATGAGGTATTTCTGACCAAAATGAACAGAGTTTAGCATAAATTGCAGGAAGTTCAAAAAGAGGCCTCTAAATCACAGCAGTCCTGTTCAGCTACACAGTAAAACTTACGTAAGAAACCCACAGTAGGTGTTAAGTCTACAATCTGTTTAAAAGCTAATGGGTAAAAAAAATGAATTTTTATGGCCTTTGCTGGTACACTGAAATCTCAATTCAGTAACAGCACACATACAAAACAGAATTCAAAATATAGGACTAGTACTAATGGTTACAGAAGAAGACAACCAATCTTGCTGTTACCATTACCTAAAAAAGTAGGGAACCAGCAATGCAAAATAAATACTAGAACCTGAAACACTACTAAATTTAAAGAATGAATAATAGTTTCTAATATAATATTTAACTGTCCTTTTGTCTGTGTCCCACTCAAAGAGAAATGACCTCACCTAAAATCATAGAAATCTGCAAATTCCAGGGCAGCATCTCCATCTGTGAAGAGTTTGCAGTGGCTTTTATCATTCATATGAGCCTGGACTGCTTCCGTAGAGTAGAAGGATTTCCCCTTTTCATTGCACCAGATGCAGATTTTCCCAACGCCAACTTTCTCTCCTGCAGGAAACATTGGCACTTCTATTGGTCTGAACAAAATCTCCCCAGTCAGTAATTAACATTTCTGTGACACAGCCTTCCCAGCTTGCAGGCAGAGAGACTAAAGAGGAGCCTTGAGCCCCTAATCTCCAGGATAACCCTGCTATTCCTATGCCTTGACCCCATCAGGGACAAGTCTGGCCATTAAAAGATTTCTTGTGACAAGGTATGGATCATTCAATAGTTTTAATAATGAATTTCTTCCAATACATTTTTCTATCCAATACTCCAAAATTATTTTATTCTCATCATTATTTTTAAACTTGAAGGATGATACATTTTTTCCTAGCTTTTAGCTCTCTCACAAGCATTGTAAACCAAAGAGACAAATACTTGTGACTCACAGGCAGGACAACAAATTCCATATGCATGCTTTAGCAACAGAATGTTTCCCCAAATTTCGCATTATCTGAACAACAGAAAACTATGTGAGACCTACAGGGTACATGACCATGTTTGCTCATCCAAGTTTTCTCTCCTTTTCCCTGGAAAGCCTGTAGTCCTGCTCATGATCAAAATACTGACAGCACTCAGGCAGAGAAAAAGCAACACAAAACAAAACATTTGGTGTCATATCCAAATGAAAATAAGCACTACCAGAATATAACTATCCTGACAAAAAATGACAGAACATTCAGGCATACCAAGATACTTGATTAGTCCTCTGAGATCCACAAGGTACTCTATGTCTGGAATAAAGAAGCTGTGGATTTTTGTCATATGCGCCACATTTTTTGTGAGAGATCTAGAGTGATGGGCACAGAACAAGCAGTCTGTGACTGGTATGGCCCCAGCAGCAGGAATGCTTTCAGCCTCTGCCTGTTGCTCGTCTTCCTCTTCTTCCACACTTTCCATCTCTTCATCGGAGCCAATGTCTTCTTCAGAATCCATATCTTCCCAGTCTTTTAAAGGAAGTTTTAAAAAAAGATATTGATTTTATACTTTTCCCAAGCAAAGTAAGTCCCAAATAAGTTAGAAAAAGCCATTTAGAACATACTGCATTTTTTGTTCTTACAGCTAAGTGCCACACAGTCACTTCCAGGTGCAAGAATTTACCATTGCCACTGAAAGACATTTATTTTTAAGATGTACAGCAAACCACAAGGTTGCTCATAAAAAAGCTGTCAGATCTGATACTTTCCCCCACCGTTTTCTCAACTACTAACACTTTACTGCTGTTTCTAGGCCTTAAATTTAATTTACCACAACACAAAAGCACAAGCATGGCTCACTGAAAACAACTCTGGTAACATCAGGAAAATACTCGTTTCTAGCAGTGAGGGTAAACACACTCTTGTTCACACACTTAAAGAACAATTAACATTCAGAGGCCTACTGAGTATTTTCGCAATACAATTTATGACTAACACATTAATACTAGACAGGTGAAAGCTGGCTTCTTCTTTAGGTGTTACAATGTGTGTTCAGAGGTAAATGTTTCTTCTCGTGCAGAACAGATTCAATGAACTGCAACTGAAATTTCAAGAGCACAAAACTGCTGTAACAGATACAGTAATGTGATATGGGTTTTAGAAGCTGGAATGAAGTTCCACCTCATTCACACCTGTCCCCTTGCTACAGCTCAATCACCCCATTCAACTGCTCCAACAGATGTGTTTGGAGCTGCACTGTCAAATACAGCACTGAAAGGATCCAGGTTAAAAATAACCCTTTTCTGGAAATTCTGAAGCTCTGATCTTTTCAGTTGTCTGCTTTCCAGGCTGAACTCCAACACAGAGCTGTATTCACAGCAACAGGCCACTGGGGTAGCAACTCTTAAACACATTTTAACACAGACATCAACATGCCAAGGAGTGATGCCACACAGGTTAAAGAGTAAACTTTCTCCTCTGGTCTTGGTGGGCAGAGGGAAACAAAATCAACCACAGTCCCACCTCCCTTCAACAGAACAGAAAATGAGTTGGGACAATAGCAAATGATCACACCTGAATTTTTGTTCATTTATTTTTCAGAAGCAGTTTTAGGGTAACCTGTTACATTAGCCTTCTTTAAATGAAACTTCCTTTGACTTTTTATGTGGGAAAAGAAGTAGTGCTCATACTAGTGACTGTGTTCAATCTTTACTACATTATTGTCTGTTAAGTTGAACAGTTGGCAGTTCAGACACTAACACAGAGTCCTTGACTGCAAACAAACCTTAACCTAAGGGACCAACCTTAACTCCTTTGTTAAACTGAAAATCAACAGCAAGAGCTTCTGTGATGGAAAATGCTGCACTGCTACAGAGATAAGAGGAAGCTTTTGCTCAAACCATAGCTTACCCCAAGCTGTTCTCTGTCAGTGTGTTTACTGCCTTACCTTCTTCATTACCCTCTTCTTCCCCTGCTTCTTGCTTGGCCAGCTTCCTTGCTTGCTGTTCAAACCACTGCAGCCGTGGAGGTATTTCTGGTCGTTCTCTGCTCTGGGACAAGCTGGTGCTTTCCCTAGAAACTGGAGAGCCACTTGCATTACTAGGAGGTAGAGGTGTCTTCTTTGGAGATGAAGATGGCTGGGCTTTGATGGCTTGCTGAATAGCTGTGTTCATTTCATCTTTATTTACACTCTCTGGGGCTAGTCCCTTTTCCAGATTCTTCTCATTTAATATTTTCACCTTCTTGCTGACAGCTTGTACAGCTTTCTTCTCCAGCTCCAGGTGCTTCTTCGACTTCAGGTGATTCTCATAGGCATTGAAGGTGGAGAACCTCTTGCTGCACACCGTGCAGTAAGTGGCAGTGATTTTGTTCTGCTCCTCTGCTACTGCTCTCTGTGCCAGAACTCGCTCTTGGAAATTCTCAGCAGTGACAGGAGGCATGTCAGCAACTTTACGCTTCAGGTTGTACCTGTGCCAGTCAGTTTTGTAATGGGCACGCTGAATGTCACCATCCTTGAAAGCCACACGGCAAGTGATGCAAGTGTAGGTGGCCATTACTAGAAAATGGGAAAAAATAAAATCATGCTAAAAAAATTAAGTTACAGACAAAAAAAAGCCCCAACACAACTTCCTGACAACCTTCTTTAAAGACCAGACTCACAGTTCTTGCTCAGAATTAAATTTATTAAACACCAGCATCAGCAATGAGTGCAGTATTCATGGGCAGGAGCAAGAGAGAAAACTTAAAAGACTTTGTGTTTACTTGTACCACAGCAACAGCTGAGCATTCCAGCTCTGGAACCTGCTGTGCCTGTTGGGATTGGGATGCAGGAGAGAGCCCCCAGTTACAGCAACAGTATTTCAAAAGCTCTACATTTTTCACTAAGGTCATTGACTAAAGGTTCTTAACAAGCTCATGTTCTGCCAACTCTAAGACTTTGATGAGACCAGTGACTCCTCAGAAATAAGGGTAAAAAAAGGTCTGCTTACAGGCCTATTTTCTATTTTCCACAACCTTATTAAATGGTAAAAAAAAAAAAAAAATAAAAAAAATCACTGCATTTAAAAATAAAGCCATCTTAGCTACTTTGGAGCAGTGCATATATATGCCAGTTGTGCTGACAACACTTTACGCTGCAGTGCTGTTCATCTGGAGATGAAGTCAGTCATGCCTAGATTTAGCACTTGAAGCCACTGCTAACCCTGATCTCCTTCCACTTTTCCACCATCCAGCTGAGCCATGTTAATGGGGATGGGACAAGACAACTGCAGAGCAGTGATGCTGTCCTTTACAAACCCATATATTTCCTTCATTCTCACTGCTTAACAAAACATAGCTTTTTTTTTTTATTATTAAACAAAGTTGATGGAATTTCTTGAATGCTCCAAAAGCAAAGAGCAAAAAAAATTGTCATTTGGAGGTCACAGAAAGTACCCTCATATTTTAATTGATTTAGAAAAACTGTGGCTTAATCTGGAGGAAAAAAAAATAATACATGAGCAGGAGGGGATCTGAAAGCAGGGAAAGGAAGAGCAGCCCCTCCCCAAAGCTATGTTATGAAATGCTCATTTCATTCCCCTGGAACCACTGGGCTCCTTACTTATTATTGCTTGTGCTGTCTGCAGTGCTACGGTGACAGGGGGGATGCACAAAATAAAGGCCATGTTATTTTACTTACAGTACTGTAAGCATCTACTCAGTGTAACATGCACTTTGTGTTTCAGAGAAAAACGTATTCTCCGCCCACTGAGAGATCTCGAGTATTCCCCAAGGCGTTCCCCTGCCCCTCGCCCCGCCCGAGCACCAACCTTTGCCATGAAGCACTGACGCCGAGCCACGCTGGCTGTCAGCGACAGGCCCTTGCAGAACACCCTGCCCTGGGGCAGAACACCCTGTTCCATGACAGACAGACAGCAGCTACGCGCTACATTACCACAGGGGCGTTTTAAACCCCCAACCTCCTCCCGCTCCGCCACACCCAAAAGAAAGCAGCTCAGAAGAAGAGGTTTGTAACTAAAAGAAACCAAAGACATAAACCTCCACCTCTGACTATTAGGTGCAGGTGTGCTTTCAACTCAAACTGCATAAAACAGAGAAATCCCGTGTAGTTACACCTCACCTCCCACGACCGGCCTGCATTTTCCCCTCCCGTTTCAAGCCACGGGACCGACGCTCCGAGTCCTACCTCGTGTGGGGCTCAGGAAAACGAAACCCCAGGCACTCACAAGCCCGCAGCACAGCCAAGCCCTTCCAGACAAATCGCGATCTCCCCTGAGGCTCTTTATTACGGCCGATTTTTAGCTGCTTCCAGTTGGATTTAAACCGAGTCCGTGTCCCTAATCCTCGTGCAAGGCAGATGTTTAATACCCGGACAACAAGAATTCGGGCCAAACCTATAGATAAATAAATACAAATAAAATGAAACAAGAGATACGTCGGGGCGCAGGCGGTAGCCGGGAGCCACCAGGCCAGGCGTGGACCAGGCCGGGCTCACCGAGAGCCTGCAGCCCAAGGGAGAGCAGACGGCTCGGCCGGGCCACGCCGCCGGCCCCCCGCTACCCTCGCCGGGCCGGGCCAGGCCAGGCCGAGCCATGCCTTTCCATCCCGTCCCCTCCCGTCCCTTCCCGGCCCTCATGCCGGGGACACGCACCCGCGCCCGGCAGAGCTGGCGGAGCCGGGCAAGGGGCAGGGCGGGGCGCGCGGGCAGGAAGCGGCCACGCGGCGTCCGGCGGGAGCGGCCCGCGCGCGCCCCCTGGCGGCCGGAGGGCGCGGGGCAGGGAGCGGCGGGAGCGCCGCCTGAGGGCTGCGGCGGCCTGTCCTCCGGGGGTTGGGCTTTGTTTGTTGTTTTGTCTTTGCTCTGTTTGTTTGATTTTTCACAGAATCAATTAGGTTGGAAGAGCTGTCTTAGATCATCAAGCCCAACCTATGGCCGAACACCAGCCTGTCATCTAGACCATGGCGCGAAGTGCCACATCCAGTCTTTGCTAGGACGGTAACTCCACCACCTGCCTGGGCAGCCCAATCCAGTATCCAGCCACCTTTTCCGTGAAGAAACTCTTCCTCATGTCCAACCTAAACCTTCCCTGCTGCAGCTTACGAGTGTCTTCTTGTCCTATCACTGGTTACCTGGGGGAAGAGGCCAAACCCACCCGGCTAGAACCTCCTTTCAGGTAATTAGAGAGCGATAAGGTCACCCTGTTTGTTGTTATAGGGGGTTTTTTTTCATTTCTGGGAGCAAACACACAATGAGTTGATGAAAGATAAAAACTAACACATATTTATTAAAACAATCAATATAATAGTTCCATGTTTACAAAACAGTGATCAGGCAGGTAAAGTGCTGCAGAATACTTAAATACGGACATTTTGTAATTCTCCAGTTTCTGGTTGCTCGGGTGGAGGTTACTCACAGACTGTGACGCCGCTCATGTGCTGAGAACAAACGTGGAGACTACAGGGACTTGTTCAGAAGGCTGGAACAGCCTGGGAAAAGTGCAGAACGAACACAGAACAAGTAGAACGAGTATCTCTTCAGATCCTGTTACTTTGGGTTACAATTGTTTAATCTCCTCTGCATAGTGTTTTTCTCCACTAACAAACAGGAGAATGGTCAGTAGGTGTGTGGTACGTACTCATGGAAACTCCATGTGCTTTTGCATTGGATGACCTAAGGCCACCAATCAGATGGTGATCCTGTCACTCACATGGACTGAAACAAGGGGAAATTTTCCATGTACAAAAGAGTGACCTGGATCCCTGCCCTGATGTATGTCCTTTTCTTCCATCAGGATGCGTGAAGAAGCCACTGCAAGGCACAGGAGGGTGAGCCCTTTGCTGCCAGGTACGAGCACACACACAACACAAGCAGTACTGATCCCAGGGCAGGATCACACGCCGTTACCCCACGGCATTGGCTCACACTACACCCTCTACGCTGCCCGTGTGCCTTTTGACTGGAAAATCACACACAAGCAGGCTTTCCATGGAAAAACTGCACGTTTCAAAGCTATGTGCTGCCTTATACCCCCTTGCCTGTCTTCCTGCCCATGCATTGTTTGAAGGATGGGAAGGTGACGACGGTGCTCGGTAGGAAAGACACTGTGGACCATTGCAATAGGAATTTTTAAGGAACTGTTATTTCATGGCTGTGGCTATAATACAGCAAAATGAAGTTTTCTCAAGGGATTTCCAACTGAGGACAGTGTGGAAGGGATCCACAAAGGACAGAGACACTTTCTTTGTGTTTTGCTGGCGAACTGCTGGCAGTGGAATGTATTGTGTCCAAGCAAAGTGTTTCTTACATGTGGTTGTGTGGAAGGGAAGAGCTAATTTCCTGCAGAAAATTAGACATCTTTCACTACCTGAGGAAGAATATTAAATGTTACAGAATTACATCCTTCCCATTACACAGTATTTAGGGCCTTGAGTACAATTGACCACCATGACAGCAGAAAAAAAAATTCTAAAGACACTCAGATAAGCAACTATGTCCCTAACTTTAATGATTTACTTGTTCAAGTTTTGGTTCGTTTTTCCTTCTGAAAAAGAAGTTTTAAAAAAAAAAGAAAAAAAAAAAAAGAAAAAAAAAAAAAAAGAGACTCATACTGGAGAAAAATCAATCTATTTACCTATCTTGAAACCAGAAAGTGGGTAATTTACAAAAGCCTGAGAAACTCCTCCAACTGCTTTTCTTTCTGATCTCTTATTCTAGAATAGTGCCCCTGTATTAGATACTTTTATAACCACAATTATTTTTCATAAAACAACAATAAAGTGCACACTTTTACAATGCCACTACTGACAGCCAGCTAGCTAGTCTGTCCTGCCAATCTGCTCCAGAAAAGCCTGTGAAGGACTGCTCCCTCCTTCCCTCCCTCCCGCCTCTCCCTGTCTCACAGCCTGTTTCCCCTTCTGCCACCAGTAATCCTGGAGAAGGAAGCACACAGTTATTTGGGCATCCTACAAAGCTTCATCAGCAACTTGGATTTGTACTCTTTTAACTGTACCGATTGTCCTAAACATGTGGCAAGGAAATGAGGCTTTTAAGTCATCTGAGAACTTTTTAAACTCACTGATTTTCCAACAAAAGCTTTTTTAAATTTTGTTTGGGTATTTGATGTTTTTGTTTATTTGTTTTTTTTCCAAATGAGAAGAACAGGCTGGTGAAAGCTAAAGAAGAAACTTAGCAACTAATACTGTGGAAGTGATATGGGCCATGTTTTCTAGCGATTTCCAGAAACTCAGGTGTTGAGATATTGTAATTTTGAAAGCTGCATCTTGTGAGATCTATATCCAGCATCCACTTATGTATTGGATAATGAAGGCACAGGCTTACCCTTTTACTGGTAAAGGACAGCAAACACCGTCAATATGCATTACTGACACAAAAAGCACAAGCAACAATAGAGCTAGTGTCAAAAAATCTCAGCATCCTTCCTTTTGCTGTACTCTTTTTGGCCATCTGCCTGTTTTCCCACCTCAAAAGGAAAAAAAAAATACAAAATGAAGTTAATTTCAAACACAGGTTTACCTATACATATATGTTAGTGGAAGATTTTTATAATCTGTTGCTGTACTTTTTGAGGGTCCTAGATGACAGTATTTACCTCTTCAAATGCCAGCAAATGGAAGTTTACTTGAGTAGTAGTAGCAGCTGACATGGTCCCTCAACTTTGCTAATGGTTTACATCACATTAAAAAAACTAGCTTTATTTCATCCTATTTCTTGGATTACTATTGCTTGGTATTGCAATGCAGTTCTTTCACAGGTGAACAAAAAAGCCCTAGAAAAATAAGTTATCTGCTTGAGATCCCATGCCACTCACTTAGCATGTGTGGACTTAAACTGGCAAATAATTTAAACAAGTTCTTTTTTTGTTTTAAATTACATGCCAAGAAGAAGATTCTGAGTGTCTTCTCTAGCAACTGACCTCACCCAATGCTTCTAAGTATCTTAAAATAATCAGTTGCAACACAACTTTTGTACCAAGTGGAAGTAGCTATCGTGGGAAAAAAAGCCAAACCAAAATCTACAGAATCTCACATTAAGGAAGTGGCACATAAAAAACCTTTATCCTTTTTTTTAATCTCTAATCTCTACTCCAAACAATAATTACCCTCACCTGCTCCCGAAAGGTTGTTCAGTTTACACAATATTAACTTTAAAACATAAAGATTCACTGGCTGACTTCACATGGGCAATACTGCCAAGGACCAGACTCCATCAAGGAACACAGCAGGTGGTCAGTCATATAACATGCCACTTTACAACTCTACAAGCCTATAACAGCAAAAAACTTGGAAATGCATCACCATATCCAAAATAATTCAAAGGTTTTACGTATGAAATCTAGGGGTTTTTATAGTGTTGCACACATATTTAAACTCGAGTTGTGCCAGTTAATGTGTTTCATATATAGTAGATGCACTACACATAATGCTAACTGCAGGGACTCACACTCTTTGGTAGAATTGAAGAAGATGAGATGCAGTTAATCTCACTGCAGCCCTCTGACAACTTGCCCTCACAATATGAGTCATTAATTGTATTACATGATTGGAAAACTAGAGTAAATAAACTGCCTATACTGAAAATTTGGCTCAGGACCCCAAAATGCATGGTTGGCAAAAAGATTAAAGAAACTTCTCCCCCAACTGTTTAGAACAACTGACTTCCACCACGCATCTGCAACCAAACAGTGGATAGATAATTCATTTCCATGCTATTACATTGAGGTATTACTACCAGAAACATTAAACTATCAGTATTAGCTGATATTTATCCAGTTAATTCACTCTGCATAAGGGAAATTATTACAACACATCTAAAGGGATAGTTAAAGCTTACAGCTCAGAATTTTCTTCTTTTATTTTTTTTTTTTTTTTTTTTTTTTTTTTTGCATTTGATGGTATTTTTTTGTGTTTTTTGTTGAATTTCTTCTGTGTTACCAGCTGCAAATTCCAGGTTAATGACTTCCAAGCAGATTTGAAAGGAAGCCTGAAGACTTTTTCTTTTCCTGGGATTCTGCTTCTTGACTTTGTGAAAGTCCCAATTCTTTCTCAATCTGCTCTAGCTCAGACTGGTCAAGCAGTTCAAAGTCATCAGCTTCCTCTGTGTCTGTCTCCTCGCTCAAACTGGGCACTGCCTGAGAGGGAACTTGCTGTAGGGACTGCAGCTGGTCTTTGATGGCAGCAGACACTGCAGCTGTGATGACATCGCCAGCAATTCCACTCATTAAATTAAAGGTTTGGTCAGTGGTCAAAGGCAAGGACAACCCTGCAGTGGATGGTCTCTCTTTACTCTGTCTGTGATCCACCTTCACATCAGTTTGCTCTTTCCTTCGTTTTTGCTGGGTGGGCAAACCGATGCTTGAGTCATCGTCATCATTTGTGCCGGCACCATTTTCTAAAGAGGGGAATTCTAAAAGATCTCTAGCGAAAGCTTCTTCATGATCACTAGGTCGGTCAAAATCTATTACAGGGTTAACAGAAGAAAACAGTGTTAGCACTCACAAAAGGTTTCCCAAAAAGGCAGCCACATGTAAAAATGCAAGGAGCAAGTGTTCCTCTGAATACATTTACTAATCCCTACTATAGTAGTTCTCTACTAGAAGGAGCTTTATGTGACAAAATGGTTTTGAGGTCATAAATCTAGCACTACAAATCAACTGGTATCACCTTAACTATTTCAAGAAAATAACTTTTTAAAGCTAACTTTTAAAGCTAACATTTTTAGGTATGTAATGAAACAACCCATGCAAATCTTCAGCACGGCTATTTCTAAATATACCAGCCACATGAAGTCCTAAAATTTATTTTTCTTCACAATATATATAAACTACAAATATGTAAACATGTAAGGATGTGTTACAAGCTTTTAACATGTATATGGAATAATAAAAAGAATGTTTATCTGTTTAAATAAAGATATAAAACTAATATAAAGACTAATTTCCTTTTCCTTTCTTGGCCAATGCTTGTATTAAAAAGGAAACAGAAAATGGAAACTCTACAGATGATCAGAATTGTTTTCAAGAGGATAAAAAGCAGGATGTAATCAAACATTAAATTTTAATGGCTGCATTAACGAATGACACAGTATTTGTTATTAGAAAAGTGTAAAACATACCGTGGAGTACATGGCCTGTGGGAGAGGCCTAAATAAGCACAAGCAAGTACTTTCATCAAGTATTTGAATGAGAAAGTAAAAAGTAATCAGTTTGAACTTACTTTCTATGAAAACAAGCAATAGGAGCTTGTTATAAGAACACTGATAAAGGGTAAGGAAATAAATCCTAAAAATGACTCATAGGTCATTTTCTCCATTTTCTTTAGGAAAGACAGGCTGCGAAGATGAGGAGGAAGGGTTGTGCTGCATGCAGAATGGTGACTGAAATGCATAGAGCGTTGACAGGAGATGAGGCAGTCCTCGGATGCATCCCATTTGGTCTTGCACTGTTGTCTATGTCCCATTTGCTGAAATGCTCCATGAGGAAGAAGAGTGAATGGTGTAATTTTTCACTTAGCAAGGCTTTGAATAGACTTTCCCACATGATCCTTACAGCCAAGCTGATGAACAAACAGGGTACGGGAACTGTAAGGTGGGTGGAAAAGTGGCCAGACTGCAGGGGTCAAAGGCTTCATCAGCGACACAAGGTGCAGCTGGAGGCTGGTTATTGGTGTCTGTCACAGGGACTGAAACCTGTGACAGACACCAGCATCGTTCAAGGTTTTTATTAATGACTTGGATGACGGGCTGCAGTGCACTCTGCAAGTTCATGGGCAGAAAGGAATTGCTGTGGGGCAGGTGAATTTGATATTCTGGAGGTCAGGATGCCTTCAGAGGGACTTCAACAGGCTGGAGAAAGGGACAGGCTGAAAAGGAACATCATGGCATTCAATAAAAGCAAATGTGAAGTCTTGCATCTGGGATGGAATAACCTGTGCAGCAGTACAGGCTGGGGGCAACAAGACAGAAAGCAGCTTTCCAGAAAAAGATCTGTGGGTAGCAAGTCAGTGGTATGTCCTTGCAGCAAGGAAGGCCAACCACACACTGAGCTATAGTAGCAGAATTGAAGGCAGAAAGTCAATGGAAGGGATTTTCCTCCTCTATTCAGCAATTGAGAGTACACATTGAACTATTTTGCCCAGTTTTGACCTCTCCAGTTCTAGAGAGACAATGGTATACAGGGCTGAATCCCCTGGTGGGTCAGCGTGATTATTTAGGGGGTTAGAGAACAGGATGCATATAGATGCTGAGAGAATGGGCTTCATTTGGCCCCAAGAGAAGGTGGCAAAGGGGAAATCAGTTTAACTACTGAATAGGAAGGTAGAGAGAAGATGGGCCTGACTCTTCTAGAAAGTGCACAGTGAAAGGATCAGAGTAAACTGACACAAACTGGAACATGAGAAATTTTGACTCACTATAAGAAAAAAACCTTTTCATCATGAAGTTAAGAAAATACTGAGAAAGGCTTTCCAGGGAAGTTGCTGAATCTCTGCTACTAAAGGTGTTCAGAATTCAAGTGGTCACAGCCCTGAGAAACTTCAAAAAGTGTGAATAAAGAGCTTTGAACTTGCTTTGGATAGGAAGATAGGTGAGATGAATGACAATTGCTTTTTACAGCTTACAGTTCTGTGATCATGCAATGCTGTCTATTTACAACTTGAAATATTAGGAAAAAACCAGAAATCATTAATTTGGCCTGTAGTATCATCCTGCTTGTCATTTACAAGGAAGTTTTCCTAGGAGACATGCAAGACGAGCAGAGCAACAGACCCACAGGTGAGATTACACCAAACTACTGTTGTCCTTAATCTTTATTTCAGCAAAGTGTTTTCTGATAGCTTGGTCTGTAAAAAGTAAGAACTTGTTTCTGGTCAAGATCAAGTCAAGTGCTTAAGAATCTTTTCCTAGTCTAGGTCTTCATAGGCTCATTGCTGGCTGTCTTCATTTCTAGTAGTAAAAGCTAATAACAGTGCCTTTTATTGGCTATTTAACAAGTCAGTGTATTTACTGTTTCTTCCTCAGTATTTTGCTTAACTTACCCACAAAAGCACTGGTAGTAATTTTAAAAGGTTTACTTGCCTAAAAGGTTTGGTAGAAGAGAGTGCTACATCTAGCACTTGTTGAATGTGCTGGTTATACACAGCACTACTTACTTATTTAGACACTTGCTGATGTACTTTAACATTTTTAAGATGAGGACTGTTCTTACACAAGATGTATCCAAAATTATACAAAACACTAAGATTAACCTTAAATTTGTTTAAGAGAGAAAAGTAAGAACCCCGAAACCTTCTGTCCTCAAACTATCTAATCATTTTGAGGTAACTTGCATGTCTGGAATCCACTGATGATACAGATGAAGCTGTTACTTACCATCAGATGTGTCTGTCTGTGGAGAATACCCCTCAGATAAGTTAAAGGTCCCATTATCGGTCCAGGATACTTCTGAGACATCTGTGTCAGACACTGACAGCTCTTTGGCAACAATTGCAGGACTAACCTACACAGAAAACAGTCCCATACATGGAATTCTTACATTAAAAAAAAAAATCACACTTCAGAAAGACAGTGCTTAGAGACTGAAAAAAAATTCCTCTTGTATGTCATAGCAACATAAATCACCTCCTATTTAAGCCTTAATTGAAGAAACATGAAAATACTATACAATGCTTAGAAGTGAAGCATCCCTCTTTGTAATAACTAAAGGCTGTATTATACTAAAGAAGCACAGAAAATTCCAGTTATTAATTTTGAAAGAAATCCTACTATAATGAAAGCAAAATGAGCCTGCAAATACAAAATATGCATAATGTAACAAAAGGAGTAAACGTGGACTAGAAAAACCAGCCCAATAGCTGTAAGACCATCAAAAATTAGCTGAACAAAAAAATATTATCCTTTACCAATTTACTGAACAATATTTAGTTATTTCCACTACAAATTTTTATCCCATGGGATATATTTTTTTGGGTTTTTTTCCCCCCCAGCACAAAACTACCTCCAAAGCAATCACTGTCAAAGTCAGGCTTTATACACTACTGATCAAATATTGCATAATAATTCCTATTAAGATGATTTTTTTAATATCAACTGCTATTCTAACAGAAGAACCTTTGCCATACAATCATTTAGAATACTAGGAGAAAAATGAGAAATTTGAGTGTTCTCATACATATCTAGAAAGATTTTATAGATAATATACCTGTTTGCACCATCACTGAAAATTATTAGACAAGCGATTACAAAAATATCCAACAAATTACATAGGTTTTCTATTAATGTTTCCCTTTTGTATTTTAATTTGATAAAAATCAACTGCAATTTCACTGTTGGAAATAAAAGTAACCACCTTTGTTTTTAAATATTAATGTAATCATTCCACAGCCAATACAAAATAAACACATTCTTAGCTCAGTAGGCCAATGAAACCATTACCTTGAAGGCCAGAAGTCACAAATGCAGTAGGTTGATTAGTATAAGGCTAAAGATGGAGACTATGGATCACTTCTATAGCATATTGCTTAGTTCAGGAACACAGCCTCCTGGGGAGGTTAAAGTCTTCCACAGAAGACCAGAGACAGCAGTCTAGATAGCCTCCCATTATCTATATAGATATTTTAAAAGCAAGACAGGGCTGACTGAAAAAAGTCACCTTTGGACACAGAGCTGATATGTCTAATTCACTGTCATCTTCTGTGGGTTTTGTTTTTGCTGTTTCTGAAAGAAAAAAGATATATTTTTTATCCTACTCATGACAACGGATTTCCAGGTTCAGCGTGTGTTCTCTGTCACACAGCTTGTGTAGCAGAGTAAACTTCCACCTGCTGACACAGTGCATCATTTATGTGAATAAACTACTAGCTATGCTACCAGGAAAACAGGCCTGACTGAGACTGCCTGCTTATCAAAATGCAGTAACCAAAGTGAGAGCAAGAATGTTATTCTGAATACATTCCAGTAGGTCTATTTACCTGCATTGTAATTCCTTCAGGAGTCTCTGCTGCTCATCTGCCCTGGCAATACATATCTCCCTTTTAGACTAAACTGCTGGTAAAATGCACAGGTGTAATGTGTTAGAACAGGCTGTGTTTCTTGATAATTGCATGTAATCTTCATTCTCAAACCCCTTCTACCAACATACAGCTACCCTGCATTCATAGTCACGTGCAAATATGCATACAAAGCATCCTCTGAAGTCTGGTAGAATATTGCTCTTTACAGAGAAGCAGAGACACAAATTTTGCCTTCTCTGTCTGAGAATCTTTTAAACCAACATAAAATGAAAAGCACAGTCATAGTGTTCTTGGTTGCTTCTTCCTGCAACTTTCTCTTTTCCTTGTGCCAACACAAGGTTTATGAGCCCATGTGGGGAACCCAAGAGGCAAAGCGAGGTAGGGAACTTGTCTGGGTTAAATTAAACTGGAGGATGAGATGCAGGAAAGAACGCATCTAACCTCAACCTTTTTCCCGGGGCTGGCTTACCAAGTTTATTAAATTACAGTCTGATCTTTTTCTCTCCCAGTTTCATTTAAAACTGAACAAGCAGAATAATGCATGGAAGAAAATTTCCAGTGCTTTATTCCTTATTTCCAATTACTATCACATTACATGTAAGAGAAGGGGGAAAGACACATGGTGGTTCTCCTTGGGTCTAGGAACAGCACATTGTATAATGAATTGTATACAGGTTACAAGAAATGCATGTTTTAAGGCAGATATTAAGTCTACTGATGTAGCACTAATTAAAAAGGGTAGGCTACCTGCAAGAAGTGTGACTACACTGCAAAGATTTAATTACCAAAACTGGAACAAGCACAAAGAATAAACACTGTTCATATACAGATTTTCCTTGAAATAGCTTTATTGCTTAAAATCTAAAAGTTTCCATTATTAGAAAGATTTTAGGTGAGATAGGTGAGATTTTGTTTTAAATTGATTTCTCCCCTTTCCATGCAGAAACTTGGATTAATTTGCAGTTGCTCTCCTGTGGCAATTCTTATATGCTTTTGGAGTATTTGGAGAAGAAAACAAATTCTTTTTGCTGGAGGAAGTGAAACCAAGGCACATTTAGATATAGGAACAGAGTTTGGTCTCTTACTGAAAATTCTTTTACATACTTATTTTGAGACTTTTGAGCAGGTCTTTCTGCTGGGCAAGTTTGCCTTATCTAAAGAGAGATAAGCATTGCAAGCTTACATCAAGTAGTTTTTTTCTGAAAACTTATAAGGAGTGCATCTAATCACATACAAAGAGTTTGCCTTGTTTCTTTCCATGAAGTAATAATTTCTTTATTATCATACCCAGACATTTGACATACACTGTCACTTCTTATAAAGCTAATAACAGTAGCCAGGTTCAAAGAAATGCAAAGAAAGCTCCTACAGCTTCTCAGGACAAACCAAACTTTCTGCAAGGTGAATAAAATGCTCTGCATACAGAAATACAATAATATATGGGACTGTAATTAACTACTCACCAGATCTCTCTTTTTTCTTCTGGTTGATATATTCCACTATTCCAAAATCTAGTTTCATCAGAACTGCCTTTATTTTGCTGCACAGTTTTTGTCCAAACTCATTGCACTTAAGGAAAGGACATAAAAAGGCACACAATACTGTGATAAAAAATGAAGACAGAGAAAAAATTGTATTGAAATATTGCTGTACAAGAAGTTACTCAATAAAGCTTAAACAATGCCTTTGCATAAGATAATTTTATATAACATAGTTAGTTTTACATAAAAATGCATTGTGAAATGCCCATGTCAGACACTTTTAAGGTAAAATTCAGTTTTCAGGAGCCATTCCTACTCATCACAGGAAATACCATTATATTCATATCGATTGACATATTTTTTACTATCAGTAAGACATGATTTATGGTCATTATAACATTTATCATTACCTTGACTTAGCCTGATTTTGATATCTCAGCTTGACAAACATGACTATGCTGCATTGTGCCAGAATCAACACACTGAAAAAGCTTGCAAGCTGACTTTCATGTGACAAAAAATTGTAAGAAATTTTTTCTTTATATCTAACCTAAATTGACCCTCCTTCAGTTTAAAACCATTACCTCTTGTGATATTTCAACAGGCACTGCTCAAATGTTTGCTCCCAGCTTTCTTATAAGCCCTCATTAGGAAAGGCCTCTCCCCAGAGTGTTCTCTTCTCCAGGCTGAACATCTCCAACTTATTCAGCCTGTCTTCATAGGAGAGGTTCTAGGGCCCTCTGAAAATCTACATGTCCCTCCTTTGGACTCAACAGGACCATGTCATTCCTGTGCTGGGGACCCCCCGGCACTCCAGGTGGAGTCTCACCAGAGCAGAGCAGAGCAGAGCAGAGCAGAGCAGAGCAGAGCAGAGCACAGCAGAGCAGAGCAGAGCAGAGCAGAGCTGAGCAGAGCAAAGCAGAGGGACAGAATCCCCTCCCTCCCTTGCTGCCCACACTGCTTTGGATGCAGCCCAGAACATGTTTGGTTTCTGGGCTGTGAGTGCACATGGCTGGGTCATGTCCAGCCTCTCATCCCCCAGCACCCCGAGTCCTTCTGGGCAGGGCTGCTCTCCACCTGTTCATCCCCCAGCCTGGGTTGATATCAGGAGCAGCACCTTGCACTTGGTCTAGTTAAACCTCATGAGGTTCTCTTGAGCATGTTAAAGTCCTTGTGGATGGCACCCACAACTGCACCACAGAGATTGGCGTCTTCTGCAAACTTCCAGGAGTGTATAAATGGGTAAATAAATAAAAACATAAATAGCCCCTACAGAGAGACCAAATAATGAACAGTACACACATATACAAATCATGACTGGGAAAGAGACCATACTTACACAAGACATAGGAGAGGACAACTCCAGGAATGTAACTTCCCAAGACAGTGAAAAATGTACATATGCTGCAGACTAGAAGGCAAAACTGACAAAAACATTAAAATTCACCATTAACACTTTCACTTAAATGATCAGATCATTTTGCAAAAGAAAGATGTTGCATGCTAATTAAATCCAGAATGCAGTGCAACATTGAAGTTTGTTTTTTAAAACTGGGAAATACTTTTAACACTTTTGGTGTAAATAAGCATCAAACAGTCCATTTTGGATAATTAGGATGCATCCCTTCTTCTACCATACAAACATGCTATTTTTTATTCACTTACTGTAAAGTTTTAATGAGCTCATGTTTATTGCTAAAATTATTAGAAATTATTCCCTCATTGCGTGCAAATAGACTGAACAGTTTATATGCAGGAAAAAACCCAACTCACTAATTGCAATATTACAATGCACGCTTGCTGCATGCTTACAAAAGCAAAACATCCTTCCTCCTGCTACAGCTCTCTCCCCTGTTGTGCTACTTTGTGAAACTGTTTTCTCTCATATGCTAGTAAGCAATCTCTTCATGCTTGTTGGCTGCTCTAGCATCCCTGTTACTGACAAGACTGAGCCGAATTTTCAATATAAAATTTGAGATTTCGCCTTTGTGGTGACTGAAGTATAGCAGTGCACCTTTCACAACTGCACAGTGCTCAACTGATCTGTTGAAAATTTGCAGAAAGGATCTATCTGCTTTTGGAGCTGAATTGCAATAAAATAGTTAATTCAAAGAAATTTTGCACACAGCATTACTGCCTAATGTGCTTCTAATTATAGCAGTAAAATAATGAAATGGCTTAGAGAATGAGGTCAGGGAAAAGAAGGGAAAACACGCTATCAAAATTATCTTTTCTGAACTAGGGCTAGATATCTCTTAACAGCTACTGTCATGTTACCACATTACTGATACCACATTTGCTTACTTCACTATAAACTTACTTATTTTAAAGATAACTTTATTGTCCAAACAGACAACTACTCTTTATATAATTTATTAATTTTTTTCTACATAATTTTAATTCTTCTATAATTTTCATTTTTTCATCCACTTGCTCATCTGTGTGTTCAGTCTAAACTGATAATATTTGAGTGTGGCACTATATACTTTCTATTTGCTAATTCTGAATGGCCTGTTTTCAGGGAAGACTTTCTGGCAAAATGAAGAGAGATTAAAAGAGGAGAAAAGCCTTATAGTCTTCTTTTAACTTGCTTTTGGCAATACAAATATAAAAATGTAATATATTATTATCATAATATATGTTTACATTATTTATATTTCTCTTTGGAAAAAAAAAAAACTGCTTCACTTTTGACTAGAACTAAATAATTATATTCTTTGAACTCGGGGAAAAAATGCCTTACTCTTGCTTGCCTCTTCATGAACTGGGTTCTCTAGCTCAGTCTTTCCAGTAGAAAAAGGGAAAATCACCAACTATTAGCATATTGAAGAAAAATTGCCGCAGTAAACTAAGAGGAGTTCTCTTCATGCAGCTATTCCTGAAAACTACAGTTATTTGAGAAAAAACCCCACATTTTTGTGTTTAGGAACATGCCCATTTACTTCTTTGCTTTTTCAAGTTTTTATTAAATTGTGGTGTTTTAAATTTCCTTTAAAAAATCCATGGAATAACCGGTGAAGTTCCAACAGCTGTATGGGGAAGGACTGTATTTCTATAAAGCTCACTGTGAACAGCACACTGACTACCTACCCATACTCTACAGCAAAAAAAAAAAAAGTTATCAGAAACTCATGACTGAATGTGTCAGAATGTACATTTTCTTTTTCTTTTTTTCCGCTTGTTCACTTGTTTTTTTTCTAAATCTATCTCACCTTCTTATTAAATCATATAGAATTGGTAATCTTATTGGGGAGTGCTTACCTTGCCAGGGTTTTGTTCCTTAAAGTGGGACATTTCTTGAAGAAATGCAAATAAATTCATCAGTGCTTCTGAAATGCACTGATTTATTCTGAGTCTGTAGTCTTGACTGGAATCGGTGACTTTCCAGCTGAGTAAAACAAACAAAAATATCTGACTTTGTTTACAGCTCATATGGAAGTTGAAACTGGTTGAAAACATCATGTAAAGCCTTAGCCTCTGGCAATCCAATGGCTGCTGCCATGTTAGAGACACGTGTGCTTCTTTCTTCGTATTTTATATTGAGCTAATTTGATTGTTTTAACTAAAAAAAAAATAATCTGTTCAGTAGTAGCAGCTTTCAGTACATACAAAAATGACTGCTTATTCATTCTGGTCATATGAAGACATTGAGTTTAAGGCACAGTTGTCATCTAAATCAAGCAACTGCCCCCAAACTTGATTATTAAAATTATTTTTTCTTTAAAAAAAATACCACAGTACTTTTCATTGCCACAAGATGGCCACACATATTAATGCATTTCATTTTATGCCTATAATTCTTGTGCTTTTTTTTTTTCTCTTTTTTATCTTGCTCTGCAAACTATGATGATGAAATTGCTACCCAACCTAGAAAAAAAGAAATTGCTCTTGAAGTCTTGCTGTTTACATTAATTTTCCTACTGAATTTTGGTTTTTCTATTATATTGAAAGGACTGTTTCTAAAGCTTATCCTATGACTGTTCAGTACTTTTCATAAACTAACAATCCCCCTAAAAAAACCTGTACCAAAGAATTTTCAAAAAACCATGGGACAGCATATGTGTCTATCACATTTGGGACTGATAACTTTATCCAATATTGAGCTTAAATGGTCACATTATATACCTTTGTGGAGTAAACAAAGCATCTACAACAAAGCTGTTTTATGAAACAACAAATAATAATAAAGACATAAGCAGGCCAGTCAATGTCAAGTCAAACTGGTACAAAGAATGGACGAACCACCATGCAAACACTGAGAATCTGAAGTATATTCTACACCAGCTTTATTGAGTTATTTTTCGCATAGTGCACTGCTGAGTACGCACAGCTTTGATCAGAGTGAATGCAAGCCAGCCATGAGCAACTCTGAGATACATAACCCATTACATGTGTAATCCATCTCTGCATTAATAGTAAACATTTTGTCACAGGTAGATTGAATTACAAGATAAATAAAAACCTACATTATGAAAAAAATACTGTACATGCATTGGAGCACAGCCATAAGGGGACACACAGATGGTCAGATCAAACTCCCAACTCCTATCAGCCACACACGGTCTCTGCAGCCTCGTTTTTGTAAAAAGGCACAATTTCAGTCAAAAATGCTCTGCAGAGACCCTTCCTTGCCTCCCAGCTGTCCTTGTTTGCCACAAGGTGGTGGGGACCAGCCAGGGACAGGAGGGACGCAGGGACACAGCCAGGACACAGCCACACTGCCTGGAGCACTGCGACCCACATGGAACGGCGGTTCCAGCCACAGGGTAAGGCTCATTAAAGCCCAAACCCCAAAACTGGTGCCCTACTCCTGACTGTGTTATAGTATATATGGTGTCATTGTATACATGGTGTTGCTGTGGTGTGATTTCCTCCTACATTAATAAACGTTAATAGTCAGGGTGAGGGTTTTTTCCTCCCCTTTGAGGAAAAAAACCAATGAACTATTTAAAGCAGCGCACCTGAAATGCACAGGATAAGAACCCTGTGTCTTGGACTAGGTGACTTTTGCCAATTCCCAGCCATGCAAGACACTGAATGCAGATATTTGCCTGTGACAGAGGATGCAAATAAAACCATAACTCACAGAGATCACTGCAGGAACCCAGCTGGAGGGATGAGCAATGTTACACAGAGCCTTCTGTTTGCCTCCCACACACAGTAGAGATTTCAATTTCCATTATCTCTGATAATACTTTCAGAAAAGTATTGTACAAGGGTTTTGGCCTCCGGGAACTGCAATTTTTATTGATAGGCTACTCCCCCTACAGAGACACTGCTTCCAGCTTCTGTAAACCATTCTTCAGCATTAATAATAAGTCTTTTAAGAGCTGCCCATTTATTCCAGTACTGAAAACTACTATTATGACAGTGCTCTGAATAAAAAATCCTTTTACAGACTTTTACTCCTACTTTTTATTTAAAATTGTTGACAATCAAAGTAGAACTTTGCGGAAGCACAAAGCAAAAATGAACAGGCCTGATGCCTGCTATCAAAGTAGAGCTTTGAAGTACCTAGGAGAACTCTAGATACTCACTTCAACAATTCTAGCTAATAGCAAAAACAGAGGGGGGAAAGATGAAAGCATAAAGTACAATAAAAATGCAGACTATTTTCAGCTATGTTAACCACTAATATAAAGACAATATAGATTAAAGACAAGGAGCTATAACAAAGGCACAATTTTAACTAGTAAAAATTTTTAAAAATTGCAAATTATGAAGAAAAAGTGCACATTTACACAGAAAATTCCCTGCAGTTGCCTTGCTTGGTCATAGTGATGCTTTCTTTAGCCAAGTTGTTGAAAGTATGAGCTGCAGTGCAGATAAAATGCATTGCTATATGCTTTGGCCTTGTGGTCCACATGTGGTGCATGGACTAGACAAGAAGACAAGCAAAAGGAGTGGATGTGCAGGTGCAATCTGCTTCAACACTTTGGAAACCCCCTAGTGAGCTCCACAAAGGAGTACTTGGTGGCTGCTTCTAGGCCACAAGAAACGGTAAGACACCTTTGTCAGTTCTACAGCAGCTACAATTTTCTATTTTACAAGGAACACCAGTCACTATTTTGAAACCTTATTCTGATCCTAGGCAATTAGAGGTGTAAGAAAGTCAGCTTGCTGATCTTCAGTGTGACCCCCAGATGCACATGCTGCCTCTTCTTGTTCACACCTCCCAACAACTACCAGCCCTGGTGATGTCTATCTTTTCTGTCCTTTTACCCTGAGCTGACTTATATCGCAGTGTTACCCACAGTCCAGAGGGTTAGAACAAAGGGGAAACAACAGATCCCAGTGAAGAGGGAGTGAGAAAGAAAAGAGGTACATCATATGTACCTTTTGTGTATGTACCATATGTACATTTTATGTACAACATAAAATGTAGGTACGCAGAGAGTTTATCTCATGGCCCTGTAAAAACAGAAATAACTATTAAGCCTGCATTAGATCAAAAGGAAACAGACACACAATGATGCATACTCCAGAGAAATTAGTTTTCCAGTGGCCACATTTAAAGATAAAAAGGGAAAAAGAAGTCACATGAAGTGATGTAGATGATGAATGTGGAGTGCCTGACTATGACATAAGTCAACCAAGAATATAAATCTATTTCAGCATAATATTAGTGGAGTTAATTATGGTACTCACAATACCTTAATACATTACTTAAATGTGAACCCTATCCTTCCTGCCAAAAGAGCTTTGGGGACTGCTCTCTGGGTGCTCCTTTGGGGATAAGCAGCCAACTGAATATTTTTAAAGGCTTTTGTGGATAATTTAGAAAGTATAACATTTTATGCTCCCATCACTTATCCTTAGTTTGATACACAATGCTACTTACATTCTAAAACTACCGTAAATAAGGTTAAGATTGTTCAGAAAAAATAAATTACTCACATCCTTTTGCCTGCCTATTGCATCATTTCTGTAACTGAGCAAATATATAAACTGTTGCCTAGTACATGTAAAAAAAACCTTCCCAAAACATTCTACCACCCAGACGCTTCCACTGATCACAGTCACAAACCCTAGCCAGAAGAGTCAGTGGCATTACATTTGCTAAAAATGACTGATGGTGTCATGCTCCCATTTCGTAGCTAGACATCTGTTCAAGCAAAGCCCCATCACATTTCTCTCAGAAAGGTCAGCAGATCTCATGTTACTGGTTTAAAGATCTCTTCGTGATGTGCTGGATTTTTTTTAATTATGCGCACACAGTTTCCTATGTATCTTCATGCAGATATGGTACTCAGAACTGCAGCAGCGACAAGAGAACACCATGATGTGGTGGATCGGAAGGACTGCACCCACATAAACCTAGAGTTAGTAATTATAGAGCTTCTAAACCCTCTTGATTTCCCAACTGTAACCACACACATTTGAAGCCTGTGCACTATGTAATTTTCAGGGTAACTTAGAATGCAGTAATCAAGGTGGAAGAACCGAAAGTTACATTCCCAAAGATATGTAAATCAAAATACAGGTAATATGGCTACTTGGTAGTTTTTAAAAAGGTAATATATAGAACTTACAAAATGGTGCAGCTGTAAGGGATCTGGATATCAAAGGACAAACAGGCAACCAGAAGTTCATCATGAAACTTATTCAAATTAAATCCAGCATGTAAACTATTAGCAAATCCCAATCAAGCAGGTCTACCTTTTCAGAGCTTTCATAGGTTTCTGCTGTAAGAAAGAAGTCATCACAGTGCAGAAGGGATACAGTTTAATATATAATATAATGTATATAATGATACAGTTTTTCTCTGAAGCAAACATTTTATACCTGAAGAGCTATACAAAAAAAGTAGGTTTTGAAATTTTTCTTCTAAATTATTAAGGTACAGACATAAGGGATTTAAAATAGTATTCAGACTAAAAAGGTTTGTGTAATTTATTTTTTTTTGACATAGAAATTTCAGGAGGATGTAGACTGAAAATGAAAATAAACACCCCTTTCTATTTCCAAAATACAAAATAGTGTTAAAAGGAAATTTTACAGTTAAGTATATTAAAGTACCAATGGCAAAACCTCTAAAATCTACTATTGAACTGTGGTGGAACACAATGTGATATTGATTAGCCTTACAGACACACAGTGTAACACATTTGTGAATGTTATGTGCACTATGTGGAAAGACAGAATGACCAGCACCACTAAGCTAACAGCACAGCATCCTAATGACCCATGTGGCTAATTTTAAAGGTGACTATGTAGAACTGGGCTCTATCCTGTGCCACTTTTGGATCCTATGCAATCATTAAGTATACTAAAATAATTGTATTTGTGTCATGTGGCCATGACCAAGTCAACAAGACCTACCATTTAAATGAATCACTGGGATACCATGTGAAATTGTCCTTGCATCAAAGACTTCCACAAAAGAAAAAGCAAAATCAGGAAGCATCTACAAATGTACTCCATTCTTAAGACTTCAGGGAGAATTTTCATCTACAACCTTTTTGCTCCAAATAGTACAAGTTTTTTCTAACAGAAATCTCTTCAGCTTGTAGAAATCCACATGCACCCTATTTCCCATTGCTAATCCACAGGTGCTGCACAGATTTAGGCTCACTAACATGTGGTATTGTGGCTAACATCCTTTAACTGATCACATTTGACTATCCCTTCAATGTTGAGACTTTGGCACCCTTGGAATCTCTAAGGTACAGAGACAGATGTTGTTTTTAAATTGAAGCTGGAGAATGTAGTTATCAGCCTTAAAGAGTAGCTAACATTTCCCAACCCAAAAATCTCCTTTAATTATCATACATCCAGTAGTTCAAATACACTGTTTATAAGAACTAAATGAATTGTGTTAATACTGTGTAACATTGTTTCTCAAACTCTTACAGTGTTTTCTTCCCAGCCTCTTCTGAGATTCCAAGTTTGTACTTTTTTTTTATTAACAGTGGATCAGTCCAATTTGCTGTTCCTGTTTTGGATTTTTTTCAAGGGAAGGTGTGGAATAAAAAAACCTGAAAAATATCTTATTTCACAGCTTTTCCCCTTTTATTTCCTGACCAAGATGATTTTTTGGTAATATTACTGTACAAGAAATATGTTTAAACCATCAACATTTGATGAGGCTGGATGTGCCTTTCTCAATAGACTGCAGACTGGTGGGGCCATGTGAGAAGATAAGCAACCTTTCATCCCTGACTCTATATACTCCTTACATAGAGTGTTAAACTAAAGCCATAATTATATTTTCTTCTCTGCAACTGACATGGGAACATTTTACCACTGGCGTCCTGCTAAACAATATCAATCCAATAAATTAAGGTAGTTGTTTTGCTTATATTACTAGTTGAGAACAAAGTTTTCTGAAAATGAAAGCAAGCTTATTCTTATAAAAATACACTGAAGCATTCCACAAAGAGATAGGTGAATTCATCTTGTCCAACAGACTGTTTAAATGAAAAAAAGACCCATTACTGACAGGATTTTATTTTGGAGGGTAGGTTTCATCTCTTCTATTCAGGTATAATACATCAGTCATCTTATGAAGTCTGAATAAGGAACTCCATACTATTTTTAAAACTGACCAAACATGAACTGGTTAATTCCAGATTTTTTTTGAAGGTGATTCCAGTATTCCTCAATACAGCAGACAGTATTAAATGATGTCACTTTTTGCTGAATGTCCTGCTAAGACAAACAAAATATACTCCAGCTAAATTGGGGCATTTCATTGTTGAGCTCCTCTCAGCAGACTCTAGTGAGCAGATTGGTAGTCCAGCTCTCACAGGAAACCCTTCCTCTGACCTGTCCCACTCAGCTCTCCTGAGGAGAACACCAGCTACTACTGCACTTTGGGGTCAAAGCATGATCTGACAGTCAAGTGCCATTAGTACAAATTCATGACATAGTCATTAAGATGTTTTTAAATGTGTCTTTGCATGAAAATGGAGTGTTTCAGTGCCATGTAAATACTTTTAACTGATTTGCCTTCTGTTTAGCAAAGACTATAATGCTATTTACTGTGTGCTGCTGTCATTTTACCAAGATGATCGAAAGGCTGGCATCTTTCAGGTCACGTTCCCATTTATAACTGTTACAAACACAAAAGAGATATTTTTGTTCAGAAAAGTAAACAACAAGACCATAAAGTTCCATTTGCAGAACTTTAAACAAATCTGCCCAGCTGTTAGAAGCAATTATTTTGAATTATTTTTCTCTTGCAAAGACAACTCTTCTAGTGGTTTTTAACAAAATCAATTGATTTTCTTCCTTCACAGACTCCACATTCTTCAGCTGAGATATTCCTAGCTCAAGGCCTTTCAAAGCCAAACAGCTAGGAAAGATGGGCTTAATATTCCCTGAAGTGCAAAACAGCTGCACAAAAAAAAAACAAAAAAAGAAGGAAAACTGTATTTTCAAGTGCCAAAGATTGTTTCTTTTTAAATTACTTTCTGTGTTACCTAACAAGATGACTTTAACTTTTTTCTGTGAACAACTTAATTTTGACTCTTTTTCATGGGTTTTAATGTATTTTGTACACGTATGTTATAACTTACTACTCTGATGCATTACTGGAGAGTTCCTAAAGCCATGTGTTTCCACCACTTCAGGACCGATATTCACAGTGAGTGAGTTCAGTGTCTTTTGTACATTTTTGACTCTCATTAGATTCCTCACAAATAGTCAGTTTTCAAAAAAAAAAAAAAAAAAGAATTATAGAATTATACTGTCTTTCACCAAAACTGTAGTGGACCTGATGATAAAGAACTACTGAGGGAAAATCTCTCCTTATGCTAAATTGTTTTCAATTCTCTACCTGTGGCCATGCATTTCCTCATTGTTCTTCATCTATTACTACCCATGATCATGTGCCAAAACAGAAGATATGAGTGGGTTCCTGCTCTTCACAAGTCTTTGCTTTTTGGCTAGCCTTACTAAGAAGTATTTGTGCATCTGTTCCTTTGCTTATTTTTCATTTTCATTCTCAGTATGACTAACAGAGTATTGACCAATGCCACATATTTAAGTATGATGTAACAATGTTCATGAAACACACTTGTGACACAATATTACATATTTTCTGAAGTAGGACATGAACTTGAGAGGAGAGAGGATGTAAAAAGTATTTGCATCTGAGAAGGGCCTACAAGGAGAGCAGTGCACTGAAACCAATCAGGGATCAAAGCTCATTCTGCACCTTTCAAAAAAATACTACTGCTCTCCTTTTTTTGAATGCATACAAGCCGAAGTTTTGATTCAGTGTGCTCTAAAAATTACACCCTTATCTGTTCATTTACATTAAAATTTCTTCCTTTGCAATTGTAAGATTAATTGCTCCTGTGCAGGTCCCATAGCTCCTCCTTCTATTTCTTCTTGTTTAACTTGGACCAAAATATTCTGACCTCCACCAAACCTCATTAGCACTTCTTTAGCAATGTTCTCCAGTTATAGCCTATTTGTTATGACCAAGACAAAACTGCAAATTAATTTCAGAAAAAAAAATTGGAACCTTTTGATTAAACTACTTTCTCAAACCTTTTTGCTCAATAGCAAAGACACAAAAGGATGAGGGATGAGCATCAGGGTCAGTTAATTTAATGGTAGCGTCAAAAATGAGAAATGGGCACAGCAGGCTCTGTTATGTTTTTCCAGGTTACTGCTTTAGAAAAGCTCATCTTTTTTCTTCCAAAACTAAAACTCCCAACTTTGACAGAAAAAGAGGTCTTAGAGTCTTAGGCCTTCTGTTCAGTTGTCAAAGCTTGCTGCAAGCCTTTATAGAGAAAGAATTGTGAATAAAATAAATTAGGTACTATTACAAAGCTGAAAACTTTTTTTAAGGGGTCACATATTTCCATTTTTCTTTATTGAAAAATAAACAATTGAACAAAGTGGAGACCTCACCAAACACTTTTTAAAGAGTAGCAATTAACGCTTTGGTGGTTATCAGTAATGAGTCAACATTTCCTTAAGAAAAAATGCTACCTGCAACTACAATTAATTGTAATCTATGTCATATATATATAGGGCACAACCCAGATATCCCTGCAAACGGAAATGTGTAGGTGACCCCACCCCTGCAGAGACCCAATTGCTCCTGGGGATCCATTCACCCACACTCATCCAGTTAGGGAGCTGTGCTTGAATGTGCTGCTCTACAACAGACAAGAACAATACAGAACTATCTCCTGTATTTCATCTCACAACACACTGACAAACATGCTGGAAAAGCATCCACATAAATGTTCAGATTTAAATTTAACTAGAATAAATCAAACCCAAAGCCATAATGAAATGCCCAGTTCTGATCCCTGTAGTTGCTTAACTTTTAGATTTGCCTCTGTATTTTGGCATTGTGTTCACTAACTTCTAAAAAAAGCACCTATTTCTACATACATGACAAATACTCTTTTTACAACATCAAATATTTCATTTACACCGTTTTAGAGCCAACGTTTTGATTAGCAACAAGACTACGGAAAAACCATGTGGACTTTAAGAAATCTAGATTATAAACTCTGTCACAGCCAAACATCAGTAACATCTACTTTTCAAATACCTATTTTAAAAACTATTTGGTTAAATTTAATTAAGGCATTTATTTCAGAGGAATGTGCTGGATCGTATTTGATAAAACAGTATTTTTAAAATTGTTACCAAGTTTTGTATCCGACTGTTGGTTTTATCAGCTAATTCAAATAAAAGCTGAACTACAGAAAGACAGGTATACCTCAAAGGGACACAGTGCCCATGTCTCAAAGAAATGAGATAGTGTTCTGTCAGTAGCATGGCTCCAACTAAACTATTTCCATGTATGACATATTGAGGCTTTGAAAGAAAAAGTGACCAGGTAGAAACCACACAGTATTTTCTTTCTTTCAGCTTCAGTTTAAGAAGTACCTCAGAGCCGTTTCATTTACCCTCTATCAGACATTAAGACTCACACTTCCCTCCTGAGAAGGTTAGCATTAGAGGCAGAGCCCTCAAGAAGCAGAAGATTGGTTACAATGCAGAGAAAACTGATCTCAGGCTGAGCACTCAGGAGCACACACAGATTAATTACATGAAGCCTCAGCCATTGCTGCACTGCACGGGAGGGCCAGCACAAGCAAGGTACAGTACCTGTCATCTTGTCCCAGATCCTCACTGTCTGGCATTTCAGATGTAAAAAAGAATTCTCTGTCTCTCTCTACCAATCTAGATAATCCAGGCAACGATCTTCTAGTCTGTTTTATGTTTTAGGAGCCACCAGCCAGGCACCTGTGCTGCTCACTGCCAGGAAGAATGCTCCTTGCTCAGAGAGCAGATGTTTACAAGACATCCTAAGTGCTGCTGGTCTTGAATGAAGTTCAGAGCGGTCGGCTTTGATTGGCCGTGGCTATAAATAAACAAGTCGTGACTCACCTCACACACTATGACAGGGTGTTTAGTAGCAAGCACAGTCAACAGCCAAAGTTTGTTTTCCTTCTGGTCATGTGAGGCAGAATCACCACCCACTTACTACTTTTATTTTTCTCTTTCTACTGAAAATCTTCTTCAATATCTCCCATTTCTCTCAGGTGTAAGCAGCAACCAAAATGATGTGAAGCTAAATCACTCTAATAAAAGTTAAAGACTTAAAAATATGATAGCAAAGAGATTACTGTTAAAACTATAAACTATTAACTACAAAAAAAATTATAAACTATAAACTATTAAATTATCCTTTTTTTCCTCCCTGCAAAGCATCAGTCAAAAGCTGACAGAAGAAGCCAAATTATTCTCCAATGTCTAAATTCACAGATTAAAAAAATCAAAAAGAACTTAGTAATTCTTTTAAATAAGGAACAGGAAGACAAGTTTCCCATAATGATTAATTGCATTGCTTTTAAATTCTGATTCCAAGCTCGTCTGCCACAACTATCTTAGATAGGAACACCAGAACACTGTCCTGAAAGAATCCTCAAAAACTACAGTATGATGGCAGGAGGAGGCTTTCTGCCAAAATACTTTGATTGCTTCCATGAAGGTGAATTGAATATGGATTTCCTCCTATGGCTTTTCCTCCTATTGCTGCATGCATGACAAGGATTCTGCCACATCAGCTACACCAGCTCTGTGTCTATTAATTTTCAACACCCCCGCAACCTTATCTGTGGAGCTCTGTCACACAGTCCAAGACTCCAAGGATCCCGTATGTCTGTCGTTCAGCACGTGGCTCAGCACTGCTCCTTCATGCAGCTTCCTTCCTTCATTGAACAGGTTGACCTGTTGTTCTTAATATATTTTCAAATATATATTTTCAAATCCATATTACATTCAGAGATCTTCACATAAGAAATCTCTTTTTCTAGGAAGGAACCCAGCAAGATTTACACCTGCCTGTCCTTCATGAGATGGTAAGAATTGTCCTGGGGCTGTCACATGTTAAAAATAAATGAAAAAAATATATAAGCAAAGCTGGAAGAAAGATATGCCCTATATCTTTGATTTGCTAAGCTATATATGGTGCATTGTGAGTAATACATAATTTCTGGAAAACTGCTTAACTTTTAGAATGGTGAAGAATTCTACCCTTTCTTCTTTTTTTCATATAAATTTCTTCAAAAGGACTAGTAAGATCTAAAAAAAACCAGGAGTAAAGTCCTCTGACAAAACCGTGCAATTCAATATATAAATAAGCATTAATAAATATCCTGTCTACAAATGAGACTTTCCATGGCCACTGATATCTGTATATTCCAATGTAATCTTTCCTTTCCCCTTTTTCTTCTGATAGTAATAGATGAAATAATTATGAGTTGAATTTCTTCAAGCTTACCCTGAAACAACAGAGCTGCTAAATTCAAAAATCTTAATTAATGAAAACGATTCTGTGTAACAGTTTCACCTTCAGATCAAAGTTGTGATGTCTTCTAATTAGGAAATGAACCAAAAGAAATAACTGAAATCTGCCAACACGTAGGAGCATCATTCAGAATTTAAGTGCAGCATCAAAAATGAAAGGAAACAAAACAGAACTCATTATGCAAACTGGGCTGCTTTAGTTTCCATGCACTGCAATATACTCTTACACAACCACATACATTTCCTATGTCAAATGCTTTTTTACAAAATATTCCATTTTAATGCATTTGATGGTCACACTCAGAAGCTGAAAAGCTTTCAGTATTATGTATATCCCTGTATTTCAGCCTTGGAACTTGATGTACTCCAAACTCTTCAAGTGCAGCTTTGGACTGTTCATTTCTTGGTCACACTCTGTACAGAGCTTATTGCTACAGCAGAAAAACTGTTTACTTTTACAATTCCTTACAACTCTTCCCAGCCCTCACCGAGGCAAGGAGTATAATATCACCTTATTTACTTATTCATAAGGAAGACCTGAAAAGATTAGGTTCAAAACTGTCTGCTAAATGAGTACCTATCTAAAATGTCAAGGACCTGTTAGCTTGGAATTAGAACATTTATAAAACACTTCAATATTCAAAGACCAGTTTCTACTGGTATCACTGCTCATCACTTTTGAAAATCATACTTGAAAACAGCATGAGTGCATAATTAGTGGAACTGCAATCACACTGAAGTATTTTGCTTGGTATCATAAAGAAGACTATCTAGAAAAATCATCTCATTTTTCTTATCTAAATTCTTCTGTACTCAAGGGAATTATAATTTGCATTGGCCCATCTGGAGGTTTCCTGCAGATCAGGTTCCAGATTACTTCACATGAGATGGAATGACCTCTCCAAGAACACTTTGGTGGAACAGCAGCAGGTAAACAGAAATACTGTGCTGAATCAGGCCCAAGGGCTTTGGCATCTTCTGCAGTATCCAAAAAGGAACAGCCAAGGAAAAAAAACCCAAACATTGCTGCCTTCTACAGATAGTCTTCCAGACTCCACCTTGTGGAGATTTAGCCAGCTGTGATGTCTATTTTTTAGCTCTGAGTGGATTTCCATCCTATGATAACACCTATAACATCTTGCGACAAGGGCATCTGCAGCTTAACTGCATACTGTTTGGGAACAAAAAACCAGCCAAACCCCACCCAATATTCTTTGCTGTAGCCATTTCAACTGGTTTCCAAGAAGTTTTATACTGGAACAGTCAGATGACAGTTAACTCTCTTTAGCTTTTCACAGTGACTTATTGTTTTTGCAGACCATTATAATTTGGGGTTTTTTTGATAGGACTGCAAAATTGAAAGATGAAGCTGTTTAGAACCATTTCTTATCATTGCTAAAAATCAGTTTAAAACTTTTCCAATATTGAAAACTCAAAGTGACTAAAAATGACAGAATGAAGAAGGAAAGTCTTTTCCTACCCATGTTATTTTTCAAGGAGATTCTTATTGCCTTGCTTAGTTGCAGATAAGCTCTGCACTGGACTTGAGTCACTCTTCTCTGTCCTTCTAAGTTCCTTCTTGCCACTTTTGAGGCCTCAACTCACATGAATAATCCATGCTTCTCTGTGCAACTTCTTTGTCTGAGCTGCTACATTCCAGTTTCACTATGTCTCTCTCACTTCTTGCAGAATTTTCTGAAATTTTTCCTCCCCTCAACTCTGTCGGTTCTTCAACAGAAAGAACCCCTTCTACCTTAGAGTGAACTCCTCTCCTTGTGTTACTACTTCTGAAAGGAAAATGGAAGCCCTTGGTTCTGTAATCAAGAGGAAGAAGATTCTATCTACAATGTCATCCTCTTGGTCAGCTCATTCATCTTTAAAAGCCCTATTTTGCTCACCTATTTCATACATGTAAGCTCTTGCATGCCCTCAAACATCCTCACTATTTTTTGCAAATTTTTCTTGTTTTTACCATGACCAATTTAAGTCAGGAGAGACCAGAAATAAAATTATTTTCAGTGAGAGTATGCAATTATTTATACATTTTGACCTCTTTTCTAAGTTGTTCGTCATGCTGTCATTACCACATTTTTATACAGAGCTTTCCAGAGTACCTGATGTTCTTTATGTTATTTGGGTAACTTCAAGAATAAATTATACTTACTTCTGCTTCTCTCCACTATCCTGTTTTCAACTAAGCTGACCTCTCCTAGACCTTTCTGAAAACCTCCTTGAGAGCTGTTGAGTAACAGCTCTTTACTGTCAGGTATGAAGACACCCCAAAAGATGTGCTGGTCTGCACATATTTCAGCAATTTGAAGGCCATGACAAATTTTCCCATATTTTCAACCAATATTTGCTAAAGTTTCCTGTACCGATTCTTTCTATGTAAAGCTGACTTCAAACTGCAAATACTTATTACATCTATTTAACTTCAAGGTCTCTCCATACACTGTTAGACATACAGAGGAGGCTGATTTTAAAAGAGAGCAAACCTTTCATACAAGTGTAAATGAAAAATCCTCAAAGTGGACCTGCTGAACACGCTCAGTTCTTTGCTGGGGTATTATACTTGGCGTAACCACAAGCAGTAAGCAGTGTGCTAAAAAAGATGAAGACACTTAGTACACACAAAACATAGTCTGGTATTTAGCTGTATGAAGGTTTAGGATTGGAAAAAAAATAAAAAGAAAAAAAAATCTTTCAACAGTCGAAGACTAATAAAGCAAAGGAAAAAAGTGCTCAAGAAAATTTTTCTTTCTTCATAGAATTCTGCATGTCATGCAGGAGTCTTATTTGTACCTGGATGAAATAATTAATTGTTAAACATTTTTAAGATGACAAGCTGCATTTTCAGGAAAAAACACCCCAAACAAACAGCATTCCGTTTTGACAAAAAAAAAAAAAAAAACAGTAGTGCAACATCCAAAAAGCTACACAAGATACCACATGCAAGAAATATTCACTGGGCAGAACAAAGCATATGAGTATGTATTTTCAGAGAGTCATAAAAAATTGAGTATGAAAGCAGACTGACTATCAACAGATACCAAAACCTGATTTGTATCAGCAACAATGAACTGTCATTATGAGGTTTTAGTGTTTCTCACAAAGCCCGCATAATAATGCTCCCTGGTGCATGACAGTATTTCCAAGTTTCAAACACAAGCAGAAAGAGGAGTTAAAGGAAATAAGAGACACTTCAACTGCAGTTTTAAAAGCCGATTATTACATTTTAGTCACATGAAGATAGCAAATCTTGTTCTTCACAAATATGACAGATCATGCTGGATTTTTGTGACAAACAGAGAGGAGCTGGAGACAGGAAGGTAGATCTTACCACTAAGGGTGAAAAATCTCAACTGCTCTGTGACTTTTTGGCCATGGAATCTTGTTAAAGAGCTATAAAAGAAACAAACCTTTGGAGGCAAAAAAAAAAAAAAAGACTAAACAAAAACCACAAACCCTCTTAGGAATGATCTCAACCATTTCTAAAGATAACTGAATACATTTTTCAAAATTTTCAAGTAACCTTTTACATATTGTTTCATTAAATGATTTATTATACCACATTTCTACAAAGATACTAGTTCGTCTCTTAATCTGTAATTCAGTTAAATCACATGAAAATCATTAAAATGCATTTTTTTTCCTAGGCATACATGCTACTCAAGATTCTGAAACCTGCTCATCTTCCTGTCTCTTGCTTTGTAGCACTCTGAATCTGTTTCTTCTCAGCAGTTGTTTTCTTTTCCTACTGACAAAAAGATTAACTATGTGAAAAGCAGACCATACAGCAAGATACTCAGACCACATACTGAGAGCACCTATGTCTAAAAGATGTTGCTGGTATGCTCACAGTTTGCTTAGATTACTTCACCATTACCATTCAGTGCTGCAATCATCCTATGAAAATGAGGATAGGAGCCAGTTCATACAAAATGAACAATCGAATCATATAATTTCTTCTTAGGTGCAGCGTAAGAAAATCTATCCAGAGAAGGATTACTGCAATTGCAATCCAAAATTAGATCCAAGTCCAGGTCACTAGTTCTGAATTAAACCTTAGAAGCTTAAGGATGAATAACTGCAGGACTTCAAGTACATTATAATGTAAGAACAGCACACAGTTATATATCATTCATAATTTTCACTGACAACAACCCTATCTTCCAACCCAGCACAAAGAGCTGAAGTTTTGATTAATACTCAGAATTGTTAGACAAATGTTTTCATAGTAAGTATGATTAATTTTGATTCCTTAAGCTCCACAGCCCTTTTCAATGCCTGTATAATGGAAGTGAGACAGATGACTAAATGACTGCAAATTTATCAACTGACTAACATCAACTTATCTATTTCTTTGCTTATTTTGTGACAACAGATGAACTTTCCACTGTTTACATGTCCAATGCTAAAATTACAAACATATTCTCTCCCTTTAAAAAGAGCTTTTTTTCATTAGAATTGTCTTTCTTCAGTCTCAGTGAGGAAGCTTATAAAACTGTGAAGCTGCAGCAAAAGAAAAGATTAAATTGTCACTAACATGACTCAATTTCAAGGCTTTATTTTCATATGATGGAGAAACTGGTAATCTGTGCTTATATCTGTGTGCTACTTTCCAACTCTAACACTTGTAACAGCAAGTTAGCAATTCTGATATACTGTAAGAAAAACAGTAACATGTACATTTATATAAGCAAAGCTTAAAATATTTAAAAACTAAAGTCAGGGAGAAAATGTCAGAATGCATGCACTTTAGAAGGCACTTATTTGTGTACACTGATCAATCGGCTGGTTTAAAAAAAATACAGGAACCTGTCACCACAGTTCATATTACATTTTGACCTCACATGCTAGCCCTACCAGCTCGAGAGAAAGCAGATATAAACTTCTTAAATTCTAACACCAAAACTTAAAGAAAATAGTTCTATATAGTATCACTTGTGACAACATAGAAGGGTAAGATAGGTAATAATGAGAAGCAGCAGTTGTAAGAAATACATTATATACAGCAACAGTGTATTTCACACAATGGCAATTCATACACATACACAATTAGAAGCTGGGTAAAATGGTTGATTCTGAATGCACTGATTAAAACAGCCAAATTTATCCTGAAGTGACTGGATAAACCAATTTCTTCAGAGTTCCCTAAAGTGAATACTTTTCAAACCTAACCATTCTGCTCTTCTAATATCCAGTCCTCTGTGAAACATCTGCAAATTTAAAGCAATGGGAGGCCAATGTAACACCACACAGCTGCACAGAAAAGGCAAAGGGACGGCCAAGACTGCAAGAGAGAACTCAGCGCTCTCCTGCAACCACACCTACCCCCAAAAACTACAGTCAAATGGCACCTGGGCTAGTAGAAGTCAAGAAGGTTCAGACAAGGGATTATGATCAATGAGGACCTGCAGCTTAACCCATTTGTCAGCAAGGGCACCTGCTGAGTTGTGACTGAGTTGTGAGGAATCCCCCGAGCTGGCCAGGCGAGCGCTGCCAGAGCACTCGGCCAGAAGGGCAGAGCACCCGATAACCTTCACCCTGCCTGGAGAGGACGACAGGACGCATGACAATTCGCTGAGGGGCTGAGGAACTGCTGGGAAGACAAAACTAACTTCACTTAGCTAGGCTTTTGTCCCAGAGACAAATTTGCCATTCCCTACTCCTTTACTATTAATTTTTGTTTAAATTCAGTGCATTTCATAAGATCGTTTAGAACACAGGTATGGACCACTTGTATCGTACAGCATGACAGCCGCTCCTGTCATCACTACAGCTTCCTTTTCCCTCATTTTTAAATGGACATCAAAAGATGTATAAAGAATCCTTTTTATTAAGCTGTATGAAATACATTTTTAAAGCACAATTTGCTGCTAGGAGACTGAAAAATAAAGCTTTCAATTTAGAAGTTACTTATATATAAATTCTTATGTATCTATATAAATCTGTAAAACACACAATATTTTATTACAGTTTTTTCTGTTTCCTTTAGAATCTTGAATAAAGATCATTGAACCCATATCCCTGAATGTTCCTATAAATGTTCCTATAAAGAGGAGAAGTAGGAGGGTGGGAAAAAATCCTCCTTACTCAGACTTTTACTTTAATTCAGAGAGGTGTTTTTTCATATTAAAAAACCCCAACAAACAACAACAAAAAACTCAAACAAACAAACAAACAAACCAAAACAACCACCCTCCTAAATCCAAAATAAAATAAACCCACAAAAAAACCCAAAAACAACCCAACCCCCCAAATAATTTATTTGGGAAACATTCAGAGCACTTTAAATACATAATTTTTCAACTGCTTTTAAAGTAACCTGCAGTGCTTTTCACCTCCTTTCAGTGACTAAGAAAGCCCCAAAAGACTAATTTCTATCTGCTAAAATTATTCATTACCAAAAAAAAAGCCTCTTCAGTATGTTTTGCGTTTGATTACTGATTGGAGAAATAAGTATTTTCCAAGTACATCTGCAAGAATTTTGAGCAAAGTATTCGAAACTTTAACAAAAAAATTCTACCTATGTGTTGTTTTCAGAAACTTCTATTTCTGTGTATCATATTGAGTTTCTAGCTGAATTCCCACACTTTGAGACTTCAGTTATAACAAAAAATATCTGATTCAGCTAACCAGTTAAGAAAGAAGTTGTCAAAGGTGCGCATTCTAAGAAAGTGGTCTGCTCATGGCAAACACAATGGAGACAGCTTGTTCTTGCACAGCTCTGACATGAGAACTTCATACAATAATTTTTCAGACACATCTCGGTGTTCTACGGCAAGCTTCATGTGTTTAGAACAGTATGTTTTTAAAGATCAGACGTGCAAACCTCAGATATTGTTGCTCTGATTAATTATATTACTCTGATCTCATGCCTAAAGGCATAAAAGTGTGATGTTAAGGTACACACTGACCTTACAACTCCCTTGGAATGTGGTGGTAGCAACAAACACTCCATCTAAAATTGAGCAACAGCTATCTCACGTGCCCTTCTCAGATTTCTGAGAGTTTAACATTTATATACAATTTACATAAAAATGCAGATATAAATAGCTATATTTATTTCAGTCTCACTTAACTGAATAAAATATCAATGCTTGTATTACCAGGACCAGCTAGACTGAGTCTGCTGAAGCCCATCTAGCCCTGTGCCCTGTCTTTAACGCTTGCCAAAACCAAATACCTGGGAATACCTAAGCAACAGAATAAAAATATGGCAAAATACATAATGATAGCTCCATAAACTACAACAGAGCTTTCAACAATTGGGGACTTTCAAAGTCAGAGATGGTGATTTTTTATTTAAAAGCCTCCAATTAAGTTTCTTTAAAAAAAATGTTGTGAAATTTAAAGTCCATCTATACTTCTAATATTCGAAACATTCATGTATAAAGGATTTCTGAAACTTATTACATATTTTTATTTTTTCTCAGCTCTCTGCCTGCTATTTTGATGCCTCCTCATTCCAAAAGTGTGAGAGAGAAGGTATGTCCTGTGTGGTATTTTGAGAGATCTCTATTGTATTTCTCTTTAATTATTCATTTTCTCTTTTCAAAAATCCTACCTCATTTACTTGTTCTTTATAAGGAAATAGTTCTGTGTATTTGGTTTACCTTGTTTCTGTGCTCTGGATTATTTTTTTTCTCCTCTACTGTTTTCTGGAAGATAGTAGATCAGTCCCACACAGAATATTCAGGATTTGGACATACAATAGATTTACGAGAGTGGCATGTGACTGTAATCACTTTTTCCCTGCATGTCTTTTTTACCGATACTGAACAGCTCTAATCTAGATTTAATCTGTTGTTCCATGCTGGTTTTGTGAGACCATATCCATTCTTAGTCATGAGTGGTTACAGTCATCTTCAGACACTATTATTTTATATGGGAATTTAGTACTGGTATTTCTGCATAACTTCACAGTTACCTACACTGAATTTCAGATGCTGTTTTACTGAGAAAGAATCCTGTAAGGATTTTCTGAAATTCTTCATAGGTGGCCCTTGTCTTAATTTTCTTGAATAATTTGGTACCTGGCCATCCCACTACCCACTGCCTTTTCAAATCTCTTATGAATACATTTGCCAGAATTGTTCCAGCACAAATAGCAGATATTTTTTTATTCACTGTGAGATTCTCTTAACCATTACCTCTCACTCTGAACTAACCTACAGTAACCTCAATGGCCACAACTACATCAGTGATCTATTAATCATACTACTAATCCAGGCACTTGTTAAAAAAAGGCTGAACTTCTGGAAGAGGAGCTAGGGAAAATCTAAGCTGGGGAAAGGAAATGTGTGTCATATGGTGCAGTGGCCATAAAATAGAGATTGACTTGGGAGAACATGGTTTTGCACTACAGCAGATATTTATCTCTGAAATTTTTAATTAAACCCGTCACCTTAATATGTCAGATCATCTGTATTCACTGAGTGTGGAAACTTGCAGAACATGCAGAATGTGAGCATATGTTACTTTCTGCTTCCCGTAGTGTAAAAATAAAATACTTATAGCTGTCTAGAATTTATCTTCCAAGTTATTTAGACTCTAAAACATTTGGAATATTAATTAAAAAATATTTAAATGATTAAATATATTTTACTAAGTAAACATGCAACATCTCTTCTGTCAATAAGAAATAAGAGAAGAAAAGGAGACTTGGAAGGCATACCATGAAGTTTGGTTCAAAACAGCTGAGCTGTTTTACTCAACTGTGTGCTGAAACACCTAAAAGAATATAATATGTTATTCTGCTGATAGGCTCACATGCTTCAACAGAACTGTGCCAGGACATTCCTTACTAAATTAGTGACTAATCAGATGCTGGGCTGGGAAGCACACCCTCACATGTTACAACCACCCAGCCGTCTGCAGCATTAAAAAAAAAAAAAATCAAAAAAACCCCGACTACAACTATATGTTCTTGTGTCCCCTATAAATAATTTCCGTCATGCGTTTTGTAATCTAATGCTTGCATTTGGCAAACCAGATGCAATTAAAGGTCAAAACCTGACTACTATAGAAAGAACCTGACTACTCTACTTCTTCTGATCTTTTGACTATCACCTTTCAAAATATTCTAAGCAAGGATGTCCTCTTCTCTCCATGTCAATAACTAGTATATATTTCTAAACAGTTTGTTTCATTGATCACAAATGTTTCTTGCCTCTTTTATCAAGTTCTCAAATTAATCAAAATTGATTGCTTCTTTTTCTTACTTATTACCCTCATATTTCCATTATCCTTTAAAAATTGTTTAGAATTTGAAAACTTGACAGAAATTAACTCAATAGGCTGTTGGGAGACAGCCAATATATTAAACCTATTCTTTTGTTGTTTGTGCAAAACAAACCCTACTCTTCCCAAAAAAATAAATAGCAAAAGCAGCATTTCTGCCTACAGGAAACAGTTAATATAGGCCAATATTAAAAGAGGATAAAAGCTACTTGTATTTGCAGGAGAAAAACATCTTCTTCACACGTTTAGCATAAGCCATTCCATTTGATTTTCATGCAGTCTTCAGTGATAATATAAAAATACAGAATATGGTTAAGCTTGCTACCCATTTTTACGGAGTTTTTAATCAATCATCATTAGACTTACATTTAAGAAAAGCCATTCCAAAATGAAACAGTCCAATTTTCTTCTTAATCCTAAAAGGAGTATCTCTATTTAAGGTAACACTGGGGGCTCCCTGAATGCTATAGTTTATAAATACCCTTTAAGATGACAAGTCAAATGACCTCAGGATTGCCAGTTATCTCTCACAGTTGTTCAACTGTTAAAATGGAAAGTGGTAAGAATAGAATAAAAACACCGATGGCAAAAAAATATTACATGTGCAATGGAACAAACATGGCACACAGGACATGACCATTTTAACATTACCCTTTTTGCTTAAATTTACTCTACCCTTTGAAAAGGTCAGCTTTGTGAACTTCTCTCCTGATGAGCAATTTGAGGTCTGTCATTCCATTCACACTCTTACACTCACCAAAAATGCAGTCATTCTTTACTTATCATGTGTCTGGTACTTGCCGCAACAATATTCTGCTAATTTAGGCACTAATTTGATGTAGCCCATCTAATTCTGTAATATGTACATTTTAGAATACATAAAAAATGTGGAAAATAGCAACATTACATTTTCAAGCAAAACAAATCTCTGAGGCAGGCAAACATATCCAGCAGCTCTGTGGCAATTAGACAGGCTGCTTCCACAAGACTAGGCAATAATTACATTTATTTTATGGTGTAAACTACAAATGGTTAGAAAAAGGATTTCAGGTGTATGTCACGCTTCTGGCCTCTTTAGCAAGGCCTGGTACCTTGGTACTCTAAGAAAAGTCCCATTGCCTGTTAACCAATTCAAACTTACAACAACGTGCAGCTAAGGTCTGACTGTCTAGACATCTTACTACATCTGCCTAAGCTCTTTGGAGTGTCTGAACTAGAAGAGATAGACTTTTCCCAGTTTATTCTGTCTACAAAGCCTTGGAATACAGTATCTCCACTTGAAAATAAGGAATTCAAGATTGCAGTCCAGTCAGTAGTGTCAGCTCTGCTGTATTGATATGAAGCTACTTCTTGCATAGTCACAACTACAAATTGCAAGACACATGGATTCGAACCAAAAATAAGAAAATCACAGAATACAGAGTACTTGTTAAAAATCTTTTTGGATTAGGGATAAATATTCAGGGTGAGACCTGACAGAAGCAGTGACCAGTTGTTCTGTTCAAAATGATGTGACTGAATCCAAGTCATGTCCTTTCCCTGTTTGAGCCGGCTGGGAAGGCTGTTGCCACCCTTCAGAGGCAGTTCTTGTAACTTGAACCTAGTAAGTTCAACATATGAGTTTTTGGCTGACATTTTGTAAGACTATGTCCAAACCTCTTGGATCCTTCAAATGGAAGAATCTTTATTTAAGATATGAGGGGTCTTTGTCACTTTCTACCACATACACTTGATTCCAAGTTTCACTTTCTTATTGACAAAGTACCTGTCAATCACATCCCTGGACAGGTTTTCCTGTAATGCTGTTTAGGCTGGCAGCCAAATTAAGTGTGTATCCTTCTACACCCTGCTGCTGAAGCATTCTATTTATAATAACAATTTGTAAATAGAAACAAGTAAAAATACCCAAACCAAACAAAAACAAAACCCAAAGCAAAGTATTTATACTGAAAATGCAGTAATATTCAGAATTGACAACAATATCTAAGTGTGCCTGCCAGTACTGACAATTTCCAAGCAGCATTGAAAGGAAAATAGGGAAGGAGAAACAGATGCTATGGTTAGCATGAAAAAGCTGACCTGCTAAAGAACAGCCAGAAAACAATGTTTCACTAGATTCATGTGGTAACCAGATATTGCCCTATTAATTAATTTGATACTCTCTGTGGGGATGTTGCACTCCACAACAAGATTAATTGCTTGCTTCACAAGGGGTCTCTGAAAACAGAAAAAGTAATTGGAGATGGATGGTACCAGCACAATTCCTCTGCAATTTTTCAGATAGATTTTCTCTACAGAGATGTTCACAGGCTTAAGTCAACCCATGAAGATGGGACAGGCAAGTATTTTAAGAGAAGCTGGTAGTTTTCATTGTATGGCCAAAGTGTGGCTCACATCTCAGAAGAGAGTATGGTTTGTTTTCCCTGTAATTAAGCTTTAGCTCAGTTAGTAAAAAAATACTGGTGTCAATATTGCTGTATAAGTAAGAAATATGAAAGTATTAAAAAGTGAAGGGCACCTCCAAACTCCCTTGCTGAAAGCTGGGAAAACTTGGCAAACAGCAGGCGGCCACATTGTACAAATCTGCAAATTCAAATGCAGCACCTACCATACTTGCTCTTGTCTAAGATGGAAGAGTAGATCTGAGCATCCCTTACTGACAATGTGCAAAGCTGAGAAAGGGACGAGTGCCATGGGAGAGGTTCAGAGCAACACTAACTGTTTTACCGATTTTCTCCTTGTGAATCCCTGGTTCATTTCTCCACTCACCTCCCTCTGTACAATTTTCTGTATTTGCTTTATAACTTTCCTTTCAACTCCATCAGCTTTAAGAAGTTAAAGTGCTAGAAAAAAGCTGAACTAAAACAAAAACCCAAATACCTTCAATTTTAAGTATCTTCTACATAATGTTTGGTTAGTGCTGTGATCAAAATAAGCATTCTACCATTACAATAAACACAGTGACAAAAAAAAAAAAAAAAAGAAAAGACATGAGAAAGCTGAGATGATGGCAGGCAGCAGTGGAGAGATTGCATTTTTTCCCCAGTGATGACAATACGGGTGGCACATGACATGCCAGTGAGCATGTCAGAACTGGGTCAGCTCAGAATTAGCAGCTCTTAGGTTGTTCACAACGGGCAAATCCACCTTCCAGTGCTCACAGGCTCACAGATACTTTTAACAGAACTGCATTTCAGACAAAGTAGACCAGAAGCAAAACTCTCACAAATAACTAAACAGTGACTGCAGCTCCATACTTCAAAATATCAAACATGGAATGGAGCTGGCTTTACTAAATGTTGAAAATTGCTGAAGAAAAAATGCATTATCTTTAAACAAAAAATGACAAAGGCTGTATATCCATCCTCCCATCACCACAGACTATATTTTCCAACTCAGTACAGCATTTAATTTTTTACCAATGTGTAACAAAGGAAATTAATTACTGAGCCATTTTGGCACAGAATGCAGCACACCCTGTAGTTTGCACAGACTGCACTTATGTCATGTATTTATTTCACATATTTAATCATGGAGGCATTGACTTAACTTGAATAAAGTATTAAAAAAATTTAAAAATAAGTATTTCAAACTTAGTTTATTTAAGTATAGTAAATATACACATCTCACAGTGCCCAGATGAACTTTTTTTTCCAGCATGGACGCAAACTAGTAAAATCACAGAATCATTTACGTTGGAAAAGGCTTTCAGGATCCTCCAGTCCAACCACAATGCTAAGTATAACGATCTTTTGAAGCCTCCACATGAAATTGGCTTGAGCTCTTTTGTGAAATTAATCCTTCTGGCTAAAGAAATGAATAATATTTGTTTATCCCTGAGAAGATACAAACAGAATACTGCTCCCCCCAAAAAAGCTTTCAAGCAATATGCTTAGAAATTATAACTGAAATCACTTGACTGTGAGATTATCAAGACCAAAAAACAGCTGTCAAATCAGACTACGTGATGTGTTCTTTTGAATCTTAAAATGGTAATTAAATATTTTTATAAGAACACTGTTGTTATCAGAACAGAAGAAAAAAATTTCTCAGAGGTACAAACAGCCGTCTTCCGTATGATTCCTTAGTATCTCAGTACTGCAACCCCAAAATAAACAATATGGAATGGTTTCAGAGCTCTCTAAATAGAACTAAAAATTTAACATAATTCTGAATACTTTTGATTACAGCTAGCAAGTGGAGTAGAAGAACAGACAGGATTGTGGGACAAATAAGTAGAGGAGTACATTTCTCTAGGAATTACAGTTTATGAAGTAAAGCTAGGAAAAAAAAAAGGCTATCCAAGCAATTTTAGATCAGCTGCTCTCACTTGGATATTATAAAGATACTGAGCAAGTTAGTAACAAAGCTAAGAAGCTGTTAAAGCAGTCAAGGATTATTTAGTATCCAAAAAAGTAAAAGTAAGGCACATTTCTTTTTAAAAAGTACACAGCTTGTTGTGAAGAAAAGTTGAAAGCATACATCTCAACTACTACAATGTTTTTAAAATTCTGCTATATGACACTTAAAAGCAAACTGCAAAAATACAGCATATATACAATCCCAATAACTTCACATTTAATTGAAAAGCTATACGAAAGGGCAAGGGCAGGGGCAAGGGCAGGGTATTAGAAGTGCCTTGTTATAGGAGACTGCTATGTCCTTAACATTTTCATTCAGTATTTGCCTTAATCCGTCAGAAGAGTGAGTTGCAATACCCCAGGAGGAGTGGCAGACACTGCAAAGGCCAGAATCAGGGTTCAAAATATATAGGAGCTCAGACTGGGAAATGGCACAAAATCAGCTACCTTAACTCATCAGGAACGTGCTATATTTGACAAGCCAAGAGCATAAATGCAAAATAAAAAACAACTTGTTAAACAAGCAGTGCAGTGGAAAAGGAGAATATTTCTACTTGAGTTATTTACAAGTCTTAGGGGAAAAAAAAATGCCTGAGACGCATTTACAAGACATTTACCATATATAGCACAAGGCATGTCTTTTACATTATACTGCTAAGTGCTTACTGGTATTGCTCAGTTTGAGCATCATGCTCAGAGCAATACAGATACTCACACACGAATAATGACAGTTTCTGCAAACATAACTGGGTTAGAATATATCCTTGAAAAAACAGTTAAAGCAGTCCCAGTTACATGATACAATACTGCTGGTCTTTTGTTTTCTGCCCTTCTTCAGAAGGTGCTCTTGTAGCCAAGATAATGTTTAACCTTTAATTAATATAGACAGAAGACAAGTAGGGCTTACAGAAAGAGGAATGCAATATTTATTTGGTAATTGTAAAGAAATGGGACGATTCCAACAGTTCCTCCTTATCTCTTCTGTGCACCCTCCATAATGAAAGGTGAGTTGAGCTTCTGGGGACAAGGAAGAGAGGAAAATGCCTTGTGATGGCTAAGACAGAATTGAGCTATAGCCAAATTACTCGAGAACCACAGAGAATAAACTTCAAAAGTTTGCAAACCACTCTATGTGAGAAGAAATTGGTTATATGCACTACATATTATTTCCAGCAAATATAAGAAAAATAACAAGCCAAACAAGCCAACTGTTTCTACCAGTGAGATACATGACACCTACAAATGCTGTGCAACATCCCTCATTTCCCCTCCTCTTAAACAAAAAAAAAATAACCAATCAACCACCAACCTTTTCCTGTAATTGCATAGGAAAAGATATTAAACAGTTTTCAGACTAAATGTGACACTTTTGACAAAGTTACAGCATTTCTACTGAAGTATTGGTTTTTGCTCATGTAATAAAAATTTTACTAGTGTGTTGATTTTATCATGTATCAATATAAAACAAACAAATCCAGCAGAATAAATTACTTGGAAAGGTAGTTAACAATTTGGAAATAACTAGCCAGAAAGCAGGAATAAGGTCGTACAATATTAAAAAAAAATAAAATTGAAACATCAAGAGGTTTTTGCAATGTAGGCAATTCTTTCTGCAATCTGCAGAAAGTTTGATCATTTATGTGTAAAGTGCCTTTAGAAAAAACCCACCACACATATTGCTGCCTTAGTTGTGGCAACACATTATATAAAACAAAAGACAATTGCAATCTGGTATTTGAACAATACAGTGGCTACTGAAAAAGCACGGGTTTAGGCTGCAAATAAAACTCAATATCCATTTAATTTCCACAAGTATGCATCCACTTCCTGAAGGACTGCAATAGCTTTTATATATTAAGAAACATTTGAGGGAACCATATTTGAAGCAGAACTGTTTGAGGTATGTTATTCAGCCATATACATCTTCCAACACAAACTCATATGAATATATGAGGCAAAATGAACAGAACAGCAACCACTATGAAATACCAAGGATGGAAGTCTGAGCACTCAAGATGCCTTCAGATGACACTGAAATAACTGAAGAAGCAAATATTTGCTCTCTGGAGCCCATTTGTATCTATTTATCTGTTAGACTATATTCTGCCCTCTGCCTTGCTGTGGGTCCACAGGAAGTATTTTCTTCAGTCTGTTACCAAATTTCATGCAGTTGTGTTGGGCTGTATGAGGAATGGACATTGTCTGGATGACCAAAACAAGACAAAGAGATTGTGCAGCAGAAACTGCAACTGATGGTGCTGTGTTTTGGTACTGACTGGCCCACATAACTGCCCTTGGCTTACATTACTTTTGTTCCTATCTATAACATCAAGGAAATGGATTAACAAGTGTAAAACAGAAACACTTCTGCTACAGCCTTGATCTTGTTTGAGTTCCTAATGGAAAAAGACCTCTTATTTCCTAATCCACTCATCTGCAAATAAATCTCTTTGCAATACCCTGAAGGACAGGACTTTTATTTTGAGATACAGTGAAGCAGCATATCCTTGGTGTCTCAAGAGTGATCTGAATACACAATCATATTGTGCCTGAGACTCATTTCAGAGAAACTTTACATACACAAAGTGGTAAATAAATCAAGTCCCTGTGCCCTGCAGTTGTTACTGCTGTGGATTGGTATTCCTGTGTGTTGTGGCAAGAGTCAGCTTCTTATTGTAGCCAGCAGCAGTCATGGCATCTCCAAAACAGACAGGCCTTCAGAGCAACAGGGAACAATGACACCAGGGTTGTAAATGCCCTCACTTGCTCACCACCCTAGGCTTCCTGCACATATTCAAGGGAAACAGGCACCACTAAGACACAATATACCTGAGCAGCCAACAGACATTTGTTTGAGAAGAGATAGATCAGGATCTCATGAAAATTTCAAATCTTTTTCTATTGATCATGAAATTAGACTAAGCAGACTACATCAGAAATATTTAGGCACATGACTTGCAGATTGTCTTAAGCAAACCCAGAAGGCAAAACATATGCAAATCAGAGGTATGTAAAGCCCCTGACATAATAAACAAAGCATGGTAATTAGATGAAAGGGGCAACTGTCTCATTTATATTTAGGGACAACATGAAGACTTTTTTTATCGCTCTTGGTGACATATTAGGAATAATTTTGCACAAGTGCATTATGGAGTTATGATTAGATTCAAAAGTTTATTTTTTCTTCTTCTTAGAAAAAAGCCCAATAGCCACACGTTACGTGAAGTCTGTCAAGCTCTGAATGGTGCTAGCACAGAATATTGTTCTTCTGAACACACTGACCATTGTAATGCATACAAATGTCTATGAGCTGGTC